>NC_089499.1:69706208-70324263 GCF_036850765.1 Saccopteryx bilineata
CTGATGGCCATGATGTTTTCACCCATTCACAAACTTGAGTGATAGTGGGTCATTCGCCCAGTTGGTGTCAGATCATGATTACCAGCAGCCATCCATCTGTTTCACTCTTCTCGCATAAAGACTTTAAATGGTTTGTTGATGGAAATGTCGAGAGGTTGCACCTGGCTGGTAAGACCCCCAGGAATTAAAACTAGATGAGTTTTCACTTCTTTAAAGTTTTTTGTTGTTGTTGTTTGTTTGTTTGATTGTTTTTTGTGGTTTCGCTAATATGTGCCTAAACTGGTCAAGCAGATGCCTGGGTTCAGCACTCCGCTGTGGCGGATATGATTATGCTCCCACTACATATGTTTACCGGTGCAGCACCCTGCAGCAGCTAAAAAAAAATGAACATTCTCTCCATAAGAAGCACAGGCACTTCCCCCCTCCAACTTCAGGCACTTCCCCCCTCCAACTTTGGAGGGGGGAAGTGCATCCTATGGAGCAAAAAATACGGTAATCTTCCCTCTGTGTTTCCAAATGATAACTCTGAAATATTCAGCCTTGTATCAAGAATCATACTTACACTGCTGAAAGGAAGGACAATCCTTTTGAATTCATTATCATTTGCATAAGCTGTAAATGATAGAAATCATAGCATAAGCTGTATTTTAATTGGTCTAGTTGACAAAGGTAAGATATTAAACAAAATAGTAAATATGCCCATTCACATTAGTTTTTTAAAACATATATATCAACAAGAACACTGCTTAACTTGGGGAAAACTAGAAAACACATGGTTATTAAATTAGAGACACCACGGAGAACTCAGTATCCCAGCTGGTTCGTTTGCACTCTAAATACATACTGTTCTTATTCAATTACAGCCTGCACATTCAGTTCAAGAGTGTTCTTCAGAACCTTATTAGTGAACTTCAGATTTCTTGGAACACCAAAAATAAGCTTGCATATGTGTGAGATCCACTAACAGAGAATAATGAGTTCTGCTAAGCTTTTTAAAAACAGAGGAAAGTACTCTTATTTCCTCTCTATCGTTTAATAATTATTGAACCAGAGCATCCTGAGTTTACTCATATAAAGCCTTAGTTCTAGTAAGGGAGATTATTTTTGAAACACTACCAGCAAGGAAACTGAAATATATCCTTTTTTTAGTACTTAGAGAAATTTATATTTTGGTGTGTCATCCCAATACTGCTGACTCAGTATAATAAAGATTAGCTGAGACCAAACAAAAAGCTACTGCAAGGAAGAAGAGACTATTGACGCCATGCAGAATTTGAATTTGCAATTTAGCTCTCAATCTCAGCTACAGATAAATTTCTTAAATGGTCTTTAATTAATTTTCAGACATTTGTCCATAAAAAAAATTGGAGCCACATCCTCACATTCTTAAAGGTTACAAGTACTTAGGAAAAGTACATTAACCCGTTTAGTACTTCATAGTCTTTTTTATTCTTTTAGGAGAACTCAGTCCCTTGAGAATATCTCTTACCACAGATTCTAGAATGATGATCCTCAAAGACTCATGAAAAACCAGCTTCCTACATGAATTTTCATAAAAGAGAAAGCTCCACAATCAATATTTGTTGCATGGAAACATTAAGACATACAGTGATGTTTTCAAATGGTCCTTTACTTTAACACTATGAGCCTCAATTAGGTAAATGAGGCTGTATCATCTGTGTAGTCCTCACTGGGGTAAACAGACTTAGAAACAAATGTTAAGGCTATTCAGGCTTACTATGACAACTGAGTGCACACCTTGCAAGCAGCAAAAGAGCTACTTGAGTATTCTTTACTTCATCTCCCATGCCCACTGGCATTAAGGGTTTCATAGTTTGCATAAAAGAAAAAGGGACTGAAACCTGCTACCAAACCTTTGCATTTGGACCCCCCCCCTTCTTTAACTTTGGTCACTATTTCTTTACCTGTAATATACCTAAATTTTATAAGCTTTCAAGAAACTATGCACATTAACCTGTATGGGTGACTCCAAAAAACCAAAGCAATATTGAAAAAGAACAAAGTTGGAGATTTTACATTTCTTGATTTTAAAATTTATTACTAAGCGACAATAATTAGTATGATGCTGGCCTAAAAACAAAACATATGGACCAATGGAATAGAATGGAAAATCCAGAAATAAACTCTTACATATATAGTCAAATGATTTTTGACAAAGGTGGCAATATTATTCAATAAAAAAAGACAGTGTTTTCAACAAATAATGTTGGAGAAACTGGGGATCCAGGTGTAAGAGAATGAAGTTTGATCCTAACTTTGTACCATAAACAAAATTTAACTCAAAATGGAAGAGAGCTAAAAATATAAAACAGAAGAAAACTTCTTGACATTAGATTTGACAATGACTTCTTGAATATGGCACCAAAAACATGGGAAACAAAAATAATAAAGGATAGCCTGACCAGGCAGTGGCACAGTGGATAGAGCATCTGACTGGGATGCAGAGGACCCAGGTTCGAGACTCCGAGGTCACCAGCTTGAGCACGGGCTCATCTGGTTTGAGCAAAGCTCACCAGCTTCTACCCAAGGTCGCTGGCTTGAGCAAGGGATTACTTGGTCTGCTGAAGGCCCACGGTCAAGGCACATATGAGAAAGCAATCAATGAACAACTGAGGTGTCGCAATGAAAAATAAAAAAGGATAAATTCAACTACATACAAATTATAAATTGCTAATCAAAGGACAAAATCAACAGAGTTAAAAAGCAACCAATGGAATAAGAAAAAATATTAACCAATTATATATCTTTTTTAGGAGGTTAATATTCAGAATATAATAAAAAAACTCAACAACAAAAAACTGAATTAAAAAATGGGCAAAAGACTTGAATCAACAGTCTCCAAGGAAGCTGTACCAGTAGCTAACAAGCACATGAAAAGATGCTCAACCTCATCAAAATTTAGGAAATTATAAATCAAAACCACAAGGAGATACCACATCCCAGTCATTAAAATGGCTAATATTAAAAAAAAAAAGACAGAAAATAAGAAGTATTGGCAAGAGAACCTGAACCTTTGTGCATTGCTCAGAGGCAAACAAAATGGTACAGTTATTATAGAAAATGGTATTATAATTATTTGAAAAATTAAAATAGATTCCCATTATGATCCACTAGTTCCATTTCTGGGTATGTACTGCCAAAAGTCAAAAGCAGGGTCTCAAAGAGATATTTGTAAACCTACATTCATAGCAGCATTATTCACAATAGTCAGAAGGTAAAAGTAACCCAACTATGTCTTGATGAATGAATGGATAAACAAAGTGTGGTATATACACACAATGGCATATTATTCAGCATAAAAAGGAAAGAAATTCTGACACATGCTACAGTATGAAAGAATCTTGAGGACAGAATGCTTAGTGAAATAAGCCACTCTCAGAAAGACAAATATTACATGATTCCACTGATATGAGGTGTGTAGAGTAACCATACAGAAGCAGGAAATAATATGTGGTCCCAAAAAGCTAGGAGAGGGGAAGAGAACTGTTATTGATGGCACTGAGTTTTATTTAAAGATGAAAAGTTTTAGAGATTGGTTGCACAGCAAAATGAAAACATTTAGCAATGCCCAATACTTAATGATACTTAAAAATAGCCAAAATGGTAAATTTTATGTGATATGTATTTTACCATTAAAAAAGTATGGGTCAGTTAAGAAAAAAAAATTAAAGATGATTTTGATTATATAAGATTTTTTCTTATGAAGTAATAAAAGAATTTAAATGTAATCCTTATAGTAAGCTGGGATTCTACTATATTTTCTTGCTAGTTGTTATAAAGCAATAAAATTAGAAAGGACTAGAAACATCAACTAACCTAGATTTTCTAGTTACTGAAGAAGAAACTGAGAAACAATCACTTGGAAAAGTAACTTACTGCTCAAGTTTATAGATAGCTAATGGTATTACAAAACTAGAAACCAGTATACTATACTTTCTGTTAACTATTTATTAAAAGATAGTGTACTTCATCCCTGGATGCTGATAACCTATCACTATATCCACTGGGAATTCTAAAATATCATACTCACCACTCCAATACACCACAACCCATCCTTATTAACTCAGCTTTCCATTAAACTCATGATCTGATGCACCATGGCCACTCTTTAAGAATGAAAGAGCCAGAAAAAAAATCTCATAGTATGTAATTAATATGCTCCTGAGAAATTGTGCTTAAACTGATTTACATATTACTATCTCATTGTACTGTTGAATAACCAAAACTCCAGATTGGCTACGAGGAAAAATGAAGGGCACTTAATAATGCAATGAGAGAAGTAAGTTTTCAAAGAAAGACCACTATGTATCAAAACAATTAATTAAGGATAACATGCAAATTTGGGCAAAAAAGAGTTGTAATAAGTGATTATTTTATTCACTCCCTATTCAATAACTACAGAGAACCCACTATAATGTAGTTATTATATGTAGATCAAGGATCAGTGCACTGGTTTTGTAAAGGAGCAGACAGTAAATATTTCAGGTTTTGCAGGACAGACAGTCTCTGTCCTCAACTATTCAACTCTGCCACAGTGGCATGAAAGCAGCTATGTATAACATAAATCTGTGAACAATGCTGAGTTCCAATTCAACTTTATTTATAAAAATAGGAATATGGACTGGATTTGGCCCATAGGCTATAGTTGCAAGTTCTCTTCTATACTATATTAGAAGACAATGGTGAACTAGGCCCAGGGGACTTGTTTCCATGAAGCTTATCATCCAGCAGAGAGGCAATGGGAAGCAGAAATTAAATAATCAAAGATGATATTAAGTGACATAGATTTCTGTCCTTTTTGGAAATTGTTTCAATATCTTCCAAACTAATGGTTTTCAGATCTGGCAATTTAGTTGATTTTCTGAAAGATTTGTAAAATATCAGACCACAGGTCTTTATCTGAAACTATTTTTTTTTTCATAAAAAAGTCAACCCTTTTTATAATGATTAACTTTTAAAAGCCCCACCAACACATGACACCATTTGAGGACCTGCTAGGGAGTCAGTGTCGCAGCTGTAGGACATTTTTGCATTGAGTGGGCTTAGCATAGAGGTTGGAGAGCATTATTTTTAAAAGACATTCTCTAGGTGAGATCTCTGGTCAAACAACCTTTGTTTCTATAAGTATGTTTGAGAGTAATAAGTTTATTAATGTAAATTTTATTGACAAACAAAAATAGCAAAGTTGAATCAATGATCTACTAATGAAGTATTTCCTCAATACACAAAGGCCAGCACACATACAATATAAGTAACAGGGTCGATTGGGAGACTTACACTTCTTTTATAGAAGAAATCTAAATGTATTTGCATTATAGGTCTGACATTGATTCCATGTTACTCCTTAAGAATTTATAGACTGCCAAATTTTCATTAGAGGTTACTTTTGCACATCAATACCAGACAGTAGTTCATCCTCGAATTTTGTTTTTACCAGGAATGTTTTTTGATGACAATAGGACATATGTTATATACAAGCAATTCTAAATCATCCTTATATATACTGAGCAGGCTTTGAATTAAACAAGAAATCTTCTTGTCACAAATAATGAGGTAGGGGAGCCACTTATGAGAATAAACTGATGAGGTATAGGCACCTCCTGCATTATATCCTGCTGAGTTTTTGGCTGACAGGTCTATAAAACTGAGAGACAGGGACATACTTTCAGCATGATTGAAGCCGTCTTGGGAACTGGGAACAAAGCACTCAAAGGGGTCTCTTAGTTAACGTGGGTACTACTTAGATAACATCAAAACCTCCACCTAGTGTATCAGAAGTCATTTCTCACTAATTCTGGGTCTTATTATTTGGACTGTATGTCAACACTACTGTACTAGCATCATACTTTTTAACACACTATTGTGGAATGTTAGAGGATGACTTATAGCCACCTGGTCAACCAGTTTCTTGCTTCATAGGTGAAGCTATGGTGGTGACAGCAGGGGGAGCGATAAAAGGTTGGTTGGTCTTTGGCAACACACTGACAAATGCTGTTGAACTCTCATGATGCCTACTTGTCTCTTTAACAGTTCCATTGTGATATATAACATGCTCCCAGCAAGTGCATAAAATGTAATTGTATTATTTAATAAATTACCATATAGCAAAACTTTATGTACTCT
The DNA here is from genome assembly GCF_036850765.1 of Saccopteryx bilineata. Taxonomy (NCBI): domain Eukaryota; kingdom Metazoa; phylum Chordata; class Mammalia; order Chiroptera; family Emballonuridae; genus Saccopteryx; species Saccopteryx bilineata. The sequence continues at coordinate 69,712,353 of NC_089499.1, forward strand.
TAGACACTCAGCTCAAGAAATTAAACTTTGCCAGCATTCCAGAAGGTTTCTGGCTGCCTTCACAATTACAACCCCTTCCTGATAAAATGTAACTGCCATTCTGACTTTGATACTTATCACTGCCTGGCTTCTCTTTATATTTTTATTTCCTGTGATCTATACATTACACTATAGTTCAGTTTTGCCTGTTTTTGACCATTACATAATTGGAATAATAATAAAGGTTATTTCTGAATTCTCTGCCTAATAATTCAACATGTGTAATTCATCATATAGCTGCTTATACCTATTACTTTTTTCTTTTTCACAATTGTATTATACTGTGGGAATATATTAATCTTCATTTATAAATCAACAGATATTTGTTTTCAGTTTAAGACTTTTGTAAATAATGCTGATATGAATATTTTTGTATAGGTCTCTTTGTATACAAATGCATATGTTTCTTTTAAATATATAGCTAAATAATTAAATTATTGATCCATAATGTATTTGTTCAGTTATGTTAGCTGATGCAAGTTGTTTGTCAAAGTGTTTGTGTCAATTTAAACTCCTACCAGCACCACAGGAAAACCAGAGCTGCTCCATGGCCTTCTCATCACCTGGCATTGTTCATCTTTAATTTCACCATTCTGGCAGGGGTCTTATTGAAGTTTTGTTTCCTTAGTGCCTAATTAGATGGAACATCTTCTAATATGCATATAGGTTGTTCAAATATGCCCGTTTGCACAGTACCTATATAAGTCTATTGCCTATTTGTATCAGTTGACTAATTGTTTGACAAATTATTCCACCATCTAGTAACCTAAAAAAGGAAAATAATTTATCACTTAACTATTAAGTATAATATCTACTTGTGGTTTTTGGTCAATATAATGTATTATATTAAAGAAATTCTCTTTTTGTTTTTCCTAGAAATTATTTAAACTATGAAATTACATTTAATTTTTGTTACTTGTTCTGGATTAATTAAAATTACTTTTATCTTTTGTCCTGTTAATGTGGTACATTACACTTATTAATGTTAAACAACTTTGAGTTTCTGAATAAATCCTACCTGAAATGGCTGGAATCAGTTTGCTCATATTTATTTAAGATTTCTACACTTATACTTGTGGATGAAACTATTCAGTAATTTTCTTTTATTATAATTCCTTCCTTTTTGGGGTTTTGGGGGTTATGCCAGCCTTCTAAAATGAGCTAGGGACTATTCCCACTTTTATATTTTGTTGAAGAATTTGTTTAATGTATAATTCTGTTAATCAGTGTAATCCCAACAAATTAAATAAGAAGGGGAAAAAGTAAGATTATTACTACTTCTTCCCTAAATATTTGGTTAAATCATTTTACAAAACAGGCATCAAGCCTGACCAGGCGGTGGTGCAGTAGATAGAGCGTCGGACTGGGATACAGAAAATTCAGGTTCGAGACCTCGAGGTTGCCAGCTTGAGCACAGGCTTAACTGGTTTGATCAAGGCTCACTAGCTTGAGCCCAAGGTCGCTGGCTTGAGCAAGGGATCACTCGGTCTGCTGTAGACCCCCGGTCAAGACACATATGAGAAAACAATCAATGAACAACTAAGGTGCCGTAATGAAGAATTGATGCTTATCATCTCTCTCCCTTCCTGGCTGTCTCTCCCTTCCTGGCTGTCTGTGCCTCTTTCTGACTGTCTGTCACAAAAACAAAACAAAACAAAAAAAACAAAAACAAACCCAAAAAACAAACAAAAAAAACCAAACAGGCATCAATTTCCTTTAGAAAAATTTATTTTTATTGAAAATAGAATTTCTTTAATTGCTATAGGGCCATTTATATGAGTATAAATATTTGTATCAGTTTTAGAGTATTATATTTCTATAAAATTTTTTCCATTTTACTCATATTGTCAAGTTTACTGACATAAAGCTCAATAATTTGTCCCTTAAATGTTTCTATAATGTAGGCTCTATAATGAGCCCATTTTTATTTTTATTATTAATTACTACCCTGTTTTTTTTTTTTTTTGTATTTTTTTGAAGTTGGAAACGGGGAGGCAGTCAGACAGACTCCCACATTCGCCCGACCGGGATCCACCAGGCACGCCCACCAGGGGGCGAAGCTCTGCCCATCTGGGGCGTCGCTCTGTTGCAACCAGAGCCATTCTAGTGCCTGAGGCAGAGGTCACTGAGCCATCCTCAGTGCCCAGGGCCAAACTTTGCTCCAATGGAGCCTTGGCTGCGAGAGGGGAAGAGAGAGACAGAGAGGAAGGAGAGGGGGAGGGGTGGAGAAGCAGATGGGCGCTTCTCCTTTGTGCCCTGGCCGGGAATCGAACCCAGAACTCCTGCACGCCAGGCCGACACTCTACCACTGAGCCAACCTGCCAGAGAATTACTACCCTCTTTTTAAAATTAACTTCATTTGAAGTTTATCGATTTTATTCATCTTTTTAAAGAACTCACTTTATTTTTCTTCTTTCTTTCTTTCTTTCTTTCTTTCTTTCTTTCTTTCTTCCTTTCTTTCTTCTTTCTTGTGTTTACATAGATTCTAGGGTTGCCTCGAATGCATCCCCCCTCTCCTGTATTCCCCTCGACATCTCTCTTGCCCCCTTCCCTTCAGGTTTATCCCATCCTATCATCCCCTTTCCCTCTGTTCTCTTTTCCTCGGGTCCCTTTGATCCCTCCTCTGTCTCAATTCCTTACCTCAGTTCTCATTGTTCCTTGGATTCCTCAAATGAGTGAGGCCATATGATATTTTTCTTTCTCTGCCTGACTTATTTCACTTAACATAATAATCTCCAGGTCCATCCATGTTGTCGCAAAAGGTAATATTTCCTTCTTTTTTCATGGCCCCATAGTATTTCATTGTATATATGTGCCACAGCTTTTTAATCCACTTGTCCACTGACGGACACTTGGACTGTTTTCAGATCTTCGCTATTGTGATCAATGCTGCTATAAACATGGGACTCACTTTTGAATGTACAAATGTTCATTATTATTGTTTGTTTTCTATTTTATTTATGTCTTTTCTTACCTTTATTATTTCTTTTCTTCTATTTCTTTAAATTTATTCTGTTTTTTATTTTTAACTTTTAAGAAAAACTAGTCTTACCTTCTAGCATGCATTTAAAGTCTTTATGCCCTCTAAACATGGCTATAGCTGCATCTGCAACTTATGATGCTAGTTTCAATATTATTCAGGTGAAAATATTTCCCAGGTTCCAGTTTGATTTATTTCTTTGACCAATGAACTGTTTAGAAGTGCATGCCTAATTTTAATATTTAGAAACTTTTAGTTAACATTTTGATCTCAATTTCTAAGTTAATTAAACTTTGGTCAGAGGACATATGTTCTACAAGTTTGAGACATATTCTAAGATAATGTAAAATTTTAAAGCTGTGTGTATTATAGGTGCTTTAAAAAATATGTTTCTTATAGTTACTGGATATAGTGTTAAAAATATACACTAAGGTTTTCAAATTTTCTACACCCTCACTGATTTTGGTCTGATTGTTATATTAGTTATTGAGCAAGAGGTGTTAATATTTTCCACTGTGTACCAGAACTCACTGAGAAATCATATATCTCATGAAGAGTTGCAATAAAAAGTATATACACCCTTCATGAAGAAATCTAGTAAAAAATAAATTGAACCTGAGTCAAATCATCCTGCAGAATTAATGATTTATTTACTGGAAAAAAGATAGAAAAAAAACAAGATAAACAACATAATGAAGACACAATTAGTCAAATACAGAATGTAGGCATTCCACAGGATGAACAATGCCATTTATCCACCAGAGCAATGGCATAAAAAACAAGCAAAAATGATAAAGGTGATTAAAGAATAAAATATACTGAAGACAAGTTTTGAATTTATGATTGTGATGTGATTTTTGCTAATCTTTCTAACCTTTTTTCTTTATTTTATTTTAAACCGTGTTTCTAAGTGCACACATATTTTAAATTATTATATCTTCCTGGTGAGTTGAGTGTTTTATTATAATGCCATTCTTCCTTTGGTCTCTGATAATGTTGCCTATGGATGGTTTTATATTAATATGTCATTTATATGGCTAGACCAACTTTATTTGGTTACTGTTTTATGGGGTAGCTTTTCCTATTATGTTAGTAAAGTAACCATCTGAAAAATAATTGGCTTTTATTGGGCTAGTTAACACAATTATTGATATTAATGTTATACTTAAACAATGTGACCAGTGGTGGTACAGTGGATAGAATATCAACCTGGGACACGGAGGACCCAGATTTGAAACCCCGAAGTCACTGGCTTAAGCGTGAGGTCACTGGCTTGAGTGTGGAATCATCATCCCATGGTTGTTGGTTTGAGGCCAAAGGTCACTATTTTGAGGCCTAGGTCACTGGCTTAAGCCCAAGGTTGCTGGCTTGAGCAAGGGCTCACTGGCTTAGCTGAAGAACCCCCTATCAATGAACAATGAACAACTAAAGTGCCACAACTACAAGTTGAGAGCTTCTCATCTCTCTCCCTTCCTCTCCCCTTTTTCTCTCTTGCAGTAAATAAATAAATAAACAAACAAACAAATAAATAAATAAATAAAATACTAATCTACTAAGTTATTATTGCTTTGAATTTGTCCTGTCCTATAGTTTGTCTCTTTCTCTCCCTTTCTCTCTCTCTCTTTTCTATTATTCTTTTAAAAATATAATATATTCTTTGCAAATCTGTTTGTGATTATCTTACAGAGTAAAATATGTTTCTTTAAAACAAGTCCAATCTAATATTATTTGGTATTTTAATTTTTACCCTCTTCCCAAGAAATTCAAGAATCTTAGAACAGTTTAGCTCAATTAACCTCATCTGACCTATATGCTATAACTCTTACATATTTTCATTTTATATGTAAAGTTTCTATTCATAATCTATTTAACATTTCACTCATTCTATATTCCTTCTTAATTCTCAAACTTTCTCTTTAGGAACATTTTCTTTTATCTGTAGATCTACCTTTAGTTTTTAGTTGGGTACTAGTGATAAAATCAGTTACTCTTTATCTATTAATATCTTTATTGTGTCTTCATTTTTAAAAGCTATTTTTATTGTCATGAAGTTCTTGATTGATAGGGGTTTTTTTTTGTTTTGTTTTGTCTTGTTTTTTTTGATACATTACAAATATTATTTCACTGTTTTTCTAGCTCTCACTATTTCTGTTGAGAAGTATACTATTAGATCTTTCCCACCCAAACCATGGTTCAGGAAACAGCAGCATGATATGTCTTTTTATGTGCCTGCTTAGCTTTGGTTGAGTTCTGGAATTTTATTTAAAGTGTTCCTTGTAGAAATAATTTGAGGCCTACAAATATTCTATATTTGCCCAGGAAAGATAATCATTTTGGTTCAGCCTGGCACCTGGGCCCTAGCAATTCAGTATCACATTATTTCTAGCATTAGAGACTGAAATTTTAGAGTGACTCCAACAACTCATGTGATACAATCCACGCAATGTGGACTGGCTTACTTTTGGTACATCTTTACTTCTAGGATGCCACATTTCAGGATTCTATACCAAAGCAGAAAGGGTTTGTAAAGGATTTCATTGCTAGTAGGCTTTGGACCCCAACTTTTTCCATCTTCCCAGTACTATGAGTGGTTAGAAGTATTCACTTCTCTTCCAAGAGGTCCGCACTCACCATCCCAGCTGAAGTCCTCCTCTTTCAACAACTTTCTTGTGCATTGCTCCATTTAATTTTGTTCACACCATTTACCACTCTGAAATTATTGTTTTTATTCTGTACAAAAAACAAACAATACAACCTCAGTCAAAGATAATGTGAAAGGTCTCTTTTCCATATAGAGGAAACTGCTTGAAAATGTCATAATTGGTTATAAAACTAGGTCAACAAAAAGAAACAAATAACATAAAAGTGTGTGGCACAATGCTGGTATGTGTAACATATTTTAAATACAGTAAATTTGCTGAAACTGAGAACAAAGAACGCTGGCTACCACATGTAAGTCATCAATCTAGTCATGGTCTTATGAATTCATCCTTTATTCTTCATATGGCAACCTGATTTCCTTCCCAAGATAATAACATTTTTTTCTAAACTAAAAAAAATCTGCTTCTTGTAACATATCCAAATAAATAGTTAGTCACAAAATTAAGCAAAATATTGAGTACCAAAATGTGAACTGTAATAGAAAATAAATAGAAAATATAAATATTCTTTAAGAGACGGTTGGCTAAGTACATTACACTGTCTCTTAGAGCTTAATTATATGTTGCTTTGAAAACCTGTAGGCATTTTCATGGGAAAAGTCAATAATAAATTTGTTCATTAAAAAACTTGTAAAGCCCTGGCCAGTTGGCTCAGTGGTAGAGCGTCGGCCTGGCGTGCAGAAGTCCCGGGTTCGATTCCTAGCCAGGGCACACAGGAGAAGCACCCATCTGCTTCTCCACCCCTCCCCCTCTCCTTCCTCTCTGTCTCTCTCTTCCCCTCCCGCAGCCGAGGCTCCATTGGAGCAAAGATGGCCCAGGCGCTGGGGATGGCTCCTTGGCCTCTGCCCAAGGCACTAGAGTGGCTCTGGTCGCAACAGAGCGACGCCCCGGAGGGGCAGAGCATCGCCCCCTGGTGGGCAGAGTGTCGCCCCCTGGTGGGTGTGCCGGGTGGATCCCAATCGGGTGCATGCGGGAGTCTGACTGTCTCTCCCCGTTTCCAGCTTCAGAAAAATACAAAAAAAAAAAAAAAAGAAACTTGTAAAAATAGATGCGTAACATGATAAAGACTTTAAAAATATATCTCTATGTATACACAGAAATTAGTTATGGTGACAGAGTAAAACTGAAATTAGGAGAGGGCTATTTTTTTCTATTTCTATATCTCTGCCTTGTTTTAATATTTTATTTTACATATTCTTTTTATAACAAAAGACTGAGAAAGCTACTTAGAAATTTATTTGTTTTAAATGTGATTCCTTTTTTTAAAAGATTTTATTTATTCAATTTAGAGAGGAGAGAGAGAGAGAAGCAGGGGAGGAGCAGGAAGCATCAATTCCCATATGTGCCTTGACCAGGCAAGCCCAGGGTTTTGAACCAGAGACCTCAGTGTTTCAGGTCGCTGCTTTATCCACTTTACCACCACAGGTCAGTCACTACTAAGAAATTTAAAAACAGGTACCCTATTTAATGTTGATCACTTCATTTTAGCTTTACTTTTACATCTTTATCTTATCAGCAATAATACTATTCTCAAGGTGTCAAAAATTGCTAATGCACTTGTAAAGCTGTATGCTGTCTAGATTAATTTGTGTTCACTTCATGTCTAGTCTGGCAAGTTCTTCCAGGAAACTCATCACTCAACAACCTAAGCTGTGGTATCACAAGCCCAAGAGGCAGACCATTCATAACACTTAACTCTATTTCATTTTTTAAAATCTTCAAATAGAACATCTTTTCTGGTACCTTACTTTGGCTTTATTATATGGAAAATTCTAAAGAGAAAAGTTACAAAATTTGAACATATTTTTGGTCTTTTTTTGGGGGGTGGACTGGAACCTATTGATACATTAGAAAAACTTATTACAATTCAGTTCAGCTGGTATACTGCATTCAAAAACAGTTCCCACAAACCTTGTTTAAGCAAGTTTCTACATTTTATGACATGACATAAACACTTTAGAGGACAGAAATAATAAGCTATCATACACTATTTGATGCATCTATCCCAATAACTATCTACTAAAGCTGATTTTACTTTTATTAATGGCTTTGAAAAACTTGGTGAGAAATGTTGGTGCAGATTATTATTAGGAAAAAAATGCAATCAGCTTGTTAATATTTATATTCCACACAGACACACTTAGCATTAAGTCACCAGTATTTGGCACTAATAGGAAACTTACTTTCTAATAACTGCTTAACAAAATTAATACCCTAATCACTAATGCCATCCAACTGTCCCTCTAAAACTGATTTTAAAAAAAACACAAGAGGTAAAATGGAATAGACATCAGAGTATGTGCTAAAAGACTTCCCTTTGAATTTAAATTTAAAATTAGATTTTCTTATTTTATACTATTGTCTGAGTATCACAAATCATTTGAAATTAATCATCTCCTAGGAACTTGATCAAGAGGGAGGATTCTGAGTTCTGTAGTCTAATGTAATATATGTCTTCTCTTTGAAAACACATCTGATGGATTAATAGCAATATAATCTGTGTGGTAATTCCTTAGTATTTTCACACTCAAAGAATTGGGACAATATGGAGCCTATTGGAAGAAAATATTATGAATTCAGGTCCCAAGTAAATTATTTAGTTTAATTCATGTTTGTAGTTTCTTTTTAAATGAGAGCGAGAGGAAAGGAAAGAAAAAGAGATAAAAAGAAAACCCCTTATCAAACTCTTAACTTTTCATATCAGTATAGTTGCTTTCTCAAATAAGTTTTCAAAAGTCTCTCTGCAAGAGGTAAAAAAAAATACAACAATATTTTCTCATAAGTAACCTGTTCTTTTTTTCAAAATGAGGCTTAATGGGGTATAATTTAGATACAATAAAAATTAGTCTGTTTTAAGTGTATGCGTCTATCAACTTTGATAGAGGAGTATATAGTATTTCCTTTTGTCCCTCTGGAGTTAATTCTCTTCCCCTACTCCTAGTTGTTCTATATTCCTGTAATGTTGCCTATTCCAAAGTCTGACATAAGTGGAGTCATGTAGAATGTCACATTTTGCATCTAGTTTCTCTCACTTAGTGTAATGTTTTTGAGACACATCTGTTACCGCATTTATCAGCACTCCATTCCTTTTTGTTGCCAAGCAGCATTCCATTTCTACATGTACCGCAATTTGTTTATTTATTTGAACACCAGTTGATAGACATTTTTTGCTGTTGTTTCCAGTTTGGGGAAAGAATGACTAAAGCACTATAAACATTAATGTATAAATATTTGTATGGACATGTTTTCATTTTCCGAAGAATATAATTGCTTGGCCATATGCAGTGCCATAATGATAAATACTTAATAACTTCTCCTAATTTCTTATTTGTGCCATTTGCCAATTCCTGTAGTATGAATATTCCCACCGTGACTTATCTCAGGCATCTGCTATGGAATCATTAAGATGGAGTGGGAAATAACTGCGCACAAGTGTCTTTCATCATGGTTTTTATTTGAGTTTTCTCATGACTAATGATGTGCAGCACCTTTCTTGTGCTTATTTGCTTTCTGTGTCTTTTTCTTTTGAAGTGTCTGTTCAAACCATTTCTTTATTTTATTCTTTTATTATTCAATTTTGAGAATTTTTAATATATTCTAGGTACAAGTCTTTTATGATATTTGGTTGTAAATATTTTTTCCACTCAGTGTATTTGTTTTTTGTTTGTTTCATTTTCTGACCAGTGTCTTTTTAAAAGCATAAGTTTTTTTATTTTTGATAAAGTCCAATATCATTTTTCTTTTATGGTTAGTACCTTTTAATTCTATCTAAGAAACTTTGCTTGACTCTAGTGACTAATATTGGTTTTTATAAATTATTTTAAAGCTCAGTTGTCCAATATAATAGCCACCAGCCACATGTGGCTGTTTAAATTTAAGTGCAAATTAATTTAAACTAGATAAAGTTACAAGCTCAGTTCCTCATTTACATTCACCTCATTTGAATGCTCAGTATCTCAGAACTAGTGACTACCACACTGGACAGAGCAGTTTTGAGCATGTTCAGCTTTCTTTTGGACAGCACTTTCCTTGAAGTTTTATTTGACATTTAGTCTTGTATATTTCAAGTCAATTTTTATATGATGTGAGATATGAGTGAATTTTTTAATTTTTCCACATGAATTTCAAATTGTTCCAGCAACATTTTTGAAATCTACTTTTATTTTTTTATTTAATTGACTTTATTAAGATGACACTGGTTAACAAAATTATACAGATTTCAGGTATTATGTGTTCACCTTCAAGTCAAGTCTTTGTTCATCATCATTTATCCCCACCCCTCATCCATCTCCTCCAGCACATCCACCAGCAGTTACTATACTGTTGTCCATGAAACTTTTCTTTTTTGTTGTTGTTCTTTTTCATTCTATCACTCTGCCCCTCTCACCCAGTCCCCACCCCAATACCTCTCAGCCTGCTCCCTATCTATGAGTCTCTCTGTGTTTTGCTTGCTAGTTCATTTTGTTCACTAGATTTCACATTTTAGTGAAATCATATGGTACATGTCTTTCTCTGACTGGCTTATCTCATTTAGCATAATGGGCCACAGGTCCACCCATGTTGTCTTAAAAGGTAAGATTTTCTTCTTCCTTATGGCTATGTAGTATTCTATTGTGTAAATGAACCATAGCTTTTTTACCCACTTATCTATTGATGTACACATGAGTTATTTCTAAATCTTGGCTAGTGTAAATAACACTGCAATGAATATAGAGGTGCATATATTCTTTTTAATTAGTGTTCTAGGTTTCTTCAGATAAATTCCAAGAAGTGGAATCACTGGGTCATAAGGCAGCTCTCTTTTTAATTTTTTGAGGTAACTCCATACTGCTTTCCATCTACTTTCATTTTTTATTACTCATAAAAGTAAGATAGTAGGGTTTCCCTCTGGCATTTTTCATTTCTTCAATTTGAGGTGATTAAAACAATTCTAAAATTAAGTAGTGGTGATGGTTATACAACTCTGAACATACTAAAAACCACTGAATTATATACACTTAAGAAGTGAATTTATTTTGTGTGGATTATATCTCAATAAACCTGCTATTTAAAACAACAACAACAACAAACATAGCTGGGGACACAATATTTCAGATGAACAATCATGGCTGAGTTAGGCCCACAAAGTTTACCAAGTGACAGCTGCATTCCCTGCCATCCTTTGCCTCCTGAACCAACATATGTGTCTGACACCATCTAGTCAGCTAGCAGAACAACGAGGCCTGGTATATACAGGGAGGAAGCTCAATGCAAGATCACTCTGCCTCTTACAAAGGAATCATGGAACAGTCTAACCAAGGTGGAAAACATCATTTTCCCCTTACTGTAATGGAGACAGGTTCTGGAAAGTGGGCATTTGTTAGTGGGAAATAGGTGTGAGTAGGGTTTTTTTTTTAATTTTAAATAAGTTAACTTAGTAGAAGAAATATATTTCACTCATGAATTTGGTGTTTATGTTTACCCATTTTAATTGTTTTCGAGAAAAACATAAATACTAAATTCTGTGTTTTATCAAAAAAGTTCCCATGGTTCTTGTAGCCTTCATCTTCGCTGAGCAAGTAAATCTGATAAACATATTTTTGCTAAAGAGCAACCGCAGCATTGAGGTAAACTCACCTTGTTTGTTTCTCAGCTCAATCTAGGTGGCAATAAATTAAAGCACGTTTCATTAACTGGCTGAACATTTTATAGTTCAAAAATTGTTTGACACAACTATGTTTTTGTTTATGTGGAAAGTCTTCAATATTTGAGAACTCTAAATTATTACTGGACTGTATATCAACCAACATTTCAGTTTTTACAAATTGTTTAGCATTTTAAGCTTTTTCTCTAAAAGACCAGATAGTAAATATTTTGGTCTTCATTCACATTCACAGGTACTCAGCTGTACTATGGCAGCACAAAAGTAACACAGACAGTAGGTACACAAATGAGGTCCATTGTCTGTCAATAAAACTTTATTCCAAAACCAGGTTGCGGTCCTTTCTAGCCTGCAGGCTGTAGTTGACCAACCCTGACTTACAGTTATAGTTTTTCACTTTCCTTTCAAAAATGAGAAAAACCATTTCACTGCACTTTTTATAAAAAGAAATGAAAGGTAAAGGTAATTTATTTCCTTTAAAGGTGACTTTATTCTAGGAAAATGATATTTTAACCACAATATAAAAGTAATCAATCTTTCCTATTAATAGAGTTTATAATTTTTATACATATTTCCCATTTAAAAATTCTATAGTTTACCATACATTTAAAAAACAATAAAGACTTAATTGAATGATGTAATAATTCTTAGGGAACTGTCCTTGATGCAAATTTATCACTTTAGTAATTGGTTAAAAAAACACAGTATGAATGTTGGCAATCTCCCAAGTCAAGTCTCTTAATTACCAGGATAGGAGACTGGTATAATAGAGGCTATTAAGTTCAGAATGTGACAATTATAATTACAAGGGCAATAAAAAATTAATTATTACACACAAGATGATTTAACATTAGATTTCAAAGTTCTAGAGCGCACTGGAGATGCATGAATAATAAATCTAAATTTAGGTTGACAAAAGACATGCAAATAAAATAGAAACCCTCAACCAACAGGAAGGAACAATCAGAGACCTGGGTTCAAATCTTAACCCTGCTCCTTACTAACTGCAGTTTTGGGAAATCACATATACTCTGTGTCTCAGTTTTTGTCATCTTTACAAGAGAGGTAATATATGTAAAATGCTCAAAACAGAGCCTGGTACATAACAAATCTTCAATAAATATTACCTACTGTTATTTTGTTATTATTATTATTCTAAAGCTTATAGCTTAGAAATTCAAGGAATTTCAAGACACTCTTCCAGACAATAATTCATCACCAATTAAACTTACTAGTTTTATGAGCTTTTCTCTGAGGTTTGTTAGGTGACTGGCTAATGGGATAAATGCACAGAAAGATCTTCATTGCCACTAAAAATTCACTGAGATAAGTAAGTAAATACTTTTATGAATTTATTTTTATTCTTTACAGTTCGTAGCTTTGGGAACTGGAGCTCAGGAAATTCCAGTGACCAGAAGAAAAGAAGTAGCACAACATGATAGAAAATTTGGATTCATATAAAAGATAGATTATTATCTATTCTATAATGGGATGGATGCATGTTTAAGAAAAAGTCACATTTTAAAATGTCTTTTTTTTTTTTTTACAGAGACAGAGAGAGAGTCAGAGAGAAGGAATGGAGAGATGAGAAGCATCAATCATTAGTTTTTCGTTTCACATTGCAACACTTTAGTTGTTCATTGATTGCTTTCTCATATGTGCCTTGACCGCGGGCCTTCAGCAGACCGAGTAACCCCTTGCTTCAGCCAGCGACCTTGTGTCCAAGCTGGTGAGCTTTTGCTCAAACCAGATGAGCCCGTGCTCAAGCTGGCAACCTCAGGGTCTCGAACCTGGGTCCTCTGCATCCCAGTCCGACGCTCTATCCACTGCGCCACCGCCTGTTCAGGCTAAAATGTCTTGAGTTGAGATTGTGGAGTTATTTCTTTCTATTTGATGCAATTATTGACTTCATGTTTCTGTTAAGTTACAGGATCCTTTGCAAAGTTTCATTTGAAATAATTAGCATAATTCTGTGCAGTAAAAAGCCAAACAGTCCTTTGTAGTCAATGGTAACTACAAGTATTGACTAATTAGCTTCCACTTGTCACTAAGAGCATCCCAAAAATCATTTATCATTTTACATATGAGGCTTGGGAAGGATAACCTGTCAGTGTCTTCATTCCTACAAGTGGGGCAGTGGGACCTGGAACCATGCTCATCAGACAGTGGAGGTGTGTTCTGGACGCCTGTGTTATGGGCTTCTTTTCCAGGGAGTCTGCCAAGTGGCAGCAAGAGCCACTCTCCTGCCTTCCCTAAGAGTTCAGTCCAGTTCTATACACTTCCACGGCTCTCAGGAATCCCTGTGTCATAGCCCTTACTGTATTTTACTGTGAATATACTCATATAATAAATATTATTTAATAAGTTTTTAAGTGCCAGACACTGGATACAGCAGTAACAACACAGATAAAAGTATCCTGGTTGGTTCTGCTATCAGACTGTAAGCCACATACAGTCGAGGTACATGTCTGCCTTTCTCCTTCGCCTGTCATCATTGAAAGGATGAGATAAATTAAACTGACAGGGGTTCAAAGCACAGAGTAACTGTTCTGAGACAGCAGAATACAAGCTCAAACTATTCATAAAAAGACATTTTTCTGATGCTCATTTTAGGACAAATGAATGTGTAATATTGGTGTGCTAATGCTATGAACACAAATCAAACACAGACTTGAAAAAAAATCCAATAGACACAAAAATGCATTCTGTTTATTCAAACATAAGTAGTAACTAATTGCTTTTCAATCCAAATGTAATTGTTGTGGCCTTGAGGCTGAAAGGCATTCATTTCAAATAAGGGTTATTATGGGAAAGAAATGTCTTGTGTAAGCTGAGATTCTGTAATTGTCATCATGAAAAATCCAACCATGGGTCATGCTTCCCGTTGTGATCTCTACTGTACTTGTGTGCCAGACCATCACTTTTCTTAAGATGTACTCATGGGTGAACACAAGGACAGGAACTGTTCTATGGCAACAAAAGAAACAGTACTTTGCTTTAATAAGAATGATCCCACAGCATCTGTTCTCGAATCCCTCAGCTCACAGAGGCAGTGTAGACATGAAGGCACATTTAGTGAAGAAGCATTCACTCAGGCCCCCAGATACCCTTTTACCTGCTGAGTGCATCTAGGGTGGACACCTGCTGGATGGTAATTAGTTGCTTTCAAATGTCAATATGATTGCTCTCCACCATTACTTCAGAGGAAAGCTTCCAGCTTCCCTGAACTCTCAGTTCTAAACTACATGAAGAGTGCTTTGTGATCCCAGATCTCTAAAGGTGTAGGATTTATGTATGTGTCTGTAAATTATCTAGACATATTTCATGGTAATGACTGTCTTTTTTGTTAGACATCAAGCTCCTATTAGAACTTAAACTAAAATTTAAGAGTACAGGCTTTGTTCTTTCAAATCCCAACTCAGCTGTTTATAGACTATGAGGCCTTGGGGAAGTTACCTAGCCTCTCTGAGCTATAGTTTCCACAATTGGAAAATACGTGTATTGCTAATGCTCCTACCACAGAGAGTTAGTTGCTGGAAAAACAAAATCAAATAAAGTATTCAAAATATTTTTCATACAGTGAGATGCAGAAAATTCTCTAAAGTGTGCTCTAATATTTTGGCAAGTCATTTAGGCTCTTTGAGTCTAGTTCCTCACATGTAAAATGGGGACACTAAGAGTACCTAATTCATAGGCCATTTTGCTAGGATTGAGTTAATTAATCCATGGGAAGTGTTTAGCTAACATAGTGTCTGAGATGAGTAATGCTCAACAGTCACAGCATTATTTCTTAGGACTATGGTTGTACTAATACTACCACCATCATCATCATCACCACCATTGACATCTGATATCTACTGGAGAACAGGGACTATGGTTTACAGATATTTTCTCAGCACAAATCTTTGGGAGCTAAATAAAATTTAGTATTTGTGGATGGCTATCATGGAAATCTGGGGGTGGAATCTCCGGAGTGAAGACGTGGCACCAGGGAAGGAGGCCCTAATGTCAAATAATCAGACATGAAACCAGGAACACAAAAAGCCACTGAGTGTCAGAATTAATATAAAAGCACTTCAAGTCTGAGTACACACAGGCTTGACTAGGACCAGGCAAAGGAATCTCATTACAAAAATATCTCTGAATAGAACTCTTTGAATTAATAAAAACTTTTTAAATGGCAATACCACGTAAAAGAAACTTAGCCGTGTTTCCATTTGAACTGGTATCAAGATCCAGAAATCCCATCTCATAGAAAGTCAGAAATAAGAGACCCTGTAGGCAGCTGAGTTTCGAACCTAAGAGCTGTATCAAATATGTGCAGAACAAGAGTGTCCAGGGAGATGTAAACACACTTTGGAAAGCAGCCAATCAAATCTCTTGTATTTGAAGACAAGGGACCAGAATGCTCTTGCCTGGGGCCAAGACATTGAAGGGCCTCTGAGAGGGTCAGATTCCATTTCCTGATATAGGCAGCTTTATACATGTACTGTAGGAGTAATTCTTTGAAATGACCAACAGTTATTTTACAAGACGATTCCTTGTTAACAAGAGAAAAATGACCCAAGAAAGCTAAAGCAACTTCCAGTTACATTTGAGAAGCAGAGCTCATGTTTAATTTCTTTTTTCTCTCTTCTTTTCTCTGATATTTTATATTGCCCCATAAGCTAATAACTGGAGAAGTGAAACAGAAGAAAACTAACAATCTCTGGGTACCTGTGATGTGCCAAGCATACCACTATAAAACTGGTAACCTTATCCCCATTTTACAGATGAGAATACTGAGGCTCACAGGACTTAATAACTTGCCCAATATCACATAGATAATAATGAGCAGATCCAGGATTAGAATTAATCTCTCTTTTCAGCCTCCATGAGAACTAGCACATGCTTATTTGTTCTCTATTGCAACCTCAGAAACTGACACTTTCTAAGCCTTCTTCAATGAATATTAACAAAAACTGACTTTGTTTTCTTTGGTTTGTTTGTTTGTGTGAAATAGGCAAAGTGGACGGTTTATCTTTTTATCATTCATTATTTATTCCTTCAACAAATTGTTAAAAGACCATATTATAGTTTAGGCACTGGAGGTATATCAGTGAATAAAGCAAAGATACCTGCCCTTGTGAATCTTATATCCTAAAGCAGGAATAAAGAAACTAAGTAATACTCTCAATAAATAAACAAGTTATTTAAGATACCAAAGAATAATTTGTTGATTGAGAGAAGGTAAATGATTTAAACATCCACACACCTATCAAAGTTGGAAATCATGTTTGTATGGAATTATAATTTTGATAGACATAACCATTTTGAAAATATTAAACTGATGTACTTTTCATTCATCTTAAATCATGATCACCCGGGGTCCCTCTACCCTAATAGATTTCAGTGACTCAGAGAAAGGGCAGATATCATCTCTGGGGTAACAAAATCTAGACTTCATGTTGACTGTCAATTAGACTTATTATGAGTTCACAAGAAGATAATATTTTTGACAATTGTGCTTTGTCAAAGGAGAAAAGAAAAATCTCAATGCTCCCTTCATATCAACAGACAATTCTGGTGCCTGTATCTATGAGGCTTTTTAATGTGCCATTGGTAGAGAAAACTCGAGATAGACAAAATTTAAGGTCCCATCTAAGAGGGGAATAGAGAATACTTCCCGGGAGGTCAGACTAGGGTTCTTATTTCCCATGACCCCTATCCTCTCCTGTTGGGGACCAATCTTCAAAGGTGTAATAAAATACAAGATCTGTAGATACAGGATGCCAGGAGTAGCCTTCCATCTGGAACCTGGGAGAATGCTGCTAGTGGTGTGCACCCTTCTGATGTGTGGCAGCTGTCAC
The DNA here is from genome assembly GCF_036850765.1 of Saccopteryx bilineata. Taxonomy (NCBI): domain Eukaryota; kingdom Metazoa; phylum Chordata; class Mammalia; order Chiroptera; family Emballonuridae; genus Saccopteryx; species Saccopteryx bilineata. The sequence continues at coordinate 69,729,522 of NC_089499.1, forward strand.
AGAATATAAGTGGCCACATGGCACAGTTTTCAGAAAGTGACTCCATCAGACTGACCTACCTTCCCAGACCCAACCATGGTATGTCCTGGATTGCTCATGACATGGAAAAGATCTTCCAGTATCTCTTGGACACAAGAAATGAATGAGATTTAAGATCCAAGAAGCACCTTGAGTCTACTAGGGTAATTTTTACAATCTGTCTCATAGTTGAAATCATGGAGGTGAACATCAGTTTAACATCATGGCTAGACTCAAATGGATCTCCTAAGCAGCAGAAGCTAAGTGAGACCAAATTTTTGGATGAGAAAGGGGAAGTGGAAGAGAGATCCCCTAGAGTTCATTGTTTGGAAAGACTAGTCTCACCAGCTGTGAATTTGAGAGACATAAAGAAAGATGTTCAGTTACCATGCTGAACAAAAATGGAGCCAAATAAGAATGCTGAGGACAGTCCAGCTCTCCTCACTCCATCACAATGAGTATACAAAAACAATCTTGCCACAAAAATTACATCTTGAATATTGAGGAAGGACAGGGAAAACATTTGAAAGAAAATAAACATATATGAAAGTGAATGTCAACCATTAATTTGTGAACATTTGTCCAAAAGAGAGTGAGCTACTCTGGGAGCAACTATTTAAAACTAGCAGTAAATGAAATACTGAAATTTCCAGCCAATCTCATTCAGCTGGAGACAATAAAGCTGAGTTGTAGTGCCTAAATCTTGATCCTTCACAGGGATACTGACTTGGCTATTGCGACTCATCCTGCCTTGTGAACGCAAGCAAAGCCAGCCGGGGAGCGCAGCTGGGATGCTGGTAGGGGTCCAGCTATTAAGAGATTCTACTTGACTTCTGAGAGCTGCTTGTTAAAAGGCAGAAGTATTCTTTTGCCTGATGATGTATCTTTAAATTCTCTAAGGGAAACTGCTTAAAAAGGCCCATGAAAGATTTACCCAGCATAGAAGGAATAATTTACTGGCAGAACATGGCTTGATTTCCTTCTTCTTTTCTTGCCCATTTCTCACAAGAGATTGCTCATCAGTCTAGAACACTTTCTTGAATAAGTTTAAATATCTCTTCCTGTAGCTCTCTATTCTTCACAGCCTCTATCTAGGCACATACAGACCTCTTCCCAAATCATACTCTGATCTCTATCTGCTTGGAGTCTCCTTTGTAACTCTTGGGATTCTGGACCTTTCTGACTTTTTATCTGTAACCAGTTACTGTTGACTAAGGTATTTTCCTCTTCATGTGAATTTACATTTTAGTGGGTTTTATTCCAAATCTTAACCCAGCAATTCAATCAGTGATGAAATCTTTAGCCATCAGAAAAAAGTCTGCCTTCCCTTCATTCATCAATGCCTTCAAGTCAAAGAGCAAAAATAATGCACTTTTAATTGAATAGTGTTGGGTTTTTTGACTTATTAAAAGGATGGAGAGCTTGTATCATGGCAATAACATAGATAAAGGGGGTGGTGTTAGAAAAGGTTAATTATAAGATTTGGGATTAGGTGATCTAGGCAATAGTTTAAAAAAATGGGGCCCTGGTTGGTTGGCTCAGTAGATGGAAAATTGGGCCAGTATATGGACATCCTGGGTTTAATTCCTGGTCAGGGCACACAGGAAAAGCAACAATCTGCTTTTCTTTCCTTCCCTCTCCTCCTTCTTTCTCTCTTCCCCTCCTGTAGCCAGTGGCTCAACTGGTTTGAGTGATGACCCTGGGCACTGAGGATGGCTTGGTTGGTCTAAGGGCATCAGCTTCAGGTGGTAAAAAGAGCTCGTTTGATTGGAGCACTGACCCCAGATGAAGGTTGCTGGGTGGATACCAGTTAAGGTGCATGCAAGAGTCTGTCTCACTATCTCCCATCCTCTTACTTAAAAAAATAAAAAGAAAGAAAGAAAAGAAATAGGACTCTACTGTGAATGGCATACTGTCTGGAAGCTGGAATCATTCAATGGTTGGGTATCTTTTTTTATTTCTTCTTCTTTTTTTTTGTGACAGAGACAGAGAGAGACAGACAAGAAGGGAGAGATGAGAATCATCAATTTTTTGTTGCAGCTCCTTAGTCTCCTTAGTTGTTCATTGATTACTTTCTCATATGTGCCTTGACTGGGGGGGCTGCAGCAGAGTGAGCAACCCCTTGCTAAAGCCAGTGACCTTGGGCTCAAGCCAATGACCTTGGGCTTCAAGCCAGCAACATTTAGGCTTAAGTCAGTGACCATGAGGTCATGTCTATGACCCCACGCTCAAGCCAGCAACCCCGCTCTCAAGCTGGTGAGCCTGCGCTCAAACCGACCACCTTGGGGTTTCAAACCTGGGTCCTCCACATCCCAGTCTGACGTTCTATTCACTGCACCACCACCTGGTCAGACTATGGTTTGGTATCTTAACAATTCTTACCTTGAAGATGAGAACACAGTGCAAAGTTAAAACTGATCAGAAAGAAGCAGCAGTCACTTACATTAAATATGATAAACATTTGGTTGATTTTTTAGTGTAAACAATGTTCATGTTTTTGTCCATGTTCAAAAATTACAAAGTCATTATTTGATCAATTACAGTGACAGAAAGGCCTAGTCTGGTGTTGATGTTCTATAAAGCTCTTTATATTCAACATGAGAAAACAAGGCCCAACTGTGCAGGTGAGGCCAGCTCTGGCCTCTCAGGACTGTTCTTCTATATCAGTTTGTTCATTCATTCATTTATTTGTAACAGCCAAAATTAATAATTACTTAATTCATTGTTTTTTTTTAACTTCATATTTTATTTTTCCTTATGTTTCAAAAAATAATCTCTATAAAGGTTGATACCATGGCTACCTGGCTCATCATTTTATCTTAAGTGACTGCTCAATCCAAGTAACAAAGCACCCAGCAGACTGAGTAACCTTGGAGTGTTTCAAATTCGACACTGATAATTATGTTAAATCTCATGTCTTAGAGCATTGAAGAAATGAGAATGGATAGAAAGTCAGCCAGCTTTTCCAGATTCCATAAAGCAAACGTTTCAAAGAAAAGTTGTTAAGATATACCATATGTTTTTAGAACTAACCATTAGGGTCCATTTCTTTATTAGACTATGTGTTTCAGATAACCCACCAACCTAGTTAAAATGTCCAATTATCAATGTTCCATCATCATGAGAGAAGCCATGAATATCCTGGGTGATGACAAATTAAGTTTCAGGAAACATTAACTTAAGTTGTCACTTAAGAGGGAAATTATTCAACTAAGATTGTCTAGCTCATTAGAATAACATTAGAGAACCAAAAAAGTATTCTTCATCAAAAAAAAAAATCCATTCTAGCATTGATTTGTTTTTCAGACTTGATTTTAAGACATTTCAGTACTAATTGACATTTAATTCAGATTAGATTGTTTTAAAGAATAAGTGCCCCCCATGTGTTGGGACACTTATATTTTGGTTGTTTTTGGAGATAAATCTTTCTCAAGAGCTTATATTTGGGCTCAGAGAAGCAAAGATCTTACTTACACTGATTTTTAGTATATCACCACAAACATCCTAGGTTTCTATGACCTGTGCACAGTAGATCAATTCTCTCATCCAGCCTATTGGTACCATATATTTGCCAGATGCCATAGAAACAGTCGTGAGTAATAGTGAGCTCAACATTACAAAGTAGAGGTGTACTACCAGAACATCTATAGAAAGCTTATCCAGACCCATGGGGTTACAGTTGAAAGAGAACAGCATAGGGCACAAAACAGGAAGTATAGATGTCTTTGCATATCTTTAAACTTATGCTTTAAAATCTTACATTTATAATTTCAATGATTAAAACATTAGTGTAATCTTAAGACAATACAATTTAATATAAAAATGAACTGTCAATATCCTGGCTGTGATATTAACTATAGCTTTGCAAGATGTTATCATTGGGGGAAACTAGGTAAAGGGTACATATGATCTCTTTGTATGTAAATTTATAAAAATCTCAAAATGTTTAATTTTTTAAAAAATGGACCATATGCCATGCAGGGATTTGATTGTTTACTGCGCTAAAGAGAAGATTCTTAAATTCTCAACCAATGACAATTCAGCCATCACAACTACAAAAACACTAAGATTCTCAGCTTGTAGGATGTCTGGCTCATATTAATTGCTCTTCACAGCTTTCAAGATTAAATAAATGAGGGGATTCTGAGTGAGTAGATAGACACAGACTGCTAACCTCAACTGCAAAGTCTTGGTCATTACAATGAAATATCCACTTAGTGTTTAAGATAGGTTCTTATAAGGTCAAGCAGCCAATTTCATTTTTAGAAATCATATATATAATAGCTTCTGTGAGTCATCAACACAATTTTTTAAACTAAAAATTGTAATTCAAGCCAAGACTGGTTATATTTTTCTCTTTAATATTTTATCCTTTATTCCTAACAAAGCCTAGCCCAGACATTGAGGGACCATGTAAATACAGTTGGCTGAATTATTAAAAAGATTCTCTCTGAGAACCTCAAAGCTTACCTCAGGCTTTTCTAGTTAAAATTTTCATTTAGGAAGTGAAGGTTAGGAATGCACTTCAACCACAAAGATTGAGGAAGAGTCAGCCATAATATGGACCCTGGGACTCAGCTTGCTTTCCTTAGAAAGTAAAATTAATAACCCATATTTATTCAATCTCTAATCTAAATAAATTTTAGAATCTACCTTTTCTCCTATACACTCCATAATCTGCACTGAAGCCAGATAAATACATGTTTTCTCCATCTTCTCCAAGATGGGCCAAGCCTCTCAATTAAGTATCAAAATTGTTCATGTTAATTAATTAATCAATAATTCATCTAACTGTCTACGCATCCATTCATCATCACAGTAAGATGGAAGAGTTAATGTTTATTATCTTCTTAGTGTAAATATTAAGCAGTGTGCTGACAATTTTATAAAATTAATATTATCTCATTTAACCTTTTCAAAAAGCATCACATCTATCCTATAGAAGATTAAATTGAGGCATAAAAATATTGTCTTGCTTATAGTCAACTATCTAATGTGATAATTCCTAAATTTAAATTGCCTGCTCTGCCCCTCTCTTGAGTTTAGACTGATATATCCAGTTCTATACTTGAACATCTCCAGCTGCATGTCTAACAGGCACCTCAAAAACAGCACATACTAAACCAAAATGTGGACCATGCTCCTTCTACCTCCATGGTAACCTTTGCTTCTCCAGTATCTTTCATGTCTGTGACTGACAGCCAACATCCATATAGTTATTTAGGCTTTGGCTGCAGAGTCACACCAAATGTCTCTTTCTTTCTCACCCTATATCCAAGCTATCAGCATATCTAGTCAACGATGCCTTCCAGATAGAGCCAGAATGTGATTATTTCACCCCGTCTCCAGTGATACCATCATAATTTCTCACCTTGTCAATTGTAATTGCTTTCCATCTGTCTTTCCACTTCCACATTAGGCTGTCTATACTTTATTCAAACACATAATAATATTAACCTTTCAAAATTTTATGTATCAAATTAGTCTGTGGCTCAAAGCTCTCATTGTATTTATATTTTGTTATTTGCATCTCTTAGCTCTGATATATTGACTCAATATTCAGAATAAGATCTCAGATCATCTTGGTGTCTACTTGCAGTAGAAACAATGAAACTCTCACAAGTTCAAAATTGCTAGAATGATAGAAACTGTAATATTATCTAGTAATATATTTTTATTTTACAGACAAGAAAACTGAAGCTCAGAAATATTTGATGATTTCCCAAGTTCAAGTAGATAATATGTAACAGAATTCATTTTTATATTGAAGATTCCTGGATCCTGACCGGTGCTTCATTCAAAAGATCACCCAATCTTCATCTACTGATGGCTATGAGTAGAAATTTGTGTCAAAACCACAAATGATCAATCAACAAATCAAAATCAATGGAAAGATATATTTGCTGATACTACCAGTTCATTCTAACTGTGGAGGGAGTAAAATAATATAATTGCTATATAATTTTTCAGTTAAATTAATATATTGCTATCGCTGCCCTGTTAGTACCTATCATTATTTCCAAGTCTATATTACAGTATTATTTATATAAGTTCTTCTTTGAATTAGGGAAATAACCACAAGTATTAACATTCTAACTGATGGTAAAGACATTCTCAACAAAATCAAATGTTGTTACTCTAAAGTAAATTTAAGTGGTCTCGTCATATTTATTTAAGACAGAAGTATAGGCAAATAGGACCATGAACTGTGTCTAACATTGCTGTACCTGAGCTGGCACATAGTGAGCACAGTGAATATTTATTGATCAAAGACATTCTTTTGGTCACAGAAATGTTTATAATAGACCAAAATTAGAAACAATAGAGATGCCCCATAATAAGAATTTGAACATAAATTATGAAAAACTTATACAATAAAATAAAATTTCTATGAAGTAGAAGTATATTTACTGACATGAAAGACAGTCAAAGTAATTTGCTTCATTACAAAAAAGAAACTATAATAAGTTTTGTTTAATATAACACTATGTTTTAAATGCAGGATCATGAATGGACAAAAGAAAGAGAGGGAGGGAGACAGGAAAAAGGAGATACATGAAGAAAGAAAAAATTTTAAAGAAATCTGAATGGGTTATATTCTAAAATATTTTCTTAAATGATAGTTATAAATAACCTATTGTTATTTTATGTAGTTGTGTTAAAATGGATTATTTGCATAGCATTAATTGTTGTTTTAAAGACTTTTGGTCAAGATAGGTAAATTCTGTTCTCCTCCTCCCACAACCACATCAAAATTACAACTAAATTATAGAGCAACCATCATTGAAAACTACCCGAAGACTAGCTGAGCAGAATTACTATACTAAGGATATAAAGAAGAAGCTACATGGATACCAGTAGGAGGGAAGAGATGCAGAATGGACAGGTCCCACACCCACAATGTGGTGATTGGGAAATGGTAGGAATATCTCAGCTGCAGAGGTCCCCCCGAGGAGCAAAGAGTCCCAGCCTCGCAAAAGTCTCCTCAGCATGGTCCATCAGTGTTGGAAAAAGAAATTTTTATAACATCTGACTGTGAAAACCAGCAAGGAATGTGACTAAGGAAGACAAAGAACTACTAAAGATCAAGGTTTTAAGCACAGACTTAGTCACTTACAAACTCACTTGCTCTAAGCTTCTGCACTGGGGCAGAAGCTTGATCAGAACCAGGGACATATGAGGAGGAACTAAATTGACTAACTTCAAGGTAAGGTCTGGAGAGGCATGGATCAGCACAACTCTGTCCAGGAATGAAGTACTAACAGATGCTACTGTTTCTTTTTTGAACTCTCCTCCCACCTAACCAGGCTGGTGCATGCAGGCATCAAATAGGAGCTCTGGATTAATCTAACTAACACCATTCACCCAGCTCTGCTTATTTCCTGATATCCACCCCACACACCTCACCTGCTCAGGCCAAGACTCTTCTAGTAGCTCCTCTACACAAACAGAGTGCTTCAGCTAATGCTCTGGACTTTCCCAAAATCTTTTAAAAGTCCATAAACCCAAACAAGTAGTAATCAGCTTTGGAGTGCCTTGTAGCTCTTACTAAGCATAACAAAGCCTAGCACATGCAGTGACAGGTCTCAACTTGGATTGCAACTCTCATCATGTGGACCAAAGCCTGACCTAAAAGGTAGCCTGTGTTGGCTGGGAATGTAGCTTAAGCTAAGTGACCACAATCCCAACACAAGTAAAAGCTGGCCTCAGCTATCATCTTGGTGCCTACCAAAGAGTTCCAAGCCAAGCACAAGTGGCAGCAGGCCATGACTCACAGTGGAGGCTCTCCCATGCACCTCTAAGTCCTGCAAAAGCAGAAACCAACTTTAGGCACTTTGTAGCTCTTACCAAAAGGACTCAAGGCTGACACAAGTGACAGTTGCCTTTGACCTATGTGGGAGCCCCTCCCAAGAGGTTGAAAACCCAACACACCTGATAGCTTCAGAATACACCAGAACACCACTCAACCAGCTCTACAAATGACACACCTGAAGGACAGAAATGATCCCCACTCTGTAGGACCAGCCCCTCTACATTAGCTTGTTGTCTGTAATCATACCCACGCCTCATAGTCAATCAGCCTAAGGGCCAACCCTATCCATTAATATGCCAATAGCAGTTGAGGCCAAACTATAACAGAAAGGCACACACAAGCCTCACAGGAGACATCTGGCTCAGGTGACCAGAAAGCCTGCAGAATGGGGTCCCACAGAACACCTTCTACATAAGACTACTCTGTCAAGACTGGAAGATGAAGCAGATCTACCTAATACAGAGCAATAAACACAAGGAGATAGCAAAAATAAAAATAAAGAAAAGACAAAGAAACATGTCCCAAATGAAAAAACAGGACAAAACTGCAGAAAAAAATGAACAAAACGAGTGAGTGCAGCCAGTCTATCAGACACAGAGTTCAAAACACTGGTTATAAGGATGTTCACTCAACATAGGGATGTTCAGAAGAAGAATATATGAACTCAGTAAAAACAAAGATAAAAACACACAAAATAAGATTTAAAAATCATAAAATAGAAACAGTTAAAAATGAAGAATACAAAACTGCCATAAAAAATACAATAGAGGAATACAACAGTAGATCAAGGAGGTAAAATACATACATTTGGAAAACTCTAAGACATTAAAAAAAGAAATTAAAGAAGCCACAAATAAATGGAAAAATATACCATGCTCATGAATAGGAAGAATGAACATTGTTAAAATGTCCATGTTACCCAAAATAATTTACAGATTCAATGCAATTCCTATCAAAATTGCAATGACATTTTTCACAGATCCAGAACAAATAATCTTAACATTTCAATGGAACCACAAAAGACTCTTATGAGCCGAAGAAATATTGAGAAAGAAGACCAAAATTGAAGGTATCATGCTATACTACAAGGCTAACAAACCAGCATAGTACTAGCAAAAAAATAAAGTAAAATTTAAAAAAGCACATGGATCAATGGGACAGGATAGAGAGCCCAAAAATAAACTCATGCACGTATGCTAAACTAATCTATGACAAAAGAGGCAAATATACAATGAGGTAAAGACAGTCTATTCAATAAGTGGTGTTGGGGAAACTAGACAGATACATTGCAAAACAGTGAAACTAAACCACTTTATTACACTATATACAAAAATAAAATCAAAATGTATTAAAGATTTAAATATAAGACCTGAAACAAAAATAGGGATAGAGATGTTTACCTGAAATGTATGTTTTCTTGTGGACATATACCACCCCATTAAATTTAACTTCTAAATAAAATAATAAACAAAAACAAAATCTGTGACATCACTCTTAGCAATATATAAGATCTACCAGAAAGTTCTGTCTGTTTCTATCACAACAAGTTTCGACACGTAAACACATGTTTATTTGGTGCATGTGTGCCTCTCTATTTTTATCACTTAATGTATACATACTGACATAGCAAATTAACTAAAACAAAGTTGATTCACATTAGTCTTATGTGTGAAGCGATAGTGTACCCATGGCTACTGATAAAGTTCATTTACGCCACTGTAATTTTTACGAATTTCAACAAGGAAGAAATGCTACAGAAGTATGTCTGTCGCATCTACCATATTCCTCAGACTTAGCACCCTCCGACTATCACTTGTTTTTGTCCTTACAAAATTTTTTGAAGGGCAAAAAATTCAAAAATGAGGAAGATATCAAACAAGCACTGGTTCAATTTTTCGCATCAAAAGATAAAACATTTTTCAAAAATGGGATATACAAATTGCCTTCACGCTGGAAAGAAAACATTAATAATAATGGCAATTATATTATTTAATAAAGTTTATTGACGATAAGAAAAATTTGTATTTTGTTTTATTCCAAAAACGAACAGAACTTTCCAGTAGACCATATATTTTGCTATCTCCACAGGTAAGGGGGAAAAAATAAACAAACAGGAGAGTATAAAACTAAAGTGTTTTACAGTGAAAGAAAGCATCAAAAAAATTAAAGACAACATAATGAATGAAAGAACATATTTTCCAATGATACATCATATAAGGAATTAATATTCAAAATATATAAGAAATTTATGTAACTTAAAAAACAAATAAAATCTGATTTAAAAAATGAGCAGAGGACATACATGAATAAACACTTCTTTCTCCAAAGATAACATACAGATGGAAAGTACATGTCAAAAGATACGCAACATCATCAGTAATCAGGGAATGCAAATTAAAACCACAATGAGATATTACTTCACACCTGTCAACATAGCTATCATCAATAAATCAGCAAACAACAAATGTTGGTGAAGATGTGGAGAAAAGGGAACTCTCATGCACTATTGGTAGGAATGCAGTTTGGCATAGCCACTGTGGAAAACTTAAAAATAGAACTACATTATGATCCACATAAATTCTGGGTATTTATGAGAAGAAATCAAAAATAGTAATTCAAAAATATATATATGCATCTCTATGTTCGTTGCAGCATAATTTAAAATAGCCAAGATATAAAAGCATCCTAAGTGTCCATCGATAGGTGAATGTATAAAGAAGAACTGGTACAAATATACAATAGAATATTACTCAGCCATAAAAAAGAATGAAATATGACCATTTGTGATGACGTGTATGGACCTAGAGCCTGTTATGCTAAATAAAGTAAGTCAAACAGAGAAAGACAAATACCATGTGATTTTACTTAATTGCAAAATATAAAAAAATAAATAAACAAACAAATGACACCAAAACAAACTTATAGAGAACAAATTGATGGCTGCCAGATGGGAGGGGTTTGGGGCAGACAGGTGGAAGAGGTGAAGGGATTAAGAAGTACAAATTGACAATTATAGAAATAGTCATGTGGACATAAAGTACAGCTTAGAGCTATGACTCTTAAAGTGTGCGCCCTAGATTTCCAGGTGCACCCTGGTATTCCAGAGAAATATTTGCCTGTTGAGGACCAAAAAATCAACAGGGTTTTTGGAGTTTAGATTTTTGGGGGACAGAGGTGTGAGGAATTGGCTGGTAGCTGACAGTCTGCCCGACCCCCCACCTCATTTGCCTGATTAGGTTGCAAAAGGCTGTTAAGCTGTGGTGCTGGATTGTTTACATTACCCACCATGTTCCCCAGAAAGACTGGAGGCAAGTTTCTTTTATCCTTTGTTTGGTGTAAAGTTAAGATGATATGTATGGTGGAGGTTTTCTGCACTCAACACAATTAAGTGTAAAAAGAGAAGAATTCTTCAATGTATTGATGAAGAAATGAAAGTTTGCCTTTCAAATATATGCCCAAACATTGAAGAAATCTCTAAGACACATCAGGCTCATGTTTCTTATAAACACAAGAATGAAAAAACACATTTATGCTGGGACCTGTTGAATTTACTAAATCTTACTAAGAATGTATCTATATATATAAAAAGATAACTTTTTGTCATTTTTTAAATTTTTTAACCCCTCTCTTTTATGAATTCTAAAAAGCATAACTCAAAAAATGTAACATAAAAATGTTTTTTAAGGTCAGAATAAATTTAATTTTGTTATATTTATTTTGTTTACCATAAAAGCACGCTTGGACTTCATATTTTTTCTTTAATATTTGACTTAATTATTATAACATATTTCTCAGAAATTTGTATATAGTACACCTATAATTATTTGTGGGATTTTAAATGTGCCCCGACTTCAAAAAGTTTGAGAACCACTGGTTTAGAGAATATAGTAAAAAATATTGTAATAACTACATATAGTGTCAGATGAGTACTGGACTTATCAGGGAGATCACTCCATGGACATATACCTGAATGTCTAATCACTATATTATATACCTGAAACTAATGCAACTTTATGTCACCTGTCATTAAAAAATAAATTTTAAAAATATTTTATTTAGAAAATTATATTTAATAGGGTGACATTGATCCACCAGGGTACATAGATTTCAGGTAAACATTTTTGTGTGTGTATGACAGAGACAGAGCTAGAGAAAGAGAAAGAGAAAGAGAGAGAGAGAGAGAGAGAGAGAGAGAGAGAGAGAAATAGGGACAGACAGGAAGGGAGAGAAATGAGAAGCATCAATTCCTTGTTGCAGCTCCTTCATCTCCTTATTCATTGATTGCTTTCTCATATGTACCTTAACAGTGGAGGGGGGGGGCTACAGCAGAGAGAGTGATCCCTTGCTCAAGTCAGCGACTTGGGCTTCAAGCCAGCGACCTTTGGGCTCAAGCCAGCGACCATGGATCATGTCTATGATCCCAAGCTCAAGCCAGCGACCTCGTGCTTGCTCAAGCTGGTGACCTCGGGGCTTTAAACATGAGTGTATTGCATCCCAGTCTGATGCGCTATCCACTGCGCCACAACCTGGTGAAGCTCAGTTAAACATTTTTATAGTATTTGAACAGTTGATTATGTTGTATACCTATCATCCAAAGTCAAATATTGTTTTTAAAATTGTATTATAAATAGACAAATTTTGAATTCTTTTATTTAGAAAATTAAATCTAACATGGTGACATTAATCAATAAGAGTACATAGGTTTCAAGTTTATGCTAGATAGAAAAATTTTATTGGTAATTTCACATCATCTAAATGAAATATAAAACAAGAGTAATTATTTTTTTCATTACTACAAGTAACAAAAACCTTCTAAACGAAATGAATATCTATTTCCCAGAATTTTCAACTATTATCTCAAGAAGATTTCTGAAATATCTGAGAATGAGTTTTATAGATTTTTCAAATTAGATTAAATTCCTTTCTAAATGAAATTCTTGTATAAGAGTAGATATCCAATGGTAACTAAGTAGGTTTTTTTTTTAACAATGCATAAATATTTCAGTGTACAAAAAGTCACAAATGCCAAACTCTAAATTGTCTACAAACATGCAAGATTTCCAGTTCCAATAATATAATTATTGTATTGGGATTTGTGGGGTGTATTGTTGAAGACCCTTTTCATTTTGATAAAACAATGATCTTGCAAGAGGAAGAATGCTATTAGATCTCATGTTAACCTCAACAGTTCTGATCAGTGGGAAGACTCTTTTAGTAAATTATTTAAAAAAACACTAACTATAGTCTTTTGTTGTTTGAAAAAATCAAATAATTTCTCTTCACCTGGGCACTGTCTGGGAAACTGTGTTTGTATTACAATAGGCTATATGGGCCACAAGTATAACAACTTCAGAACCATTATTATTGGCAACAAGCTCCAGTTACTCCTTAGGCCAAATTGAAAGTAAATAATGGCATATCTTCCCTTCCCCATATTCCCATTAGAGAGTAAGAATTAAAAAAAAAAATAAAGCAATAATTCAGATATGAATTTTGAAATCAGAAAGGGAAATCATGGTCAAAATGCTTTTTTATTGAGTTGGCTGATCTTATGACTTAAGAATAAGTGAAAATGAGAAGCAAGAATGCTACTTTACACACAACAATCAGACACACTTACAAAACCAGGCAAAAGAGACCTATAAGCTGGAACAAGGGGGCACAGAGTAGGGTCAGAAGCTCTGCGAGTTGTAAGGGACCATCCAGAAAATAATTTGCATCTTCAAGAAGCTCCAGACATATGTGACCTCAGTCAGGCTCTCTCCTATGTAAACTCAGTGATCTGTGGCCTTCACCTTAACCATATTCTGAAGTGTCTGTGACCACAGAATGTTTTGGGAAAGGAGAGGAAGTTACCTTTAGAAGTTTTTATTCTGTACCACTAATCAGATCAGAGCATCAGGTGATCTTACACATCCTGATTTCTTGTTTAATGACTGCCCATTTTAGTACATATAGTATTTACAAATGGACTGTGCCTCTTGTGAACCAAGAACATTCCTTCAGGGTGTAGGTAGGATTGTGAATTTCAGGAAGTCTCAGATGTTGGTTTCCTCAGATATGGCTCAGCTTCTGCAGCTAGAGCTATCCATGTGGGGCACATCTTTTAGGCAGGGATGTGTGTGCCCTGCCATTTCTACAGGTCAAGTGTGGAAAGAAAAGTGGGGAAAACCCAGCCACTCTAAGAATGCTTCTGAAGCATATAGAAGTCCTCACACTGGGTCAGTTCACTGAAAACCTACTCAAACTGCAGAATATCTAAAATTATAATATTCCTTTTTCATAGTCTCTTAGCGACCAGGAATTATAGTGAATTTTAAATAGGTGACAGAAACTTGTATTACTGGAATAGGTAGATACATCTTTTAGAATGAATAAAAGCTATAAACATAGAAAATTTACATCTACGCTCTGTAGAAAGCAGTTATCTTTTCCTTCAGTCTGTTATGAGGGTCCCGGGTAGTGTGAACCTTCAAAGGCCATATTTTACAAAAAAAATTTTTTTGGTATCACAAAGTGCAAAAGTTCTTTAGTTCAAAACAGGTCCTGTTCATGGTTACATTGTTAAAGGTGATCATGAAACACCTGTGTAAAAGGTGATTGTGAAACACCTGGAGGGCTGGGCAACTCAGGCTCTGCTCCCACGAGTTCTTACAATCATGGGCATGTTTTCTCAGGCACATGTATCAGGTTGGGAGGAAGGAGTGGGTCAGGGGCTGGTGCACTGGCTACTCCAGTCCTCTTGCCCAGTCAGGCTTAGCAATCACCTGGTCAGGCACCTGGGTGGTGAGCTGCAACAACCAGTGGTCAATCCATGGCACTGATTTTATTTTTCAAGTTACCAGCTGTATACCCTATCCAAGCACACCCAGACCCAGGTAGCCTGTCCTGTGAGAGTCACCACCTTCCTGCCACTCCTGGAGTCTCTCTGCCTCCCTTCACTTTTGGGGATTCAGGGCCCTCAGAGAGGACCCCTGCACGTAAGCCAGGACAGCATTTTGTAGAAATCTGGCCCTTAATGGGAATGCTGTTTTGGTGAGTGAGCTGCATTTATGAAAAAGCAGAGACCATAAGAAAACAGAAGCTGAGGGAAAAAAATATCGGACAAAGATGAAGAAGGCTAGTTAATAATGGATCAGGAGCCAGAAAACACACCGAAAGAAGCCAAGACAAATAAAGTAGTAAAAGCCTATAACTGGCGTAGGGCAGAGAGAACTATGATTGGGTTATAGTAGACTTTCCATTCACCAGCATTCCCCTTGCTCCTCAACAGCACAACCATGCCTGTTCAGTCTTGAGAGAGTTCTGTGACCTACAAGCCACAAGCACCCATGTCCTTGTCCCAGTCTGTAGAAGTTGGTTCTATGCCACTAAAAGAGCCTATACTGAAGCAAGTTTAGATTAGCAAAGAACAAAGAAATCTTTTATAATCTCACTGCTTACACATAATGATCATTTTGGTACATTCACAGATAGACTGTTTGATGTATAATATTATTTTAAATTATTTTCACACAAAATCTATGGAAAACAGACAATTAAAATCCAGATAATTCAAGCAAAGACAAAAGTGATGATCACCTAAAACATTTAATTATTTATAAATGAATAGGTGAAGATTGAGGTCTGGGTGCAGTTAAGTACCTCAAATAATTCTCTTACTGCTCACAATGTTTTTCCATTTAATTAGAGCCTTGCTCTGATGTGAAGGCATTTCACTTGGTATGTGCGTGACTTAGAGCCTGGCCTTCACAGGCTCTAAGTCATTTGGGTCCCTATATGCTGGTAACTACTTGTCAACTACAAAAAAGAAATGAGGGAAATGGAAGGCTATGAATTTCATTAATACTAAATATTAATCTCTCAAAAATTAAGTTACAATTTGCCATCAAATGTTAAATGAGCTCTTATAGTATCTCTGAAGCACAGGTAGGACGCTTCCCCCTTATATATGGAAAAATGGATAAACCAAGTGTGGTGACTGCCTCAATGTCAAAAGGCGGTATCATTACCAATAGATAAGATAAATCTTGACAGCCCTTAATTGTCTATTCTTTCAATTTAGCTCTACATTTATTAGATGCCTCCAAGACAACCAAATATGATCAATCTCTGAGGGCACAACATAAACACATTTCACTCCTACCCTCATTTACTGTTTATGGGGCAGGCCTATATAAACAAATTCTTATAACACACTATACTGAGGGAATCATTGTCAGTGTCATCACGATCGATAGTATAGAGTAACTTTAGAACTCTCTTTTCTTCACTTAAATTCTATCTTTCAGTCTTCTAATAACCAAAATAGTTTATTAGGTATCATCAATGACTCCTTGTTGACAGATATGGAAACAAGACTGAGAGATTAACAATTTACTTCACATCAGAAAGCTAGATATCTGAAGTCAGGTCTATCAGACAGAAAAGTTCAATCCTATTACCACTGTGTTGATGTGCCTTCTAAATTTAAGGTTCATATAAATTGTTCCAGGAATAAAAATGAAGAATAATTTAATTAGGAAATAGAAATAACACAAAGACACCTTATTGCTTATAGGTTTTTGTAGAGTCTTGATCTCTTTTTTCAAACTCCGACCCCCCAGCGTCGGCCTAGCGTGCGGGGGACCCGGGTTTGATTCCCGGCCAGGGCACATAGGAGAAGCGCCCATTTGCTTCTCCACCCCTCCGCCGCGCCTTCCTCTCTGTCTCTCTCTTCCCCTCCCGCAGCCAAGGCTCCATTGGAGCAAAAGATGGCCCGGGCGCTGGGGATGGCTCTGTGGCCTCTGCCCCAGGCGCTAGAGTGGCTCTGGTCGCAATATGGCCAATATGGCGACACCCAGGAGGGTCGCAACATGGCGACGCCCAGGATGGGCAGAGCATCGCCCCCTGGTGGGCAGAGCGTCGCCCCCTGGTGGGCGTGCCGGGTGGATCCCGGTCGGGCGCATGCGGCAGTCTGTCTGACTGTCTCTCCCTGTTTCCAGCTTCAGAAAAATGAAAAAAAACAAACAAACAAAATCAAACTCCGACCCCCCAAAGACAACTAGACCAAGCCTCAAACACTTGAACTCCAGTTCTAGTTTTTTCACTCACTTTTCACCAGAAATGTTTTAAATGGCAATAAACCACTAATAAAAAAAATGTCACAACATTTCTATGATTCTTATTTTATCTTGTTGATCATGATTTTTCTTAGATAACTGAGAGGAATTGTTTTTTAATGAAAAATAATTGTTCTTGGTCCATAAGCAGTAATGTTGACTTCAGTCAGCTTTACTTTTCTATATATATCAGCCATTTGCAAGTTGTCTAAGGATTAGAAGATTAATTTATAGAGACAATATCTTAATTACTGCTTCTTCACAATGTATAATAAAATAGCATTTACTTTTAACAAGCCCCTTGTTAAAGTCCTTGGACTGAATATGGTGTAAAAAAACCCCAATTTATTATAATTCTACTGAAACAATATTTTATTTGTAGAGTTGAATGTAACATTCTAGTTAGGTTTTCAATATTCTTATCAAAAACTACAAGTTGATTTCTAAGTCAGTTTATGGTTAAAAAGCAGAGAAGAAAACTCAGTGAAAGTGACTACAATTCTGTTAGCCAAGGGCTAAGAGTCAGAATCACAGGGGTCCCAGACTTCATCAGGAAGCCGAAGGCAGCTCATTTTCCCTTTGTTGTCAGTTCATAGGGAGGCAGGAGCCACACACTCCATTGTCTGATGCAGGATCCAGTGCAACAGTGGATGCAAAAGCAGCAGCAGATTGGCAGCTGTGCATTCTGTTCTAACAACGGTATTTCTGACCCTGCATCTATCTTCTGTGATTCTACTTTGTCTTATCTTCAGTCTGGCATGCTAAAAGTTCACCTTTTGTCAACTGTCATTTTTCTGAGGAAAATGTCAAATGCCTATATGTTAAAAATTATTCTTGGATAACGTGGAAATATAACTAAATAAAATCTTGTTTTAAGACTTAAGAAACAAATTCCCAGATTCAAGATTAAAGCCATGTATTCAAGTAAAATGCATATGGTGGTTTTGAGATAACAAGCTCAAGAGTCAAATAGCCCTGGATTTAAATTCCAGCTCTGCCATAAAACAGACTTTCATATTATTTCATCTCCCTGATTTTCAGTTTCCTAATATATAAAATGGAGTTAGGATTATGAACTTTGAAAATGCTTTTTATGCTTTAAAAAAAAAATTTAGTCTAATCGCATCTCCATTAAGAGGTGTACATATATATATTCCACTATTGAGAAATGAGAGTTCTCATGGAGCACTGGCAAAGCCCACTGCTGCAATCCAGTGAACTTGACTCCTAGAGCCTTGCCTTATCATGTTTTTGCTGCATGTTTTTTCACATATAATATAATATCAGGGTGCTTCTAATTTTAATATTTTATAAATCTATAAAAAATGCCTTCTTACATGTATATCTTACATATACCTATAAAGCCTTCGGTAAGTAATCCTCCCAGAAACCCAAAGGAAGTTTCTTCTGCTAATTATCCACTTATCTTGTCACTAACCAAAAAACTACGGCCTGTCTGAAAATGTCTTTTGGGTTCCAGCCAGGTAGCTCAGTTGGCTAAAGTATCATACCAAAGTGCAGAGGTTGCTGGTTCGATCCTGGTCAGGGCATGTGCAGAAGCAGCTCAATATTCCTGTCTCTCTCTCTCTCTCTCTCTCTCTCTCTCTCTCTCTCTCCCTTTCCTCTCTGCTAAAATCAATAAATGAAATTTTTAATTACAAAAAGAAAAGAAATAAAATGTCCTTTGAAAGTCTAGAATTTAAATGCTTGTCACTTCACATAGTGTTTTCTCTCTAGAAATCCTTCTAATGAGCCAGGGGAAGAATATATTGTTTCTTTTTAGAAAAATTTTATTGGGCTTCTTTGTATTTTAATGTAAACTAATTATTGCTGAAAACTGCAAGAACAGGGTAACACTGCTTAGGATGTGTTATATTTGTAGTGTTCTTTTTAGTTTACCAGAGCTTTCATATATATTAGGTTATGTGGTCCAAGCTTCAAACTAAATCAATGACTCAGACTTGAGTCTCATAATGTCCAACTGCCTATAAACATCTCTGTGTGGGCATCCCATGAGTACCACAAACTTCACAGTCCTAAATTGAACTTCCTGAATCTGAAAACATTCTCTTCTGCTTTATTTCAGTTAGTGGCATTGCTGTTCACCCAAGTCCCAGAACAGAAACCTGAGTTTTGTCCTGTCTTCTTCTTAACTTCTCCTCATAAAATTAAGACCTCTTTTATCTCCCATCATTTCTTAAATATCCTTTCAACAACCTTTCATTAGTGCAGCAGTTCTCAACCTGTGGGTCGCGAACCCGCCGGGGTTCGCGACCCACAGGTTGAGAACCGCTGCATTAGTGCCTGTGTCCCATCACTTGACCATCTGTCACCTGAATCCCTATAGGTATTCATAACTAGTCACTTTGCCTGTCATCCTATTTTTCTCAAACCAAGTTCTACAGATCCACTAAAGTGACATCAAAATTACTACTCTCTGTCTGATACTCCTGTGAAAGTTCTTTATCATTTTAAAATTCATAATATGAACCCAGGGCCTTTTGAACCTGATGCTTCTCTATTTCTCTAGCTCCACATCCCAGACTTTCTGCTCCTGCAACATAAAGCTTGGGTCATCTCTGTGCTTTTGCACATGTCTGCTTTGCTGGAATGCCACCTGCTATTACCACATCTGGCAGTTAACCTGGTGGACTCCTCATCCTTTAAGCTTCAGTGCAAGGATATACCCTCAAATAATGAGAAGAAATAATTGAATAATAGTTATAATGGGCCAGGCAAATTACAAGTATTAACTCATTAAATTTGTGCAATGACTATAAAAGTCAAGTGTTATTTCTTTTCTCATTTACATGTGGGGAGACTGAGGCCTAGAAAAGCTAAGTGACTTACTCAAGGTCACACAACTAACAAGTGGAAGTGTTGAAATGGGAATTGAGGCTGCCTGGCTTCAGAATTGTGCTCTTAACCAATATACCTCACCTTCTCCAATAAGTATCCTCTGATTTACCAATATTGCCACAATCATCTCACTAGTAAAACATAGTTCATGGCAGACCAAAGCTCTTGTTTTCAACCCAGCAATAGTTTAGTTACGCTACATATACACCATTGTTTCTCAAGGTGCAGTCCTAGCACATATTTCATCAAAATAATCTAGCATGTGTGTTAAAAACTGTAAAGTTCAAGTTACTCCCTTTTTTAAAACTATCCAAAAATGCATAGTCCTGCACCTCACCTCAGATCTACTGATTGTCTGTCTTTAAGGGCAGAACCTAGGAATCTGCATTATAAAAATCCACATAGTAGATTTTTATGATCAGCAACATGGGGGATTAAATCATATAATGTAGGTAAATTGTGTAGTCCATGGCTTCTCACATAGTAAATGTTCATAATGTTAGCTACTGTTATGATTTTCTTTATTATTGTTTGGGCCAAGAAGAATAAGCAAGGACAACCTTTGTATTTAGTAAGAAATAAGGTGGAAATAGGGAAACAGCAAGCCATGCGACTAAAACCATAACACAGAATCTTTTTTGATTAGACAAAGAATAATTTTGGAGGAAGTAAGAAGTTTGTGGTTTCCAGTTCCATATTCTTTGGCTTTGTTTAAGGTAAACCACAGGGGAAGAGAAGACCCAGATACATTTTTATTTTAGCCGTTCTATTCCTGAGAATAGTAGTACTGACTTAAGTAACATGACCCGAAGTACGGGAATTGGAGTGATTAAAGATGTAAAAGCTTAGAGCCATCAGCATTGCCATATGTGATGTCTCAAGCCTCAGAACAACAGAAGAAGCCAGCATATACAAACAAGAGAAATCTGTCTGAGCTAGAAATTGGTGTCTGTTTCTAGAAAAGAAGATATAAAGTCAGTGGCTGCCACTGTCATGTCCATGCAGGTTCATATTGAATTTGAACAGACGGTAAAGAAACAGTGGAACCAAAAAATGGTGGGCCATTGCTTTATTAGTCTCACACCAGCCAATAAGCAAACACACAGGGAGGACCACTTCCCTCTCATTCAGAGCTCCCAAAGCCCTGACACATTCTCTGGTTCCACAACCTGGAGCATCTTCTCCGGTTCCTCCTGGAATCAATGCCACATCAGTCTCAGTGGAGCTTGTAAAGCCCCTCAGCTCTGGTTCCCCATCTGCACACCTTCTCTCTCTCTGCAAAACTACCTTCTTCTTCAGCACTCTCCATTCTTTCTGCTCTCCCTGTAGGACTACTTGGGTCCACAAAGACCTTACTTCCAGCAAACATTAGCAAAACAATGGCCCCTTCTAAGCAGGAATGCAATCTGCAATTTGCAATCAATTGCCCTGCTCTGAGGGCAAGCATACATGTGGCTATTAAGTGCCATTTTTTAACAATAAAAGTGAGCAAACTCAAAAAATAGAAATTAATAAACTCATTTGCCCAACAGAAGATCTAAAATAATGTTAACCGTTAAAATCCTTGATGGACAAAATGACATCTTCAGCACCATATTTCACAATGTCAACATACTACTTCATGTTGTATTTATTACTTTTTATGCATCACTTATTGAAACCAGTTATTTAACTTTCTGTTATCTAATAACTGATGTGAAACTATTTTTGAGCAAGAGTGTTTGCTTAGTGATGTGATTTGTTCTTAACCTTCAGTCCCAGTGCCCGGAGCCAGGTAACCAACAATGAGTTGTTTTCTCCTGGGCATTGATGATATTACAGTCATCTGAAGAGTTGCAAGCATAGCAAATATTAAAGGGAGCAAAAAGAAGTATGATGGTCACAAAAGTGTGGTCATGCCTAGCTTTACACTTTTATTCAAGCATTTCCTAATTCCTTTATCAGAAGAAATTATATTCCTGATTATACCATAATTGTTTGTGCATCTGTCTTTCTGTCAGCTTTTTGGCTGCAGGAGCAGAGTCAATTAAGTGTCTGTTGAATGAGGGAAAGAAGGAAGGAAAGCAGGGAGGAAGGAGGAAGGAAGGAAGGAAGGAAGGAAGGAAGGAAGGAAGGAAGGAAGGAAGGAAGGAAGGAAGGAAGGATAGAATAAGGAAAGAAGGAAGGGAGGAAGAAAAGTTTACTACCATATGGCCATAATGTTGAGCAATTCACAATGAACATTGATGCAAATTTCAAGCTAACAATAATAAGACAATAAAAACAATTTTTTGTCACTCTTACAATGAAAGTGATAATTAGCTTATCTATCAAAAATTTTTTTCAAAAATTCAGATTTTTCCAGGAAGAGGAAGGGAGAATAACTTAATAAAGAAAAAAATACTCTTAGAGTTTACATCTTTGTCTCTCAAATTTACAATGCAAAACAGTTTTTTCATCTAAATTATATAGTGGCATAAGACACAATAGGATGTTTCCCAAGCACACAATGGAAAACAAGAAACAAGACATTTTCCAAGGAGTTAAGAAGCTTTCTTGGACAAGTTTATGTTGCAATAAAATATTAATGTGTGCTCATTTGTCATGTGTTAATTAGCAGAATAAGCTGTAGGAAATCCAGATTACCATGCAAATGTTAATTAGGTCATAATTTATGTTAAGCATTTCTAAGTTTAGGACCACTGCATCTCATTTAGCAGCAGTTGAACTTTAGAAATAATTTGCATGTGCAACTGCTCCTTTTCAATTTTAATGATAGTCACCTTATTTTAATAAATATAAGAAACTGCATTTAAATAATAGCAAATTCAGAGCTAGTTTTGTCACAGTCAGTACATTTCCCTGGGAAATGGAAACTGTCTTTTAATCATCACTCAGGTAAAAAAAAAAAAAAGCAATAGTGCTTCAGAAGTTACTTTTTCTAAAAGAGCTAAGAGAGTCTTCCCCACACCCTAGCAACTGTCCATAATACTAATACTGTACTTTCTTTTTGGAGAAAATGTGCTCTTACGTGTTTTAGATGATTCAGCTTGACCATCATTAGGTCCCACTTCATCATGTTTTTATTTCTCCACAGACACAACCACATAGCAACATCCTTTATTCTGTTTTTATAAAATTAAGTTTATTTTTTCATTTTTCATTTTATTTTTATTGTTTCAGAGTGATGAATGATCCGAGATTGGAAAGCTAGTCCTTGTTCCAGGTGGGAAAGTTTGCAGAAAGGAAAGCCTCCTTTGTATGTCCAGCCTGGGGAAACTTTTTATCTATTTCTCCACTGACTCAGAGCAGGGCTTAGCTTTTACCACATCGTGGACCCCTTGAAAGGTCTGTTGAAGTCAGAGGACCATTGTTCAAAGTAATGTTTTTAACTTTAAAATAAAATATGGGGTTAGAAATGAAACTAATGGCCCTGGCTGGTTGGCTTAGCTGTAGAGCATTTGCCCGGTGTATGGAAGTCCTAGGTTTAATTCCCAGTCAGGGCACATAGGAAAAGTGACTATCTGCTTCTCTGGCTCCGCTCTATCTCTGTCTCTCTCTTCCCCTCCCGCAACTATTGCTCAAATGGTTTGAGCAAATATACTATGGAATACTACTCAGCCATAAGAAATGATGACATCGAATCATTTACAATAACATGGATGGACCTTGATAACATTATACGGAGTGAAATAAGTAAATCAGAAAAAACTAAGAACTATATGAACCCATACATAGATGGGACATAAAAATGAGACTCAGAGACATGAACAAGAATGTGATGGTAACAGGGGGTGGGGAGGGGGCGAGGAAGGAGAGAGGGGGTGGGGGAAGCGGAGGGACACAAAGAAAACCAGATAGAAGGTGACAGAAGACAATTTGACTTTGCGTGAGGGGTATGCAAAATATTCAAATGTCAAAATAATCTGGAGATGTTTTCTCAGAACATATGTACCCTGATTTATCAATGTCACTGCATTAAAATTAATAAAAATAAGATAAAAAAAAGTTGGCCCCAAGTGTTGAGGATGGTTCCATGGCCTCGCCTCAGGCACTAAAATAGCTTGGTTGCCAAGCAATGCAGCAGCAGCCCAAACTGGCGGAGCATCATCTGGTAGGGGGCTTGCTGGTTGCATCCCAGTAAGGCTGCATGCAGAAGCCTGTCTCTGCCTCCCTGCCTCTCACTTAATAAGAAAAAAAATGAAACTAATTGTAGTGATAATTATCTTCAAAATAAGTGACATAGTAGTACACGTGCCTCTTTGTTTTTTTGTTGTTTTTTTTGTATTTTTCTGAAGCTGGAAACAGGGAGGCAGTCAGACAGACTCCTGCATGCACCCGACCGGGATCCACCGGACATGCCCACCAGGGGGCGAAGCTCTGCCCATCTGGGCATCGCTCTGTTGCAACCAGAGCCACTCTAGTGCCTGAGGCAGAGGCCATAGAGCCATCCCCAGCTCCCGGGCCATCTTCGCTCCAATGGAGCCTCAGCTGCGGGAGGGGAAGAGAGAGACAGAGAGGAAGGAGAGGGGGAGGGGTGGAGAAGCAGATGGGTGCTTCTCCTGTGTGCCCTGGCCAGGAATCGAACCCAGGACTCCCACACTCCAGGCCGACGCTCTACCACTGAGCCAACCGACCAGGGCCACGTGCCTCTTTCTTAAAGCATTGAGGAACGTGATCCAACTGTGGGCTGCTACCTACTGTGGTTTTGAAGTATCTATAGTAATATACCTTTTTTAAGCATTTCAAAAGTATAAAAATACTGGGGATTTCTAATGGCTACAAAATCAGAGAGCTAATGCGTATGTTTCTGTGGCCTTTTAACTATTTCATAACTGAAGAAATTGCTATACCTTTGTTAGAAGATAACGAAAACAGAGGTGCAATTTTGTTTATGGTCAAGTCTGCATACCAGCTGAATTCCCTTAGGTTTAAACTACTGATTTGAAGAACAATTTCATTCTAAACATCTAAAAATATTTTTTAATTAATGCTTTTCTTATTCAAAATTTTACACTATAATTATGCAATGTAACCTTTGAAAAGAAACCTTTTTACCCTCAAAATCTATTTTTATTTAATACTTCTGATCCATATGCATGCATATTTTTAACATATTTGTAATTATAATGCATGGCAAATTTATTATACCTTCAGTGGTTTCCATTACCAGTGGTCATAATATTTAAAATATGCTCTAAGGTGAGAGACCCACTGTGGCTCAAGAAGGGAAGAGCATGAACTCTTCATGCCTGGGCATGGGTATCCTTCACCCCAGCCCCAGAAGCTAAAGTGTCTTTCACAAATGGACTTCCAAAAAGCTTTGATTAACATTTTTCTTTTTGAATGTGAAATTACTGCCAATATATAAAACCCAGATTTAAAACTTGCCTTGGGCAATGTTGGCATTGCTTTTCAACACAGCAACAACCCACTGCAACTGAGCCTTCTTTTTTCTAGTTACAGTAGCCCTCTCTCTAAAGGAAATTTTTCTTTCAGGATACCTGGCTGGCTCCTGTGGACACCTGACTTGGCAACCACCTACTAGATGATGAAGCTCAGACACTATCGCCTGTCACTTAAAATTCTCAACAATGAATGACTTCAACAAATTGTTTTCATGAGCTTTTTGCTAAAATCAAAGTGCTGTTACCATTATCCCCAAAAAAGAAGCTTTTCAGACGATGGGGCTTTTCAACTCCTACAGGCTGCTTTTTCACTCTCTTTTTTGCTCTTAACCAGGTCACATTCGTATTTCAAGTCATTATTCCAATATTTCCTCCTCTGTGAAGCACTCTCTCTTACTCCAAACTGAGATGCTTGCCTCTACATACCTACTGCGGCCGGCAGAAAGCACACATTATAGCTTCTGGTTTTGCTTTTTCAGTGGACATATAGAAAACATGCACATATAGGAAATTATTAATTACTTGTAGGTTTTATTTGAATTGGTTTGGTCAAGAACCAATTTGTTTTGTTTTATGGACACTTTGTTATTTTTTTTTTGGTATTAATTTCCCCCTTGACAGATCATTCTTCCGATGTCACAGTGTAGTGTTTCAGGGCTTCTACACTGTTTTAAATGACAAAAACTTTTGACTCTGGCTGCTTTTCTGCATATCTTGAAAATATTTGTACAGAATCACAGCAGTGGGCCTGAAGCTTCCTATGGCAATTATTGGTTAAAACTAAGTAGCAGCAGTCCCCTGAGCAGAGGTATATGGACTCCAGAGTGCTACCATCCTCACCATTCCCTATTACACCCGATCCAGTCACCTGTCTGCGCATCACCTCTGGATCACCTTGGTTGGAGACCACCTAGTCTATACATAAGTGATAGTCAACCAAGGATGTTGACTCTTTGAAACATAGTCGCAAAAGAAAACGACAGATTTCAAAATAAAATACCATTTCCTTATGCCTATGTGTTTGCTGGATGCATTGAAACTCTACCAGAAGTTTGAGAACAGAGCCCATGTTATTGAGGTATCATTTCTACGTTTGCCAGTAAAGAATAAAATCTCATTTTGATGAGGAATAAATTTAATATGTTCAGAGAACACAAAAAGAAAGAAAAATTCTGTTATGCAAGTGATTTAACTTCTCCTTCCCTCCCTCCCTCCCTCCCTCCTGAAGGGTATTTTGTGAAGAAAGATGACCCCATCCTCAAAAATAGAGATGACCCCTAAATGTCCTTAATGTACCTTTAATCACCAACTACAGTTTTACTCCTCACTTATGTATCTGCTATTGGAAACTGCTTCTGGTTCTAGCTGCTGCACAAGATCAGTAGGGCTTATGACCTGGCAAGATGCACCATTATTCTTCAGTTACAACTTCCAAGCTTCAAGAAAACCCTCAGTTTTCAGAGGTGTGGCAAACAAAATAACATTTGCATGCCTGGCCCCTTTCTAACTATGCAGACATATAAACCACTCCTATGCAGACCTAGGGTCCCTACCCTGGCTTCCACTGTGTCTTTTTAGGCTGTTCTCTTAAAGAAGCCATCCCTCACATTGAACTTCACTCTCCTCTCTCAGGACACTTTGTGCTTTTCCTGTTCTCCCTGAAGAACACAAGCTGAATTCAATGTGGCAGTCTTGGTATGAAAAGTCCTTGTGAACAGAAATTTATCAAGCATCATATTTTTTTAAAATGTGGTCTGTCATTTTCATAATCAAGATACAAAACCTAACTCCACCTGAGACTTAATAAATGCCCTGCACTTCTGCTATGGAACGTGTGCCCTGTGCACACAGTGCTGAGAGAGAACAGTCTTCACAGGCCTTGTCACAGGGCTTTCCACTGGGGAAAGTTTCAGTTTCTTCACTGACTTCTATCCACTCAGTCTAAGCAGATGTTTACTTTCTGCAACTGTTAGCTCCTTCTCCAAACAAAGTTAAAAAAAACACCCAGAGAGAGACAGGAAGAAAGGGATTGCACGCGCACTGGAGAGGGTATGCAGTCAGTATAAATCTGAACCTATGTCACACCGCACGGTGGGATCAGGTGCATCATTCATCATGGTAAGTTGGTTTGTGACAGCAGGACTTGAAGACTCCACATTTTCATTACACAGAGCTTACCTTCTAGGAGCAATAAAATACCAGCTAATTGAATTATCCATGAGCCCATTGAAAGAAGAAATACTGCTCAATAAAATTATACAGTCTCTTTCAAGCCCACCCCTCCAACTCTTGTATATTTCCTCTAGGCACATGCACCTGATGCCCATGACCAAGGCTCGTGGCTCCACTGAGAACTGGCCCAGAGCAGTGGCCATTGCAGCAGTTTCTCCACACCCCCGGGGGCTAGGGGAGTCTGGTCTGTACGCCAGGGTCTACGCCTGTACATTCCAATCAGTTGGTATGAGACCAGGAAGAAGGGAGGAGGAGGTACTCGGGCTGCTGTACATGTGCTCACACATGCCCACACACACGGGCATGGGGGCAGTGATGGAGTTTTGAGGCAGGAGAGTCTGTAGGTAGAAGGACGATATGGAGATAAATGCCGCTGCCTCCCTAGTTCTGCTTGGGCAAGCTCTGGTTATAAAGGAACTAGACCTTTTGAACATTCAGAGCAAATTTTCTCTTCAGTTTCCTGAATGAGATGTAAATAGCTGGTTGATTTAGGCCCAGATGAGGAAGCCAGGAACAAGTCCCATGGAGCCTGCTGCCTCACAGAAATAGATGTATTTGCACCCAGCAATTTAGGCTCAGGTGCTCTCCGCAGTAAAAACAATTATGCTCCTTCAGCCACCACATTTGGGTTAATAATTCCCAACTGAGTTAGCAAATCAAACAAGCATATTTTTATGAAGACCTTATTCCCTCTGAATCCTTAATTGATTTAGTTAGGAGTGACCCTTGGCTAAATTGTGGAACGAGTTAAGATTATCCACAAGGCCACGACCCTTGCTTTGCCTCCCTATATCCCAAGCCCCTTCTGTCATTGCACAAACATGTGTTACTGAGTGTCCCTTGCTGACCTCCATGACCAGAGACCCGGAGACGAAACCTTCCCTGAGTCGGCACTCTCTCCTCAGCATTCTCTTCTTGCTGTCAGAACTTTGTTCTCTACCTTCCCAGTTAACTTATTAGTGGGCAGGAAGTCAGGCTTGGGGCCAGGCCACTTGAGCTCAAATCCCACTCCTGCCACTTGCTAACTCTGACCTTGACAGGTTATTTATTCTCTCTGCCTCGGTTTCTATGCCTGTAGAATCAGAAAATAGTTTCCACCTTACAGGGTTGTGAGAAATAAATGTATTTATACACATAATGCAAATTGAACAATTCCTGGTAATTTTCTAATGCTCAGTAAGCATTAGCTATTACTATCATTTTTATAAATATCATCTAGTAAAATATTTCTCTTATCACATGGTCTCTTCTTCAAGCCATTAGCATGAATATTCTCCAATAATTTTTCTCAGTTGCTGAAGGAAATATGAGGTTGCAGGAATGGAGACCCTTGGATATCACTCACAGCCTGAAAGTAACAGAAGCAATTACTTAACACTCATTGAGCATGTGGGATTTTATATACAATGGCAAACATCTCCACTCTTTGATCTCATCTTCAATAATCAGCAGGTGGCTTCTGATCCTGAAACTTCCCAATTTATGATATTTTTCTGTCACCAGAGTTCTTCTTTCTAAAGAGTCAGTAACTGAACTGAAAGAGAGAGCAGCCATAGAAAATATTATATATATATTTAATATATATTAAGTATATACACACATAATATAATTAAACTATAAAGTTTCTGAAAGTCCAAAAACTTAAATCAGTTCCACAAGCAGAAGCCAATTACATTCTGTGATGTTACTAAATGTGGGGACTATGCATGTGCCATTGTTTAAGCATATTTGTTTTTCCTCTACCTCTGGAATTTAAGATCCATTTTATTTTATTCTCAACATCAACTCAAGAGTAAAAAAGAGTGATGGGTTATGAGCCAACTTCAGCTGTGCCTATTAATGACCCAGAGAACTTGTTAATATACATTATCTCCTCTAAGACCATATGTGTTTATCTAGAAAATAAGAAAATCTCACAGAATTAATATAAGTTTAAACTTATAAATTCATATATATATATACTATATATATATATATGAAAATTTTGTAAACTATGCAATCATTACAGGCATAAAGACCATTATTGTTATGTTACAACAATAATAGTCAGTGTTTTTGAGCTCTTGTAATATGCCAGGAGCTCTTTTAAATGCTTTATATAAATTATCTTGTTCGATGCTCAGAACAAAGAATAAGACAGCACTATAATTCCCATTTACAGATAAACTGTGGAACTTGAATTCAGCCACTAGATTTTTAGCATATATACCATACTTCCACCAGAAATACAAAAGTGATTATAATCTGTGATACCCTATATATCAGTTTCTTGTTGTTGTAACATATTTCCACAGATTTATGTGGTTTAGAACAAAATAAATGTATTATCTCATAGTTCTGGAGATTGGCAGTCTGAAAAGGGGATTACAAAGCTAAAATCAAGGTGTAAACAGGGCTACATTCCTTCTGAAATATCTAGGGGAGAATTCATTCGTCTCCTTCTCCAACTTCCAGAGGCTGCTCCCACTGCTTGGCTGCGGGCTCCCTCCTTCATCCTCAAAGCTAGCAGTCACAGGACACTGGCCACTGCTTTTGTTGTCACATGTCCTCCAACTGTGCCTGGAGCCTCCCCCTTTCATGCCCAAGGACACTGATTACATTGGACAGAATCCCATCTGTGAAGCCTCTTTTGTCATGCCAGGCGGCATATTCATAGGTTCTGGGGATTAGGATGCAAACATCTTCTTGGGGCCATCATTCTGCCCACCTCACCCTCAGATGTCCAAATTATAAAATTACAACTAAAGAATTGTTTCTAATCTATAAAAATGGAAAGGAAGTAAACTGTTTCCATTCCATCTCTTCTGAGACAGATATCCCTTCTTTCATGTGGTGTATGTAACATGTACCTTGTCTCACCAAGCTAGTAAAATGATTTATGTGGTCAGCCCAGAAGGGAAGGCATGCAGCACCAGCTCTGCCGGCACAGGGAGAGGAGGCTGGCTTAGGGCTGTCTGTCCAGTGCTGGTATGCAGATGCATGATATAGCTAAATGAAATTTCTCTAGATGAACCATTAAAAACTACTTGAATTCCCAGAGTGGCAAAGCTGCAGATTACAGCTTTCTATCCCTGGCTCCCAATTAAGGGTTGTGGATTATACATCTCCTCTGGCCCAGGAAGGGATCCTGTATCGTCATTGGGGTAACATCCGAGACCAAGAGAGCAGCTGCCCAGGGTGAGAGAGTCTGAAGCACATGGCAGAGGAGCGCGAACTTGGATGTCGACTCTGGCTTACGGCTAACAGCCGGGACTGCTGCTTTCCCCCTTTAGGCCTCCTGTTACAGTTGTGCCCAGCAACCCACTTACTGTCAAAAGGTCAACTTACTGTGGTCATAAGTGGGTCTGACTGCTGCTGGCGGTAGGAGATAACAAGTGTTTTATTACCCCCACTCGTACCTTCCAGATCTGTTAGTGTCTCCACTAAAATCAAATTCCAGTTGCCAGTTTCTGCATCCCTGTACTGAAAGCCTGTTTTATTTTCTGGAACTATACTCAGGGCACCCTGACTATGGTCAACAGACTGGAAGTGTCCAGAATTCAACAACCTGCAGCAATAGCTTTTCTGGAGGACTCTTGGTAATTGAACTGGCATGTATACAGACAGCACCTTTGTTTCCCTCCTGGGAAGTCTGTACTGCATGTGTTCTGTCCTATTTCCTAGTTTCCCATGAGGACAAGACCTGATTGCTCGTGGTGGGGCTTGCCTTAATAATGTTGTCATAGTCAGTGTCTTTCCTTTACCATAACATGTTAATGACTTCTGCACCTCCCTAATAATCCTGGCTATGTCCAAGACAGTGGAAGCAAGGTGACCAACTCTCCTGGTTCTCTCAGGATTGAGGGGGTTCCTAGAACATGGGACTTTGAATTTTATTGCAATCGTGAAGGGGATTATTCTTTTGAGTTTGTTCTCAATTGTTTCATTGTTGGCATATAGAAAGGCTATTGACTTCTGTATGTTAATTTTGTATCCTGCGACCTTACTGTATTGGCTTATTGTTTCTAGTAGTCTTTTTGTGGATTCTTTGTGGTTTTCGATGTATAGGTTCATATCATCTGCAAAAAGTGTTTTAAAACTAAGAAAGTCCTGGGAAAATCAGCTCACATCGGTCTGGAACAAGGGCTTATGGTTCTGATGGCTATATCAATGTCATCTATATTATTTATCTATAGTGATAGTGTTTATAATATTTTCAATATTAACTAATCAATAGTTCTGATAGATATTTAGATACTTTTTAAACTACAAATATTGATTCTAAAAAACTGCTTTTCTTATTTTTGATGGCCCCTTTTTGCTTAAAGCTTAATTTGCTATTTCTGTAATTCTGCACCACACAAATTACCACAAAAGAAAATTTTACAAAATGAAGAACAGAGATAGAGTCCATTGTAAAAAGTAAAGTAAACAATACATACATGAAAATATGGACACCAAGTATGGGAGTAGAAATGTGAAGACATTGAACAGACTAGTAGTTAAACCTGATTTTGTTTTTATTCCTACTTGGAAAAATAGCAGCAGACTCTACTAGTAGCCTATATATTTATGCCTTATTTATTAATTTTTTTACTAATAAAATAGGATTTTTATCACATATATTAAAATTTAAATGAGCAATCTACTGAGAGTATTACTTTAAACCATCTGCAGTGTAATTCTTCTTGGCTCTCCCATTTAAGATGATCCCACCCCTAGCACACTACTTGATCTCTGTACTTGTACTCATAATTTTTTTTGAAATGTTTATGTATTTGAAAATTGGCCATGCTGTTGCTGAAGAAGTTGTAAAGATGTTTAAATGAACCAAAAATGATTCCTGTTGATATCTAATGGGTCCTCCAGGGATAATCTGATTGTGTGGAGTGTACACCCTTGACAATCTTTTGCCAATTTATTCTGCAACACTGATGAGAAGAAGTTAAATTATGGATGACGCTGGTGAAATAAATGTTTTTTTTTGTTGTTGTTGTTTTTTAGAGAGAAAGGCAAATGATTCCTGCTTGTGGGTGTGCAAATAAATATTGTCCATTAGAGATTATAAATCTTTGTATGTTTAATTCTCATTAAAATCAAATGTAAAATATTGCTAATTTACTTATTAATTAATGAGTTAAATAAAACTGTTGATGTGTTTATTCTGTACTTGTGTGAAATTCATGATTTTAACTTTTTGAAATATTTTTTAACACTAGACACAAGAGGCAAAACTGAGCCAGAAAGGAGGTATTGTCTTCTTGTTCAATGTTTTTGCCAGACATATAGAAGAAACTCAATAAATATTTGTTGTCTGAATAAATAAATAATCAAATAAATGAACCAATTAAATAAATGGAGATGGCCTAACAGGAGAGAAAGCCAGGAGACGAGCCTAGCTAGAATATAACTTTTAGAACTGCCCTGTGAGAGAGTAAAGTTGTTCACTCTTCAAGAGCTCCCAGCCAAGGTTCTGTCCTGATTTATGAGGCCATATTTTCCCAAAGGAAAAGATGCCTTTCAATAATTAATTTAAAGGTTCCATGTGGACTCTGGGAGAATGTGAGAATATCGGGAGGGTATTGGAAGACCCAGAGTAGTCATAGAAATTGGACATTTATGTGAAAGTTGAGCACCAAAACAAAACAGACTATCATTGAAAGGGGTATTTTGATGGAGAAGGCCTATTTAGGGCCTTTTAAATAAAAAATTATCAGGCAAATTAATCTTTCACATTGAGAGAAGATTCAACACTTAAACATCAAAGACAGAGGAAGTTGTGATTTCTCAACAGTGAAGAGCTATTAACAATCACTCCACTGTAGTGAAATTCAGAAAAGAAAGCATTTTGAATTGGAATAGTCTATTTTAAAAATCATGCTGCCATAATATTGAGAGTTAAACAGGTATAAATAATAGCCTTGCACACTTCTCGCTGCCAGATACCTCAGTAATTTGTGGAGAAATTCTTCCTCACCTCACAACAAAAATGAAGAGTTTGGTAGGCTGTCTTCTGTCATCTCAAACTGTCAGAGATTGATAGAAAGATATGGAATGTAAAGAGCATCATTTGTATTGTTAAAAACATTCTTTACCAGTTAAAATTATTTTATAAGAAAATAAAATATATTGTTTTGTCAACTAGGACCCTGGTACATTAAAAAAAATAATAATAGCGTGATTCAAAGAAAATAACACTCCACACCTAAACCTATTTATCTTTCCCTAGTATTTCTATACATTTTTGTGAAGCCTGGAACCAGACATATCATGATGACAAATTTAAAAATCATTTGAAATACTATAGCCAACGTTAAAGGGTATAAGTTCAGAAGTGACATATGCAATCTAAACTAGGGTTTCTCACCCTCATCACTAGTGACATTTTGGACTAGATAGGTCTGTACTGTACAGAACTGTCCTGGGCACTGCAGGGTGTTTGGCAGCTTCCTTGCCTCTACCCACGAGATGCCAGTGGTCCTCTCTCCCCTAGCGAAGACAACTAAAGAAATGCACATACATTGCCAAATGACTCCTGAGGGACAAAATTACCCTCGTTAAGAACGAGTAACCAAAGCCCATGCATTTCTAATAAGTCATTCAAATTTTACTAGTACATATTTGTACCAGATCCAAATCTTAGCAAGAATCTCAAAAACTATTGTGTTATCTTTTCCCCAACAGAATTCCAGTGTTTTGTGTAATGGAAAAAGGAAAAGGAAGAATCAAAGTGAATGTAGTAGAAACATTTATTGAGTTCTGATTATGTGCCAGGCACTATGCTAAACCTAATTCATGGATTAACTCATCTAATCCCCACAACAACCCTATGAGGCAAGTGTTCTTATCATGCCCAGGTTGAGGATGAGAAAACAGAAGGTTGGAGAAAAAAAAACTGTTTGTATAAAATTACCAAAGTAGAAAGAGTACCAGCTGAGATCCCAGACCAAGCAGGCTGACTAATACTCCGCTTTTAATGTTCTCCCATCTCTGGTGAAGTAAACACTGTCTTTATCTCACAGTAGATAGCTATGGGAAAAGACCCAGGGATCAAATTCTGCCCATTAAACTGTCTTAGCAAGTAAAGACTAATGGGAACACAGTCACACCCATTCACTTCCGTTTTTCCTAAGGATCCTTTCACTCAAGAAAGGCAAATTGAGTAGGGGAGACAGAGACTTCATGGCTCAGAAAGATGAAAACATTACTAACTGGCCTTTTACATAAAAAGTTTGTTTATGCCAACCCCTGTTTTAGAGGCTGAGAAGCTGCTCCCTCAAATGGTAAATGGTTGAGCCAGAACTTGAATGCAGCCCAGTTCCACCCCAGCTCTTACGCACAGAGTTCTGTGGGGCACTGCAGAAATGGCACCAGCACAGAGTGAGAGCTTGCTCTGTGCTAGGCATTCTGAGCATTCATATGTGAGAACTCAATCAATGCTCTGAGAAACCTGAGGAGGTAGCATGAGGTGCCCAAAAGACACTGTTGGTGCCCAGCCATGTGGCCTCAGTAAAGGGCTTTTGTCCCCTTGTTTCGGAAGCACAAGTGGCCCAATAATAGGGCAAATGGGAAGTACCAGAGGATAAATGACAAATAAGGAAGCTTCAAAGGCTCAGTGAGAGATTCCTCAGAGTCTTCGTGTTGGACTAGGGTAAATTTGAGGTCTCTTCTACACCACTGTCCAAGTCCCCAGTCCCCCATGGAAATAACTGGTGTGATAATGCACCCTTTATTGGCTTTCTCCCTTCCCATCCTCATTTCCCTGTTTCCTGATCTACAAATCCTGGAAACATTTCCCAAATAAACTACCTGTACTTGAATTCTTATCTCAGAATCTGTGTCTGGGAACTAAAACCATGATATGTCATTTTTATAGGCAGAAAACAAAGGCACAGAGAAGTTATATAACCAGCCCAAAGTCACACAGCTGGTAATTGGTGTCAGCCTTTTAACCAGGCCTTTTAGCTCCACAATCCACACTCTTATCTGAACCACTCCCAAGTAATAGATAGTCGTGGAGCACCTGGATCTTCTTCTTCTTCTTCTTTTTCTACTGTGCAAGAGAATAGTTAACCATGAACACTATCTCAAAATTTATTCTGGGATAGTTGAAACTTGTTTCAGGGGAAAACATACACAATACCTTCTCTCTGCTCCTTCTCCTCCCTTTCTGGGAGGGCCAGTCAATTTCTGTGCCAAAACCCAAGAGAGAAGACAGAGGCTAACTTTCTACTCTGTAGTCTTAGAAAGTAACATCTATATACTCTTTTGTTTGTGTTCCATTACCAGCCCTGACCCAGAATATTTCCTCCAGCTGCAGGTAAACAATCAGGGGTACTATTTCCCCAGGCCTCGTCATAGATACAGAACTGTACAGATTCCATTACTGCGATGTAGAATCCATGTGTGCCCACCAACACAAATCACATTTCTATTCCCCTTCAGCATGGGAAAACAGACTATCATTCTTTACCACACATTTGATTGATACACTACTACCATAATTCCTCAACGGCAGCCCACAATCCTCGTGTAAGGAGAAGAATTAACATCACGCTGCTTGTTACACATATATCCTGCCTCACTGCTAAGGAAGAGTTGCTCCCCAAGGGAAAAATTCTCTTCAATAGACACCCCTGACTTTCCCCTACTACAGACACTATAAAAAAATGGGGTTTATTCTCTTTTAATAACCTATGTATTGTAAAAAGGAAATTTCTGATCACATGAGTGATTATAGAAAGAGAAAATGAGAAATTAAGCCAGGGTTAATACATAGAGTTGTGTGTTGTAGAGTATGTGATTAGTGCTCCCTAAGATTATGCAGTGTACATTTTGTACAACTGCACATGGCATCCTTGCCTTAAGCTGATCTCAAGGCCTATGAAACTCATAAGGATCTATCTTGCCCAATATATTCTTATAATCATAACTCCAATATTAGTGAGGGTTAATGATTTTCTGGCCCTGGCCAGTTGGCTCAGTGGGAGAGCATCAGCCTAGTGTGTGGACGTCCTGGGTTTGATTCCCGGTCAAGGCACACAGGAGAAGGGCCCATCTGCTCCACCTGTCCCCCTCTCACTTCTTTCTCTCTCATTCTATCTCTTTCTCCCCCGCTTGCAGTCATGGCTTAATTGGAGTGAGTTGGCCCCAGGCACTGAAGATGGCTCCATGGCCTCCACCTCAGGTGCTAAGAAGAGCTCGGTTGCTGAGCAACAGAGTAAAGCCCCAGATGGACAGAACATCACCTCCTAGTGACCTTGCTAATTATTATTAATAATAATTTTCTGAGAGAATATTAGAATGCTTCTACTTGTCAGTAGCAGAGTACTCAAATAACAGCAGTTATATTTCATAAAACAAGAACAAACATGGTGATTCAAGGGTTTGTTATCTTTGATCTAGGTTCTGGATTGATTTGTCTGCAATTATTGATACTTTGTCTCTGACTTCTGGTCACAAAATGCTACCATATTTTCTATATTTTATTTGAACTGAAAGATTGTTTCAGATTGTTTCATATCTGGGTTCAGTTATGTGGTTTTATCTCACCATCTGAAAATGGTTGTTTTAAGTCTGTACAAAAGCTTCCAAGCTGAAGGAGGTGATAGCACCCGTATCACATCCTAACATTGTCTAAAGAGGAAGAAAACTATTCTAAGTGAAAGCACCTGATGAAGCTAAGGTGTGCAAATCTACAGCTTGATTGCCTTCATCATGGTGGAAACTATTGAAGAGATAGAGCTCAAATATTATGACTATTAAAACAGTTGTTCATAGATATCACACTAGAATGACTAAAGAGCAGAAGCTTTTCCATAATCTCAGTATAGCCCTTCCATAATATTTCTAACAACTTCTCATGCAAGTAATGCACATTTAATTGTATTTTTCTTTAAAAATCATTATGCTTCTGTGTGATACTACTTCCTAAGGATAAATCCATATCATGAAGTTTTCCCTTTACTACAGTCATACTCTTGCAGTAGCAGCATCTACAGCACAGCTCAGACTGCAGTCTGTCCACCTCCACTCAGATCCCACCTCTGCCACTTGTTGGATGTCTACCCAGTTAAGTCACTTCACCTCCTTGAATCTTGGTTTATTTATAAATCCAACTGGAGTGCCTACCACATAGACTGTTGCATGAATTAAATGAGATAAACTACACTTCGCATGAAGCTTGAACACAGTCAATATTTACTATCATCAAAGATACTCAACATTGATTCTAATAATAAAACAATTAAACCCTAAATTGGACAATTTTGCTAATTTACTTTTAGAATGCT
Organism: Saccopteryx bilineata; assembly: GCF_036850765.1. Taxonomy (NCBI): domain Eukaryota; kingdom Metazoa; phylum Chordata; class Mammalia; order Chiroptera; family Emballonuridae; genus Saccopteryx; species Saccopteryx bilineata. Next base: position 69,767,203 of record NC_089499.1, read on the forward strand.
TATTTATGACCAATCAATTGCTTAAAAAGTTAGAAGTGTATACATAATTACAAACAGGAACAGTTAGGGGAGACTATTTTAATATTGTAAAAAAACTCAAACAAAGTTAAAATTAAGTAAATTCCAAGGTTAAGAAAGCTACAATGCTTTGAAGAAGCTACTTAATTATGTATTTGTTTTGATTATAAATTATTTTATACTCTGCAATTAGAGTCACTTAAATATAACCTTACGTTAGAGGATACAATACAAAAAAAATTATCTAGACCTGTCTTTCAATTCAAAATCATGTAGTGCAGATTCTAAATAAAGATATGGATTTGTTTTAAATCCTGAAAACCACTGCCAAAATAACAGTATTATCCAACATTGCAATTGTAAAAGTGAGTATCCTCCATGGGAATAGGGCTTACATAAATAATAAAGATAAGAGGAAAAAGAAGGGATTATTGTAAACCTATTAGGGAAATATGCTGCCAACAGGGCGTTAGTTAAAACTTGTCACTAAGCTAATTACCAAAACTTTAGTAATTAATTTATGACAATATCACTAGAATACTATTTCAGATTATGGTCATTTATGAAAAAAAATCTTCTTTAGGATACATGATGCTCTCACCATAAAAATATTTTCCTTTGTTAATCTTGGTATTTTAATTTGAAAGTAGAATAAAAGTTGGAAGAACAGTAAAATGAATGATTACAGAGCTGAAGAAGACTTAAAAGATCCTACAGAAGATGAATACTGAATAATGCATAGTAAAGTAATAAATACAAAACCAGTATCATTACTTCCCTCTCTTGTGCCCATGATGGACATAATTAATTCAAATTGTCTGGTTTCACAGCTCAAGCAATACCTCCCAGCCAAAGTCAGCTGACTTTTCACTGTATAAGTGAGCCAGCTGAGACCAGCTGTAATGTGCCCCAGTCAATCACAGAAGGCTGAGGGGAAAATGTTAATACTTCATGTTCCGAGATTATGTGAGTATTTGTTACACAACAGTAGCTGATTATATAATTATGATGCATGTGATAATAATTATTATCTTAAATAACCTATATGATAGGGATTTTGCTATTTTATGTCTAATCCTCACAACATTTCTGTAACAACAGTATTGTTATTCCTGCAATAAAACTGGAAAATGAGATGCAGAAGAACTTTGGTCTGTGGTGTGAATTCTGATCTAAGACTAAAATTCCATGTTCTTTCTTAAACATCTCTCTCTTTCTCTCCTATCCAGATATGAATATCAATATGTCAATGTGAAACAATAAATTTTTCTTGAAGAGAATAAAGACTTGATCCTCAAGGCTGGAGTGGAGTGTGCAATGAGGAAAGTGCAGGACATGAGGTCAGGGAGGTGACCAGGGGCTAGGGCCGCCCAGGTTATTGTGGAAAATTTAGATTTTACTCTGAGAAAAATGGAATGCCACAAAATGAGGAACACAGAATGGGTGAATCTATGTATTCATTCAGCAGATATTTAATAAACACTTTGCCAGACGTTAAAGTTTCAGTAATGATCAATAAAAGGACAAAAGTCCCTACTATCATTGAGTTGACAGGGCAAGGAATGAGATCAAGATAGTACCTTCAAGAACCAAAAATAAAGATAAAAAATAACTGTCATATGGGCTGGAAGAGCGAAGTACACAATTCTTTGGGGGAATAAAGTAAAAAGAAGTTGAAAGAATGAATGAATAAATGAATGAATGAACTGATAGGATTTCCATCCAAATCTAAGGGCATAACATTTTTCTTAAATGGTTCCAAATGTGTGTCTTCAAAGAGTAGAATCCTAAAATTGAGGGCTATGAATTTTCTAACCTTTATGTTTGAGTAGAAAGGGTGTCTGTGATAATGGGGAGAAGTTCTAGATTTCAAAACAAGAATGAGTTTCCCTTAAAGATTACTCCTAGGTAACTATTAGAAATAGCTTACTTAATAAATACCAGCAGCAAGGGAGACTTTTGACCCTGTCAAGTAGCACCCAAGAGTCTATGTAGAATGACCCAGGAGAAGAGAAATCTAGGAGACCAAAAAATGTTTAAATCCTACAAGCTACCTCAGCCTCCTCTAGAATTCAGAGGTGGGAAAAAAAAGTAAAACTCAGCCTCACTTTCAGATACCAGAAGAAAAGAACTCATGGGAAATTCTATGAATAGTGAACTCACATTTTCATTTTTAATTCATGGATTCAGCTTTTTCTTCAGAAGCAAAAGCAAAACCAACCTACTTTGAAGAATTCTCATATATATTAAGAGAAATGAGTTTAGTTTATAAAATAAACAGTGCATGTGTGTTTAGATTTGGCTAATCTTATAATTAACTTTCTTTAAAACTACATCTAAATAAGCATATACATATTTCACCAAAAATAAAAATTTGTGAATAATTTCTTAGAAAACGAGTAACTGCCTCTTCTCTCTGGATATGAAGGAAATTTGCTTAGCGAGTTCATTGTTCAATCAATTTCCAAAAACAATTCTTCTCCTACCCCAAATAAAACAACTCAGAGGCTCAGGGGACATAGTTGGATTTCAAATAAATAGAAATGAGAAATTGTTGAGAAGACGGTTTTAACAGCTCCTCTCTCCTTCTGATATAGCACCTCTCCCTTCAAGCAAGTAGGACCAAAGTCACACAACAAATGGTGAGGCAAAGATAGAACTTGCTAGTATTTTAAGTAAAACTTCAGTTTCCTTTGTAAACATATAAACTCAGAACAGCACAATATAAACGATGATTTTTGTGTGTGTGTGGATTTTTCTGAAGCTGGAAACGGGGAGGCAGTCAGACAGACTCCCGCATGCGCCTGACCGGGATCCACCCGGCACGCCCACCAGAGGGCGATGCTCTGCCTATCCAGGGTGTCGCTCTGTCCCGACCAGAGCCACTCTAGCGCCTGGGGTAGAGGCCAAGGAGCCATCCCCAGTGCCTGGGCCATCTTTTGCTCCAATGGAGCCTCGGCTGCGGGAGGGGAAGAGAGAGACGGAGAGGGGGAGGGGTGGAGAAGCAGATGGGCGCCTCTCCTGTGTGCCCTGGCCGGGAATCGAACCCGGGACTTCCGCACACTAGCCTGACGCTCTACCACTGAGCCAACCGGCCAGGACCATAAATGATGATTTAAATGGAAATAAATGTACCCCTGACATCTTGGGGACTTGAACCAGAGTCACCAGCATCTATACCTCTCCTCTGTAATACAGGAGAGAAATAGTACTATTCTAAGAATTTGTATTGTGAGGATTCAATAGGTATGCACACATATATAGGTTGTGCACAATGATAGTCCGCATTCCACTTAAATATAAATATATAAATTTAAATGTTTCCATTAATCAAAAATAAAAACACCTTGTATGCATAACTCACAGGAATGTAAATGTAAAATAAAGGATTGCAATGATCTCAAACAATTGTAAATATTGTGTGCTGTTTACATTCCAGATAGAAAGTTACAGCTATAAATAGAATACCTTCTAGGCTCAAAGCAGGTGGTTTAAATTATGATAAGAGAAGAGTAAACAAAAAAAAACCAACTGGGAGTGGTGAGAACTATGGTGAATTCTGGCCAATTAATGGAAAATGAAAGCTTACTGTGGTCATATCTGCCAATTTACCAGAAAAGTGGGAATTCTGGATTTTTCTAAGTTTCTAAAACATTGGCAAATAATTCAAAATTTTCGAGTACGATGACAACAGTGATTGCCTCCAGCAAAAGCACTCTGTAAGATATGCTCGCAACCTTCAGTCTAGGTCAAATATTTTCAAACCATACTACATGAAAGATCAAGAATAAATTGAAAGATTAGGAACTATGCCTACTCAACAATCCAAACCTTCTCAGGTACTCTAAACTTCCTTTCCCCAGAGTAACTTAAATTGTATCTTCTTGATATTAAGCTTCTATATAAGATATATTTTGGATAGATAGTTTCCATACTTGTGAGAAGTTGGGAAAATAGCTGCTATGTAGAGGAGAAGATACTTGGGAGTATGGTTTTTGCTCACTAGGACTAGTTGTGCACTTTGTGTCTCTGCTGTTCCCCATGCAGCCCCAGTAACTATAATGCCAAACATAGTAAACACTCAGTAATGATGTAATGAGCAAAGTGTTAGGTGCCTAACCTTTTCAATCCAGGTGCATTTTCTGAACCACTCCACATTTGAGTTACTTTTATTGGGAAGGTAGGAGAGGAGTGTATTTTTCACAAGATAGAGCAAAGATGCAGGAAATACTCTATATGAGCGACTTCATGTTCTCAGTAAGATTGCTTCCAGACAACTCAAAGGCACATAAATTTGTTCTCTCACTTTAAACCATGTACAAACTCTTGGAGAGCACAGAAACAAAATTTTAATAAAACAAATCATTTTGTTTCATTATTTTTAACCAGATCATTTTACAAGCAAGAAGAATATGTTTTATATAAAAGAACATTAACAGAGAGACCATTGGGATATGAACAATCATGACATGGGAAATGTACTGAAATCAAAGGGTTTTTTGTTTTGGATTATAGATTTTTTTTTTTTTTAGTGAGGCACATACCTTTTAATTACTAGCAAATACTTGAAAATATTATCATGTCATTTTATATAAATAATTTAAAAGATATAACCATGAAATTATATTAATTTGTATTATTACAATAATCTTTAATGTGTTGGAAAAAATAGAGGCATTATTTTGATATGATTTTCAAAATAACATTCTGTTTTCTCAGTGGCGTAATTCATAAATGTGCAAAAATTGAGGACAGTGAATCTTGATTAGTGATGTGTGATTAAAGAAAAAATAAATTGTTGAAACAAGAAATAATTTTCTATTTTCTATTTTACTTTATAAAAATCAACTGGCCATAACACTGGGACAAATATAAATTGTAAATGACTACAACAGTGATTATCAAACTTTAGTGCACATCAAAATCTTTTAAAGCACCTGTTAAAACAGACCGCTGAGCCTCAACCTAGAGATTCTGACTCACAGGTGTGGAGGAAGGAGGCCTGAGTGCGTGCACTCGGACAAATTCCCGGGTGGGAATGAGGGTGCCAGTATGATGTCCACACTTCCTGAGCTACTGGACTAGAGGAAACCACACACCCCTTTCAAAATGAAGTTCTAGCAGCTGTCAGTAAATAATTAATTTACCATTGGAGCTCCAGCAAAAATTACCTACCTCTGCTTAATCACTACTAACAAAGACCTTTTCTTGGACACACAGGTTGCTTTCAACCTCAAAGTCTTTAAAGCAGTGAGTAGGTTTCTTGACTCTATTCCTTTGAAACCCATCCACAGTAACGAAGAATACTCCTGGGAGGTTATAGAGTGAGACTGTTGATCAGGAGAGCCAGAGAGTGTTTCAAGACAAAATGAAGGGCTGAGTCAGAAGGAGATGAAGCTAAAAGGAACAGAAACAGTTCTGCTAGAACTGGACAATGGAGCAGGTAAGTGAGACTGGCTGGCAACAGTGTGTGCTCAGGAAAACAAAACAAGCCAAGACACAGGGTCCAGTTAAAAGTCTTAAAAATATTATTTAATTTTTTCCCAAGAAATATTTGTTAAAATATGGACACAAACACACAGAAAGGCATATAAGTGTGTCATAGCAGAAGTTCCGCCCACAGCCATTCAGCACATCACTGGCTTCTTACTGTGAGCTCCACCTGAGAACTCTCTGTGAGGAGAGTGTAGGGTGTACCCCACACACTCCTGGGCCAGGTCAGGGGTGGAGGAGTCATGCCCCTGACCAGCTGGAGTTGGTGGGTTCATACCTGTTAACTCACCCTTCCTATGGTATTTCTCTAAGGCATGTTCTAAGAGTTCCCCCAAAGGCCCCAGTGGGACTGAGTCCCAGCTGCCCCGAGCAACAGTCTATTTATGGAAGAAGCATGCATCGGCTTCCTTCCCTTTCCTGCCTCATTTTCCCACTCCCCTCCGGTGTTGCCTGAGATCACCAATTGCCTCCAAGTAAGCTTTCTACAGTCCAATTACTGTTTTTGAGATCTGCATCTGAGGAAATTCAGCTGTTCACTAAAATGGTGTTTAAAACCGGAAGAAAGAAAAATTAATTGTCTATTATAGTATAAGATTAAATCCAGTATAATCATTGAGTGGGCAGAAATTTGTAGAATAATAAGAACAACAATATAATAATTATATAAAATACATACAAACAATAGTATATACTTTTATAAGTATATCTGTATTATATTAAAACTGAAAAAGTGAACTAGAAAAATTCAAATCAAACTGATAATTATGAGCCTCCCTGCAAGGACAGGGGGTGGCTGGGCCTTAAGTGTAATGTTTCCATTTTTATGTGGTGAATGCATTCATGTAATATTCCATAATTAAACTAAAATAAATTAAACTATGCATAAATCCTAATATTGTTATGAGTAAATCATTCATAGATGCTCCTGTGAAAAACATTTATTAAAAGTCTAAGATTTTAACAAGAGAAAACAAGTGAATGATAGTATATTTAGAAGAAAAGAAACTGTGCAACTAAAACTAACGAACAATAGTTATCAATCAACCAAACTGAATGCCAGGTTTGGGTGTCAAGCTGAGGGCTAGAGAGACACATTTCCTAGCCACCTGAAGTTTATCATCTGTTAAGTGAGGATGACACTGAAGCAGAAATACATTGCAAGTTATGAGTTAAAATGCAGATATTTGTGATAGATCAGTAGAGAAAATAAACTACTGAAATATAAGTACAGAAGCATCCCATTTTCATATAAACAAATATATTGATGCTGGGAGGTTACATGGTAAAATGGTAATAGCTATGATCTCTGGGAAGTGGATCATTCAAAACAATCTTGCTCAAACAACTACAAGGAAGAAGCTAAAGTTGTCTACCTTTAATGTAATTTTTTTTCCTACAAGCATTGACCTTTGTGTAAATTATGTATTAGTTCGTGTTTTAAGAACATTGCCTCTACTTTAAACTACTGTAGCTGAGAAGATTTAGCCAAACTCCATTCTACTCCACATCAGATTTAGCTTATCCTTCTCTCATCTCAGCAATATTTTAACCACTTAGAAGTTAGATAAATACTGCAGTCATCCAGGTGACATTCATTCATGCAATTAACACTTCCTGAGTTTCTCTGAAGTCCACGCTCTGTGCCACATGTTATGGATTCAATTGTAAGCAGAAAGAGACATGCATACACTACAGTCCAGGAGAGAAGACTGATTCAGCAAAGCATTAGATAAATTATAGTACTGACTTCAACAGAGAACTCTATTTTGGTTATCCAGAAATTAGACCTTCCCAACAACATTAACTAAAAATTCCTGTGACACAAAACCTTGATTTTCAAAAGCTTTAATTATTTGTCTTAATTTTCTAAATCCTTGTTTTCCCATTACCCTTCCAAAGTGATTCATTAAAAAAGTATAAGGAAGATTTTTCAGACTTAGTCATCTATTGTTCTTAAATGTGACAATGGCAGTCTTTAAAATTATGATAAAATATGGTAAAGTATTCTACAAGGCAAAACAAGAGCACAGTAAACTAAATATACTGTAGGCAAAATTCAACATTGCTCTGGAATTTCCTAATGCTTCTTCTGTGGTCTGTTAATGGTACAATCAGTTGAAAATCATGTGTAATATAATAATTCAAATGACATCAGGCTTTTATGCAATTATATGGAAAGGTTCTTTGTGGTTTTCTTTGTCTTTCTTTTCCTTTATTTCTCTGTCTCAGAGAGGAGGGTAGAGAACATACAATTTTATTAGGATTGCATTTCCACTTGCATAGAATAAAATACAGTGAGAGTATGTTTTCTTCTCTGCTGTCCTTACTGGCCATCAAATGCTTAAAAAGGATTTGCTTAAATTAAGCCTCCTGAACAGTACAATATATCTTGCCAGAGACATTGCCTCTGGAGTGATTTTTCTAAAATGCAAATCTCACTGTGTCTCTTTCTGGCCTAAAACCATTTAAAAGGACCGCTTCCTCCTACCGCAGGAAAAGATCAAAATACATATGAGCTGAATTTTTTCCCCCACTAAAACTGAAAAGAGTTTTTCTGAACCCCATGCATGCACTGTATATTTCTCTGAAAAATAATTACCTGGAATTTTGAATAGAAGAATATGATTGAAAAAAAATAATAATAAAGCTGCAGTTTATACACCAAAATAAATACCTTTTGAGAAGTAGCCACATGAAGGTGACCTTCTAATCTTTCAACCTGAACCTCGACTGTGGGCCCGGGCAGAGTCGTATGGGACATTCGGCTGGTGGCTACTCCTCACAGACTTCCAAAATAAATGCACGAGTTCCTCGGCATGATCTGCAGGGCCCTGCAGATCTGCGCTCACCTCATGAGCCTCACCCCCAGACGGCTGATCCCCTTCCAGCAATTCTGCCCAGCGTGTTTGCAGATCTTTGCTGATTGCATTGCACTAGTCCCACCCCTGCTGCTTGGGTTGCTCTTCCCTCCCTCTGGAGTGACCTCTTGCTCTGCCTAGAAAAGAATGCACTCATTCTTCAAGACTTGGTGTAGCTGCCATCATTTCTGTTGATTCTTCCCTGACTTTCCTCAAAGAAGGAGAGGAAAGAAGAGTCTCTGCCTCCTCGCAGTTCCATGCACTCGCTGCTGACGCCACGCTGCACCTGACCATGGCAGTTGCTCTGCCCCACCCGACCTGAATGAACTTCAGAGGGCAGGGTTAGTTCTATTTCATAACTTCCTGGCTCAGAATGGGGCACTTAGGGATGTTCCGTAAGTGTTCAATAAACAATAGATTGTACAAATGGAAAAAAAAGAAATTTCAATGTGACAGGAAAATATTCAAAAGTCCTATTGATGTCAAAATGACTGTAGACCAGGTTCTTCTTATTTAAATAAATAATTTTATTTTTGGAATCCTGAGAACCATAGTAGCAAAAGAAATGGAAAGGATTGCCCGAGAAGTCAGAGTGTTATAGAGGATTCACAAAGTAGACTTCACGTTCACTAGGGAGAAAAGAGTCAAGATTTGGGAGCAGAGCAGATTAGATGAGTAGGAGTAAAAAAAGGAAGTAGTTCACTTTCATCAACACTTGTGCAACTGGCCTGACTTCACAGAAATTTACCGGACCTTTTTTATCTGAAAGTCACCTACATCCAAATAGTGACACAACCAGGAACTGGTAGACTCACAGTTTACCCAACTCAAAAGATAGAAGGTTAAAATAAAGATGGGTGACAGGGGCCAGGACTTCACACAGCACATACAATCACTTGACAGTGATGCCAGGGAGCCTTTTGTTTTGTATTTCATTCAGTATTTTCAAATTTTCTTACTGTAAAATTCACTCTTTTTGGTGAAATATTCTATGAGTTTTAAAAAATTCACACAATACCACTATCACAATATAGACTATTTTCATCACCCCCTCTCCAAAATTTCCTCATGCTGCCCCGCTATAGTCAACCCCTACTCCCAACCCCAACTGTGAACATCATTAATCGGTTTTCTGTTCCTATAATTTTGCCTTTTCCAGGATGTCCTATAAGTGGAGTCCTATAGAATGTCACCTTGTGTCTGGCTTCTTTCACTTAGCCTAGTGCAGTTGAAGTCAGCCATGTTGTGGCACATTTCAGTAGTTTGTACAGCTTGATTGCTGCTGCATTGTGTAGATGTACCACAGCTTGTTTACATACTCTCACCCATTAAAGCACATTTGAAGTATTTTCTCGCTAGTGATTATGAAGATAACTTTTTAAATATTCACGTATGTTTTTTGTGTGAACATAAGCTTTATTGTTTGGGAGTGAATACCTGGAAGTGGGAGTGCTATCATATAGAAAGTATATTTTAATTTTACAAAGAACTGCTAAACTGTTTTCTGAAGAAACCGTGCCATTTCCCATTCCCAGACAGTTAGTGCCTCCACTTTCTCAGCAGGAGCTGGTGATGTTGGAGCTTTTCAGATGTTGCCATTCTAGTCAGAGAGCCCCTAAGGTGGGATTCTTAGAAATAGAAGGTAGAATTGTAAAAAGGTGAATAGAAATATATATATAACATGATAGAATAAGTTAGTAGTAATGCAATGGTAACAACAGAGAGTGTTCTTTTTACTAAGTGTGCTAAATATTTAATCATTATAAGAAATAAATGTGAGGAGCTATGTACACAGAGAGTCTGAGGTTTAAGAGGATGTGATTATAGGTGAAATGAAAGCCTTGAGCTAAGTGGGAAATGCCTCAAGATTGTATGTGAGGAAAATCTGTCCAAGATGAGGCAAGATCTTGGAAAAGAATGACATTAAAGACAAAAAGGAAAAAATGAAGAAAGAAAGCTAGAGTCATGGTATAATACAAGAAATGTCAAAGTTTACTGTATCAGCAGTCTGATCTAAGACTGTTGGATAGGTGACTTCAGGCAAAATTTTCAGGTAGAAATAAATGGAGTTTGTGAGTAAGCCCTAAGATGTCTCTAACTGGGAACCACTATGAGGATGAATGTGTAAATCACAAAAAATAAATAATACACCTGCTTTAGAATATACATTTTTTTATTTCCTCTTTCTAAGACAGTATCTGATATTTTTTAGTCCACTGCTCAGAAAAACATTAATTTCAGTATTCCCATCCTAACCAATCTCTGGTGTTCCCAGTTTCTCTCTCCTCCAAACTGTCACAGGAACAGGGACAGAACCTAGGGACTTATATCACCAAGCGAGACATAAAAGGATAATAGTGACTTCTACATTCTCCATTCCAAGCAAGACAGAGAACTGAGATGGAAATCACAGCTTTGTAAAGAAACTCTTTTAGGCTTTCTACATCAGATCAAGCCAGAGCAGAGTCAATTCAGATCATCTCTAAGAGCCTGGGGTCAGAATCAGAGCGCTTGGGCTCAAATACCACTCTCCCTATATACAGCATCTAAGGTGGCTGGACAAGACATGAAGAACTATTGTAGGACCTTCTTAAACAAAGTGAGGTTATAACAGTACCTTTAGGTTTGTGGGACTACATAAATTTACACAAGAAGAATAGTGTCAGGAATGTAAGTGTTGCATATTAGCTGTTACTACTTTTAAGTTGGTTATTATTATTATTATTTACATTTATCCTATATTAAGTGAAGGAAGTATTCTAGGGTATTAAAACCTGCTTTTATGGAAAAATCACAGGGCTTTATTTTTGCTACAAGCCCAAGGTACTATTTATCTGGCACAATCTATAAATTACATTACGGACATGAGAGGTAGGGATGGGTTAGCAAATAGGCAGCGCTAAACCTAAAAAGACACTGGCATCCAGTCATCACGATGACTGCCCTTGTTCCTGGTTGTACTGCTTTGCTACTGCTTAGTCTGATCATGCTTTTATTTGCTTTACTGTCACCTACCATCATATTCTTAAAAGGACAGATTTAAAAATTACACCAAGCTCCAACTGAAAGGTGCTATCAGAAACCCAATGATAGAGTCTATTTTTGTTCAACTAGTCTAACTCAAGGGAGATTGTAAATTATCTTTTCAGCATTTATACACTAATAAAGATGTCCTATAATAATGATTCATTAAACAAAGGAACATATTCCTGTTACATTTTTTTATTAATTACTTTTAAATTTAATTTTTTAATTTAGATTATTAAATTTAACAGGGTGACGTTAATCAATAAGAGTACATAGGTTTCAGCCTGACCAGGTGGTGGCACAATGGATAAAGCGTCTGACTGGGACTCGGAGGACCCAGGTTTGAAACCCTGAGGTCGCTGTCTTGAGCATGGCCTCATCTGGTTTGAGCAAGGCTCACCAGCTTGAGCCCAAGATCACTGACTTGAGCAAGGGGTCTTTTGGTCAGATGTAGCCCCTGGTCAAGGTACATATGAGAAGGCAGTCAATGAACAGCTAAGGTGCTGCAACAAAGAATTGATGCTTCTCATCTCTCTCTGTTCCTGTCTGTCTGTTTCTATCTGTCTTTCTCTTGATCTTTCTCTCTGTCTCTGTCACACACAAAAAAAAGAGTGCATAGGTTTCAGGTAAACACTTCTATAACTTTTCAACTGTTGATTATGTTGTATACCCATCACACAAAGTCAAATCATTTTGGGTCACCTTATATTTGTCCCCCTTTACACCCTTCCTACCCCCACCTCTCTTCCACATCTTCCTCCCCCTGGTAACCACTTCACTGTTATATCTATGTCCATGAATTTCAGTTTTATATCTCACCTATACATTTTTTTATAAAGAAGAATAAGTACTGTCTACTTTAAAAATTGCCTAAGTGATAATTTTTTGTCCTATCCATTGCCTTAATTAAAAAAATATTCAGCATTAATTTAATCCAGCAAATCATAAACTAATATTTGTTATATAATTTTGGATTATATGTATATAAAGGTACTTACTATGCTATCATGCAGGGTATTAAAATTCGATGGAAAATGTTCTTGTTTAAAAGAGAAATACCTAACATCTAATGCAAAGTCAATAGCAATGTCAGAAGCTAAATTACTTGCATTGTGAATAGACTTAAAATCATACATGCAAAAGTATAAAACTAGAAGTAAATTCCCAGTTAATCAATGCCCCTGAAAGAAAGATATAAAGAGAATGAGTTTGACACAGATTGTTCTAGATATTTCAGGTGTTGAAAATAAAAGTACAGTCCCCAGCTATGAGAATAGTGACTTGAAGATCAGAATAGCTGAGCAAGTTGGCAGAAAAGGAAGTGAGTATGAAAGCTCAGACACAGAAAAATGTATGAGTCTCCACTTTTGTACAATCAAAGAGCAACTAGGTCAGTGAAAAAAATGTGGAAAATTGCAAAAGATGTTATCGAACTGAAAGCAATTTAGTCACATTTTCATTATTGTAAAAGTCCTTCCTAACGAGGCATACTACCATGCTAAATGACCACTGAGAATATATATTTTTCATTATATATGTAATATATAATGAACTTAATTTGGGGAGAAATGAAAGGAAATTCCACACAGGAAGAAATAAGACTGGAATGAAGAATTGGGAGGGGAAGAGTTGAGTAAGGGAGAGGAGATGAAAAAAAGAAAGGGTAACACGCAAAAACTTAATTTACAAATGTTAACATCCCCCAAGTTCTTAGGCATATGGGTCCTCAGAAGATTCTTTTGTTTTACTGGGTAGAACACTATGAGTGTTAGACTCAAGATGAGCAGATTTCTGTACTTGAGAAATGGAGAAAAACAAGAAGCGTGGAAGGAAAGAAACAGGCAGAAGAGGAGAGGGAAGTGTGGGAAGGGAAGTGGGGCCAGGGGGCTGGGAAGAGAGTGGTTTCTGGTTTGAAAAACTTGGACAAGGACACAAAAAGTTGCTGGGAGGACTGGGCTGAAAAGGAGAATTTAAGCAAAGCCTCACTTCATGTTATAAGGTGTAATTCCTTTTGTATCACTTCTACAAGGTTGTCAGCCAAAACCTGTGTTTCCTTCTGAACATTTTGCCATTGATTCGTGTTTCTTTTGGATGTCTTAATGAGATGTAATGGGCTTTTGGATGGGAGTTAGACATCCACAAGTTACACTGGCGATAAAACCAAATAGGTGGTCATTTGATAATTGTAACTCATCTTGCATATTTCTTCTGTGTTTTGGTGTACATACCCATTGATAGAGAAGATCTGCCTACCTTTTAGGGCTCTGTAAAAATACAAAAATCTTTTGAGAACTCCAGCTAATAAGCCTCAGATATAGACAAGATAAGCTCTTGGTTCATTCTGTAAATGAGGCTGCCCAACTCCAATAATAGTCTGAGAAGACATAATGGCACCTGCATGTGGCTGAAGATCAAAAACACAGAGACATCTCAGAGAAAAGAAAATACCAAGACTCAGTTTTGTATGTCTAACAAGTAAATAAGTAAATAAACCCTGCAGCTTAGGGAAGGAAAATCTATAAAAAGATTCAAATAGGTATAATTTAGAGATTAAGTGTAAAAACTGTGTCTCTTCTATTCTGCCTTGATTCACAGCAGGATAGGACTCAAGCAGTATTTGGATTAGAACTGAAAATAGAGGCCATGAGAAATATAATAGAAGAGACAAGTTATTGGAACTCACCCTCTCACAAAAATAGTATAGTTCTGTCTTATTTATAATGATGTTTATATAATAAAGCTAAAATGCTTTATTTAAATAAAACTTTTTAAATTGGTTACTTTATTTATTCAACATCTTTTAAAATTATTAGCTACCTTGTGCTAGGCTTTGTGATTTATTACAAGTTCCTCAAATAGAAACCATCCGACAGGTGCATTCTCATCTTTCTTCAGGGTCCACTCCTCTGCCATCTACTCCATAAATGAGGTCTTCCCCAACGCTCAGTTAGAATCACTTTCCTCTTCCTCACACCTCCACTCAGCCTTACATGTTCTTGCCTGCTGTTACTCTTCACTCTCTAGGCATCATCCACCGCATCATAAGAGCTTTGGTGATGAGGTCAGCTTTTATTCTCCTACACCACCGAACAGTGTTAGCATGGCGCCACATAAACTTTTGGAATGGATTACTGCATCAGTAACCCAGTGGGACATCAGATTGGTCACCAGCCATTCCAAAGGAAAATTACTTCAATATCAATCTCTCAACATAGATCACTCAAGGCTGCCATATGTACTGAATAATTATTCTTTTTCAATAGTGATTGCAATAAAATACTCCCATTTGAGACCAGCAAATTTCTACTCTTTTTTAAAAAGCATGTTTCCCTAGAATTTGCTGAGGACTGATTTGGAATAGGGACTTCTGAGTTGGGATAGAAAACAATTCCAAAGTTTAGAATTGATGCCTGTCAGCCAAATAAAAGCAATATATTTTTGTAGCTGTACCATTTCAAAAACCACACTATGCTCTTATGATGTAATATATGAGCTGGCTTGTGGTGTTTTTAAAACCTCTAAAAAAGGGACATTCTTTCTCTTCCTAAGAAGGGTATGTTTCAGCCTGGGATTGCTATTAGGACCAATGAACATCTTATTTGGGAAACCTCTTGGGTAAAATGCACTATATACAGTACTAGATAGATGGCTTAAAACTTCATTAAGTTGTGTGCTGGTCAAAAAAAAAATCATGAATTTGTTTTATCTTTATAACTTGTTCTACTTAATGTGACATTACTGCTTGCCATTATTAATAATGCTATCTATTTTATTTTCAGTTATATTTATTCTCTTGATATTTTAAGCATATTCTTTCATTTCTTCATCTTACTAAATATCAACTTGACATCCTAAAGAGAAGTTAATTTAGAGGAACTAAGAAGGACATTCAGATTATGCTCAATGAAAAGGTGAAAACAAAGTCCCACTGAGGTTATAAGCACAGGATCTCTTTAGATTAAATTGGTTGTGGGTTTTTTGTTTGTTTGTTTTGTTTTTTGAGAGAGAGGCAGAGAGAAAGAGAGAAACAGGAACACTGAATTGCTCCAGTATGTGCCCTGATTGGAGACTTGAGCCAGCCACCTCTGTGCTTCATACTCCAACCAACCAAGCTATCTGGCCAGGGCTAAACTGGCTTCTTAGCCAAACATTTTCAAATATATTTTCCCATGGGTTTTCTTATCTATCATCCCATATTCACTTCTGATCATTGAGACATAGGTAAAATGAGTAAACCAGTGTGTGTTCCAGGTCCTGACACATTAGATGCTCAAAAATATAGAGTAAATGACAAAACTAAATGCTACTTAAAGTTATGTTAGCATTATATAACAGAGTACACAGCTCTTATGTATTCTAATTAATATTTAATAATTAAAGTAAGCCCTAGCACTGCATTATATAATACAGTAGCCACTAGTCACATATGGCTACTGAGCACTTAAAATGTGTCTAGTGAGACCAGAAAATATATTTTAAGTTTAATTTAAGTTTTCAAATTTAAATTTTAAAATAGGCCCTGGCCGGTTAGCTCAGCAGTAGAGCATTGGCCCAGCGTGTGGAATTCCCAGGTTTGATCCCAGGTTAGGGCACACAGGAGAAGCAACCATCAACTTTTCCACCCCTCCCTATACCCTTCTCTCTCTCTCTCTTCTCCTCCTGCAACCATGGCTCAAATGGTTGCAGCAAATTGGCCCCAGGTGCTGAGGAGGGCTCCGTGGCCTCACCTCAGGGGCTGAAATAGCTTCGTTGCTGAGCAATGAAGCAGTGGCCCCAGTGGGCCACTGTAGAAGGCTAGCTGGGTGGATCCTGGTCCCATGCATACGGGAGTCTGTCTCTCTGCCTCCCTGCCTCCCCACCTCTCACTTAACAAAAACAAAAAATAATTTTAAAACAATTATTTGATTTCTTACTAGAAAACTTTAAATATATCTGGAACTTGAATATGTAAATTGATTTTTTAACTTTAAATTTTATAAAATCTAAATACAGTCCAAGTATTTCTAATGAAAATTTAGTGTCTGAATTGAGATGACCTGTAAGTATTAAATGCATACCACATGTCAAAGACTTACTACAGAAAAAAAGAATGCAAAGTTTCTCATTAAAAAATCTTTACATTGATTACATAGGGGTGTGATCATTGTAGAGAGCTAACTGGTGATCCCCCAAATAGTATGTCCATGTCCCAAACCCCAAAATCTGTCCACATTACCTTATGTGGTAAATGAGTGACTACATACTAACTTACATGGTAAAAAAAAATGGAATTAAGAATTTTAAGAGGAGGCTCTTGGCCTAGATTATTCAGGTGGGAGTGGTTCCAATGATGAGTGTCCTTTAAGAGTGATGGCTAGATAAAGAAGAGGTAGTACATACATTAATAGATATTACTCAGCAATAAAAAAGAATAAGAGAGACAAGATGGCGCTGGAGTAGGCGGACGTACCAGCATCTACCTCCCAGAACCAATGTGGATTACAAGCTAATTTTATGAACTATCAGCTGGAAAAACCAACTTTGGACTAAACTAAAAGGACTCTTCAACCAAGGAACGCTGAAGAAGCCACACAGAGACTGGTAGGAAAAGCAGAAACGCGGAAATGCGGAGAGGGCTTCCCAGCTTCTCGGAGCGAACGGCAGCAGGGAGAGACTCGCGTGGCGGGAAGTGAGTTTAGCAGAGGGGGAAGGGTCCTGAGCCCCAGGAACAAAGCCCCAGCCTGCAGCCCCAGAGCCCAGAAGAGGCGTAAGGACAGTATTTAGCTGGAAACAAGTCAGGATACTGTTTGTGAGAGAGTCTGATTTCTCAGACCCAGGATCCTTCTTAAAGGGACCACGCAGAACATCTCTCTTACAAACACTCACCCGGGGCTCCTGGAGATGGAGGGAGAGGGGAGAGAACCACAGTAACAGGAAGAGAGTGCAATCTAGGAGGCATAGGGAAAAACATTTTGGGAGATAGCCACCCTAACCCCTGGGACGAGTCACTCCCCAAAGCTGAAGTGAATATTTCCCCCAGAAACAGCAATACCAGCAAAGGGAAGCAGGAGAGCAGCCAAACAAGCTCCCCCGCAGCATTCAGAGCAGAGTCGCATAGAAGGAGGGAGTTTTCAGGTCTACAGTAGTGAGTCTTAGGGTCCGAGCTGCAACGCCCCCACCCACGCAGCTGAGGGCGCACTGGAGAGTGGGCGGCAGTGGGAGACAAAAGCGCGGTTCTGCTGGCAGGGTTGGAAGCCGGCTGGCCACCACTGGGCTCAGGTGTGAGCTCAATCTTGCCCGGCTAGGGAGAAGGAGGCGTGCAAAAGCGGCCAAGCTCAGCTGCCGGCAGCCTGTAATCCAGCCTCCGGGAGAAGGGCAGGAAACCCAGAAAGGGTAGAAACCAGCCCCGGAGCAAGGGCAGAGGAGCACACCCCTGCCCCACCCGTGCAACCCAGGCTTGTGGTCTGACTTGGTAGCCTGCTCCTCCCGCGAGGGTGGAGCCAAAAGCCCAGAAGAGGCGGAGTTCCACTACGAAGCTGAGCTTGGGCACGCAGCCCTGCCTGGCGGTAGAGGCAAGGCTAGCAGCTGTTGCTTCAGTGGGATCATCCTGCAAAGGCAGGGCGAATGCTCGGAAACAGGTGGAGACCCGCAGCAGAGCAAAGGTGCTTGCCAGTGCCCTCAGGACTGAGCATAACGTCACACACAGGGGCGGGGCAAAGGCCAAGGCCACCAACCCTTGTGCACCCGAGCACGTGATCACAGCCACTCTCGTGAAGAGAAAATGCGGAGGCAGAGAAATACAACACAAATAAACCAAGAGAAATCCCCAGAAAAGGACCTAAGTGAATCAGATATAACCAAATTACCAGATACAGAGTTTAAAATAACGATTGTTAGGATGCTCAAAGATATTAGAACCACCATAGATGGCCATTACGAAAACCTAAATAAACAGATAACAAATATAAAAAAGGACATTGAAATAATAAAAAAGAATCAGACAGAAATGAAAAATACAATATCTGAAATAAAGAATAAAATGGAAGGAATTAAAAGCAGGATGGATGAAGCAGAGAATCGAATCAGTGAGTTAGAGGACACAATAAATAAAGGCACGGAAGCAAAGCAGAAAAAAGAAAAGAGACTCAAAAAGTCTGAGGAAACCCTAAGAGAGCTCTGTGACAACATGAAGAGAAATAACATTCGCATCATAGGGGTTCCTGAAGAAGAAGAGAAAGAACAAGGGATAGAGACTTTGTTCAAACATATTATAGCAGAAAACTTCCCCCAATTAAGGCAGGAAAACATTTCACATGTTCAGGAAGCACAGAGAACTCCATTAAGGAGAAACCCAAAGAAACCAACACCAAGACACATCATAATTAAATTACCAAAGCTAAATGATAAAGAGAAAATATTAAAAGCTGCTAGAGAAAAAAAGACTATCACCTACAAAGGAGCCCCCATAAGGATGACTTCTGACTTCTCAACAGAAACACTTGAGGCCAGAAGGGAATGGCAAGAAATATTCAAAGTAATGCAGAACAAGAACCTACAACCAAGACTACTTTATCCAGCAAGGCTATCATTTAAAATTGAAGGAGAAATAAAAAGCTTTACAGACAAAAAAAAAAACTCAAGGATTTCACTGCAATCAAACCAAGGCTGCAAGAAATGCTAAGGGACCTCTTGTAAACAGATCAAAGGAAAAAAAAGAATATAGCAAAAGAGAAAAACAGTTTTAAAGAAAAAAAAATGGCAACAGACAATTACATATCAGTAATAACCTTAAATGTTAATGGATTAAATGATCCGATCAAGAGACATAGGGTAGCTGTGTGGATAAGAAAACAGGACCCATACATATGCTGTCTACAAGAGACACACCTTAAATCAAAAGATGCACACAGACTGAAGATAAAAGGATGGAAAAAAATATTTCACGCAAATGGAAATGAAAAAAAAGCTGGGGTAGCAATACTTATATCAGACGAAATGGACTTTAAAACAAAGACCATAGTTAGAGATAAAGAAGGTCACTACATAATGATAAAGGGAGCAATACAAAAGGAAGATATAACCATTATAAATATCTACGCACCTAATATAGGAGCACCTAAATATATAAAGCAGACTTTGATAGACTTAAAGGGCGAGATCAACAGCAATACTATAATAGTAGGAGATTTCAATACCCCATTAACATCATTAGACAGATCCTCAAGAAAGAAAATTAACAAAGAAACAGCAGACTTAAAGGACATATTAGATCAACTCGATTTAATAGATATCTTCAGAACCTTTCACCCTAAAACAGCAGAATATACATTCTTTTCAAGCGCTCATGGTACATTCTCTAGAATAGACCACATGTTAGGGCACAAAAGCAGGCTCAACAAATTTAAGAAGATTGAAATCATATCGAGCACTTTCTCTGATCACAATGGCATTAAACTAGAAATCAACCACAATAGAAAATGTGAAAAACATTCAAACACTTGGAAACTAAATAGCATGTTATTAAACAATGAATGGGTTAACATTGAGATCAAAGAAGAAATTTAAAAATTCCTAGAAACAAACGATAATGAGCATACATCAACTCAAAATTTATGGGACACAGCAAAAGCAGTTCTGAGAGGGAAGTTTATAGCATTACAGGCATACCTCAAGAAGCTAGAAAAAGCTCAAATAAACAACTTAACCCTGCATCTAAAAGAACTAGAAAAAGAACAGCAAGTAAAGCCCAGAGCTAGTAGAAGGAAGGAAATAATAAAGATCAGAGCAGAAATAAATGACATAGAGGCTAAAGAAACAATACAGAGGATCAATGAAACCAGGAGCTGGTTCTTTGAAAAGGTAAACAAGATTGATGAACCTTTAACAAGACTCACCAAGAAAAAAAGAGAGAGGACTCAAATAAATAAAATTAGAAATGAGAGTGGAGAAATAACAACTGACACAACAGAAATACAAAATATTGTAAGAAAATACTATGAAGAACTGTACGCCAAAAAACTAGACAACCTAGATGAAATGGACAATTTCCTTGAATCATATAATCTTCCAAAAATCAATCTGGAAGAATCAGAAAACCTAAACAGACCAATTACAACAAATGAGATTGAAACAGCTATCGAAAAACTCCCAAAAAAAGAAAAGTCCTGGGCCTGATGGCTTCACAAGTGAATTCTACCAAATATTCAGAGAAGAACTAACTCCTATCCTTCTCAAGCTATTTCAAAAAATTCAAGAGGAAGGAAGACTTCCAAACTCCTTTTATGAGGCGAGCATAATTCTGATTCCAAAACCAGGCAAAGACAACACAAAAAAAGAAAATTATAGGCCAATATCCCTGATGAACTTAGATGCAAAAATCCTCAACAAAATATTAGCAAACCGGATCCAGCAATATATGGAAAAAATCATACACCATGATCAATTAGGATTTATTCTTGGGAGGCAAGGCTGGTACAATATTCGCAAATCAATCAATGTGATTCATCACATAAACAAAAGAAAGGAGAAAAACCACATGATAATTTCAATAGATGCAGAAAAAGCATTTGATAAAGTCCAGCACCCATTCATGATCAAAACTCTCAGGAAAGTGGGAATACAGGGAACATACCTCAACATGATAAAGGCCATCTATGACAAACCCACAGCCAACATCATACTCAATGGGCAAAAATTAAAAGCAATCCCCTTAAGATCAGGAACAAGGCAGGGGTGCCCCCTTTCACCACTCTTATTCAACATAGTTCTGGAAGTCCTTGCCACAGCAATCAGACAAGAAAAAGAAATAAAAGGCATCCAAATTGGAAAAGAAGAAGTAAAACTATCATTATTTGCAGATGACATGATATTGTATATAAAAAACCCTAAAGTCTCAGTCAAAAAACTACTAGACCTGATAAAAGAATTTGGCAAGGTGGCAGGATATAAAATCAATACTCAGAAATCAGAGGCATTATACTAATAATGAACTGTCAGAAAGAGAAATCAGGGAATCAATCCCCTTTACCATTGCAACCAAAAATGCACCTAGGAATAAATCTAACCAAGGAGATTAAAGACTTGTACTCGGAAAATTATAAAACATTGATAAAAGAAATCAGGGAAGATACGAATAAGTGGAGGCATATACCGTGCTCATGGTTAGGAAGAATAAACATCATTAAAATGTCTATAATACCCAAAGCAATTTATAAATTCAATGCAATACCAATGAAAATACCAATGACTTACTTCAAAGACATAGAACACATATTCCAAAAATTTATATGGAACCAAAAAAGAACACGAATAGCCTCAGCAATCCTGAAAAGGAAGAAAAAAGCGGGAGGTATCACACTTCCAGATATCAAGTTATATTATAAGGCCATTGTACTCAAAACAGCATGGTACTGGCATAAGAACAGGCACATAGATCAATGGAACAGAACAGAGAACTCAGAAACAAACCCACAGCTCTATGGACAACTGGTATTTGACAAAGGAGGTAAGACAATACAATGGAGTAAAGACAGCCTCTTCAACAAATGGTGTTGGGAAAACTGGACAGCTACCTGCAAAAAAATGAAACTAGACCACCAACTTACACCATTCACAAAAATAAACTCAAAATGGATAAAAGACTTGAATATAAGCCGTGAAACCATAAGCATCTTAGAAGAAAACATAGGCAGTAAACTCTCTGACATCTGTCGCAGCAGTATATTTGCTGATTTGTCTCCACAGGCAAGTGAAATAAAAGACAGGATAAACAAATGGGACTTTATGAAACTAAAAAGCTTCTGCACAGCTAAAGACAATAAGAACAGAATAAAAAGACAAACTACACAATGGGAGAATATATTTGACATAGCGTCTGATAAGGGGTTAATAACCAAAATTTATAAAGAACTTGTAAAACTTAATACCAGGAAAACAAACAATCCAATCCAAAAATTGGCAAAAGAAATGAATAGACACTTCTCCAAAGAGGATACACAGATGGCCAATAGGCATATGAAAAAATGTTCAACATCACTAATGATTAGAGAAATGCAAATTAAAACCACAATGAGATATCACCTCACACCAGTCAGAATGGCGCTCATCAATAAAACAACACAGAATAAGTGCTGGCGAGGATGTGGAGAAAAGGGAACCCTCCTGCACTGCTGGTGGGAATGCAGACTGGTGCAGCCACTATGGAAAACAGTATGGAGATTCCTCAAGAAATTAAAAATCGAACTGCCTTTTGACCCAGCTATACCACTGTTAGGAATATACCCCAAGAACACCATAGCACTGTTTGAAAAGAAGAAATGCACCCTCATGTTTATGGCAGCATTGTTCACAATAGCAAAGATTTGGAAACAGCCCAAGTGTCCATCAGAGGACGAGTGGATTAAAAAGCTTTGGTATATATATAGTATGGAATACTACTCAGCCATAAGAAATGATGACATCGGAACTTTTACAACAACATGGATGGGCCTTGATAACATTATACTGAGTGAAAGAAGTAAATCAGAAAAAACTAAGAACTATATGTTTCCACACATAGGTGGGACATAAAGATGAGACTCAGAGACATGAACAACAGTGTGAGGGTTACAGGGTGGGGGGAGGAGAGGGAGGGGGTTGGGGGAGGGGAGGGGCACAAAGATCATGGCTTTTCAGCATTTGCCATATTCCCCCCTTAATCTATAGACAGACAGCAAATATTTACGTATGGCATTCCCACTATAAAGACTGCTGTCTTAGGGACAAATGCTGATAAACTATTTCAGCAGTTCCTCCTTCTTCAAAGACTTACATGTAAACATAGAGCTCCAGGTTTCATAGGACATACTCAAGCTCACTCCATGCTCCCTGGTGCTTTAGCACAAGGGATTGCCCCCCCACCTTTTTTTTTTTTTTTTTTTTAGTATTTTTTCTTTTATTTATTTATTTTTTGTATATTTCTGAGGATGGGGAAGGGGAGGCAGTCAGACAGACTCCTGCATGTGCCTGACTGGGATCCACCTGGCATGCCTACCGGGGGGAATGCTCTGCCCATCTGGGATGTTGC
This sequence comes from Saccopteryx bilineata, assembly GCF_036850765.1. Lineage (NCBI taxonomy): Eukaryota > Metazoa > Chordata > Mammalia > Chiroptera > Emballonuridae > Saccopteryx > Saccopteryx bilineata. The sequence goes on from NC_089499.1 coordinate 69,790,642, forward strand.
TCTGTTACAACCGGAGCCATTCTAGCGACTGGGGCAGAGGCCATGGGGCCATCCTTAGGGTCCAGGGTGGATTTGCTCCGGTGGAACCTTGGCTGCGGGAGGGAGGAGAGAGACCAAGAGGAAGGAGAGGGGGAGGATTGGAGAGGTAGATGGGCGCTTCTCCTGTGTGCTCTGGCCGGGAATCGAACCCGGGAATCCTGCACACCAGGCCAATGACTCCGACGGGTCTACCATATCATGCTTTTTACTTAAAAAAAAAAATTTACATTTCTTTTGAATGCTGATGAACAGGAGACACCAAATCTTTTTCGCCTGCAAACTACTACCTTCTTTATTAGATCTAGCTAATAACACTGTTCTGTCTTTTTTCCAAATAGCTCCAGATATATGGAAAAGATTTATATAGGCAGATGGGGATCCTCAAACCCCTCGGCGAGATCTTCTGAGAATGGCTTTTAAGATACCTAGAGGCAGAAAAAGCCCAATAGAGATCAGGGGAACTACCAGCTTTTAGGATACACCCTTAAAGGCTCCAACACCCCAAAGGGTCTCATAGGATGCCATCTGGGTCCTGCTTCAATAGTGGAAAGGAAGGTCATTGAGCTAAAGCCTGCTAGGCTTACACGCCTCTGCTGTGAGGAAACAGAGACACTGGAAGGTGGGCTTCCCCCTCGCTCCTCTAAGGGAGGGTTCAGTCTCTTCCAGCCCTGCTCCAGCCACCTATAACCTAACCTTGCCCAGAAAGCTGGGGTTTGCCACTGAAGGCTGAAGGTGCCCAGGGCCGTCAGCCCCATCTACAACACTGTGGACGAGCCTAGGGTATTTCTTCCAAGAAGCAGGTAAACTGATCTCATTCGCACAAGGGCCACTTAACTATGTTTTGCCTGAATAGTCAGGTTTTTTATTCTTCCCTCAAAGATCTCTGTTGTGGGTGTTGATAGTCCTATTTTCTGCTGCTTTGCTTAATATATAGTGTTTCCTTTATCCCTCCTACCTCAATGCCCCACTCATATTTCAGGCTGAGACCTACTCTTAATTTAGAGCTCTCTTTCCTCCTTTTGCCAACTTGTATTATGAATTTACCTTTGCCACCCAGCTTAGTGTATCCCAAGGTTCTCTTTACCATGCCACAGTCACAGAGCTCCAGGGAAAAGCAACCTGGTCTCAACTCTCCAGGCAGAGGAGAACAGAAGCTCCATATCCATGCATGCTGCAAATGGCTTTTTCCAGTCTGCCTGAATCATTACCAGCTAGAAGCAGCAGTCATTGGGACTTGGACATGAGCTGCAAAGTATAGAATGGTGACAACAATTCCAGTGCCATGCGGACTTTTCCTGTGGGGAACTTTCCTGGACTCCTGCTCCCTGTGTCAGCTCCTAACAGACTGAACTGTGGTTGGGTTGCATTTTTCAGGGATTTGGCATGGTGATGGGGCCAACTTGGACTTGGGGAACATGTTAAGGACACTACTCATTCATGGATTCTTGCTGTATTGGCCAAGAGTTTGCTTAAAGGCTGTTAATCACTGTAAAAAAAAAATAGAGGACTGGATGAAGAAGATGGGGCACATATACACCATGGTATACTATTCAGCTAGGAGAAATGATGACATCGGATCACTTATAGCGGAATGGTGGAGTCTTGGTAGCATTGTGCGGGGTGAAATAAGCGAATCAGAAAAAAACAGGAACTGCAGGATTCCATACATTGGTGGGACATAAAAGCGAGACTAAAAGGCATGAACAGGAGTGTGGTGGCTATGGGGGGTGGGGGGAGGGAAGGAGAGAGAGGGGGAGGGGGAGGGGTACAGAGAGAACTGGATGGAGGGTGGCGGAGGACAATCTCTATTTGGGTGATGGGTATGCAACAGAACTAAATGACAAGATAATCTGGAAATGTTTTCTTTGAATGTATGTACCCTGATTTATTGATGTCACCCCATTAAAATAAAAATTTATTTATAAAAAAAATAAAATAAATAAAATCTTGTCATGTGTGACAATATGAATGGACCTTAGAGGCTATTATACTAAGTGAAATAAGTCAGACAGAGAAAGACAAATATCATATCATTTTACTTATATGTGGAATCTAAAAAATAAAATAAATGAATAAACAAAACAAAAATTGACTCAGGCTTGACCTGTGGTGGCGCAGTGGATAAAGTGTCGACTTGGAAATGCTGAGGTCACCGGTTTGAAACCCTGAGCTTGCCTGGTCAAGGCACATATGGGAGCTGATGCTTCCTGCTCCTCCCCCTTCTCTCTCTCTGTTTCTTTCTCTCTCCCTCTCTCTCTCCTTTCTAAAATGAATAAATAAAATTAAAAAAAATAAAAAAGTTTAAAAACAAAAATTGACTCAGAAATAGAGATCAAACAGATGGTTGCCAAGGGGGTGTGAGTGACAGAATGGGTGGGAAGGATGGATGAAGAATATTGTGATAAATTTGCTCAGTGACAGAGGATTATTAGAATTAGTGTGGTGATCACATTGTAAGTTTATACAAATGTCAAATCATTACATTATACACCTAAAACTACAATAATATAATATTATATACCATTATACTTAATTTTTGTTTAGAAAGAGTGAGGCCAAGAGAGATTTGACAGACGGAAGAGGAGGGGACAATGTGACTATGGAAGCAAAGCAAAGACTGGAGTAAGGTAGCCACACGTAAAGGGATGCCAAAAGCCCAGAGGAGCAGGAAGAAGAAAAGAGGAGATTCTGCCTAAAGTCTCCAGAGAGAGTGGGGCCCTGCTTACACCTTTACTTTAAACTTATGGTCTACAGAACTGTGGGAGAATAAACTTGTATTGTTTTAAGCTATCTAGTTTATGGAAACTTGTTACAGCAGCCACAGAATACAAACTTTTGTATTTGTTGAATTAAAATTAATTTTATCCTTTTTAAAAATGTTTTAAAATGTGTCTACTAAAAGAACTTAAATTATATTATTTATATTTCTATAAATATTGAACATAGGCCATAAATATATAGAATGTAGCCTACAAATATAGGCTTTCTTTTTTTTTTATTGATTTAAATTTATTGTGTTTACATAGACTCAAGTGTCACACCAAATATATTGCCCTATTCCCATGTTCCCTTGGTCCCCCACCCCCGAATGCCCATCCCCCTCCCCTCCAGGATTTGCTTTTCTGCTCTCTATAATGCTGTGATAATATATATATATATTAATATATCACAATTTCACCAATCTCTTTCCTTTCTCTGATCCCATCTTCTCATCCCCTTTCCCTCTGTCCGCTTTCCCTCCAGTCCCTTTGATCCTGCCTCTGCCTCTGTTCTGTTCATCAGTTCACATTGTTCATTGGATTCCTCAAATGAGTGAGGTCATATGATATTTTTCTTTCTCTGCCTGGCTTATTTCACTTTTGCACAGCTAAAGACAATATGAACAAAATAAAAAGACAAACCACACAATGGGAGAACATATTCAACAATACATCTGATAAGGTGTTAATAACCAAAATGTATAAAGAACTTGTAAAACTCAACACCAGGAAGGTAAACAATCCAATAAAAAAATAGGCAAAAGAAATGAATAGGCATTTCTCCAAAGAGGACATACAGATGGCCAATAAGCATATGAAAAAATGCTCAACATCACTAATCATTAGAGAAATGCAAATTAAAACCACAATGAGATATCATCTCACATCAGTCAGAATGGCGCTCATTAACAAAACAACACATAAGAAGTGCTGACGAGGATGTGGAGAAAAAGGAACCCTCCTGCACTGCTGGTAGGAATGCAGACTGGGGCAGCCACTGTGGAAAACAGTATGGAGATTCCTCAAAAAATTAAAAATGGAACTGCCTTTTGACCCAGCCATCCTACTTTTAGGAATATATCCTAAGAACAACAAATCACTGATTCAAAAGAAGAAATGCACCCCCATGTTTATGGCAGCATTGTTCACAATAGCCAAGATCTGGAAACAGCCCAAGTGTCCGTCAGTGGACAGTGGATTAAAAAGCTGTGGTATATACACAATGGAATACTATGGGGCCATGAAAAAAAAAGGAAGTCTTACTTTTGCTACAACATGGATGGACCTGGAAACTATTATATTAAGTGAAATAAGCCAGACTCTCTTTATATTTCTATTGCACTATACTGCTCTAGGTAAACTATCAGAGATTATCCATCTTTCCAAATAATATTTTTCCTGGAATTGCCATCTCTTAGGTCGCATATGTAGGAAGCTTAAAAACTTTCTTAGCCTGACCTGTGGTGGTGCAGTGGATAAAGCGTCGATCTGGAGATGCTGAGGTCGCTGGTTCAAAACCCTGGGCTTGCCTGGTCAAGGCACATATGGGAGTTGATGCTTCCAGCTCCTCCCCACCTTCTCTCTCTGTCTCTCTCTCCTCTCTCTCTCCCTTTCTCTCTCCTCTCTAAAATGAATAAAAAAAAAAAAAAAATTAAAAAAAAAAAAAAAAAAAAAAAAAACTTTCTTAAACTCACAAATGATAAAATGTTGGCATGCAACCACTATTCCTGGAATGATAGAAATTATTTTGTTATTATTTACTCTGCATCTTTCTTTCCACCTGGGCACAGCATAATAGCTCCTACAAAGAAGGGTGTTGAGAAGAAGGGCCGTTCTGCCATCAGCGTGGTTGTGACCAGAGAACACACCACCAACATCCACAAGTGCATCCATGGAGTGGGTTTCAAGAAGCATGCCCCTCAGTCACTCAGAGAGATCTGGAAATTTTCCATGAAGAAGATGAGAACTCTGGACGTGACACTATATTCAACAAAGCTATCTGGGTCAAACGAATAAGGACTGTCTTCTACCATATCCAGGTGTAGTTGTCCAAAAAAAGTAATGAGGATGAAGACTCATCAAGCAAGCTCTACATATTGGTCCTACATACCTGTACCACTTTCAAAAATCTACAGTTAATGTAGAAGAGAAATAACTGCTGATTGTTGAATATGGTTATAAATCTAAAAACAAACAAAATGAAAACCATTTAATGTATACATTTTTATATTCACTCAAATGCATTAAGCTGGGAAGTCTAGTTGATGTATTCAGTGAAGTGACTAAAATTTTGAGAGTTCTCAATAAAATGAAATGAAGGTTGAAATCTAACAAGATAGAAAATAATGGGGACAGATTTAAAGTCCACACTTAGGTACAAATAGCCAGCTGTGAAAACAGACTCAGGAGTGTGACTTCACTGTGGCATGTGTGAAAGAGGCTTGGGAATTTTTGCTGATGATTAACTCAGTCTGAATTGGCAGGGTGGTAGTGCTGTCAAGATAGCTATTGTGACCTTGGACTGTTTCAATAAAAATCAGAGTTCCAAACGCGACAGTCCTGTCCTAGCCCAAGGCTGCACCATTTCCTATGACACTCAATTAGACTGCAAAAGGGATGACCTAGGAGAAACACACTGTCTTTACATCTGAATGGCTCTTATATGGAAAACACATTCAACTTGCTCTGTTACCTGCCACAAAGTTAAAAACAATCCAGATGTTCTTTCCTGGCCCCACATTCCTCAGGATTCTGCAAAGTGTCAGAGGGGACATCTAAGAATTTAGGTATGAATCAGGCTACCAGAAAGGTAATAAACTTCCCATGTCTTTGAACAGATGCAGGAAAATGCCTTCCATGGGGTCTGAGATAGTGTTCATTTTCCTTAGGAGTGACATCCCAATATAACTGTGTACCTTTTTCTAGAAAAAAGATACAGGGGGCTTGTGGGTTACTACAAGCCTTGACATACAATGTTTCAAATTTATGACTCTCCCTGAAAAACATAACTGAGACTGCCAGCAAACTGAAATGGAGTGTGTAAAATACAGTGTTTCTAGTTTGTGTATGACTTCCATGGCTTTGAGGAGTCAGTATTGGCTGTAACAGCAAAGGTTGTTGGCATGGGCAAATAGCTTACTTTGGAGGTGGAGGCTGAGGATGTCAGAGCTACTGACATCTCATGGAGAGGAGCTGTCTGCTGAGGACCTCAGTCAGCTTGAGAAGCAGCTGATTGAAGAGGAAGAGATAGAAATTTCAGAACTCAAGAGAGTTACTACCAAGAGGTTGGCAGAAGGTTTATTTATGGTAGAGGATGGGTTAGCCAAATTTCAGGCTGAGGATCACAGCAATAACTGATTCAGTAAGGTCTTACAGAGCTGTTATGGTTGCCTTGCAATGCTGTAGGCAGATTTAGGAAGAGAAGAATTCAACCTTCCAGACTAGCCTGAAATAATTCTGTAATAAGGCAGAGAGGCCTGCAACAGATCCTGACCCCTCTATATCAGCTTCTTCTCAAGAGGAAATACCTGTAGTACAGGTAGAATCATCTCCAGCATCTCCTGCATGTTCCTTAGGCAATCCTGACTCCCCTGATCAGTGTCTCCAGCACCTGCTGCAGGTTCTCCTGCCTCTCCAGCTTCCTCCTCCCAATAGGTCACTCTCTCCCACCTTGCAATGCCCCTTCCAGTGTGCAAGCCAAACACAGGAATAAAGGTAAGGAATTTTTTTACACTCATTTTTTCTGTTACTACAGTACAGTATATTTATGTTCTTTTCCTTTTTCTGTGGCTTAGTCGTGCTTTTCTGTTCTAGATTATGATGTTACAACTGTGTTAGGCTAGGTAAGTGACTTAGGCTAAGGTGTGTTTCAACTTACACCAAAATTCACGTTATGTCACTGTCATAGGAACAGAATTGTGTCATAACCCAAGGACTATTTGTACACACAAATAAGAATATAGAAGAGGGCTTAGGAGCATAAGCTGTAGATTCAGACTTCCTGGCTTTGAATCCTAGCTCTCTCATTTAATAGCTATGTAACATTAGACAAATTACTTAACCTCTCTGAGCTTCTATTTTCTCACTTGATGAATTAGGATAATAAAAGTTCTTCCCTTCTCAGGCTATTGTCATAAGGTTTGGCCATCAGCTATGGGCTTCAGGCCAATAGAATCATGTCACTTCATGGCCGGGACCTCTGAAGCTAAGAAAAAAAATCATTTTCAGCAGATATCTGAAGGCTGTGTGAAAATATGTAAACACTTTGTATTACATTTGATGAGTAGTAGAGAAAATGGTCTGTATCTTATGAGGTCCTAATTTTTAAAATTAATTTATTCATTCAGTCCACTAATATTTATTAAAAGTCTTCTTTGTGCCCTGTGATACATTAGGAACCAAAATTGATTAAAATATCTGCCCTGTGGAACTTACAGTTTACTTTGGGAGAAAAAATCATTATAAATTTATAAGTAAATGATAAGTTGTAATAAAAGGTAACAAGTACTATTCAATAAGTAGAGCAGGGTAAGAAAGATCTGAGGGCTGGGAGAAGGGTAAAGTTAGAATAAGTGGTCAGGTGAGTCCTCCCAGAGGTTATTATATATTTGAGCAGAGTCTGGGAAAGGGTGAGGATGTGGACAACGTAGTTATGTGGGGAAGGACATTCCTGGGAGAGCCAGAAACAGTGCACAAGGGTCAGCAAGTGGACCAGTGTGGATGTAGGAGAATGAGCAAAGAAAAGGATGGTGGAAGATGCTACAGAGATTATGGAGTAAGGGGGGAAACATATTGTGTAGAGCCATTGTGAGGACATTGACTGTTATACCTTGAGAGTAATGTGAAACCACTGGGAATTTTAGACGACAAGATCTGTGTAACCTTTCATCTTATAGTTCTGCCTACTCAGTGGAGAAGAGAACGTGCAGGACAAAGGTGAACCAGGAGACCACAGGTGTCTGCAGTAAATCACCGCAGAGGAAATAATAGCTTCAACTAGGGTAGCAGCAGGAGAGGTCGCGACAAGTGGCTAGAGTCTGACTATATTCTGAAGCTAGGGGAAAATATGTTTACTGACAGATTAAGCTGAAATCTGAGAGAAGGAATGAAGTTAAGGATAATACCAAGGTTATGATGTGAAGAATGAGAAGGATGTAATTGCCATTAACTGAGATAAAGAAAACTGTGAATGAAAAATATTTTAGGGCAGAAGATCAGTTTTCTGATTAAAGACATTTATTTTATCTAGGCCAGAGAAAGGAGTTCAATTTCAGCATGCCTCAAAACAATATGGCAGAAGATCCAACAGGTGAGCCATCACTCAGCAGGGGATGTTTTGAGGCAAATGAAATGTCTGATGTAATCTTGGTCTAGATTATGGCTAAAGTAGTTCTTAACTCTTAAGTTATCTAAGTATAATTTTAAAATGTCTTAGCAATTTTTAATGGAGTGTGAATGTGTGTGTGTGTGACAAGAAAATAATCGTGGGAGTACTCTAAATCTTGACAAAATAATTGCTCAGCCTTAGTCCATCTCTAAGAGATAAGAAATCAGAGAGTAAAGCCAAGTTTCACAAGACAAAACTTGAAATATGAGCACTGTCTTTCTGAACCATCCATGGGAAAGCAACACTTGCTAAGAATGTTTGTGACAAAAAAGAAGTGTTGACAGACCAAGCTAATTTTCCTATTTTTTGTCTCTTCCTTTGAACTCACAATGGTAAATTACAACATTTTCTTCTCATGACCACAGACTTCTTTAGCTAATAAGTAAAAACCTGTTCATTAAATAACAGGTCTCAGGAAGCCTAACTCTTCTTAAAACATCTTAAACATTTAGGATCATTTGTAACAGCTGAGGTCACTATGGATTATGACAGCACTTAATTAAAGGAAGGGGGAGAGAAATAATATTACTATACTCCTAGAGTTTGAAAGTAAGTCATTTTGCACCTAAAATTGAAATGTTTTCTGCTATAACTGTTTTTCTAGCTTCATTAATTTTTTCTCCTAAGTCAGAATCTGCCTTTACAAGTCTTTTCTCCTGCTGTCATCAAAGCATTTATATGCATTAATCCATAATAAATGGGTGAATTTTATCCATAACTAATTTCTCAGCCTGCCAAATAGAAACAGATAGTTATGAAAATAATAAAAATGTCTAGAGTAATATAAAAATATCATCTACCTATAAATATGTTCTTTAAAAGTTTCATCTAAAGAAAACAGCAACATTCCAGATAATATACTACTATCAAATGTTTTGACCTTTGGGAATCAGTTCACAGATTAGATTCACACAAATGAGAGGATAGACTGGGAAGGAGAGTGAGTAAGCAGGAACCTGAGGGTTTTCTACGAGAACAAGAATGTAGAAAATGGCAAGAACTCCCACAGCCCCAAAGGTTTGCTTTACATTCACTAAAATGTGAAATTAGGTCTTATGATACTTGTTTATTCAAAGGTCAGCTATATAAAAATAAAACAAAATAAAACTGGATGCCTAGTGTCCCATTGTTTTGTTTTGGATTCATTTGTTGTTGTTGTTTTTTGCTTGTTTTGCATTCACTAAGTGGATTATCCTCTTCTTTCTTAACTAACTGATGTTTTAGAGCTTTATCCAAATAAAGAAATAGCAGATGAAGCTACATCAAGACTGATAAAAAGGATGGAGATGCAAAAACTGCTGGCCCTCCTCCAAGATTTCTCATCTGCAAAGGTTTCCCTTGAGGAGTATGGGGTCTCAACCCAAAGTAGGGCTCCCCAAACCAGAGCATCAGAACCAGGAAAAAGCATCCTTATAACATCTGGCTTTAAAAAGCAGTGATCACAAAAAGACAGGATTCCTCTTAAATAAAGTGACCGACTTTTTTACAATAAAAAGGAGGACAAAAATAAATTGAAGAAAACAATATCGTAAATAAAAAAAAACATTTTATTCATTGCAACAATAATACATGATAGTATGATAAATGCATAATAAAACATTTTTAATATTTTATATTGTAATTATGCTTACATGCCTATTAATTTTTAATAATAATTGTAAGAAAAAAGTACTCATTTAGATACAAATACGTCACATCACACATAATAGATTGACTCTGCATCAACCTAATACGGACATTTACAGATTAGTCTTCCAATATCAGAAAGGAGGACCTGTAGGAGGACATTTTTCGAGGGAGGATGGAACTTACAAAAGAAGAACTGTCCTCCCTAAAGGAGGACGATTGGTCACCTTATCTTAAAGGGCCAATTCACAACATTTCATTTGCAGCCACTTACCCTGGGCTGTGGCAGAGGAGTGGGTAGCAGTCTAGACTCACAGGAGGAGAATGTGAGGTTTGTGACTCTGGGAAAAAAGCTAAAGGGAGAGCCACCAGAATAGCTGTGCTGGGTTCCTCTCTCACACTGCAGACCCCATCTTTCTTTAGTGGAGCACTCCACTCCATACAGCATCAACTTGAGAGAATGCAATAACCCCAATTCTGGACTCCCTGTCACTCTATCTTGCAGAGCTTAGCCTTATTGAGGAGTCAGTTGCTTTGACCAACCGCTGAGGGTTTGCACAAACTCAGGGTTATCAGTGATTGAGTTGTGTGGTTTTGGGTTGGAGGCCATTTCCCCCACTTCTTTGTGAACCTGACTGGCACCTTCCCTTCATGGGATAATAGCTAGCCCCATTTTCCAGGCTTATGACAGCCCCACCCTCCTGACTTCTTTGTGTGTGTGTGTGTGATAGAGACAGAGAGAGAGACAGAGAGAAAGACAGATAGGGTCAGACAGACAGGAAGGGAGAGAGATGAGAAGCATCAATTATTTGTTGTGGCACCTTAGTTGTTCATTGATTGCTTCTCATATGTGCCTTGACTGTGGGGCTACAGCTGACCGAGTGACCCCTTGCTCAAACCAGCGACCTTGGGTTCAAGCTGGTGAGCCTTGCTCAAACCAGATGAACCTGTGCTCAAGCCGGCAATCTCACGGTCTCAAACCTGGGTTCTTTGTGGCCCAGTTTGATGCTCTATCCACTGTGCCACCACCTGGTCAGGCTGCCCTGACTTCTGTTGGCTCTATCCTGCCAAGGTCTACACAGAATCCATTATACACTGAATTGTTTAGCTCTGGGACAGAGGCCATTCTGCTCACCTTCCCATGAGCCTGATCTATACTTCTGCTCACAAGAGGCCACTTAGGCCTACCCTCCTGACTCCAGTGACACCACCTTGCTGAGGTTGGGCTTCTGTCAGAACCTGAGTCAGACTGAGTTGTGTGGCTCTAAGATGAAGGATATTTTTCCATTGCATGCCCAACTGGTGCAGAGCCCTCCCTTCACATGGCCACATCTTGGTCTGTTTGAGCCTGATGAACTCTACTGGTCTAACCCTAATAGCCCCTTGAGCTGGTAACCTAATAAAAAGGTGTGTGAGCCCCCAGCAGGAGCAACTAGACTTGATATACCCTGGGAAATTTGTTGAGTGGCCTCAGACCCAGCACTGTCACTAAGTCTGAAATTATATCAGTCTGGTAAACATCATTTTTACCTACCTGGTAACTCATTAAGAACCTACCTCTTGCAACTCAAGTACTGTCAGAGGCACTTTCAATGACTTAGCCTCACAGATAGTTGGCAGGCAACGGCAGGAGACGGTGGCTCATAGGGTGTCTTGGAACTATTGCTGACCTGACTCTAGGTCTGGTGCTGGTAAAAGCAGTGTTGGTACACAGTTTAGTCCTTACCATGCACACCCAGGCCCAGGCGAGGCTGCCACTGATTGTGAATTGCTTTGTGGCTCCAAACAGATTGTCCAGGGTTAGTCACGGACACCATCTGACAGTGGCCAGCACCAGAGTCTCTCCAAAAAGACCTCAGAACCAATACACCTAGTGTCCAGCTTCAGACAACATCAGAGCAGGATCCAGTAAGCTTCACAAGCAGCATATCAAAAGGGAAATCTCAATAGGCACCAGGGCCTTTTGAGATAAATTATGCTTCATTTGGTCAGCACCTGAACAGCAGCTCATACACTGTGGTCAAGGTTGATCCTCACAGTCAGCCTGCCTAAGGGTTGACCCAACACACAAACAGTGCAATAGCAATGAACACACAATTAAAACAGAAAGACCTACATAACTTACAAAAGAAATTCCTGTAGAGCCCAGGTCAGATGATGAAAGAGACTATGCCACTGGGTTCCACAAGACACCTACTACATAAGTCCACCCTACCAAGACTGGTGGCCATAGAAGATCTACCTAAAAATAAACACAAAGAGGCAGTCAAAATGAGAGAGAGAGAGAAATGTGCTCCAAATGAAATACCAGGAGAAATCTCCAGAAAAATTGCAAAATGAAATGGAGGAAAGTAACATCAGATATAGTTTTCAAAAATATGGTTAAATGGATGTTCAGGGAACTCATTGAGATCTAAAACAATGTGAGAAAAGGACACATAAATCCAAATAAAGAACCAGTAGAAAATGAAAAATACAATATCTGAAATGAAGAATATTCTAGAAGGAACAAAAAGTAGGTTGAATGAAGCAGGGAATCAGGTCAGCGATTTGAAAAACAAAGTAGTAGAAAACACCCAATCAGGCAGCAAAAATAAAAAAGAATTTTAAAAACTAGGGATAGTTTATGGGACCTTTGGGACCACATGAAGTGTAACAACATCTGCATCACAGGGGTGCCAGAAGGAGGAGAGAGAAAGCAAAGGATAGAGAACCTATTTGAAGAAATAACCACCAATACTATCATAACTGGTGAAGAAATAAAAGTCATCCAAATTGGAAAGGAAGAAGTAAAACTGTCATTATTTACAGATGACAAGACACTGTACATAGACAACCTTAAAGATTCCATAAGAAAACTACTAGAATTTATAAATAAATTCAATAAACTAGCAGGACACAAAATAAATATACAGAAATCAGTTGCATTTGTATACACCAATAATGAACTATCATAAAGGGAAACTGGGAACACAATCTCATTTATAATTGCATTAAAAATTCCTTGAAATATATTTAACCCAGGAGATAAATAATCTCTACTTAGGACTTCATAAGAAGAAAGAAATTGAAGATACAAATAAGTGAAAGCATATATTGTGTTCATGGATAGGAAAAATTAACAGGCCCTGGCCGGTTGGCTCAGTGGTAGAGCGTCGGCCTGGCATGCGGGGGACCCGGGTACGATTCCTGGCCAGGGCACATAGGAGAAGCGCCCATTTGCTTCTCCACCCCCCCCCTTCCTCTCTGTCTCTCTCTTCCCCTCCTGCAGCCGAGGCTCCATTGGAGCAAAGATGGCCCGGGCGCTGGGGATGGCTCCTTGGCCTCTGCCCCAGGCGCTAGAGTGTCTCTGGTCGCAGCAGAGCGACACCCCGGAGGGGCAGAGCATCGCCCCCTGGTGGGCAGAGCAGTGCCCCTGGTGGGCGTGCCTGGTGGATCCCGGTCGGGCGCATGCGGGAGTCTGTCTGACTGTCTCTCCCCGTTTCCAGCTTCAGAAAAAAAAAAGAAAAATACAAAAAAAAAAAAAAAAGAAAAATTAACATCATTAAAGTGTCCATACTACTCAAAGCAATCTATAGATTCAGTGCAATTCCTATCAAGGTACCAATGGTGTATTTCACAGAACTAGAACAAATATTCCAAAAATGTATATGGAACCACAAAAAGACCTTGAATAGCCTCAGCAATCTTGAAAAAGAAGAACAAATTTGGAGGAATCATACTACTTAATATCAAACTATATTACAAGGCAGTAGTAATCAAAACATCATGGTACTGGAATAGAAATAGACATATAGATCAACGGAACAGAACAGAGGGCCCAAAAATAAACACACACCTATATGGTCAATTAATATTTGGCAAAGGAGGCAAGAAATACAATGGGGTAAAGATCGTCTAGTCAATAAATGGTATTGGAAAAATTAGACTGATATATTCCAAAAAAAAAAGAAACTAGACCACCGCCTTATACCATTTGCAAGAAAAAACTCAGACTCAAAATCATTAAAATTCTAGGGGAAAAAATAGGTAGTAAAATCTTAGACATTTTTGTAGCAGTATTTTTTCTAACATATCTCCTCAGAAAAGGGGAAAAAATGAATAAATGGAACTACATCAATCTAAAATATTTTGCACAACAAAAGAAACCATCAACAAAATGAAAAGATAACTCAGTGAATGAGAGAACATATTTGCCAGTGACACATCTGATAAGGGGATAATATCCAAAATTCATAAAAAAAACTTACAAAACTTTATATCACAATAAAACAAATATTCCAAATAAAAAATGGGCAAAGGATCTAAATAGACACTTCCCCAAAGAGGACATACAGATGGCCAATAGGCAGATGAAAAAATGCTCAACATCACTAATCATCAAAGAAATGCAAATTAAAACCACAATGAGATATCACCTCACACCTGTCAGAATGGCGCTCATCAATAAATCAACAAAAAACAAGTGCTGGTGAGGATGTGGAGAAAAGGGAACTCCTGTGCACTGCTGGTGGGAATGTAGACTGGTGCAGCCACTGTGGAAAGCAGTATGGAGTACGTCAAAGAATTAAAGATGGAACTGCCTTATGATCCAGCAATTTTAATTTTGGGAAATTCTCCAAAGAAATTCAAAATACTAATTTTAAAATATATATACACCCCTATGTTCATTGTAGTATTATTTGCTGTAGCAAGGATTTAGAAGCAGACCAAGTGCCCATCAGTAGACGAATGGATAAAAAAGCTGTGATAAACTTACACAGTGGAGTACAACTCAGCAATAAAAAAGAACAATGAAAACTTACCTTTTGTAACAGCATGAATGGACCTGGATAGTATTTTGCTAAGTGAAATAAGCAGGTCAGATAAAGACAAGTACCATACGATCTCATATGTGGAATCTAATAAACAAACTAAACTAACAAAGAAAATAGAAACAGACTTAGAGATGCAGAGGAGAGGCAGCTGTGAGAGGAGAGGTAGGTTTGTGGCCTGGGTGAAAAATGTGAAGGTATTAAGCAAAACTAAAACAAAACAAAACAATAAAAACCTCATATACACAGACAACAGTGTGGTGACTACCAGAGGAAAGTGGGGTGGGGGAGGGGGATGAGGGTAAAGGAGGGTAAACGGTGACAGAAGGAGAATTGACTTAGTGTGGTGAGCACACAATACAATATACAGATGATGTATAATTAATTATATACTTGAAATCTGTGTAATTGTTCTTTTTACTTTTTTACTGAATTTATTGGGTGACATTGGTTATTAAAATCATACAGGATTCAAGTGTACAAGTCCTAATACATCATCTGTAGACGGCACTGTGAGCTCAGCAATCCAGTCCCCTCCGTCACCGTCTTTCTCCCCTCTACCTCCTCTCCCTCCCCCAGCCCTCTCCCACCTGCAATCCCCACACTGTTGTCTGTGTCTGTAAGATTTTTTACTCTGCTTAATTCCTGTATTAACCAATGTCACCCCAATAAATTCAATACAAATTTAAAAATTAAAATTAAAAAATAAATACTGGAATAAACTAAGATACCTAAACTTGAATATCTAATGATAGAAGATTACTATATATAATTTAAAAAAAACAGGATTTCTTAACCACTAAGGCATTTTATGATTGTCATGAATGCTCTTCACCAAATGACTCTCACTGGACACATGAGAGCATTGTTCTTCCTGACCCCTTGCAATTGGGTTAAGCCATATGATCAGGTCTGGCCAATGAATGGGAGCAGAGGTGACATGCATCATATCCAAGCTGAAGTACTTATTTGCTAATGTTACTTGTAGGAGGAGAAGAGTTTGCCACCCCAAAATATCATTTTTTAAATATTCATTATTTTAAGCTTATTTTAAAGAAGCAAAAGACTCATAAAAACTTTTGACTTTCCCCATAACTTCCTAAAAAATTTAGAGGACCTGCTACAGGAAGGGGGCTATCAACACAGAAAATTGAGTTTTATCTGAACTAGTGTGTAGTAGAGAGGGACCCAGCAAAGCCCTTAACCAATGTCATTTCTGGGAATCCCTTGTTAAAAGTGGCCTGGCAAACATTTATTTTTCAAATGTTAGCTTTCCCATTTCCATGTGACTTGTCTTTCTGTTCATTGAAGTCCCAAACAACTACCCCACCCCACCTTTTTGGTAAATAAGCCTTAACTGCCTGATCTGTCCTGGGGTCCTATACTCTTAAAAACCCAGAAGTACATATGTAATAAATTTGGTCATTTTCCCCTAGTAATCTCTCATGTTAATGTGACTCATTGTCCAGCCAAAAGAACACGAAGGGTAGGAGCAAATTAATTTTTCCTTTCCCATACCTTTCAAACTATCTTTTTTTTTCTGTCATGATGAACAGTACTTTTTCAAATAGATGCTGCTTCTAATTGTGAAGCAAAGGTAACAAGGAGCACACTTTCCACTCAACCTCAGTGGACAGTAGAATACGCAAGAAATAAGTTCTATTGCCGTAAGCCATTTCAACTCGAAGCTGATTGGTTACCATACAGCATCACCTGGCCCAGCAATTTTTAACCTTTTTCATTTCATGGCACACATAAACTAAATACTAAAATTCTGCGGTACATTCAAAAATACATTTTTGCTGATCTGACAAAAAAATAGGTATAATTTAGATTTATTCCCACCAGGCGGCTATTGTTGTGCTAGCTGTTGTCATTTTTTATTTGACAATCTAAGGGAAAAGAGGTCACTGCCCCTGACTAAATAGTCAGGTATTGCATGTTTTAAATAGTCTTGTGGCACACCATTTGAAAATCACTGACCTAGCCTATTCTGAAGTATATTTATTTCCATCTTAATACTGTCCATCACAACTAACACTGATATTGTCAGAGGCAAAGAATTTCAGTATCACAGTCACTAACAGCATGGGATCTGGAATCAGATCACCCCAGTTCAAAACCTGGTTTGTTTAAATTTGCATTTTGGGCAAGTTATTTATACTCTCTGAACTTTATTTCCTTCATCAGTAGAAAAAAGAGAACAAGAGTAGCTTCCTCACAGCAGTAAGTGTAAAAATTTAAAAAATAATACAGAATCCTTAACACAGTACCAGGCACATAGTACACACTTAACAAAAATATATGTTTACTGTATATATAAATCGACATAATTGAAGAAGAAGAGTGCTAAATTAACTTTTTTCCTATGTCAGCTTCCACTCCTTATCTCCTGCTGCCTTCAAAACGTGTTCTGCATGCATCCATTCATCCAAGTCAAGTTATGCATTTTTCCTGATCTTCTGATCTCCTTTTGATTTCTCTAATGGATCTTCCTTTCTAATTCCAGATGTTCATAATGTTGTTAATGTTGTCTAGAATTCTTTGTTGCCTAAAAACTGGCCTTAAGTCTTTGTATAGCCCTTTTTACTCCTTCAGCTCTCATTTGAAATATATATTCTTTTAATGGAAGCCTTGACCCAGATCTTATTCCCACTCCCAAACAGCCCCTCCAGGAGGGAAAGAGGGATGGGCGGATGGTTGCATAGCTCCTTAGGAGGCATAGTAGAAAAACAGGAATGTCTGTTTTTACAGGAACCCCACTGTATTTACTTAATACTGGATATAGGATTATAAATACTATTCGAAGTTTCCACCTCAAAATGTTCTGTTATAATGACAACTTTCTTGAATTAGCATTTTTATATTGCTTTCTGTTGATAAATAATACCATATCCAGAAGAAAGAACTTTACACCAGATCTTATTCATACAAACAAGTACATCAGTAGAGTGTTCTGCTTACAATAATAATAATAAACTACCCTTGTTTTCAACAATTTAATTAAATATAATTAACTCTGGTTTGTTTTGCCAACCTATTAATGTCAAGTTGAATATAAATAGACTTATGAAAAGATTATAATAAATTCTTTACACTACTGCAAAATTACTTCAATCCTTTGCTAATCAGAAATACTTAACAGCATTTTTGAAGTATGTTAAAGAGGACAGTAAAAAGGAGATAAGAAAGTTTTACTGAATAACAGCAAGACTTCTATAAGGCTTTGACCTCTTCAATGAAGAGCTCTTTGCTGTTGGGTATGGTTCTAAAGAGACTGAGACACTTATTGCAAATTTATCATCATTTTTAATATCTTTAATCCATCTTCTATCTGTATAGGCTATTCTCTCATGCTAACCCAATTTGCTCAGAGACTTAAAACATAAGAAACATTGGCACTTTTTTTTGTTAAGGTTAAAATATTAGCTACCATGATGCTTATGCAATCCTTAATACACAAAGATATAACTTTGTATGCACAGTAGAAAATTTGGGCATACCTCAGAGTACATAAAAATGGGACACTAATGTGTTCATTAGTACATACCTGGGTTTCTTCCTCTAGTAGTTTGACCCTATGATAAAGAGTGAATGGGTTATTATAAGAACAACACAGTTACTAAAGAGGAAAAAAACACTGAGGAAGTATTGATAAAAGGTATAAGATTTCATTTAATTAGTATCTCTTTTAATAGAGTGACAATAGACAAAATCCATTTTTAAAATCATAAGCACCAATGCTGACTTTTAGACTGATGCTGATTTTTAGACTATTTCCTATGAATGAGTTATTGGCCAGATGTTTAAATTAATTACCCAAACTTCCTTATTATTTGAGTTCATACAGACTCTACCAAACTTATTGATTAGAGTGTCGTCCTCAGAAATTACATACACAAAATGCTGTTGGAAGGAAGGATCTCCATTTTGTGGGTAAAGCAGGGAGAGTGACCACTAACTTGCTCACACTTAAGAGCTAATAGTGTGATAAAATAGAACTGGGATATGAACTCCTGGTTTTACTAGTAGAACAACCTGCTTCTATCCCTACAATGACTTGGCCAAGAGTCACTGGTGACAAAGAAGTTGCGGACAGGTAAAAAACATGCAAGCAAGTCAACTCTTCATCTAATTCCCAATGATATATGTAGCTGCTACACACATGACATGCACTTACCTTGTTCCAGGAATCATTCTAAGTACTTTATATGTATCAACTTGATTAATCACTTAAATCATTATTTTAAATAAATAACATGGTCCACTTTGAGGGGGAGAATCAGTTACATGTAAGCACAGCCTAGGCCAAGAATGGACAATATGTTTCATCTCAAAATTAAACAGGAATGTCCAACGTACAAAGTTGCAGTATGTGACATAGCAGGTGCTGCATCATGAAGGTTGTCAGGGTGGTTGTTGTTACTGCTTTTGAAATCATTTCTCTCTCCTTGAACAACTCAGTGATAGAAGCACCGCTTGGAAAGACTCAGAGGTTAGATGTGGACTAAAATACGAGTGTCAGAATCGATTAGCGATGACTGCTACAGGGCACTCCCAGGAATAGTGAGCTGTGGGGCAGGAACCTGCCATCACTGGCCATGTGGAGATTTCTGAAGAGAGAGATTTATTTTGGTGTTGAGAGGAATTTCAAAGGGAGACTTCAAGTCAGATGATATAAAATGTTTCTACCTAACATATTATTGGGTTATTGGTTTAGAAAGTTTTATTTGAAAGCAAAATCATATTTTTGCAAAAAGACACTTGTAAGTGATCCAACCACTTTCTGAAAAGGTCCACCCACTTTATAACATTCTCGATCAATTATAAAGTCTCAAAATGACAAATGCCATAAATAAATAAATAAACAAACGAACAGACTTTATCAAAAGTTAAATTGCAGTTATAGAGAATTTTCTTCCAGTGTGCATGATTTATAACCTCATTTTAAGTAAAACAGAAAAATCTAGACTGAGACTGAGTCTAATAAACACAGATTTATCCTATGTTGCTGTTTCACTGCCTGAGCTCAGCAAAGATCTCCAAACTCTGAAAAAGGTGTTGGGAGACAATAGCCTATATAACATTCTTGAGAAAGGTGTTGTGAATCCAACAAGAAAAGAAAATAGGCTTCCAGCCAGACCTATTGGCACAGCAAAATTAAGACAAAAGCATTACTTAGCCACAGTACTCAAAGTTATCAGGTGCTGTGGCCCAGCTAAACGCCCAAGACACAGCTGCCTGTGAATGCGGAACTACTCCCCGCCACGTGGAAGTGTGCTTTGTGGGTGAAATTAACCAGACTAGCTGGCTAGTGCTCCGAAAAGTTGTCCTTAGTGGTGATGTGAGGAGCGCCTAGCTGAGCCAGAGCAGCCTCAGCTGCCCTCTCGTTTGATCACTACAGTCCACGTTTCGCAGTGCTTGTGCAATGAGGTCACAGTTCTGACCATGCAGGGTTGTGGCACAGACAAAACACCTTATTTTAAGAAACAGCTCACATTGAGGCCTATGCGCAGCACAGACCCAGTAAATTGAACCATTATTCAGAGCAGGGAAAACTTCATGATCTCAAAAAGCCAATTATATTTCTTTAAGATATTCTTTATTAGTAAAATTGGTTCTACTTCATGAGATTATTGTGAGGATTCAAAGAAACATCAGACATTTAGGATCATTTGTTTTTTAATTCACTCAGCAAGTGTTTCTTTAGCTCTGACCACGCTCCAGGCCCTGTTTGGGGCATTGCCAGGCTGCGGGGTTCCCTGTTCTCACTGAGCTGGGGATCTGGAGAGGAAAACAGTGTGCGAGTTCTCAAGGGGCTCAGCAAGTCTGGCCAAAGTGCTGTTGCTGCATTTTTGTTAATTAACTGACTTGCTTTTTATAGGAACTCTAATTGCAGACACTGGGGCTCTTTTATTCTATCTTATCTAACTCTGCAACAGTGGTCATGTGTGTACATTAGATTACAAAACAGTAACAATGAAAAATATCTTGATTTCTATTTAATTAGAATAATACAAAGTTTCTCTAACTACTTTAAGGCCTACAGCGATCCAGGTCCACCCCCTCCACCGCCCCTTGTTCCACTTACCTGCCTCTAAGCCTTTTCTTGTTCTCTTCCCTTTACTGGAATCGGCTACCCTGGATCCTTTACTACTAGCTCAATCTCTAGCAAACATCCAAAGCACAACACAAAAGCGCCTCCTTCATGAGGGTTTCCCAAATCTTCTCTGCTCAGAATTAATTGCTTCGTGCTTCATGATCACAAAGCACCCTGTTCGGTGAGAGCCCATATCACAAGCATCTTTGCATCTTAGACACAGAGAAGAGTGGAGAAAGGAATAAAACATTGCTGGAAGTAATGAAAAGAATGTTTTGCAACTCTCAGAAGTCAATGGAATTGTCTAAAGCTGCATTCTCTCAAACAGTAGTTACTAGACACATATTGCTATTTCAATTTAATTGCATTTTGGTTCATCTTCCCTTTTTTTAATGAAGTGTTTTATAGCATGCATTTTTTGGATAAGAGGACAATTCTGGAGCAAATCGATCAGTTAAGTCACATCAGGGATGGTCAAAAATTCAACTGCATACCCAATCAATTAACAGGTGGTGCCTGGAAAAGAACTGAGAAAGATTCTGACATCACATCTAAACTCTGTGAGAATAATCACAGTGATTGATTACTATACCTGTGATAGATGGAGGGCAGGAGATTGGAAGCATATATGCTATAAATCGGCTTTTACTTCTAAACAATCCTGGGAGCGGCTGTCAGAAATGTTGTCCTACAAATGTTCACCTAGTGACCTAGTTTCTCAAACATATGTCTAGTACATGGCATCTTGCATTTTCATCACTAAAGAGATATAAGAAGCCAGCAAGACAATAGAATTTAATAAAACATCATCTGGGAGGCTTCCAAACAGCATGTTCTCCTGTCTTATAGCTTATCATTTTATTTCATAAAATGGCTTTATTTTATTTTTTGCCATTTTGCTATGTCATATATTTTAAAATCCAGAGTTCTATGAAGGACTTGTCTCTAGTTATGATTTCTGCTTAGAACAGTGGTGTTCAAGCTTGCCTTATCACAGCACAGTGAGAAAGTGAAATATTACACTCCTACCTATGTCCACTTCCTAGGGGGAAAGCACTTAGGTAATAAATATTTTAATTCATAAATAGTACACATTTATGAATCACTAATTACTTTTATAAAATAATACAAGCCTATTAACATGCTCATATTTTATAGAATAATGCCCTATGGACATAAAACTAAACCAAAAATGCCCTGTACCTGGAGACTTACATTGCACAGGTTCCCAAGCAGTATACAATCGACGTGTCATCATACAAATAAGTGTGACAGTGTCTCACATATACGTGTTTTACAATATGAATACAGACGAATCGTGTCTCAACCACAATTCAGGAATGTCTTAGAGTTCAGTGTCTGGCAAATTTAAAATTCAAAATATGTAAATATGCATCACTACAGACTGTAGGGTTAACAAAATAGCCCACCACAAACTTAATTGATAATGATGAAACTAAACAACACTAATTTATAATTTAAAAGCAAGTGCCACAGCACCTGAAAATCACTAATAACTCAAACGACACTCATGACACACTGATAACAAATTAGGTATATAGGCATATAGGCATTTTGCAATGTTTCCAAGAGCTGGCAGCATTTTTTCTAGTAGAATACTGAATTAAGAAAGCTCAGTTAGTCTTAGTTACATGTCATTTTTAGTAGACTCATAACTTATAAGTAGCCTGTACTTTCATATGTAAAATGAATGCACATGAAATCTTAAATCTCTTGCTCAAAAGAATTATTAAAAAAAATTGTTGGGTTTTAAGATAAATTTGCAACTTACTAGTGGACTTTAGATGTTGAGAATTTTAATGAAGTATTAAATTAAGTGTTAAATCACTATGATTCCTGCTGCTTCCCCTCTGTTTTATTCCATTTGCAAATTATTATTTCTCTCATACATTAATCTACAGAAAACTTAATTGATTTTTAGCTAAGATTCTAATGAGACCTCTGTTTAGGCCATAGGCTTTACTATAGAGATACTGTCTAGCAGATCCCCAGTGATAATATTTAGCAGCATACAAAAGGCTCAGAGACCCAGGGTTTTGGCATGGTGAGTATACCTCAGGCTGGGACTAAACCAGGGGCAGAACTTTAAAGTAGAAATTCTGCTTTGAGCCCTACTATCCTCATCTCTGTCCAGCCTGCCTGAATCATATGTTGTAGCTGGTGATGATCTTGTCAGAGGTCATACACAGATAGACATTGGGTGGGACATAACCCTGAGTCAAGTTTTGTTTGGTACACCTGACATTTAGAAGATAAGGAAATTGCACACAAAATACTAGGCTTCCAGATCACCTGAAAATATGGAATGTTCTGGAACAATGAACCCTCTCAGGTGCAGCCAAGGATGTCTTGTGCGCTCTCCATGTGCGCACATGCTCTTTAGCTGACACAGTCCCACATTTGGTAATGTCTGCTCCCCCAGCTGACCCCATCAGTTTTGTAAATGCCTGGCCTACGAATGTATCTGTCTTATTCATCAATTATGTCATCCAGAAAGTTCTAAAAACTGTTTTAGAAAGCTATTTTAAATATACAAAAGTGACCTTACACTGAATCTTGTGCTATCAAATGGATAAAATCAATGAATCAGTTCCTTGAGCAGCTTATAGCTTTATTATTTGGCAGAAAATACCTCGTTGGTTGTAGAAGGCATAGCTCACCATCTTAGAGACACCAACACCATGTGAAAATTACTGACTCCTTGCAACCCCCTGCTCTGGAGCCTCAAGTGAGATGCCGGAGCTCCAGCACCCTGCTCCTGACTCTGCTGCTCTCTCCTCCTCAGCATTAGGTATAATGTCCTCAGCAAAAGGCTTACTGTGCTGCCTGCCTGCCACTATTGTCACTGTCAAAGGAGATAGAATTCTTGTTAGTTGGTCAGAAAATGTTTTTGAATTCTTACACAATATTTATTTGGTGGGAAAAAACTCTAAATTACTTCAGCCTTCCCACTACAGTGGATTAACACTGTATAAAGAATTGCAATATCCTTTCTCATATTTGTATGCATGTGCAAATATATTTTCCTCCAAAACTATTTTGAAGCCGAGTATTCTGTTCCTTTTTTCTTCTCTCAACAGTATATCATGGGCATTTTTGCTCACAGGACCACAGAAACATGTCATCTTTTGCAGTAGTGACATTGAATTCTACTGTGCAGATGTACTGTGATTTGTTTTACCAATCCTCTTTTGATCGTGATGAAACTCTCCTCTATTTTTTTCTATTAAAATCATTGTTGCAATGACTAAAACTTAATGTATATCTTTTCACATTTGTTTAATCATTTTGCTAAAATAAGTGTCTAGAAATGGAATTAGGTCAGAATTTGCACATTTTGCATTTTGCAAGATACTGCCAAATTTCTTTCAAAAAATCTTGTACCAGTTTATACACTGAAGCTTTGAGAGTTTTATACAGAGATTAAAACTGGAAGAGTTTTTACTTTAAGTAATTAACAAGTGAATGCTAATATTCCTTTGTGAAACTTCTAAATATTTGTTTGTAGTGTGGTATAATATCTATTTTCCTTAACTATGAATTGAGGCCATAGAGTTGAATTCACATAAATAACAGTATTTATATAATCATTTTAATAATTCTCTTATAAGTTCATGAGACTAAAAGAAAATATTTATTTGCCTAACTGGGTTTTAATATTTTGAGATCTTAACAAAAGTTCATAGCTGCACTCTGACTCTGAGATGAGGTCAATATTATCAATCGGATGATCAATAGATTATCACTAGCATCAGCTTACACCAAATAACAACCTTTCTAATTTGATCTTTATACCAATTCACTACAGTTAGCAACCTAGCAGTAGTACAAATTCTAAAAAAGCCAGTATGCAATGACCATTGTACTATTTCTTTTATATTATAATTATAAACCAATTCTTTATTATAATATACACTGGTATTCTAATATATATATATACCTTCAGCAGCTTTCAGTAAGGTAATATGAAACAATAAAGTAAAAATAAGTATAAGCATACAAGAATGTTTTTAATATTTTGATTTTAAAAACCGTACTTGAAAATGCATGGTAATGTTTAGTATGTAATAATTAAGTCATAAGTGAATACCTCCAAATATATTGTTCACTTAATATAGCTTTAAATCAGGCCAAGTATAAGTTACTAGAGGATTCTATTCAGAGTAATCTTTTTATATGTCATTCCCTTACATTCTTGTCAATAAAATAGCAGTGACTGCAGAATAAATGATTCATTAAGCACTTATAACTTCTTGTCTCATGTAATTTATCTATATAATTTTAAATTACTAGAGACTCTCAAGGATCTTTTCTCACTAAAGTATTTTGAAATGATCCATATTTTATTAAGTTTCAAGGACACACTCACCCACACACCCTCACACTTGAATTAAGAAACAATTTAAATTGCTGTTGTAATTCATATATTCATAAGAAAAGAAACTAATGCTAAAGTAGAAAGTTGCATTTAGCAAACCATTCATCCTTTTTTACCTGTTACCCAACAATTGGTAATTATAAGGAATTCCAGCTGTCTATTTTAACCATCTGAAACAATAAAATATCACTTTCAAATTTAGTCTGCCTTCCTTTTTCAATCAGTGCCTTCTTTTTCATTGTATTGTATATACAAGAGGCATGAGTGTTCTTCAAGTTGTTATAATATTTCCCTGCATTATTTCCACAATAAAAACTCAATTTTGCCAAATATTAAATTATTTAAATTACAAATCTGTTAATCTATAGCACATTTCGCTTACTTGTATAATTTTAAAATTCACTTTCATTTGATTAACTGTCTTCATCTTCCTTAACTAGTGAGTAACTGAAAATAAATGGCACATCCCTAATACTGTAAATATGAAAAATAAGAAGTAGTTAGAGACTACAGGGAATACATTAAAGTCAGTCAGCTTTCTAGTTAACATTCTCGTTCTATTTATGTACAAACCCACTGCATCAAGAAGACAGATCACAAATTCACAGCCTCACAAAAATATTGTCCTGATTTCATGTTTTGACAGCAGAGATTGGTCCAAATCTCTAACCATTTCCTCAGAAGGACCCTGGCTGGCTGGTGCCATCCAGGTGTGGCACAATCTGAATGAGGGGAGTGTTGCATCAAATTCCACTCATCTGTCAGTGTGGTGCATTATTTCTTGAGAGACTAAAATTGGCTGCTTAGGATCAGAGCATCATCAATCTTCCTGTGTAAGGGATGGCGAAGCTGCCTGTAGGAGGCTGTGAAAGGGGCCAGCCATTCCTAAGCAGGTGAGGAGGTAGCTGCCTTCTCTCTCCCTCCATTCAGGGCTCTGAGTGAAAGACTTGTCATTTTCACATTTTCCAGATACTTGGTATGCACAGGATGTCTGCCTGCTCCACTTTTATGAAAGAGGTGATTTTTCAAGCTTAGGCAAATGTGGCAAAGCTCAGGGTCTGCTGGTGTCTCATTTTTTCTCATCATGTCACTTGCTTTAACTGATTTGAGAAAATGAGATTATGTTTTTCCTTTTTGCTCATTTATCCAGCTATTTACTTATTTATTTGCTCATTTAGAAGTGGATTGTCACAGAACTAGCCCTGGTTTCTCTCTTGTTTTCATACACATTTCATTAGTGTCCCTGAAGATTTAAGACCCACAAAAGAAAGCATCCCAATTCTCATCAAAAAAAGCATAGATTTACTCTTAAAATCAAAACAGAAGACTATATTAAAGAAGATTGTATTTCTGACTGAAATAATCTAGAATATTGCTATGTCCAAGATCTATTGCTTTAATCTTTTCAACTATTTTCAAAAACCCAAGAATGTTGAATAAACATATTATATACATTGGACTTTCAGTTTAATATTATTTTAATCTTTCTGTATCTAAAAAAAAGAATATTTCTTCATTTCATCAATGAATCTGAAATGAGTTTCAAATGTATAAGCACTTGAGGTTGAAATTGATTTTGGTGCTACAGTTTCCTGAGGTATTTGAGATACATATTGATAATGTAACATCATTCATTGGTAATAATGAGCAATTTCTAAGGGTAGACAATGAGAAAACAAATACTGAGTTTAATTTTAGTCATAACCTAATGATGTGTTTCTGAGTCTAAAATTATAATATTTTGATAATTCCTATAATAACATGTATTTACTTATTACAAATAGCATAGCCATAACATCTCACACACACAAAAAAAAAAAACCCACAAAAAAACAAATCTGCCTGACCTGTGGTAGCTCAGTGGAGAGTGTAGACCTGAAATGCTGAAATCGCTGGTTCGAAACCCCAGGCTTGTCAGGTCAAGGCACATAAGAGAAGCAAGCAACTATAAGTTGATGCTTCCTGCTCCCCCTGCTCCCACCTCCTGCCACCTTTCTCTCTCTCTCTCTGTCTCTCTCTCTCTCTCTTTCTCTAAAGTCAATTAATAAAAAAATCTCATATATTAACTGATTAATAGAGACACTCTATGTGAAAGTTCATTGCAAACTGTACTGGTTTTCATGACTATATGCAGAGAAAGTAAAGTAAGACATATTATATTTGGTGATATATTTTAGCCAGGTACTGTATAGTTTAAAAAAAAAAAAACCAGCAAGAGTAAAAATAAAGTTTTTGTTCTGACTATGTGTAAGAACTATGAGCTAGGTGAACAGCAAAATTTTGGTCATCAACATCCCTAACACTTCAGCTTTTATTCTATTAAAATGAGATGATGTGATTCCTGATATTTATGAAGAGCTTTACAGTTTGTGAAGCACTTTTAAGATTATTCCATTCATACCCCCACAACATACCTAAAGGGGAAATTTAGCTCTGCCATCATCATATGCCACCAAATCACCAGTCCTGCCATGGCCACCTTCAGAATGGGTTTGTAGTTCAAATGAGTTTCTGTATTTACACTAAGATTTATGCCAAGGGACTCCCAATTCTTCAAAGAGGTTACTTGGCATGAGTATTCTCTGCACTGAGATACATCACTATATGTCCTTCTTGGGAACCAGGCTCTGGAGGTCCAATCAGGCTGGCCTGACCTCCAATGGCAGCTGTTGTCTGTATGGTCTCAGACTAGTCACCCAGTCGCTGAGAACTTAAGTCTCCAAGGCAAAGGAAGGGGGCAGGGGCTACAGATTACACCTACTTGTATAAGGATCAATCGAAACAATGGGAATTAACCTGGTGCGTTCGTGAAACACACACAACAGTTGTTTTTGTTATGTATTCTTATTAAGTATTACAGTGAATGCAGATTTCCCGCATTATTTGTGTGACTGTAACAAGTCAAAGACATTTTTACCAGAACAGGCTGGTGATTAACTGAATGGAGGCAACGTGGCGCTTCCCAAATGCACGTTCGTTGTTCCTCCACGTGGGCGCTGAAGCCTCAGTTTTTGGCGATGTCCGCTGCGGGCTCAAGACATACGCGGCAAAAACGCCAGCGCGCCCCGCGGCAGAGCGCTATCCAGGCCCACCTGCAGGGGCACCAGCGCCCGGGGTGACGGTCGTGAGGGTGGCTGAAGCCCAGAAGCAGCCCACGGCCTCAGCCTCGATCTCAGGCCGCCCCTACACTCGTCCCGCGGCGACCACCGAGCTGGCGCACGGGAGGACCCGGCCTGCGCCCGCGCCCCGGCCCGAAAGTGAAGCCCCGGAGGCTGCAAGAAGCGCCCCGGCAGGCAGGTGTAGCCGGATGACTGCGGGCAAGCCCAGGATCGGTGCCCAGAATCGTTGCCCGGGCGGCCACGGAGCCAGAAAGACAGAGGCGTGGACGCCGGACTGCGCAGCGGGGGAAGCCGGGCAGAGGCGAGGCCAGCAGGGATTGGGAGAAGGGGACGGAGGGCTGGGAGATTGAGAACTGAGCATCCGGAGCCTGGGCGCGCAACTGGTCCCCGGAGCTCCGACCTGGCGGGGTGGGGGAGGGGGTGGAGGCGGCAGGGTGACGGTGGAAGGTGGAGTAAATGGATGCAAAGGCTGGAGCTAAACAGAAAATGGAAGGAAATCTTTCCGAGGAACAGGACGGGTCAAGACAATGGTAACGAGAAAGCTGGAGAAGCAACGGGGGAAAGGGGGAGAGAACGATCCAGATTTCAGAGCGAGGCCACGAAAGGGTAGAAAACATACCTCGAATAGAAAGAACAAGAAAGCAAAATGCTTCCAGGACTCAAAATTCAATATAGGGGTGGGGGGGAAATTAGCTAAAGGGAACTTGTCCCTGAACCTGCAGAGAAAGAAAAGCCATGGAGCATACTGCAAGAACAGAAAGTGAGCAAGGGGGCACAGGAAAGAAGAAAATTAAACCAGAGAAGCAATAGTAAGTTACTTTTTTATTTCTTTTTCACTAACAAACTACTTCCAAAGTCCATTTTGGTTACTAATGTTCCCACAAAACCTTAGCCACATAATACTGAAATTATATAGTAGCGACTACACTAGATAAAAATGCCGCCCAAGATACCCATTATATTGTCAACTACAAAGATATTTTGTCTTCCTAAAAATTCTCAAGTCTTGAAAATTATCCCACCATTTATAAAATATTTCACTTTTGGCCAACTTATCCAAAAATAAACGACTTCTTTTTATGTATGTATGGAAGGTGGGGGGTGACTCAGAGAAAATCCCATTTTTGAGAAGTTAATAGAAATACTTCCAAGTCATTTTAGCAAACCCCCTTCTTTTCCCCCAAAGCATCCAGCCAACAATATGACTTGGAATTCAGAGGCAAGCTGCCCAGACTATAGCAGTTTCTCTCACTTGCCATCGACCATCTGCTAAGGAGCCGGCAGTGAGACGGGATGGAGGCTGCGGAGACCACCACCCAGCTTACCTGGTCTGTGCAGGTGGTGCTGCTGAAAAGTGTGTTGAAGGGCTCCATGGCAGAGTAGCAATGCACAGGCACTTATCCACAAATACAGGACCCAGGACATCGCAGAGACCATAGCCATCCTCTAAAGAAAACATTAGACAGGATTAACCCCAGCTTCAAGCCCCCAGCTCAGTCAGTTGTACTGATGAGAGAAGGGGGGTCAGACACCATGGCCCTTTGCTACTAGGAAACAAAAATGACCCAGCAGAGGTCATGCTGTGAAGTGGCATTGAAGGAAAGTGCTTTCCAGAAAATCATGAATTCATTTTTGAAATTCTGCAAAACCTAACTCCAAAGATTGCCAAACTTCAAAAATAAATTAAAGTTTGTCTATGGTTTAGGCAGTTTGAAATATAGTATCCTAACTAAGCCTCCTGTTTTACATGTTGATCTTTAAGTTATAGGCATTCCAGGCATTGAAAAGCTGCATACTCCTGTTCCTGCTTACTTCATTGCAAGTCTGACATAAGCCTGAAACGAAAGAGTGGATTCTTTTTTTTTTTTTTTAATTCTACAGTCATGAATTTTTAATCACTATGCTATCTTCTAAACTAAGTAATCTTTTTTCTAAGGCATGTTGTAATTTCCTGATAGAATCAGTCTTTTTGGCTGGACTTAAAATCAGAAGGAATTGTCTTCAGCCAGAATGAGTTTCAGAGGCAAGATCTATGTTTCTGTTATAAAGCAAGCATAATTTACAATATTGCTTTGCCTCCTAAGATCCTTAAATGGCATTTGTTGTATAGTGTTGATGAATATGCATATACAGGTGGTGTATGTATTTATGGATGAATGTACACCTTTTTGCAGGTGCTGAAACTTTGACAGCCTTATCTGCACCTATAAATATTTCGGAGCTACAAAGGCTCAGCTGCGCTACCTACTTATTGTCCAATTTCTCAAACAACACCTTATGCTGCATTTTATATTGCCAAATTAATCAACTTGAAATATCATTCTTACTCAGCCAGTGATATGGAAGCATTTTCTGTACAGGAATCGAGTTAAGTATATGCTTTCCTCTTAGAGCAAGCTTTGGAACCAATCTTGGTTCTTTCTTTTTTTTCTTCTTTCTTTCTTTTTAAATTACTTCACTGTCAAATGACACACTTCAAGTATTTCAACTAGACATTTAAAACCCACTAGTGACCTCCATTTGGGATTCCTTTATTCATGGAAAGTTGTACTCTTTAAAAACTGTAATGTTCAGAAAGCAAATGTATGTGTATGCATGTATATACACACACAGAGACATAATAGAAGATAATTTATGGGTTTGGGGAGAGAAATGTAGTCTTTGAGAAGGGTTTAAGACTGGTAATAGGCAAATGGTGACAACCATAATTAAGTTCAAAGTAAGAAAACATTATTTTCAACAGCATGGTGCTTCTCATGCCCCAGTCTGCGATTCAGATGGGCCATTCACTTTATAATTAGTTTCCCTGCCCACTGTTTACTTTTGTATATACCAGATTTAAACTCATTGTCTTCAGAACTATCAGTACAGCATAGATGCATTCTCTTCAGTAGATAAATAGCAACGCCCGCCCCTCCTGTGAATTCTGAATGAATGCATTTTGGAGCCTTTTTTTTAATACCCTGAAAATGACAGAAAGACAAAACAGAGGTGACAGTGGCATGCATTGACTGCTTGTGAATTTCAGTTAAAATGCACTAGGAATTAATCTAAACTTAGAAAAAGCTTACCACAATTAAAACTTAACAGTTACTCAATACTGGTTTTCTCTCACTCATTTGGTCACCCACATGATCTTAGCACTCAAAAAGATTGCTGTGATTTGACCTTTGCAGATTTTTCTACTTTTACTTTCATTCTTTTAACTTTCTTTAATTTTCAGCATTACTTCTAAGGTTCCTGCATATTGCTCCCATTGCTCACTCTCTTACTAAGAGGTTGTTTCGATGTTAATGGGTGTTTTTTCCCCGAATAATGCACCCAACCTTACATCGTTCTCTAGAGATGACTGAATAGGTTACAAATCTGATTTCTAAATCTTAAATCCTTAAAAGAGACTTCTTACCTGAAAAATCCAGCCAAGAGCAGAATACACTATTAGTGTTCATTGGAAAGCTCTAACACTTTCTAAAATCCATCTGTGCCACAGTTCAAGATTTTTTTAAAGAGAGCTTCCCGATAATCTTCTTTATCAGGATTTTAGAAAAATATGTTTTTCTCTTCTGATGTTATTTCCACAATAAAGGAGACATCAGTTCATTTAGACTGTATCGTCAGAAAAGAAGCCAAGGTTTGAGGGGTGGAAACCTTGTCATTTTCACCTTTAAATCATCCCCTGGCGTCACCTCTGCCTGACGAGACCTTTGAAGTGATGGTGAGATAACGTGCAGTTTCCTGATGAGAATCAGTTTATAGTTAATGACGGACCATCCCCTCTCCAGTGCATTCGGAGCAGAGGAAGGCAGCGAAATGTAGGAGCTGGACTGCTATACGGTGCTGTAAGTAGCAGTAGTCTGTTTCAATACATCCCTCCTCTGTAAAGTATCACATGTCTTAAAGTGACATTACCCTCTATTACAGCTACAGTGAATTGTAATACCTGCCTACTAACTCTTCCACAGCTCAAGCAGCTCTGTAACACTATGTTACATTAGATGTTTTACCAATAATACAAAAGAGTAAAGAAGGAAGGACAAACAAAAGACAAAAAAACATTTTGCAAAATATTGATAGTGTTAATGGGTGTTAGACTTCTAACATAAATGGGAAAGTGAAATAGGAACTGTTCCTAACCTCTTTCTGTTGGTATAACCAGTAAGTTAACCAAAACTATTGTTAGTTTTATATAAATTTTTAAGTCCCTCGATTGTTTTGACAGCTAAATCTGGAAACATGGTATATCTGGAATACAATATAAGTGTTTACATGCATAAGCTCCATAATAATCTTCTGAGGGTTTTTTTTTTTGAGTTTTTAAATTTGCTTAATAAATAGAAATATGTCATTCTCAGCCTTGAAGACTGGGTTTTGAAAAAGAAATACTCTGGAAGCATTTTTTTTTTATTTCCTCTTCTGCAGATAACATTCTGGGATGGGGAGGGGAAAAGAGAAAACAGTTTGCTATTTTGTTTCCAGTACTATGGTTTGAACACTTTCTTCTTTGGAAATCCAGTGTGTTTGGAGTGTACCTAAACATCAAGGATGCATGTAAGGTGACCTAGTTGTCACTTATAGATTGCAATAGCAATGATTCTTAGAAATACTTATTCAGTTATTTCATGAATCACTGATAAAGCACCTACTCTGTGTTAGATGCATGAGGACAACACAGAGAACAAGATCAATGTGATCTCTGTGGTCATAGATCATACTGTCTAGTCTTTCCTGTTGTTGTTAAAATCAAATTAGTTCTTATAATTTTCCTTTCTTAAAACCTTTTGAAATGCTTCAGAATACTCTGTTGCCTTTCGCAGGTACTATAAAGATGGTGCTAGCTGCAATGCACCTTTGGAAGCCATTCACTTTTCTGTTACTCAGAGTGAGAGAGTGAGGGACCTTTCAAACTCATCAATCTCTCCCCCTGGTCCTTCACATTGCACAGTGCACACAAAATAGCTTCTTTGTAATATAACAGCTGTTTAGTAAACCTTACCAGTAAACAGATTTCACAATAACAGTACATACTAATCTTATAGTTAAAAATAAGTCTGAAACGCCAGAGATCTAGTCTGTATCACATGTTTACTTCTGCAGTTCATCATTGTTGCATTGTTGAATATATATAGAAAGTTGACACGGACTATGCAATTTCAAGAAGAAAATAATAATAGCAGTAGCAGTAGCTAATGTTTATTAAGCCTTGACTACATGCTGGCACTATTCTGTAGTATGTTTCTAGTAAGTTGTAAATCCTTTTTACTAGCGCTATTATTAATCTTATATACTAACCCCAGATACATATTCTTTTATTATTTATTTGTTTGTTTATTTACTTTGAGAGAGAAACAGGAATATCGAACCAGGTGATCGAACCTGGCAACCTCTGCACTCCAGGACGATGCTCATACCAACCAAGCTATTAGACCAGGACTTCCAGATACATATTCTTATTCTCTCCATTTCATGAATGGTGAACCTGAGCAAGGACAGGACGACTAAGAAATTTGCTTGAGGTAACATAGCTAATAAGTGATAGAGCAGATTTCAAATGATCTGGCATAGGAGACTATCTCTTAAATACTGGGATAAAACAATTCATAGAAAGAAACAAACCTCCAAAAGTTAATCATTGCATTTTCTTACTTTTTAAATACTAAAACTGTCTCAAAAATTTATTCATTTAAGACGCAATTAATGACTTTAATCCCAGGCATTTGGAAACTAGAAGTGCGGAGGCTGGTCTTTGCCAGGTGCATGTTTTTGGTGGTGTTTTTGCTATGCTAATGCATTAACATGAAAAGGAAGTTCACATTTGCTAATAAAAGCTACCATTTGGAAAATCTGTAACCATTATTTTCTTCATTTCTAGGGATTCAGTTAAGGCTCAACACTGTTACTTGTCTAGAATTCAACTCCATTTAACAACCTTGAAACATGTTCTATGGATTATATTCAAGGTACTCAGATAGGAATTGTTGAAAATTTAAAAAAAAAAAAGAGGGAGAGAGAGAGAGACTGGAAAAAAAAAACTTGCCCTTTCAGGATTAAGTGAGTTTCGAAGTATGTCTATAATAAACAAGAACATCAATACTGTTTCATTTTTTTCTATCAGATACCTTGTAGTTGATTGTATTGTAGCCAATTATTATTTGTTCTACCAATACAGGCATCAATACATGCTGACATTTCAAGCAATTTAGTCCATTCTCTCAAATGAAAGTGAAACTACTTTCATACTTTTCAAAGAAGTTTGGGCCTTTCCACCTTCTGGCTGCTATAGGATTGTGGTTCCTGATTGCTTTATGGTTGGGTGGGCCATATACTTCTGGCCAATGAGGTGTCAGAAGAACTGATGCTACTGCTTTAAGGCTGGAGCCACACCCTTGATATCTCTCTCTGCTTTAAAGCATCAACTAGCTGCACTCTCTGCCTGGGTCCATGAAGTACTACAAAGAGCAGAAGCCCTGTTTCTCATACCAACCCATCATGGATGTACATAATGAATAAAAAATAGTTTGTTCTTTAAGCAGTTGAGACTTGGAAGCTACTTGTTATTACAGCATAACCAAGTCTATCCTGACTAATAAAGATTTTAACTTGTATTATTGATATGTTAAACAATTTTTATATTCCATCCACTGTTCTAAGCACCATCGAGGAGATAGCAGTATATACATCATGCCAAGTTTCTATCTTCACAGACCCCACCACAATAGAAACCCATTAGAGATTTTTGATAAATCCAAAGCATTGATTATTGCAGCTGGAATCCCTTAGGGTTCTTATAAGCCAGGAGTTATAAGATGATCACTTATGTTGCCCATGATCATGTTCTTCTCATCCATTCTGTTAGGCAGCAAACTGGACCACCATTACTTTAGCCCATCCAGTTTCATGAATTTGAGATTCCCTAAGAGGTTGGGTGTTCAAACCATGATCTAGGACAAACTTCTAAAGATACATATTTCAGATACAGTATCTATGTAAATGCCCATTTATGTATATAATAAAGAAAAAAAGTCCTAATCACCAGAACTCCTCCCTCTGGAAAAACACACATTTATTCATAAGAAAGGCCCAGTGAAAGCTGAAACACTCAGCATACTTAAAAAAACAAGAATATTCTGCAAATTTCTCTGCATAGTAAGAGGCAGGAGGATGCCGGAATGGGGGGTAAGGTATGTAATAGGGAAACCTGGGAAGAAGAAAAAAATAGTGGAGAGCAGAAAGGCTGAGTGGAGAGAAACACATTAGAGCAGTGGTAGTCAACCTGGTCCCTAACACCCTCTAGTAAGCGTTCCAGCTTTCATGGTGGGCGGTAGCGGAGCAAACAAAGTATAAATAAAAAGATAGATTTAACTATAGTAAGTTGTTTTATAAAGATTTATTCTGCCAAACTTAGCAAAAATCCAACATAAAGTACTTGGTAAGTAATTATTATTATATGCTTTAACTTGCTGTAACTCTGCTTTGTAAGTTTTATAAAGTAAAGTTACTTCCCTACTTTATAAATCACCATTACTGTGGAACCGGTAAGCAGTTAGAAAATTTTACTACTAACAGAGATACAACAGTGGGCGGTAGGTATAAAAAGGTTGACTACCCCTACATTAGAGGCTCAGAAAGAAAACTGAGGACAGGACTTTCTAGTGGGTATCTCTTGGTGGAAAAATACTTCCCTGTGTGTCTCTAAATAATTATGAAGTTTTTTTAAAAGATCATCACCGATACTTGGTAGTATTCAGTGACCTGGGAAACCCACTGGAGAGCTGGAATCAAGAACCAAAGTGCCACTGTGAAATTTTACTCACCTGATTACCACACTTTATTTCTTGGCATCTTTAGTTTCGTTTAGAACAATCCACTTAATAATTGGCTAATTTTAATTTACAAAACGTGTAGGGGAAAAAATGAGATGTGCAAGATTTTATGTCTGTGCCTATTTCCAAATTGAAAAACAACTAAAAGAATTTAAATAAATTACATCTGGACTGAGAAACATGCCAACTCTCAGTCTAATGCAAACTAAAGTAGCTTATATGCACACCATTTAAATCAGTTCTAAGTAGTCTTAAAATAACACATTTTGGTTGGGATTTCACAACCCTGATGTTCCTTCTTGTTCCATTTTAATTGACTAATATAAATAGAAGCATGGATAAAAGGATCAACTTCATGCACCTTACCTCTAATCCATATGCCTTCTTTAGCACTGAACCCCAATTTCTGTTTTCTGTAGGATTTGGGGTTCTCTCTTAGTTGGTTGACAATGCCTGTTTTAAACCCCTGAAATAACAATCGACCTTTTCCCTTGGCTAAGTAATAATGCTACCTTATCTTTTTTCCATAGCCCCAATGCATAAGTCATTTATGTTATATTACTTTTTTTTTGTCTAGAACTCACCTGAAATATTCCTACCAATCATGGAATTCTACTAGTATGTGCCCCATACCATATACACAGCAACATCATTAGTTTGTTAGTCCTACCTTTAGGATCTAAATAAAGTGTACGTATTTACCTTACTTACTTTTTTATTCTGTCCCCTTCCTTGTTTCAAAATATATCATATTTAAGCTAAGAATTGGAAAAGGATGAAAAGAAATGAGATGAAGCACAAGAGAATCAGAATTATAATAATGATATATAATATTGATGATGATTAATGGTCATATAGTAATGAAGAGGAGCCTATTGTATTAACACCTACTTAGTTGGGGCAGGGACTTTTTCTATGTTCCAAGCCCTGGCTGATCCATTTAAAGTGCTAATTGGTCTATATTGCAGTGATCTCTCTTTTGTGGATGGATACCTAAATTACAGAGAGTTTAAGAGATTGAACTAATGTCACCTCTAGTAAGGTTGAAGAACTATAATTCTGACTATCTTTGATTCCCAGAGCTCTAAGCTCCAAAGCAACCAAATTCTAGGCAAGCAAATCAGAAAGAAGTACATTTTACATGATAAAGATAAAACGCCAAGTAAGCAAAGTCAGATGAGCCTAATGTGAAGTTTGAACATAAAATGCAAACCATTAAGTGATATGAATGAAACACTATTTAACTCTAAGCTTCCTGGCAATAGAAATGAAGAAGGAAACAATTATTTCTTAAAAATACACAGAATCCACAGGCAAAAAACATAACAAAAACAAATAAACTGCTGATCAATAAAAAGTAAAATTCATTAAAAAGAATGACCAGAAGCTAAATCATTTTCTATCAAGCTGGTGAAGGCACAATTTTGAGGCACTGTGGTGCCACTCCCAACCTTGTCAATGTTGTAATTTGGGGTCTGAATATACAAGGCAGAATTTTCAGTAACTGTAAAAAAAAAAAAAAGGAAATGAAAGGCAAGATTTCATTTTTAAGCTGGAAGAAAAGATAACCTTCATGTAGGAGTCTCATTTTTCACCTCCAGCAGCCTATCTCTACAATTACTTTATCAATTATAATTCCTCATTGCTTATCTTTTCTATTTCCCAGCAGAAAAAAAAAGAAAGAAGGTCATTTCTTCTGTTCTTTCAATGCTTTCTTTATTCCTCTCTTAAAACAGATAAAAAGTTGAAAACATAACAGCTTCACCACCTTCTCTCTAATCAAAGTGATAAATCCTAGTGTTAGACATCAAGTAGTCACTTTATTATAAGAGTAAAACATATATTGTAAGCATATAAAGGTCATGAAAATGACTGCTTTGAAGACCATAAAAGTAATTGATAGATAAAGTGGCTACTCAGCCACCATCTTTCTTAAGCACAATGCTGGCCTGAACAAGGAAGCACTTGCCTACTCAGTAGTCCAGCTCAGGCCTCCCTTGCAGCTGGATGCTGATAAAGGCCTATGGACCAGGTGCAGATGATTTTGAGGCACTGTGGTGCCACTCCCAACCTTGTGGATTCTGTGTTTTAAGAAATAATTGTTTCCATCTTCATTTCTATTCCAGCTGCCTTTGCCCAAGGCCCTTTGAGGAATCCATAAAGCCCCTGCCCCATCCCTCCTCCCTCAGGACTGAGACCCTTTGCTGGTCTCAGTCCTCCTACACCCAGGTGTTTTTAAAATAAATCTTTTTGGAACACGCCCCATGTTTTTGGTTCAGCCCATGGTTTCTGCCTTTCAGTAATAACATGATTTCTTTGGTTTATAAAATTCTCAGATCCATAGCTGGATTCATAGTCACTGTCCCCCCCCCCTAATTTACTCTAAGACATGGCCCTTCACCCACTCTCTGGTTCAAGCAGAAATGAAGACTTTCTTTGTCATCTCTCTCTATGAATTCCCACATCCCAACAGTTACTCCGTATTAGTTTGATTTCCTGTGCACACCTTAAATCTGTCCACTCTGTCCCTCTCCATTAAACACTGCCACCTAGGCTGCTGTCCTCTTTCACCTGAACTACATCAGTACTTTCTTAACTAGCCCACCTGCCTTTGAGTGTGTGCCTCCCACCCTCTCTGCAGCCATGGGGAGTGTGTTTGAGATGCCTGTTGACCATGCCCCTCCTGTTATAAAGATCTCTTAATGGTTTCCTATTAATCTTTTGTGTTTTTTAAGCCCAAATTCATGACCATAGTTGACAGGGCATTGCATGAGCTCTGGGCCCTGTCTACTGTCTAGCCTCATCACTTAAAAATCCTGTAATTCTTGGTTCCTACCACAGGCAGTCCCCAGGTTATGAATGAGATAGGTTCTGTAGGTTTATAAATGTTTAAGTAGTTATATGAACAGAAAGGTAAAAACAAATACTATGTTAAGATGAACATCTAAGTTGCATTTAATAATAGGTAAATGTGCCTGTTCCACCTTACATAGAAATTCAGCTTGACGTCAACCTGGAAATGCTGAGGTTGCCGGTTCGAAACCCTGGGCTTGCCTGGTGAAGGCAAATATGGGAGTTGATGCTTCCAGCTCCTCCCCCCTGTCTCTCTCTTCTCTCTCTCTCTCTCTCTCTCCCCTCTCTAAAATGAATAAATAAAATAAATTAAAAAAAAAAAAGAAATTCAGCTTGAGAACAAACTTACAGAACCTATCTCGTGCATAACCTGGGGACTACCTGTACACGGTTTTGTTTTTGTTTTTTGGGGGGAGGGTCCTGAATGGGACAGGAAAACTTTCCTCCACTAGCCTTCTTTTATGCTCCTAATCAAATCAAGTCACTGTGGTTTACACTCTACAGCTCTCAGAATATCATCTCTCTAGCCTTCAATACCATTATAATTAACTACTTCTGGAATTATCTGTTTAATATATACTTTATCTCCTTTCTAGATCACCATGAGCAAGGAGAACCAGCATCTTGCTCACTGCTGTATCTTCAAAATCAAACATATATTATATTCGACCTGGTGTAAAGTAGATTCAAATATTTGTGTGAACAAATGAATAAAAGTAAAATATGAGACATCTATCAAGATGGCATGCATAATGAACTGTTTTTAGGACTAACATACTTCAATATTTGTATAAATTTTCTCCTTATAAAGTAATACATTCATATTTTAAGAGGTAGAAAACTCAAGATTAAATAGGAAAAAATTTAAAGTCATCAGTAATCTATCACATAAAAGTTAACAGTGCTCACATTTTAGTATAGATATCCCTAACACTTTTCTAAACATGCCTATTTAGTTTTGTTGCTTTTTCTAAAACTTGTACTTTAATATGTAATATATTTTCTCTTTTAGATAAAATATCAATTTTCCAATGTCAGTAACTATTCCTCTAATGGTGACCTTAATATACTTAATTTATATTACTTTGTTTCCCTAGATATCCCACATCTGTTTGTTGCTTATAAATTGTAGGTGATCTTACCTTTTTGGCAGTAAATTTTCTACTATACAAGACAGAAAATGAATAAAGGACATTTTTCTTTTTTTGTAGAATCCTACATTTTACTAGTGGTTAACTACAACAGAAAAACATAAATCCCCTTTGCTGGGCATGAGCTTTAATTCTATTAACTTCTCTTAATATGGTATGTGGGTGGGACGCAGAGCACATTCCTAGCAGCTGTGGCTGATGCAATGCTGTGAGAATACTCCAGCTCCCAGAACCCTCCTGGGCACACCCAGGAAGGGAGCTCACCCACTATAAGGAAGTGACTTAGCGCCAACCACGCAGCTCCCTGATCTTTTCAGCCATTGGCTATGAGGAACATGCTGTAACACCCTATAGGCTGAACCCACATATATAAGCTAGCTTACTTCCTGAATAAAGTGGATCTGCGTCACTGAACCTGGTCCCCAAAGTTGGGTCTTTGCGTCTCTGTCGTCCTCACCCCTGGCAGGACTTGTCCACAATTGTAGGTTTGTATCTGATTTACCTTAAATAAATTTCTCTTCTGACTTTTATTTTATTATCAATATGGCCAATTATCTATTATCTTTTATCTTGTTTGAATTTCAATTATGGAAGAGATAATTACCAGAAATAGAAAAAAATATATATATATATACACATATATATGGGTCCATATGTTCCTGACCTCCCTTCTTTTATTTCTTTATTTTGTCACTTGGTAGCTGAAGCAGTAAATAGAAAAGCTAAGAACATGGACTCTGGAGTCAGATCATTGTTTCAACATCATTTCAGGGCAGTTACCTCACTGATATCTAAATCAAAGGATTATTGTTACAGTGTAGACCAGCATATTATAAGTCCCTATAAACTTTTAAAATTAAACTTGATTTCTGTCATGACTAAGATTTAGCTCTAAATTTTTTTTTATTTTTTTATTTTTGAAGCTGGAAACGGGGAGAGACAGTCAGACAGACTCCCGCATGCGCCCGACTGAGATCCACCCGGCACACCCACCAGGGGTGACACTCTGCCAACCAGGGGGCGATGCTCTGCCCCTCTGGGGCGTTGCTCTGTTGCATCCAGAGCCATCCTAGCGCCTGAGGCAGAGGTCACAGAGCCATCCTCAGCGCCCGGGCCATCTTTGCTCCAATGGAGCCTTGGCTGCGGAAGGGGAAGAGAGAGACAGAGAGGAAGGAGGGGGTGGGGGGTGGAGAAGCAAATGGGTGCTTCTCCTATGTGCCCTGGCCGGGAATCGAACCCGGGTCCCCCACATGCCAGGCCGATGCTCTACCGCTAAGCCAACCGGCCAGAGCCTTAGCTCTAAATTTTAAGGTGCTTTTTTACCTCCCTGTGTTTCTGCAAATTCCGCTTTTTCTATTTGCCACATTCTTGCTCCCCTTCCATTTTCACTCAGCTTTCCTCTGCCTTCTTTCTCCTATATCAGTCCACTTTTCCAGGTTTGGTACCAGGGTTTCATTCACCATGTAGTTTTTCTTGACCTCATAAATCCAGATTAGACAACCTTGCTCTGTGCTCCTTAAGGTCCTCCAGGTAAAGCATAGTACCTTTCAGTTCTGCAGACATGTGGTTCTTGACTACAAGCTTTTGCATATCTGGTTTCCACTTTCTGGAATATTCTTCCATCCTATTCTCTGCCCACATGGCTCCTTCTTGTCCCTTTGGTCTCAGAGATGGTTTCCCTAACTTTATCATTCCCTATTTGAACAAATTCAATTATTTTTCAATGTACAGAAAATCATGTTTAATTTTTTTTAAAAAAGACCACTAGGCTCAGATAACTATCTGCCCTAAATATAATTTCATTCCTACACTTACATTATTCTAGTCACTATGGTCTTCTCTCAGTAATGTACTCAGATATTAATTCATTCAGCAAGTATTAATTCAACAAACAGGGTAGAGAAGAATTCAAGAACTCATGAATAAGAAAATCATTGCCCTATTTCACACACTTAAAATACTTTCCAGATTCAGGGCCTTTGTACATGCTATAAGTTCCTGTTCTATTCACTGCTGTTCACCTACCATTTTGCAATATATCTGGCACATAGTAGGTGCTCAATCAATATTTACAGAATAGATGAATAGATGAGTGTGAGTGAATGGATAAACATAGCCATTTCTCATTTATTCATGTTTTAGGTGTTTTATGAATTTGCAGCTATATTCTAAGCAAGCGGTTGGCAGTGGGCTGAGCAGGGAGGAGG
The DNA here is from genome assembly GCF_036850765.1 of Saccopteryx bilineata. Classification (NCBI taxonomy): domain Eukaryota; kingdom Metazoa; phylum Chordata; class Mammalia; order Chiroptera; family Emballonuridae; genus Saccopteryx; species Saccopteryx bilineata. The sequence goes on from NC_089499.1 coordinate 69,832,915, forward strand.
CTGGGAAGCATTTCAGATGATGTGTCTATATGTGTATGGGTGTTTGTGTGGGAATGTGAGTCTGAAAATGCCTAAATGTGCATCTCCATCCACATCCCAGTGCCAGAGAGAAAGACTCCTGCGTTGTTTCGTGTTTTCTCTCTGTCCTGTCTCCTAACACACCATATTGACAGTAGGCCTTCCCCACTCTGGTTTCCACCCTCACATTCAGGTTTTTTTCATTCTGGAATGCAGAGCATGTGGTACCTCCAGGAGTCCCAGTGTAGAGGGGAGGATCTGGCAGTTACTAGTTTAGAGTAGAGGAGATGAGAATTATAAAAACGAGCTCGAGGGAAGCCCTGGACCTGCCTGCAGGGGTGGGAGACGGCCCTGGAGCAGGCCTATGCTTAGGCTCCCAACACCCAGGGTCCTCAAGTTTGGCTGTGAATTACAATAACCTGGGGAGGTTGAAAACTCAAAAGGCCCCCAATCCAGATCTATCAAATGAGAATCTTGGGATGTGGGACTCAGGCAACAGTATTTTTCAAAGTTCCCTAGGTTAGTTCCAACTTACACCTAAATTTGAAATGTTGGTCAAATAAGTTTGTAAAATATGATTTTTATGTTTGCTCACTTATAGTTTGCATTGGGGGCTGGGCAGTGCCAGTATATGTGGTCTGTGAGGTTGCAAATTACCTTCCTGCTTGGGGAGGGCCATTGTTTGGCTAATGTTTGCTGAAGGAGAGGTTTTTGTGCCAGGAAGTTTTTAAAAGAGCAGATAAGGAGAGGAGGAAGAAAGAAGTCATGTTTGTAGAGTGAAAGAGAAGAGAGTGGAGGGTGCTGAGAGAGAAGCCATGTTGGCAGAGAAGGGAGAAGGTGTGTAGATGGGGAACCAGAGCTGAGGGGCTTTTGCAAGCTCCACTGAGACTGGTGGGACCTTTGATTCTAGGAGAAACCAGAGAAGATTCTCCTGGTTGTGGAACTGGATAAAGTGTCAGTGGCTTCGGGAGCCCTGAGTGAAAGGGAAGTGTTTTCCCAGTGTGTTGCTGGTCGATTGGTGTGAGACTTTAATAAAGGAATAGCCCACCATTCTTTGGCTCCACTGTTTCTTTACCATCTGCCCAAATCCAGTGAGAACCTGTAAGAGTATGGCCATGATGGCAGCGGCCCTTGGCCTTACAGAAAACTGTTGCACTAAAAGAAAAAATTACTATAGGCCTCAGGTCACTACAGCAACCCTAGAAATACCTCTGATTTCTTGTTAATTAGTTGCCAACTAAGAGGTACATCTCTATGTTTAACAGATTTAAGGTTATCCCAATATATGTGTTTTTACTGAATGCTTGACATGATTATACCTACCATATAAAACTCCTATTTTATTTATTTAACTGTATAAGATTATGTGAACCTAAATGTTCCAAGCACTGGTTAGTTGACTTCATGGTGCCTCCTTACATGCCTCCTTCTTGATTTTTTAGTAATCTAGTCACATTCCCCCTTGTGGAGTATCTCCTGTGGATCAAGGTAGTCCCATTCCCTGGCCATGATCAGAGATATTCACAAAAATCTATTTTTGCCAATATCTGAGAACAGGTATGCAAAGATCACTTGGAAAGAGACTTCCTCATTCATCTAAAATAGCTTCAGGAAATGATTTTCTCTTTTTGTCCAGACCTGAACAAGAAACCAGGTCATTGACTAGAGCACTCAAGGCATTTGAAGACCCCGGAGGACTGCCACCTTACTGTGAAACTGATACTATGGAAAGCAGAGTGAATAGTAAGGAAATGTCTTTTTCTGAATCCAACCAACCCTAAAGTCCATTGAACATTAGATCTTCCCTGTTATAGGTTAAGGCCCCTTAAGTTGGGCTTTCTGTTACTTGCAACCAAAAACATCCTAATTAACACAGTATTAAGAGACAGCCTACAAGAATCAAAATATAAAAGTAAAAATATTCCAAAGATTGTTTATTCCAAATTCTCATTGGAATAAGAAGGTTAAGACCAAAAAGCTGAAGGATTTGTGAAAGTAACACCTTCCATCTGACTTTTATTACCTAGAACAAGGCTTTGATCTCAGTGGTCTTAATTGCCAGCCCATTGTTCATTCTACTAAACTATAGTCATCTTTATTGTGAACATTCATTCTAATTTCCTAGTGTTGGTAAATTAGTGATGATGACCCTAGTTTTTAAAATGTCATTAAATTTCCTTGGAAGGAACTCTCCCTAGAAATATATTTTCTCAACCCTCACTCAAAAGATATACTCAAAGCCTATAGACATAATTTGATTTTTAAATGTAGACATCATGAAAGAATATGTAAAACTGTTGAAAATGTATATCATACAATTTACCCCAACCAAAAAAAAAAAGTTAAAGTTCTATTCAGCTAGGCTGCTTCAGTAAGTGATGCAGCTGTATATATAAAACACTTGAATCTAAATTTAAAAATGCCCCCCCTGTATATAGGAATGCTATGTGCCTGAGCCCACTTGCCATCTGTCACCACATTTTCCAAACTTCTCTTCCACCCCCTCCTCTTACACAATCTTATCACATAAAAATATTAGATTTTAGGGATTTGTATAATATTATTAAATTTTCTGAGCCACGTACAAATAGAGGAGGTACTGGCATATCAGACTAACTCCTTTGGAGTGCCCAATCTATAGGCATGGTGGCCAGCAATGTCCTTCAGGCAGAATTTATGTGGCCAAGAATAATGAAAGTAAATTTCTTTTTCTTTTTATGGCATTTTATATTAGGTATTTTCAGGTTCCCCAGATTACAGAGAGGAATTTGGATAGCTTCCAGAGAGTCTTGACTCATATACCATCAGATTGTTTTGTTTATTACCTTTTGTAAAGTTTTGTGAGATTTCTCAGATTATCAGAACAATACTTACCAGTCAGTTGGGGTTTATTCACATTGCTCCCTCTCCCTACAGTTTTGAAAATGATTTTTAACTATTGAAAAACAGGGTGATTCTAGTCACCCAAGTGTTTAGGACAGAAACTTTAGTCTTCCTTGGTTGCTCTTATTTCTGCATCTCATTTACAACCCATAAATCTTATCCAATGCTTTTGTTTCCCAACCCCACGGGAGGTCTTAGACAAATGACCAAGGAAATTGGCTGTAAAGTTTTCGTCTAGTATATAATGAAGAATTGGTAAGGGTGGCCCCTGAACTAGGTTCTTTCCTATTTCTCTGCATTTATAGGTAAAAGGAAGCAGGTAAGGAGCCTGGTGTTTTACCTACCAAGTATCCCTCTTTCTTTCATCACCGCCCCTGGCAGTTCTGAAAGGCTCATCATTCACAATGTGCCAACCATTCTCTGATCACAAGGATAGTCACCGGGTTCTGGCCTGACTATTCAGAGTCCAGGTGTGGGCATATTATGCAAGAGCAATACCAGGGAGAAAGGGATTTACTTCCATTATAACATAGTCTTGGGGCTCCTGGTGGCTATTGCTATCTGCCATGAAAGAAAATAATGTGTATGTGGCAGCCAAAAATACAGGTACACCACAAAGAGAAAGAGACAAACTGAGACTGAAAGATGTCAGAAGAAAGCAGGAGGGAAGCAAGAATAGAGTCTAAATAAGGTGTCTGCAAACTGTCGACTGCCTTTCGTTTTCATAAGGTAAGTTTCACTGGAGCTCTGTATGGCCAGTAGTTGCCACCATAGTGACCATGCTCACGCAGGTTCCCATTAAATTCGGACAGACAGTAAAGAAACAGCGGACCCCAAAGTGGGCCATTCCTTGATTCAGGAATTGCACAGGCCGGTGAGCAGACACACAGGAAAAAACACACTTCCCTTTCCCTCAGTCAGCTCACAAAGCTGCTGACGCATTCTCCAGTTCTGCAACCAGGAGAATCTTCTCCAGGTTCTCCTAGAATCAAAGGCCTCACCATTTCCAAAGCCCCTCACCTCTGGTTCCCCGTCTGCCAACATGGTTTCTTACTCTTCAAAATTGGCTTCTCTTTTTTTCCCTGCCATCTTGGCTTCTCTTCCTTTCTCTTTCTTCTCTCCTTTTAAAACGTTTCTGGTGAGAAAACCTCTCCTCCAGTACACATTAGCATAACAATGGCCCTTCCCTAGAAGGGAGATAATTTGCAGTTTCACAGATCACATACCTGGTGCTGCCCAGCACCATTTTTTAACATTAAAAGTGAGCAAACTCAAAAAATACAAATTTTACCAACTTATTTGCCCAAGAAGCACAGATATACACATTGTTTCTATGTTGTCCATATCTGTTTTCACACTACAGTGGAAGAAGTTAATCAGCACAGATACCTTACCTAATTCGGTATGCCTGATGAGGACACTTGAGATACTTTGTTCTATTTGAAAATGTATACTTAACTGAAGGACAAGAAAGGCAAGAACACATGTATAGCACAATAAAAAAATGAAAAAAGTAAAATATGAAGAGACTAATACATAAGCTAAATTTAAAAAATAGCAATGGTACCAATAATAATAATAATAATATTAATAATGCTCCTAATGATGGAAGCTACCAATTCTTGATTGCATTAACGTAATTGTTGCTGCTTTATGCATACTTTCACTCACTATCCAAACAACCTTGCAAAGCAAATGCATCAGTGACAATAGGTTAAGTTTTGCTGCAGTAACACACACCAATATCTCATGCTACATATTCAAGGTGGATCAGTAGAAATCTCTGTTTATTGTACAGCCAAGATCCTAGGATGATGGACCCTTCTTCTCAATACATGTGACCATGTTTGCCTCATTGATAAAAAAGGACCATCACACACTACTTTTTAAAGCTTCCATCCACAAGTGAAGCATAAGACTACCATTCATATTTCATTAGCCAAAGAAATCACATAACGGAGCTGAAAATAAAAAGCACTGGTGGAATGTAATACTAATGGGCTCAGAAGGAGGCAAGCTGGGAGTATTTGGAGAATACCAGAAATGTTTACCCAAATAGGGATTAATCTTCACTTTTCTAATAAAAAAATGTGGTAAGAGAAATTAGGAGAATTCCCCAAGGCCATAAGCTAATAAGGAAGTGGTGTTTGAATCAAACTCAAGTCAGTCTGACTCTAAACTCTAAGCTCTTTTGTGTTGTACCATGTTAATGTACTCTGTCCTCAGCTTTGTGCTGGGGAATAGTAGAGTTACTGGAGAAAGGCTTATATGATGGAGGACTAAGAAAGGGATGTAAAATGTTTAGGCTTGATGAACTTGGACTTGAAAACCCTTTAATCTGTTTGTTAAGAATATTTACATTATGTAGACAGTATTTAAAAAATATATGGATGGCAGTTTTGACCAGAGAATTGGGCCTAGGATAGGATGTTTGGGAAAAGGGGAGCAATATAAATGCAGGAATAAAATAATATAATTAAAAAGAAACAATAAAATAGGCATGGAGAGAGAGAGAGAATGATAATGTGAGAATGAGTAGTTGCAAGGGAGATTTTAGACTGAGACTATTCTCGTTCTTGAATACCTTAAGTATAATTCTTTCTTGAAAGATTCAGGTTCAAATATTTATGAGGCAGAGTTACTCTTCCTTTTAGAAGCTTGTCAAAGATAAAAGAGGAGGAAAAATCTGTTTGTGAAGGGAGTTTACAGTATACTTAAAGTTTATTTTAAAAATAAATAAGACTTGATAAATAGGGCAATAAACAATAGGCTCCCCAGTAACCTGCCAGGAGCACTCACAGGAAGCATCTGTAGGCTGCCAAGAGCCAGAAATAAGGATAAACAGCTTTTACTAGCAACAGTCACAGGAACATTGATGAACAAAGAAGGTAGTCGGGGTGCAGCCTCTCTCAGCCAAGTCGCTCTCTGTCGTGAGCACACTCACAGTTCACGAAGAATACACCCACACAGGTAAAGTCACATCTGAATCAGATGTTGCTGGCTCCCTTTGCTAAGAATTCCAGATTTTGTTTTAGCCTGAAATGTGACATGGCATATAAAAATATGTAGATACCTCTAGGGAAATGTAATACCATAAAAATAATATTAAATTTTGCATGACCTCAATAATTAAGAAGTGCATATGACCAGATAAATCTATGTGTTTTCCCAAAATATTTACTTTAACATTTATATTTTTAAATGTACACATGGATGATTAATATTTATGTGTGCTTATTATGTGCTGGGCATGATTATGGGAGCTGAGGGTATATATACAAAAAAATCTTTACCTCATGGAATCTCCTATTTTAGTGTTGGAGAAAAATGAAAAACAATTAAGGTGATTAAAGATTGGGATAAGGGATATAAAACTATGAAAATAATGACATAATAGAAAACCTGGAAGCAAAGGGTAGGACTGACTTTTGGCAGTAATCAGGTACCACTTTGGAGTGGGCACCATTCAGTTAGATCTGTAAGGTAATAAGCCAAGTGATGACAAAGTATGATATATACTTGGACCTGTTTCAATTAATAAAGACTTTCTTTCTGGAGATAAAATATAGTAGAGCTTGGTTATAAAGCTCATTGGATGAGGACTCAAGAGATCTAAGTCTCTTTCTGCCACTTAATAGCTGTATGTCCTAAAGCTAGCCACATAAACTTTATGAGACTGGATTTCTTCATGAAATATGTGGATTGGGCCAGAGAATCTCTAGAGTCTTTTGGCACTTAAAGTTCACACTACTTTCTCAACTGTTTCTACTGCATGTGTGAGCATATGAGCATTTGCACAAACACACACACACAGGACATATGAAAGTCTTCTATATTTTAAGTGTTGTCAAGAGTAGACTCAGTGCAAAATAAGAAATGCTTATTCAATACGATTTTACTGTTAGTGTAAGCCACCTTGCCCAACTCTACTTTGCTGAAATATCACATTAGCTATTCCATAAAGTTTCCTGGGGGAAAATGTCATTATCTTACCTTAGACTTTGCAGTGTTTTTCAACCAGTGTGCTGCGGCACACTAGTGTGCCGTGAGACATGGTCAGGTGTGCCGTGGGGAAATTAAACATGGGTTCCCAAACTACGGCCTGCAGTGTGCCGGATACGGTCCGCAGAGGCTATTTATCTAGCCCACCGCCAGCCGCCTCCGTCCGAACATAAACATTCCCCTCACAATCCCTCCAGCTATCAGCGACAGGGAGAGTGGAGGCACAGGGAAAGCTCACTGACCAATCACCTTCTAGGATTCATCCCGACCACTAGCGATGAACCAATAGTAGGCCGCCTCTCATCCACACCCAGGAAGGTCCCCTCTCGGGCTGTCGTGCACTTGTCATCATGTGGCCACGGCAAGTAGTTGAAGCTGCTACTCCTCCCCATGGTCCCGATTTCTAATCTTGGTCAGGATTGGAGGTAAATGTTGCCACCACTAGATGAAGCCTCAGCCTCAGCTGGTTATGTCTATCCTGATGGTGTTTATAGATATTTGACCTTTTTCTTTTTAAAAGAGGCCCCCGCAGAGGGTGATATACAATGCATCACAATGTTATCTAACTTTAAAGCTAAAGTTTGCTGATCTTCCTTTGGACAGTTTTTGGTTATCTGTTGCCAAGGAGTTCCCCATTCTGGCCAACAAAGCTATTTTGACATTGCTCCGTTTTCAACCACATATCTATGTGTGCTGAGCTTCTCAAGCTTGACTGCGATAAAAACTAAAAACAGAGAGAGACTGAGAACTGTTGAGGAAGAGCTCCGTGTATGTCTTTCTACCATTCTTGCCAGGATATCCCTTTTGTGTTCATTGAAACAGGCCCAGGTTTCACACTAAGTGAGTATAAATACATTTAGAAACTATATTATTAACTATACGTATAATATGTACTGTGTTAGAGTGTCATTTTGTGTCATTTTGGTAGGTGGTGTGCCCCAGGATTTTGTAAATGTAAAAAATGTGCCGTGGCTCAAAAAAGGTTGAAAATCACTGCCTTAGAGGATATACCCACAACCCTCTCTCAAATCACCTGATACTCCTAGTGCGGTGGTCGGCAAACCGCAGCTCACGAGCCACATGCGGCTCTTTGGCCCCTTGAGTGTGGCTCTTTGGCCAGCTTAGAAGTACCCTAATTAAGTCAATAATAATGTACCTACCTATATAGTTTAAGTTTTAAAAATTTGGCTCTCAAAAGAAATTTCCATCATTGTACTGTTGATATTTGGTTCTCTCTCTTTTTTCTTTTTCTTTTTCTTTTGTATTTTTCTGAAGCTGGAAATGGGGAGAGACAGTCAGTCAGACTCCCGCATGCGCCCGACCGGGATCCACCCGGCATGCCCACCAGGGGCGACGCTCTGCCCACCAGGAGGCAATGCTCTGCCCCTCCAGGGCGCTGCCGTGTTGCGACCAGAGCCACTCCAGCACCTGGGGCATAGGCCAAGGAGCCATCCCCAGCACCCGGCCACCTTTGCTCCAATGGAGCCTCGGCTGTGGGAGGGGAAGAGAGAGACAGGGAGGAAGGAGAGGGGGACGGGTGGAGAAGCAGATGGGTGCTTCTCCTGTGTGCCCTGGCTGGGAATCGAACCCGGGACTTCTGCGCGCCAGGCCGACGCTCTACCACTGAGCCAACTGGCCAGGGCCACTATTTGGCTCTCTTTTTTTTTTTCTTTTTTTTTTTTTTTCTGAAGCTGGAAACAGGGAGAGACAGTCAGACAGACTCCCGCATGCGCCCGACCGGGATCCACCTGGCACGCCCACCAGGGGCGACGCTCTGCCCACCAGGGGGCGATGCTCTGCCCATCCTGGGCGTCTCCATGTTGCGACCAGAGCCACTCTAGCGCCTGAGGCAGAGGCCACAGAGCCATCCCCAGCGCCCGGGCCATCTTTGCTCCAATGGAGCCTCGGCTGCGGGAGGGGAAGAGAGAGACAGAGAGGAAAGCGCGGCGGAGGGGTGGAGAAGCAAATGGGCGCTTCTCCTGTGTGCCCTGGCCGGGAATCGAACCCGGGTCCTCCGCATGCTAGGCCGACGCTCTACCGCTGAGCCAACTGGCCAGGGCTGGCTCTCTTGACTAATGAGTTTGCTGACCACTGTAGTGTATGCAACTCTGCATCCAGACTCTCTCCCCAGAGCATCCCAATTTAGCTTCATCTGATTGGACCAGAAGAATGATCAACCATAGGCTGGCCACTGGTCTGGAGAATAAGGGAAAAAGATGAGCCAGGCCAACCAATTTGTTTACAAGGAATTTGGTTTTGGGGTTGTGGAACATTTGATGGGTTGGTGATAGGGACAAAAATTAAGGACATATAAAAAGCTGCCAAGGCATAATGATAACAAAGCATCTGAATGAAGTCTGCAGACACTGTGACCATTGAGGCTTTCAGAGCTGTTCAGATCCAGACTCACTATCCCATTTCATCTCTCCTGAGGCTCTGGCATAAAAGCATTCCTATTCCTGATTACCATGAAATTTCTCCATGGCCTATCAACAACCTCCATTTCTACTTGAACTAGCTTAACTAGATTTCTTTCAGCCAAGTTCTAGACACACACACTCACAAAAGAAGTGGCTGATTCAATAAATAAGCTATATTTCATGGAAATGTTAATGGTAGCCATATTTAAAAATAGGAGTAATAAATAAAATTGTGGGGAAGTCTTTGCTTTCAGGAAATAGAAGCCACAAGCACAGCAAGATGTGAATGGGCCCTGAGATAGAAGGTGGATTCCAGAAAACATGCTCTAAAATTGGTCTGAAAGGACCTAAAAGAGATGGGCCTTACCAGGCATGGACACAGTGGATAAAGCATTGGACTGGGACTCAGAAGGCCCAGGTTGGAAACCTCGAGGTTGTCAGCTTGAGCGTGGGCTCATCTGGCTTGAGTGCAGGCTCACCAGCTTGAGTGTGGACTCACTGGCTTGAGTGTGGGATCATAGATATGACCCCACAGTCCCTGGCTTGAGCCCTAAGGTCACTGGCTTGAAGCCTAAGGTCACTGGCTTGAGCAAGGGGGTCAGTCACTTCACTGTAGCCTTTGTTCAAAGCACATATGAAAAAGCAGTCAATGAACAACTATGGTGCCATAATGAAAAATTAATGCTTTTCATCTCTCCCTTCCTGTCTGTTTGTCCCTATCTGTCCCTCTCTCTGTCTCTCTCTGTGTCTCTCTCTGTCACAAAAAAATAAAAAAAGAAAAAGGAAGAAATGACCAGGATGGAAACGTTTGATCTACATTGATGCTGATGAGAAGTGCTTAACTGTGTAGAAAAGAAACGGCCCCAAAGCTCTCAAACATTTATCTTCCCTTCCTCCCATTGTTTTCTCAGCACAATGCATAATATATAATAAAAAAATTTAATACTTGTCAATGGAGACATGCAATTCTCTTTCAAGAACCATATAGGAAAACATTTTCTTCTGGTCACTCTATACAAAACACTCTGTTTTCCCATCCCTGTGTAACTGCTTCGATGCTTTTCTTAATTCTATGGCTTATTCTTCTCAATTTAGGAATCATAGGGACACAGATCAAGCTCATCAGTTTTTAGAAGAGGGTGGTGTGGAGTGATCATGCAGTAGTCTCTTCCAACTGCCATCTGTGACAAGTCTGTAAGGCATTTCATTTGCATAATATATGGGAACTTTATTAAAATACAGCACACTGCTACAAGAAGTGGGACTATTCTAAGTCAAATTATGTCTCCTCTTAAAACTGTCCCAGTGGTACTGGCAACCAAACAGAGTTCTTCTGTATTGCTTTAAATAAAAAAAATCAACCACTCAAAGAATTATCAATAAATAGACACCAAGCCTGGTTTAATGCAATGCTATGGACACATTCTGAAGTTAGAAAAAGAGTAAGGCTGAGCAGAGGTCATTTGGCAGAAAGATGCCTGTTTGGCTTGAACATCTTCACTGTTCTGGAGCAAAAAAGTAATCAGTTTATCAAAGCAGGCAGGTGTGCCATCCATAATGTATACTAGTAGATTTGACCTAAAAAGGCCACTGCTTGTGTTTCCAGAACAGAGAATATATGCCAATACTTTCCCTGTAAGAAAAGATCTTTATGTTCAGTCAGAAGTGGGGTGCTAACTGATGTCTTCACTACATGCTGGAGACTCTAGAAAAAGGGGGTGAAGGGGACATGGATTCCTAGTCATTCCCAGCCTCAGACCCTAAAGCAGAGAAAATACCCTAGATCTAAAAAAGTACACTTCTTTGTCTAGGTCCAGAAGTTTTAAAGGTATGTTATCATTCCCACAGCTTCAAACTTTCTTGTGGCTACAGATGAGGGTTTTCAAAAGCCACCAGTTTAGCAAAAGACCAAGGTTGTTAATTATCTTTGGTTTGTGTCACCAACATGCTATCCAAATTTCAGTGATCAATTGGGAGAAACCTAATGGAGAAACAGGACATGGGAGGATGAAAGGGGGTTTCTAACCTTCAGTGTTTTGATCATCACAGTCTAATAAAGCAATTTGAACTATGAATGAACAGCTTAAACTTTGCTCACTGCCAAAGCAAGAATTCCTGTTGAAATGAAGGCCCTGGAAGAAGCTTAGGAGGCATTCTTAATTGTGTGGTTTCAGCTCCATACAGAGTGCTCAACCCAAAGCCAGAAACACTTATAAAAGGTGTTCCTTCCCAAACAGTCTGAATGGCAGCCACTCCTACATCACACTTCTTTCAAGACAGATGGTAAGAGCACAGATTACTGTTTAGTTTCAATTCACTGCTGTCTTTTTATAAGCAGCGTGGTTAAGCAAGCTGCTAAAGAGAAGGGCTCCAACATTTTGCCTAATTTTAACAATGCCAGGAAGAAACTTCATGCTTTAATGTTATGGGTGACTTCCCTGTAGTTTTTATGGAATTTGCCTTACATTGTCACCTAAAAATCATAACCATTCAAATGTAGACATTCTCCTAAAAAAGTAAAGGAGAAGTTTTTAATTTTCTGCCCATTCTTGGCACAATTATCTGCCTCTTGATTTGTGGAGGTGTTGCACATGTTCCTATCTCTGGCTCATATTGTTTTCAGGGCTCTGTCTCTTTCGTCCCATGATGCCACTAAAAAGAAAGAAAAACCCACAAGCTCTTGAGTATGCCACATCTGGATATGCACGTTTCTTTACTAAGAGTACTGAGTGCTCATTGTGAACTAGCCTCTGCTAAACACCTAGATTCTTGACCTGTATTAATCTCACAACACTTAAAGATTAATGCCATTTTATAGATAAGAAAACAAAGTTGCATGTAGATTAGGAACCATTCTTAAAATTACAGAGGTCAGAAATGGCTGATCAGAAATGCAAACTTGGATATAAAGATAAAAAGCTGACATTATAACCTACTTTACTACCCAGCTCCTTCCTTAATTTTATTACTCAGGGGCATGTTGGAAATTCAACTTCAGTAACAATGCCTGAGCAACAGTGGCCTTACCTTTGACATTCCAATCCAGGGTTCTATTTTGGTGAATTTCCACCTGGCCACTAAACATCTGTACTATTTTGTGCCTGGACTGGATGAAAATTGATTTTCTTTGGGTGGATACAAACAGTTTAAAAAGGCCTTGCCCCATGAAAAGGGTGCATGTGATACAACCAGGTGACCCATAACATTTATAGTATTTAATCCTTTACAACAGTCCAAGCACCTTAACTTCAGAGAATTAATTTTATATCTCAAGCTTGGAGCCCAGAGTTTGGCTCTTAGATATCCAAGTAGTTATTAACAAATGAATGAATAAGCATTGACTTTGTAACCCATTTGTTTTAACCAACCACACTGCTGTTATCTGTCCATTCCTTGACTCTTGATTGCCAGTTTAGTTATTAACTCAATATGATCTCCAGCTCCAAAGCTTCCCTTGGGTCTTTCTTCCTGATAAAAAGACCTATCTACCACAAGCTTACCATAGTTTCAGAATAAGCTTAACTTTTCTCATGGGGTACTTTCATATAATCTCTCTATAACTAGCTTCCCAACAGTAGATTTTATGCCTTAAGGTAGGTGAAGAGGGTAAAGAGGGAATAAATGGTAATAGAAGGAGACTTGACTCAGGGTGCTGAACACACATACAGTGTACAGATGCTGTGTTATAGAATTGTACACCTGAAACCCATATAATTTTATTAATCAGTCATCCCAATAAATTCAATTAAAATTTTAAAAAAGAAAAAATTAAAGACAATCAAATTTTTTAACAATGAAATAATGGTCTACCATTTTTATTCATTTGAAAAAATATTGAGTTCCTATTATGTGCCAGGTATATTATAAGAGCTGTAGATACTGTGAGGATAAAATTAAACTGGAAAAGAATACTTGATATAATGGAACTTAGATTCCACAGGAGAAAACTAGACTATAAACCAAATAAGTAAAATATAAATTATGTTAGGAGGTGACAAACAGCAAAAAGAAAATACAGAACAGAAATGTAATAGATAAAGTGATGAAGGCAGGGAGCAGTCTTAAATAGTGTGGGTGCTATGGGGTGAATTTTATCACCCCTAAAAAGGTACACCAAAGTCCTAACCCCCTGTACCTCAGAATGTGACATTATTTAGAAATAGAACCTTTAAAGATGTAATTAGTTAAGATGAGGTCATGCTGGTGTAGAGTGGGCTCTTAATCCAATATGACTGGTGTCCTAATACAAAAAATAACATGGGCCCTAGCCTTTTAGTTCAGTTGGTTAAGAGCATCATTGGTTGCAGGTTCAATACCAGGTCAGAGCACACATGGGAAGCAACCAATGAATGCACGATTGAATGGAACAGCAAATGAATGCTTCCCTTTACCCTCCCCTTTCTCTCCCTCTCTCTCCGTCTCTCTAAAAAAAATAAAAAATTAAGCCCTCACCAGTTGGTTGGAGTGTCATCCTGGAACACAAAGTTTGATGATTGTATTTCCTAATCAGGGCACCTACAGAAGCAGCTCAATGTTCCTGTCTCACTTTCCCTATTTCTCACAAAAATAAAAAATTAAAAAGGCACACAGGGAGAGCACCCTGAAATGACAGATGCAGAAACCAGAGTGATGCAATCACAAGCCAAGGAGCATCCAAGATTTCTGACCATCATCACTACGAGCTAGGAAGACGCAGACAGGATTCTTCAAAGAGCTTCCGAGGAAGCGTGGCCCTGCTGACACCTTAACTTTGGGATCTCTGGTCTCCAGAACTGTTGGAGAATAAATATATGTTGTTGTCAGCCGCCCAAACAGTAGTAGACCTACAAGTCTAACATAGAGAGTGGAGAGACCTCAGTTGTGAGATTGACATCTGAGATAAGACCTAACGCTGGTGAAGGTGCCACCCATGTGGCTACCTGCAGAGAAAGGGAACTGTAGCACAAAGGGCCTAAAGAAGGAGCAGATTTGGCAAAGTCATGCGTCTGCCAGTAGGTAGAAAGGCTGAGATAGTGTTAGGACATGGAGCATAGCCCATGAAGTCCAAAAATAATGTGACCTATACACCATGGAGTGTTGCAGTGCAGTAATGCTCAGACTTTAGCTGGTGGACTTGATGGAACACGGATTGTTGGGCCCACCCCCACAACATCAGAGTTTCTGATTCAGTCGATTTGGGATAGGGCCTGAGAATATGACTGTCTAAAAGTTTCTGATGCTGATATTGTTGGTCCAGGGACCATACTTTGAGAGCATGTATTGTTGTGGGACATAACAATGACTTAGATTTCTGTTCAGAGCAAAAGCTGTGAGAGGATTGGAGCAGAGGAGTGACACACACAACCTCTGTTTTAGCAGGAGACTGTGCCTGTTGGGTTGAGAATTGATTCTGAGGATGACAGGAAGAAGAAGAGAGACCAATTGTGAGACTATTGGAAGAAAACGTACATAATGTGAAGCACATATTTAAAAGTTCGTATGAGCTAGTATGTACATATCACCCACGGTGTTTTTGGAGGCAAGAAGAGCATTTGAATTAATTCACAAAAAACAAGTATATTAGTTAGAAATTTGAGTTACTTGGTACTTTGAAAGTTGGGCATTTTTAGAGAACAGCATTTACTTGAGTTTGTTACCTCTCAGTGGCATCATGCTCCCTCCACTCACCTGCATGCATCACCAATTCATCAAGCACATGCATGTCACACCTTAACATTCTGAGTGAGCCTTGTAGGCCATCCACTGGAGTTCTGACTTCTTGAATTGTTTTTGAAAGAGACAAGGGTCTTTTACTCCGTCCTAACACAAACCCATACCTCTCTGAATTTTAAGAGTTTTTGTTTGAGTAGCTAATGAGAACTCTAGTGCACACGTCCTATTAAATGTTTCAGATCATTCCCAATGTGACCTTTAAGAAGGTCCTAAAATATATTAGAACACATATTATGCTTTTATATAAAACCTACATCTTACAGTGGGAGAAATTTCAAATGTGAAAAATAAAACACTAGGGTTAATCACAATCAAAAAAGGTAAGATTTTTTAAAAAAAGGTAAGATTTAGAAGAGAATATTGCATTTAACCTTTTCAAGCCTTTGGTTTCTGGTAGTACAGTCTCACTCTCGGGGCGGGCTCTCATCTTTCTGTCCATCTGTTAGCTGATAATATGTGCTTCACATCTGCCCACACTGCTTTAAAACATAAATGTTTGATTTCTTGGCTATTTGAAAGACCTTTTGAATTCTGTAATTTGGGTTTTATAAATACCTTGATTTTAAAAAAGGGTAGTATTTCAAATAACCAAATTCCTTGAAGAAGACATAGCTTGTGACCCTTTTACTCCAAAGGCAAAAGTTAAACATCCTCAAAATCTATTTAAACTTCTTAAAGTCTCTTTAAAAATAAATACATAAACAAACAAACAAACATAAATAGAATTCTATGAATGCCAATTAAGAGAGAGAAGCTCTGATCCTCATACCATGATTGCCAGTTCTGTAGGGTGCTTCCTGTATGCAGCACTGATCTCTGTGATTTACACGTCCATTCAATCTTTTCCACAATTCTGTGTCACAGGCAATATTTGTCTTCCATTTTACAATCAGCAAACTAATAATGAGGAAAATTATGTCACATCATTTTAATATACCAAGGAAAATAAACACTAACTGTAGTTCAAAAACATGCGCAAATCAAAAGTCATAAGAGAAGACACCTTGAGTCTTGGGCACTGATTTGCTGCATGGTGCTTTTATTTGGGCAACCCTAGAGAATATTCCCAAACCAGTAGCTGTAAGGATGTTTTTATTTAATCATTTCTCAGTCTCGTAAGCAATGATCAGCACACTAATCAAGTAACAAATAAAAAGGTTTTTGAACATGTAGTCAAATTCTTGGGAAAAACAGAATTCAAGTTAGAAATAGTTTATGATATTGAATTTTCAATAAATACACCTATTATATAACAAAATATTCACTTATATAAAACTAGTGCTTCTGTAAGTGAACTTGAAGAGAAAGTCACACTAAAAGAAACTATGTACAGCTCTGGCCGGTTGGCTCAGCGGTAGAGCGTTGGCCCAGCATGTGGAAGTCCCGAGTTTGATTCCCGGCCAGGGCACATAGGAGAAGCACCCATCTGCTTCATCACCCCTCCCCCTCTCCTTTCTGTCTCTCTCTTCTCCTCCCACAGCCAAGGCTCTGTTGGAACAAAGTTGGCTCGGGCGCTGAGGGCAGCTCCATGGCCTCTGCCTCAGGTGCCGCAGGTGCCTCAGGTACTAGAATGGCTCTGGTTGCAGCAGAGCAACATCCCAGAGGGGCTGAGCATCACCCCCTAGTGGGCGTGCTGGGTGGATCCCATTTGGGTTCATGCAGGAGTCTGTCTGTCTACCCCCCCCCTTTGCCTCCCCTTCTCACTTCGGGAAAATACCAAAAAAAAGGGGGGGGGAGAAACTTGTGAAAATAAAGTATTTTCCTCTCCTGCTGGGTATGACCATTGTGGTGCTCTGAACAGAAGCAGGAATTTATAATTTGCTCACTCAGAACCACCACCTGAGTACCAAAGACTTTTGTGTCCCTTGCAGAAACCATACTTCTCTTTCATGGTGAGTAACTAATGACTTCCCCACCCTCTTCTTTCTTGGCTTATAATACAGGTTTTGAATACCAATGGAAAAACAAGAAAAATAGAAAGAAATTGCAGAAAAATAATGGGTAAAGTTATATCATTTTACAATAAGCATTTTTATTCTGATTCATTTAATTTTGTTTGGCAGGTGAGGTAGATAAACGTTGTGGACTTTGTTGAATTAGTCCCAGTAGGTGAAATAATTTGATATCTTCTACTGATGCCAAATCAAACTGTTCACAAGAGATGCTTCACAATTAGACATTTATCCACCTAGATTGGTACAATTTTCTTCTCTGTTCATGATAGGTCTCATGATTTGAGTTTCCATTTTGGCTCAACTAGAGGAATTTTTAATAAACAGTGTTGATTTTATTCTATCAATTAGTGCTGCAGGAACAAAGGAGCAACTCCCAGAGGACAAAGGTGCTCAGGCAAGTGCTGGAGGAAGGGGTGGTTTATTAGCTGATGGAGCAGCATATCTTTAAAAAGTCAGCAAAACACGGGCTCCCTGAAATTAGTTTTTTTGAGTCTTATATACCTTTACAGCTTTAGCTTTTACGTTACAAGTGCCTGACTTCATTGTCTGCAGACCTACATGACTTTTCTGTCTCTGGGAGGGTATAAGAAGAGGTTCAAACCATTGTCCTTGACTGCTCACATATCCCATTTCTGAGCTGATAAATTTGATTTGTTACTTTTACAGACTTTCTCAGTCAGCCTTTCACACCCTTCCTCCCTCATTCCCCCCTTTGAGACTCCAGAAATCTATTTCATACTGGATTCTCACTTTTTTTATCCAACTCTGAGGGAGAGCTTGGTAGTGGTAAGTAAAACCTGAGCTATCTCTTCCGCTATATAGCTTTTCTCCCAGCTGGAGGACCTACACCCTCGGCTGAATGACTTGTAGCTAGCTATACATGCATTAAACCTTAGTGTAACCTGACTGGGGTTCCCCTTGACCCTGGTTTGGGCTATTGCTGTCCATCTATCTATTTTCCCTACTATGCTACTGCTACTTTTATTTTAAACACTATTGCGGTAGGGGGGTCTGTAGGGTTATAACGGACATAGAGTTGGGTCACATACTAAATATTGGGTCTGATTATATGTGCAGGACCCTCTCTGAGTTCTTTTACATTCATAGAAACTGTAGAACAGCACAGTGGTAGACACATAAATTATAGTCCTCTGCCTAGATCTCCCTCCTTCCCTACAGTCTGATTATAAGGAGCCCCATGACGAGGTTCCTCAGGCTTCAGGCATATGATGATCAGCCAGCTCCTGGTTTGTGACAGGAGCAGGGCATGTAGTCCTTTTCAATGTCAGTTTACAAAGGTTGGCAGGGTTCATCTCTGCTGTCCATGAGGGTGCCTCTGTAGGGGCCGCAAGCTTCACCTGGCTGTGGTGAATCCAGGTGGGTATGCCTTCTATCTTGGTAGCTGTAGGAGTGGTCAGGATTATGGTGTAGGTTCCCTTATACTTGGGTCATAGGAGAGGTGGATTCTAATCCTTGACCCACACTTGATGTCCTGGGGAAAAAAAATAAACAGAAGCAAACAGATGGATCAGAGTCTTTTTTTTTTTTTTTATAATTTTATTTTTTTAATGGGGTGACATCAATAAATCAGGATACATATATTCAAAGATAACAAGTCCAGGTTATCTTGTCGTTCAATTATGTTGCATACCCACCACCGAAAGTCAGATTGTCCTCTGTCACCTTCTATCTTGTTTTCTTTGTGCCCCTCCCACCCCCTATCCCTCTCCCATTCCCCCCTCCCCCCCGTAACCACCACACTCTTATCAATGTCTCTTAGTTTCACTATTATGTCCCACCTACGTATGGAATAATACAGTTCCTGTTTTTTTCTGATTTACTTATTTCGCTTCGTATCATGTTATCAAGATCCCACCATTTTGCTGTAAATGTTCCGATGTCATCATTTCTTATGGCTGAGTAGTATTCCATAGTGTATATGTGCCACATCTTCTTTATCCAGTCATCTATTGATGGGCTTTTTGGTTGTTTCCATGTCCTGGCCACTGTGAACAATGGTGCAATAAACATGGGGCTGCATGTGTCTTTACGTATCAATGTTTCTGAGTTTTGGGGATATATACCCAGTAGAGGGATTGCTGGGTCATAAGGTAGTTCTATTTTCAGTTTTTTGAGGAACCACCATACTTTCTTCCATAATGGTTGTACTACTTTACATTCCCACCAACAGTGTATGAGGGTTCCTTTTTCTCCACAGCCTCTCCAACATTTGCTATTACCTGACTTGCTAATAACAGCTAATCGAACAGGTGTGAGGTGGTATCTCATTGCCGTTTTGATTTGCATTTCTCTAATAGCTAAAGAAGATGAGCATCTTTTCATATATCTGTTGGCCATTTGTATTTCTTCCTGGGAGAAGTGTCTATTCATATCCTCTTCCCATTTTTTTATTGGATTGTTTGTTTGTTTGTTGTTGAGTTTTATGAGTTCTTTGTATATTTTGGATATTAGGCCCTTATCTGAGCTGTTGTTTGAAAATATCATTTCCCATTTAGTTGGCTTTCTGTTTATTTTGTTATCAGTTTCCCTTGCTGAGCAAAAACTTCTTAGTCTGATGTAGTCCCATTCATTAATTTTTGCCTTCACTTCTCTTGCCATTGGAGTCAAATTCATAAAATGCTCTTTAAAACCCAGGTCCATGAGTTGAGTACCTATGTCTTCTTCTATGTACTTAATTGTATCAGGTCTTATGTTTAGATCTTTGATCCATTTTGAGTTAATTTTTGTACAGGGGGAGAGACTGTAGTCCAGTTTCATTCTTTTGCATGTGGCTTTCCAGTTTTCCCAGCACCATTTATTGAAGAGGCTTTCTTTTCTCCATTGTGTGTTGTTGGCCCCTTTATCAAAAATTATTTGACTATATATATGTGGTTTTATTTCTGGACTTTCTATTCTGTTCCATTGGTCTGAGTGTCTATTTTTCTGCCAATACCATGCTGTTTTGATTGTCGTGGCCCTATAATAGAGTTTGAAGTCAGGTATTGTTATGCCCCCAGCTTCATTCTTTTTCTTTAGGATTGTTTTGGCTATTCGGGGTTTTTTATAGTTCCATATAAATCTGATGATTTTTTGCTCTATTTCTTTAAAAAATGTCATTGGAATTTTGATGGGAATTGCATTAAATTTGTATATTGCTTTGGGTAATATAGCCATCTTGATTATATTTATTCTTCCTAGCCAAGAACAAGGTATATTCTTCCATCTCATTATATCTTTTTCGATTTCCCTTAACAATGGTTTATAGTTTTCATTATATAAGTCCTTTACATTCTTTGTTATGTTTATTCCTAAGTATTTTATTTTTTTTGTTGCAATCGTGAAGGGGATTATTCTTTTGAGTTCCTTCTCAGTTGTTTCATTGTTGGCATATAGAAAGGCTATTGACTTCTGTATGTTAATTTTGTATCCTGCGACCTTACTGTATTGGCTTATTGTTTCTAGTAGTCTTTTTGTGGATTCTTTGGGGTTTTCGATGTATACGATCATATCATCTGCAAAAAGTGATACCTTTACTTCTTCTTTTCCGATATGGATGCCTTTTATTTCTTTGTCTTGTCTGATTGCTCTGGCTAGAACCTCTAGTACCACATTAAATAAGAGTGGAGAGAGTGGACAACCCTGTCTTGTTCCTGATTTAAGGGGGAAAGCCTTCAGTTTAGTGCCATTTAATATGATGTTAGCTGATGGTTTATCATATATGGCCTTTATCATGTTGAGATATTTTCCTTCTATACCCATTTTGTTGAGAGTCTTAAACATAAAATTGTGTTGTATTTTATCGAAAGCCTTTTCTGCGTCTATTGATAAGATCATGTGGTTTTTGTTCTTTGTTTTGTTGATATGGTGTATTACATTAACCGTTTTACGTATGTTGAACCATCCTTGAGATTCTGGGATGAATCCCACTTGATCATGATGTATTATTTTTTTAATATGTTGTTGTATTCGATTTGCTAGTATTTTGTTTAGTATTTTAGCATCTGTATTCATTAGAGATATTGGTCTGTAGTTTTCTTTTTTTGTGCCATCCTTGCCTGGTTTTGGTATGAGGGTTATGTTGGCCTCATAAAATGTGTTTGGAAGTATTGCTTCTTCTTCAATTTTTTGGAAGACTTTGAGTAGAATAGGAACCAAGTCTTCTTTGAATGTTTGATAAAATTCGCTGGTATAGCCGTCAGGGCCTGGACTTTTATTTTTGGGGAGGTTTTTAATGGTTTTTTCTATTTCTTCTCTACTGATAGGTCTGTTTAGGCTTTCTGCTTCTTCTTGACTCAGTCTAGGAAGGTTGTATTGTTCTAGGAATTTATCCATTTCTTCTAGGTTGTTGAATTTAGTGGCATAAAGTTTTTCATAGTATTCTACAATAATTCTTTGTATATCTACGGTGTCCGTGGTGATTTCTCCTCTTTCATTTTGTATTTTGTTTATATGAGTTCTTTCTCTTTTTTCCTTGGTAAGTCTTGCCAAGGGTTTGTCAATTTTGTTGATCTTTTCAAAGAACCAGCTCCTTGTTCTATTAATTTTTTCTATAGTTTTTCTGTTCTCTAATTCATTTATTTCTGCTCTGATTTTTATTATCTCCTTTCTTCGGCTGGTTTTGGGTTGTCTTTGTTCTTCTTTTTCTAGTTCCTTAAGGTGTGAAGTTAAGTGGTTCACTTGGGCTCTCTCTTGTTTGTTCATATATGCCTGAAGCGATATGAACTTCCCTCTTATCACTGCTTTTGCTGCATCCCATAGATTCTGATATGTCGTATTGTCATTTTCATTAGTCTGTATATATCTTTTGATCTCTGCACTTATTTCTTCTTTGACCCATTCATTTTTTAAAAGTATGTTGTTTAGTTTCCACATTTTTGTGGGATTTTTTTCCTCTTTTTTGCAGTTGAATTCTAGTTTCAAGGCTTTATGATCAGAAAATATGCTTGGTACAACTTCAATTTTTCTGAATTTGCTGATATTGTTTTTGTGGCCCAACATATGGTCAATTCTTGAGAATGATCCATGTACACTGGAGAAAAATGTATACTCAGTCACTTTGGGATGAAATGTCCTGTAGATGTCTATCATATCCAGGTGCTCTAGTGTTTTGTTTAAGGCCACTATGTCTTTGTTGATTCTCTGTTTGGATGACCGATCTAGAGCCGTCAGCGGTGTATTGAGGTCTCCAAGTATGATTGTATTTTTGTCAGTTTTTGTTTTAAGATCAATAAGTAGCTGTCTTATATATTTTGGTGCTCCTTGGTTTGGTGCATATATATTAAGAATTGTTATGTCTTCTTGATTCAGTGTCCCCTTAGCCATTATGAAATGGCCATTTTTGTCTCTAAGTACTTTTCCTGTCTTGTAGTCAGCATTATCCGATATGAGTATTGCTACACCTGCTTTTTTTTGGATGTTATTTGCTTGGAGTATTGTTTTCCAGCCTTTCACTTTGAATTTGTTTTTATCCTTGTTACTTAGATGAGTTTCCTGTAGGCAGCATACAGTTGGATTTTCTTTTTTAATCCATTCTGCTACTCTGTGCCTTTTTATTGGTGAGTTTAATCCATTTACATTTAGTGTAATTATTGATACTTGTGAGTTCCCTATTGCCATTTTATATCTTGCTTTCTGTTAGTTTTGTGTCTTGTTTGATCCTTCTCTTTCGTTTTTCTATCTTTTGTTTTTATTTGGTTGTATTCCATACATCTTTCCTCTGTTGCTATCTTTTTTATCTCATGTGCTTCTGTGGTGGTTTTTTCAATGGTGGTTACCTTTGAGTAATGAAAAGGGTCCCTACCCTGTTCATTGTAGCGAACTATTTTGTGAGTACTTTTGCACTCCATCGTCCTTTGCTACTGTTAATCTCCGTCTTCTCCCCCTCTTTCTTTTTGTTGTTGTCACAGTTTAAATTTGGTTTTATTGTGTTCTTCTTGGAGCTTTTACTTGTGGCTCTGTTTTTTTTTGTTCTTTGTATCTGATTGGAGAACCCCCTTTAGTAATTCCTGGAGTGGGGGTTTTCTGATG
This sequence comes from Saccopteryx bilineata, assembly GCF_036850765.1. Classification (NCBI taxonomy): domain Eukaryota; kingdom Metazoa; phylum Chordata; class Mammalia; order Chiroptera; family Emballonuridae; genus Saccopteryx; species Saccopteryx bilineata. The sequence goes on from NC_089499.1 coordinate 69,855,932, forward strand.
ATAAATTCCCTCATCTTTTTAAATATTGGGGTCCACTCTCTTCTAGCTTGTAGAGTTTCTGCTGAGAAATCTGATGATAATCTAATGGGCCTTCCTTTATATGTTGTATTCTTCTTTTCCCTGGCTGCCTTGAGAATTTTTTCTTTGCTGTTGGTTTGTGTCAATTTCATTATGATATGCCTTGGAGTAGGTTTGTTGGGGTTAAGAAAACTTGGAGTTCTGTTTGCTTCTTGAACTTGAGGCTTTAGTTCTTTCCACAGGCTTGGGAAGTTCTCATCAATTATTTGTTTAAGTATGTTCTCCATTCCATTTTCTCTCTCTTCTCCCTCTGATATACCTATTATTCTTATGTTATTCTTTTTGATGGAGTCAGATAATTCTTGCAGGGCTATCTCATTTTTTTTAATTTTTGAGTCTCTTTCTTCTTCTCTCTGTTGTGCCTCAAGTTGCTTGTCTTCTATTTCACTAATCCTCTCTTCTATCTGACCTGTTCTATTAGCTAAGCTTGTTACTTCGTTTTTCAGCTCGTGAATTGAGTTTTTCATCTCTGTTTGATTTGTTTTTATAGTTTCAATTTCCTTGGACATATATTCTTTGTGTTCATGGAGTTGTTTTCTGATTTCCCTATATTGCCTTTCTGTGTTTTCTTGTATATCTCGGAGGATTTTTAGGATTTCTATCTTGAATTCTCTGTCATTTAGCTCCAAGGTTTCCAATATATTAAATTTTTTCTCCATAGATTTTTCCTCATCTAGCTGTGTTACCTCTCTTTCTTTTGTATCCATGATATTCAATTTTCTCTTCCTTAATGGCATCTGAGGGTGGTTTTGTTGATAGTATTAATGAGATTTAATAAAGAATAAAAAGTTAAAAAAAATAAAAAATAACAAATCGAAAAGAGTTGTTTTTTTAAAAAAAAATTAATAATGAAATAAAGAAAAATAAAATAAAATAAAAATTTTTTAAAAAGGAAATTATTCCCCCCCTCTTTTTTTCCTCTCCTCTCCTCTCCCCTCTTTCTTGAGAAAATCTTGTGGTGGACTGTGAGTTATAACAAACAATGCCTGTGATGGAGGGCCTGAATTGGGGAAAAGTAATAAAGGGGCAAAAAAGAGAGAAAGAAAAAAAAAAAAAAAAAAAAAAAAGGAAAAAAAATAAAAGAAAAAAGAAAAAAAAAAGAGCGTATGGATCCACAAAAAGCAAATAAGGAAAAAATTTGGGTCAAGAATAAAATGATTTGCTTTTAGGTGTTGGTTTTCTAAGAGTTATGATGAGAGGAATAAGAGGAAAATGGAAAAATGGGGGGACAAATTAAAAACTTACTATTGTATTCAGTGGAACAAGAACTAGATAATATGGAGAGCCAGGGATGGGAGCACTGCTAGTGAGTTAAAAAGGTGTAGTAAAAACCCCCCAAAATGCCACAAACATAGGTTTGAGTCCCAGATAAGATAATTTGTTTGTTATTGAGGTTTGAATGAGAGGAGATGTAAAGGAGAAAGGAAGAAACTAATATAGAGGGAGAAAAGAAAGAGAGAGAGAGAAAAAAAGAGGGAACCACTAAAAGAAGAAAAAAGAAAGGAGAGAGAGAGAGAGAGTTAAGGGTTTTGGAGTGCAACCCTCATAGAGAGAAAGGAAGAGAAGAGAAATGATAATGGGAGATGTAACACTTATGGGTAGTATAGTTCAAGGAGAGGAGAGAGTAAGACCGGTAGAGAGTTAATCGGCCAAATTGGAGGAGGAAAAAAAAGTCTCAAGAATGAAGATAAGAGAAACAAACGAACAAATATAATAAAATGGGATAGGTTATAAAGTCTGCAGATTATTCTTGATTTTGAGAAGTTATCTTCTTGCTTTTTCTTTTCTCTCCCTCTTCCTGGTCGGTGACTCTGTACCCCGGGTTCTGCCCCTTTGGCACGCTCAGGTAGAGGTTTGCAGTTGATAAGTCTCTATGGCAATGTCATGTATTGTGCTTTATTCTCGTTGGGAGTCGAGGCTCATTAGCATTTATAGGCTCCGACAGTGAGAGAGTCCGTGTTCCTGGAGCCTTTCTCCTAGTCTTTCCTTCCTCAATTAGTAGCCTGATAGTCCAGGTATGGGGTTGCTGCTGCCTCTGCCTGGATAGTAAGAGGCTCAAATTGCTGGCAACTCCCCACTCTATTTCCACTCAGCACAGGGCTCTGGGTAAGGCTCAGTCAGTCAGAGCTGCTAGCATAATCAGGCGGGCTTTCCGCCCACTCGAAGACCTCTGGCTCTGCCACTCTATCCGGTAACACAAGCGGGCGCCCACTTCCGGTGCGCTTGGAGGAAACTCTCACTCACTGTCTGCAACCAGGATATCCGGCCAGCAGTCTCACGCTCTGAGTGAAACCCCCAACCGCAGGGAAAAGTTGCAGCGTTGGAATTGAGTCTCGCTCCGTCCCCGTGTGCGGCTTTTGCAAGGCGCTGGGGCGGCCCGAGACTCCGCCCTGGCCCACACAAAGGCCCCTGACTCTGCCCCTCTCTGCGATAACACGGGCGCGCACTGCTGAGGCACTCGGAGGAATCGCTCACTCCTTATCTGCGCGCGCAAACCAGGATATGAGGCCGGCCGTGGTTCCCTCTGAGTGAAACAGCCTCCAGCACAGAAAATCTCCACCGTTGGGATTAGTTCTCACTCCCTCCCGTGCGTGGCTTTCCCAGGGCGCTGGGGCTGCCCAGAGACTCTGCCCTCAGCCCACCGAAAGGCCTCTGACCCTGCCTCTCCGTGTGGCAACACGGGCACCCACTTCCGCGGCTTAGGAAGAAATCTCTCTTCCACTAACTGCGCACCGACCAGGAGACCAGGTAAAATGGCCGCTCCGCTTGTCTTTCTTTGTTTGGGTTTGGCGCGAGTGTTAGCTTGTATTGCCCGGGTTGCCACAGGATCAGATTTTCCTCTGCTTGGATCTCTGAGCCACAGCCTGGTTCGGCCGTTTTTGCTGCGGGGGCCTGGATCTATTCACCCCCTTTGCCCGCCTCAGTTTCTATATTCACAGTTACCAGAGAAAGCCGCCCTGTTTAGGTTAGTGAGGAAGGCGGAGCATTTCTTACTCCCTATTTCCTTCGGGGTTTGGTTATATATTTAGCCAATTTTTCACTCAATCATACCTTTGGGTGTATTGCGAAGAATCTGGAAGCTCCAAGTATAGGTTTTTCTGTTTCTGGTTGAAGATCTTGTTGAGTTTTGGGGGAGATTTATCGGTATCGCTTCCTACTCCGCCATTACTCTGACGTCAATCTCCCAGAGTCTTTTTTAACACCTACTTGGGAATGGTTGTGGCCACTCTGCCTAAAGCCTTTAACTGCCTGTGTAGCTCTGTCTCTCCTAACTATCAGGGAGTCCCTGACAAGCTATATAATATTGGGGGAGGCCTATCATATAATATGTTATAAGGTGAGTATCTGATGTTTTTGGATAGGGCACATTGGATTTTGAACAATATTAAAGATAGGGCTTGCACCTATTTAAAACCTGTTTCCTGACATAATTTGTTAAACCCTAACTTTAGAGGCCTATTTATGCATTCCACCTTCCCTGAACTCTGAGACTTGTATGTCATGTGAAGCTTCTAAGTGATGCCTAAGGCTGAGCCATCTCTTGTACTACTTTAGCCACAAAGGCAGGGCCATTGTTAGAGTCTGTCTGAAGCAGCAGTGTAAACCTTGGAATGACTTCTTTAAGCAACACCTTTGTTACTTCTCTGGCTTTTTCAGTCCAGGAAGGGTAGGTTTATACCCATGCTGAGTAGGTGCATAATAGCATGAGTATGTAGGCAGCCTTGGCTCTTGGGCATCTTGGTGAAATCCACTTGCACATCTTCAAAAGGGGCTGCCTTATAAGACTGGATATGGGGGACACTGAGGGTCCTTGTTTTACATTGTTCTGTCAGCAGGTTGGACAGCATAACCTGCCCTTGGACAGAGTTGCTAGGAGAGGAATGTAGAAATATCTTCCTAGCAGATTTTCTGTTTTCTCTTGTCCTCAGTGAGTAGCAGTATGCAGAGCCAGGACGATTGCTGGTCCTAAAAGGTGAGGAGCTACTACTCTGCTATCTGGCAGTTGTATCTAGCCATGCTTTAGTTCTTTTGCCCCCTTTTTCCCATCTACCTTTTTTCTCCTTCAGAGTGTGGGGCTCATGGGATAAGAGAGGTCATGGTGGCCTTGAGCTAGGGCAGAGTAGAGGTTTTATTTGCCTTGGCATCTGTTCTGGCATTTCCTTGGGCCTCTGTTGTTTTTCCCCTTCTGATGTCCTCAACAGTGAATTACTGCTACCTGCTTTGGCTTCTAGACTGCTTCGAGCAACTGGAAAATTTCTCCTGGGTATTTAAAATCTTTTTCTTCTATAGTCATGAGCCTTCTTTCCTTGTACATTGCCCATGTACTTGGAGAGTAAGAAAAGCAAAATGGGAGTCAGTAAAGATGTTTGCTCTTTTTCCTTCACTGCGCTCCAAAACTCGAGTTAGGGCAATCATTTCTGCTTGTTGAGCAGAGGTGCCTTGAGGTAGAAGCTGTGCTTCTACAGTCTCTGTTAGAGTCCTTACTGCATACCCTTCTAGTCTTTCTCCCCTTGAACTGATGAAGCTGCAAATTCTCACTCGCTCCATCGGGGATGACTGACATCGGTGGCATATGTACACATTGCCCAGTTTTGAGAGTCTGAAAAGCACAGTCCTGAAAAAACCCTCACTCTATGGGTTCTTTTTTTTTTTTTTTTTACTCCCTTTGAGACCTCATAGAGGGGTTTTGCTAGTGTGGCAAAGTTGAAGATCCACAAACAGCAGAATATTACTGCATCTTGGGACTCTCTGACCTGTCTCCTAGTGGTGGAGACACTTGCTGCTCTAGCATATTGCCAGCATTGTCCCAAGTGGCCTTGGCTATTTCCAGCAATTCATGTCACAGCTGGCGCTAATTAACTTTCAAGAGCCTGTTCTCAGTCCCAGGCATTAGAGCAGCATTTCCCCTTCCCTTCATATTTTGCATCTGCAGCTTCTCACTTCTCTCAGAGGCATCTGCACACTGGGCACTGTCTTTCAGCATAACCTCCAAGTGGGAGAACTTGGGCCTGGCTCTAATGAGGCAGTGGGAGGTGTCTCTGGCTCAGGTGAGCTTATGCTGGAGCTTGATAGGCCTGATGATGATGGGCCTGAGTGTGTGGCGAGGAACCAGGTATGGAAGGGTTAAGCCTTGCTGGTATGTAAGGAGGTGGGGCCAGAGTTTTTGCTTCTTCAGATTCAACAGAGGCTAAGATTTATGGTACCAGTGGCGGCAGCTTCTTGGGTCGGGTGAACATTTCCCTGCCTTTGCACAGTGGATGCCTGGCCTCTAAGCCAAGAGGGAGGGTGCACAACTAGAGTAAGCCAAGTGTCTATATAAGGAAACCAGTTTGGGTGGCCTGGATCTCCAGTGACTACCAGCCATACTTTCTGTACAGTGAACCTGTCCAAGCTCCCTTCCATCAGCTAGCCAACCCTAAATGTGGGCCATTTTAGTTCACACAAGGTTTTCAATTTTCCTGGGGATTTGGTGACTCCATAGTCCCCTGAGAACTCTTTTTTAAATTCTTGATTATCGTGGTCAGGGGAGTGTGTTTTCTCTGGGAACCCCCTATACCTCCCATGACAGACAACAGTCACATCATACAAAGGGATTGGGGAAAGGTAGGAGAAATTTGGAGGGAACACCACTCACTTTATTCATCACTGGCTGCTCCCCTCGTGGAGATATTATACCCTCTTGGCTTATGGCAGGCTGATATAAACCATCAGCATGCATTTCTGCCTCTGAGTCATACAAGACACCCTACAGAACCATGGGTCAGGACTCAACACTTGCTTCGGCCCTGTGGGAGAGAGTTAAAACCCTCTCCCGGTGTCCATCTCATTCTCTTCATACTCACTCTTTCACACAACCTCCCACCATCTGTGGAAGGTGACAAGTCACCACTCCTAACCTGTGGAGGGTGATGGGTCACCACTCCTAACCTGTCCTATGGAGAATGACCAGTCACCACATCTAACTCATGGGGATGGTGATCTTCACTGCTCCGGAGGGTGACCAGGCCTTCCTTCTACCCAGCGGTGCAGGACTTGAGCTGGCTGCCCTTGCCCAGTATGCCTTACTGTGCCTCAGATGTGCCCCTCTTTTCCCATTCCTCTGTTGTCTGATCCTTGCTGGGACTGATGTAGGGGACACCCTTACATTGTTCCTCTACATTTCCCGGCTAATGAACCAGATATCTGTTGCAGGAACAAAGAAGCAACTCCAAAAGGACAAAGATGCACAGACAAGTCTTGGAGAAAGGGGGGGTTTATTAGCCAACGGAGCAGCATAACCCAAAAATGGCAGCAAAGCACGAGCTCCCTGAAGTTAGTTTTTCTGAGTCTTATATATGTTTACAGCCTTAGCTTTCACATGACAAGTGCCTGATTTATTTGACTTCTTTGTCTGCAGACCTACGTAACTATTATGTCTCTGGGAGAGGAGAGGGTATGAGAGGTGGTTCGAACCATTTGTCCTTGACTATTCACATATCCGGTTTTTCTTGCTTGTGTTGCAGGTTATTTCAGGAAGCTGATAGAGGGCTGCACAGCTGTGACTTGTTACTTTTCAAACTTTCTCAGTTAGCCCTTTGAGCCCTTCCCCCCTCCCTCATTAGAAGGTTAATTCATATATACCAAGCTATGAACCCAGATATTACTGTCAAATAAATCCTTTCTATCTTCCATAAAAATGTAATAGTGAACAAAATAGAGAAAGTACACACAAGACAGTGAAGACATAAGTGGTAGCTGACTTGGTGGCTTGGGAGAATTGTCTTGTCCAACCTGACAGCACACTGTCAGATGCCAGTGTGTTGCTTGCTTTCTCAATTTTAATCAGAAAGTCTTCATTTCAAAACATGTGGTTCTATTAATACCTCACCAAATATTATTTGCATGTGATTTTTTTCTTAAATCAGAGTATATAGGAGTCTTCCAGTCAAGATTGCAGAGTGAGTAAACTGTAAGCTTGCCTCCTGTCATAATCACATCAAAATTACAACTAAATTATAGAATAACTCTCATTGAAAACCACCTAAAGATCAATTTAAAAAAATTTTATAATTAGAAATATAAGGAAAAAGACATAGGAGACTGATAGGAAAGGGGGAGAAACAGAATGGGCAGGTCCCACACCCATAATATGAAGATTTAGAAACTAGAGGATATCTCAGCTGCAGAAGCCTCCCCTGAGGAGCCATGTGTCCCAACCCCACACCACACTTCCCAAGTCAGGGCACCAGTACCTGAGAAAGTAGTGATTGATTCTGAGAAAGATAAAGAGCTACTAGGGACCAAAGTTCTGTTCTAAAAGGGCTATGGGCAGACTTCTTTGTTCACAAACTCACTCACTCTAAGTTCCAGTGTTGAGGTTATAGCTCAAAAAGTGCCAGGGGCATATGAAGAGGAACTAAATTGAATAACTTCAGGGTGAGGGCTGGAGGGTAAGGATCAGGGCAGCTCTCTCCAGGTATGGAAGCACTAGCAGGCACCATTTTTCCTTTGTTGAGATACAAATAAATGGAAGACTATACCATGCTAATGAATATAAATGAATATCATTAAAATGTTTATACTTCCCAAAGTAATCTAGAGGTTTAATGTACTTGCTATCAAAATACCAAGACATTTTTCACAGAACTACAACAAATAATTCTAACATGTATTAGAATCACAAAAGATCCTGAATAACCAAAGCAATATTGAGAAAAAACAATAAAGTTGTAGGTATCTCGCTCCTTGATATCAAACTACATTCAAGATTATAGTAATCAAAACATAGCACTGCCATAAAAACAGACACATAGATCAATGGAACAGAATAGAAAGCCCAGAAATACACCCATGCCTGTATGGTCAACCAATCTATGACAAAAGAGGAAACAACATACAATGGGTGAAGGCAGTTTCGTAAGTAAATGGTCTTTGGAAAATTGAACAGACACATGCAAAACAATAAAACTAAACCACTTTCTTACTTTATATACAAACATTAACTCAAAATGAATTAAAGCCTGACCATGTGGTGGTGCAGTAGATAGAGTGTCAAACTGGGATGCAGAGGACCCAGATTCTAAAGCCGAGGTCGTCGATAGCTTGAACGCAGGCTCATCTGGTTTGAGCACAGCTCACCAGCTTCAACCCAAGGTCTCTGGCTTGAGAAAGGGGTCACGTGGTCTGCTGTTGCCCCCCCCCCCAGTTAAGGCATGTATGAGAAAACAATCAATGAACAACTAAGGTGCCACAACAAAGAATTGAAGCTTCTCAACTCTCTGCCTTTCTGTCTGTCTGTCCCTATCTGTCTCTGTCACACACACACACACACACAAAATGAATTACAGACAAATGTAAGACCTGAAACCATAAAACTCCTAGAAGAAAGCATAGGCAGTAAATTCTTTGACATTGCCCTAGCAATATTTGTTTTTTGGATACTCTTAGACATCGCTCTTAGCACTATTTGTGTTTCTGGATACATATCCCCAGGCAAGGAAAACAAAGAAAGAATAAAAAATAAGACCACGACAAACTAAAAAGTTTTGCACAGCAAAAGTAACTATCAACCAAACAAAAAAACAACCTACTGAATGAGAGAAGGTATTCACAAGTGATACTCCTAATAAGAGGTTAATATTAAAAATATATAAGGAACTCATACAACTTAACACCAAAAAGAAACAATCTGATTAAAATATGGGCAGAGGACTTGAAAAGACATTTCTCCAAATAAGACATACAGATGGCTAATACACAAGTGAAAAGATTCTCAATACCACTAATCATCAGGGAAATGCAAATTGAAACCACGATGGGATGTTACTTCATACTTGTCAGAATGGCTATCATCAATATATCTACACACAAGTGTTGACAAGAATCTGGAAAAAATGAAAACTTCATGTAGTATTGATGAGATTGTAAAATAATACAGCCAATATGAAAACATTATGGAGTTTCCTAAAAAAAATAAAAATACTAGAAGACCCAGCAATTCCATTTCTGGGTATTTATCCAAAAAATTCCAGAACACTAATTTGAAAAGATATATGAACCCGTATAATCATTGCAGCATTATTTACAACAGCCAAGATATGGAAGCAGCCTAAGTGTCCACAATAGATGAATGGATTAAGAAAGAGGTGGTAGAGCCCTGGCCGGTTGGCTCAGTGGTAGAGCGTCGGCCTGGTGTGCAGGAGTCCTGGGTCCAATTCCCAGTCAGGGCACACAGGAGAAGCACCCATCTGCTTCTCCACCTCTCCCCCTCTCCTTCCTCTCTGTCTCTCTCTTTCTCTCCTGCAGCCAAAGCTCCATTGGAGCAAAGTTTGCCCGGGTGCTGAGGATGGCTCCATGGCCTCTGCCTCAGGCACTAGAATAGCTCTGATTGTGGCAGAGTGACGCCCCAGATGGGCAGAGCATCGCCCCCTGGTGGGCATGCCAGGTGGATACCGGTCGGGTGCATGCGAGAGTCTATCTGACTGCCTCCCCGTTTCCAGCTTCAGAAAAATACAAAAGAAATAAGAAAGAAAGAAAGAAAGAAAGAAAGAAAGAAAGAAAGAAAGAAAGAAAGAAAGAAAGAAAGAAAGGAAAGGAAAGGAAAGGAAAGAAAGAAAGAAAGAAAGAAAGAAAGAAAGAAAGAAAGAAAGAAAGAAAGAAAAAGGTGATATTTATACACACACACACAATGGAATATTACTTGGCCATAAAAAATAATTAAATCTTACCATATGCTGCAACATGGATGAACCAAGAAGGTATTACACTGAGTGAAATAAAGTCAGACAGAAAAAGACAAATACTATATATGATTTCATACAATATGTAATTTCGATTATATGTAGAATCTGAAATACAAAATACAAAAATAATCTTACTGAATAAACTCATAGATACAGAGAACAAATTGATACTTGGCAAATGGGAGGTTGGGTAGGAAGAATGGGTAAAAATGGTGAAAGGGATTAAGAAGTAAAAATTGTCAGGTATAAAAATAATAATGGGGCTGTGAAGTACACAGCATCAAGAATACAGTCAATAATATTGTAATAACTATGTATGGTGTGAGATGGGCACTATACTTATCAGGGTGATCATTTTATAGGTTATCTAATAAATGCTTAAGCACTGTATTGTACACCTTAAATTGATATAATGTTGCATGTCAAGTGTAATTGAAAAATAAATTTTAAAAAACAAGAAAAAATAAATCAAAGTGTATAACAGAGTCCACCTTTCTCCCTTTTTATAAAGTATAAATGGACAGTTTGGGATTCTGTTTTTTTCTCCAAAACCCCCTTAACAACCCTTACTATGTGCCAAATTATAGATAGACATATTCTGAAAACAGCATTCATAGTTGTTATTATCAAAAGGATCTTAATATTTTCCAACAACATGTACACACACACACACACACATACACACACACACCAAAACAAACAAACAAAAAGACAAGAGAAAATGAACAATCAAAAGAAAAAAAATCAAAAAATAATTTGATCTTTTTTATTGACATTTTTGAAGTGACATTGATTAATAAAATTATATAGGCTTTAGGTGTACAATTCTAGAATACATCATCTGTATATTGTATTGTGTGCTCACCACCCCAAGTCGCATCTCCTTTCATCACCATTTATCTTCCCTAGACACTCTTCTACATTTGTCAAACTGGTCATAAGTGATGAACTACTGGCTTGCATTGAGGGGTATCAAAGAGTCCATACACTCTAGGGCATAGTATTTGTTCCATACCAGAAAATCTTTCTCAGTTTCTATTTCAGCAGAATGTTTTTCTTAGCAATCCCTAGGCAGTATTCATGTTTCGGAGATAGGAAATAGCCACTCTTGTGAAATGCTTGAATATTCTTCTTTGCTTTGGCCAACAAGTTTAGTGCCAAGTCCATGTGCAGCGAGTATATTAAGCTATAAGATGATCTAATTTAACCCTGGAACATAATAGTTTCCCTAATGTTATGGCCAAGTTCCTGGAATATTTATGTAATTATTCAGGGCAAATCAAAGTCATGAAGTAAAGCTACTAGTGAGAAAAGATAAACCTGGGAAAATTAGGTCATAGCCTTATAATTTTTTCTTTTTTTTATTAATTTTAATTTATTGCATTAACATGGATTCAAGTCTTCCACTCAATATAATATAACACCCTCACCCCCCAAATACATGCCCCCATTACACTCCTTCTGTCCCCCTCCCTCTAACTCCCTCCCCTGCTTCCCTCTGGAATTTGCTGTCCTGTTATCTGTATCTATGTGTTATGTATACACAATTTCATTAACCCCTTTACCTTCTCTGATCTCCTCACCCTTCCCTCTGACAGCTGTTCCTCTGTTCCCCATGACCTACCTCTGCCCCTATTCTGTTCCTCAGTTCACCTTGTTCATTAGATTCCACATATAAGTGAGATCGTATATCTTTTCTTTCTCTGTCTGGCTTATTCCACTCAGGATAATAATCTCCATGTCTATCAATGCCATCACAAAAGGTAAGATTTCCTTCTTCTTCATGGCTGCATAGTATTTCATTGTGTATATGTACCACTGCTTTTTTTTTTTTTTCCTGAAGTTGGAAATGGGGAGGCAGTCAGACAGACTCCCGCATGCGCCGGACCGGGATCCACCCGGCACGGCCACCAGGGGGCGATGCTCTGCCCATCCAGGGCGTCGCTCTGTCGGGACCAGAGCCATTCTCGCACCTGAGGCAGAGGTCAAGGAGCCATCCTTAGTACCCGGGCCAACTCTCCTCCAATGGAGCCTTGGCTGCAGGAGGGAAAGAGAGAGACAGAGAGGAAGGAGAGGGGGAGGGGTGGAGAAGCAGATGGGCGCCTCTCCTGTGTGCCCTGGCCAGGAATCTAACCTGGGACTCCTGCCCACCAGGCCAATGCTCTACTACTGAGCCAACAAGCCAGGGCCCATTTTTTCTTTTGAATCAGTGTTTTGGTATTCTTTGGATATATTCCTAAAAGTGGAATATCTGGGTCAAAAGGCAGTCCATTTTTAATTTTTTGAGGAAATACCATACTGTTTTCCATGATGGCTGCACAATTCTGCATTCTCACCAGCAGTGCAGGAGGGTTCCCTTTTCTCCACACCCTTGCCAGCACTTATTGTGTGTTGATTTGTTAATGAGCGCCATTCTGACAGGTATGAGGAGATATCTCATTGTGGTTTAAATTTGCATTTCTTTGATGATTAATGACATTGAACATTTTTTCATAAGCCTATTGGCCATCTGTATGTCCCCTTTGGAGAAGTGTCTATTCAGTACCTTTGCCTATTTTTTAATTGTATTGTTTACCATCCTGGTGTTGAGTTTCAGAAGCTTTTTGTAAATCTTGGTTATTAACCCCTTATCATACATATTGGTGAATATGTTCTCCCGTTGTGTCGGTTGTGTTTTCATTTTGTTAATAGTGTCTTTAGCTTTGCAAAAGCTTTTTAGTTTGATATAGTCCCATTTGTTTATATTCTCCTTTATTTCACTTGCCCATGAAGATACGTTAGCAAAAAATATTGCTACAAGAGATACTGGAGAGTTTACTGCTTATATTTTCTTTTAAGATGTTTATGGTTTTATAACTTACATTTAAGTCTTTTATACATTTTGAATTTTTTTGTGAATGGTGTAAGTTGATGGTCTAGTTTCATTTTTTTTTTTTTGCGTGTACCTGTCTAATTTTCCCCACACCATTTATTAAAGAGGTTGTCTTTATTATATGCTCTTACCTCCTTTGTCAAATATCAATTGACCATAAAGGTGTGGGTCTATTTCTGGGTTCTCTGTTTTGTTCCATTGATTTGTATGCCTGTTCTTATGCCAGTACCAAGCTGTTTTAATTACATGGCCTTGTAGTATAACTTGATATCAGGAAGTGCAATACCTCTCACTTTATTCTTTATTTTCAAGATTTTTGAGACTATTCAGGTTCTTTTTTTGTTCCATATTAATTTTTGGAATATTTGTTCTATATCTTTGAAGTATGCCTTTGGTTTTTTAATAGAAATTGCTTTGACTCTATAGATTGCTTGGGGTATTATGGACATTTTATTCTTCCTATACATGAACATGTTATATGTTTTCACTTGTTTGTATCTTCTTTGATTTCTTTTTTCAATGTCTTATAATTTTCCAAGTACAAGTCTTTTACCTCTTTGGTTAAACTTATTTCTGCGTACTTTATTATATTTTATTGTTGCTGTTGTTGTTGCAATAGTGAAGGTGCTTGTTTCCTTAATTTCACTTTCTGACAGTTTATCGTTGAAGTATAAAATGCCACTGATTTCTGAATATTAATTTTATATTCTGCCATTGTGCTGAATTTGTTTATCAGGTCTATTAGTTTTTTTACTGAGATTTTAGTGTTTTATAAGTACAGTATAATGTCATAAAAAAATAATGATAGTCTTACTTCTCCTTTACCAATTTGGATGCTTTTTTTTTTCCTCGTCTTATTTCCATGGCTAGGACTTCCAGAACTATGTTGAATAAGAGCAGTGAAAAGGGAACGGCACCCCTGCCTTGCTCCTGGTCTTAAGGGGATTGCTTTTAATGTTTGCTCATTGACTATGATGTTGGCTGTGGGTTTGTCATAGATGGCTTTTATTATGTTGAGGTATGTTGCCTGTATTCCCATTTTGCTGAGAGTTTTAATCATAAATAGGTGCTGGATTTTATCAAATGCTTTTTCTGTATCTATGATAAAGTCATGTGATATTTGTCCTTCCTTTTGTTTATACGATGAATCACATTTATTGGTTTGTGAATATTGTACCAGCCTTGCCTCCCCAAAATAAATCCCACTTGATCATAATGTATGATCTTTTTGATGTATTGTTGGATCTATTTTGCTAATATTTTGTTGAGAATTTTGGCATCTATGTTCATCAGGGATATTGGCCTATAGTTTTCTTTCTTTGTAGTGTCTTTACCTGGTTTTGGAATGAGGATCATGCTTGTCTCATAAAAGAAGCTTGAAAGTCTTTTGTCCTCTTGAATTTTTTGAAAAAGCTTGAGAACAATAGGTATTAGTTCTTCTTTTAATGTTTGGTCGCATTTTTTTTGCTCATTTGTCTGTGTATTAGGTAGTTCTGTCTGACTTTGAACTTTTTGTGTTGTCTTTATGAGGAAGATGGGCTCAGTGGTACTGACCTCCAGGCCACCTGTTTTCCTTTTCCTAGGAATGCTTCTTGAGGGTACTATTTTCCCTCCTGTTGTCTGTCAGCATTGAATGCAGTTGGTCCTTTTATGGGTACAGTTATTCCTTCAGGCTGGCTGGCTCTAAGGGTCAACCTTGATCATGTGTTTTACACACTATGAAATGTCTGTCTTGGTGGGTGTATTTATTCTCTACAGTGTCTGGTGCCTGCTAGACTCCTCCTTTGGCCGTGCTGCCTATGTAGCTAGCTGAGTCTAAGGTTGGTTCTATCTGTCACCCACTACTTGTTGTTGGTTCTACATCTTCTTAGGTTGCCATCAGCCATTGTTTGTAACCTGCTGTGCACTACCTGTCTGCAGGTGCTGCTCCTTTTGCTGTTTTTGTTTGTGTTTCCTGTGCCTGGGTAGTGTGGGCTTAGAGAGGACAGCAACTCCATAAATGCCCGAGCTCTGTAAGATTTACCTCCATTTTTTAGTGCTCCACCTCCTCTTTCAGCTGCCTGGTCTTCCAACAGAGTCTTCTGTAGAAACATTGTAATGTGGGCCCAGACTGACCTCACCCAACCAATCACTCTACAGGTTGCAAGCTTGGTGGGTTAGGACAGCTGAGGTTGTGAATACAACGTTAGAGGGACCTACTACTTCAGGGTTCTCTTTGTCAGGAGCTCAGTACAGGGAATGTGACCCCTACTCTAGAGCCTAATCCCTCAGCCACTACTGGATACTCAAATTTTATTTCTCCCCAGCAAGGGGAGCCACAGGTTCAGATCAAATAGACTGACAGTCCTCTCTGCAGAAGTTCTTAGAGCTGATGAGACCTTGGTTTCAGGGAGGAAGAATGAGAGAGTCCTTTTCTGGGGCTGTGTCCCCCCAAAAAGTAGCTAAGCCCCTTGTCCAGACCCAACAATAGACTTGTAGGGTCCCACAGTTTACATGCTCCAAGCCTCTCTCCCTTCTGCCTGTGGAATCTAACACAGTGGGTCAGGAGACTCAGCACCCAGGCCAGCTGGCTGTGAAATTCCACCCTGTCCAATTCACATGAGCCACTGTGCCAATGCTGATCTCAGAAAGCAGAACACACCTCAGCTGGGCCAGGTGTGAGGAACCCTTTCTTAGGGTACCAACTAGCAAGGGTTATTAGGTCCTGAACCAATGCTCTCTGCAGCTGGAACTGGATGTGCCAGCCCTGGTTGTCCCTAGAGGAAATCTGGCACAGACCAGTGGGAGACACTACCCATGACCATCCCTCAGCAATCTGCTTGGAGCTACAGGCAATCCAGTTTGTTGTTGCCTCTGCTGGGCCCAGGTGCACATATAAATACCAAGCTGCATACATAGGCTGGCTTTTACCCACACTGGGTGCAGGGCAGCTGTGTAAAGTTTGCTCATGGATTTACCAGCTGCAAATACTTTTTTCTGATTGGTGTGTGGGTGTGTAGCAGTGCCACGTGTATATAGCCTATATAAGGCTATAGGTGCTTGTGCTTGAGAGAGGTGGAGGGTTGTGGATGTGTGAATTGCCTGCCTGTCACTGTGAGGGGCCATTCTTGCTGTTTGTGTGCCAAAGAAGAGGTTTTCCCCTGCATGTGTGCTTGTCCACCGTTTTGAGATTTTAGTAAATGGAATGGCCCAACATGTTTCGGCTCTGCAGCTTTTTACCGTCTACCTGAATCCAATGTGGACCTGCCTGGCCTCGGCCACTGGCATTACACTGGACTTGGGGGAAGG
The DNA here is from genome assembly GCF_036850765.1 of Saccopteryx bilineata. Lineage (NCBI taxonomy): Eukaryota > Metazoa > Chordata > Mammalia > Chiroptera > Emballonuridae > Saccopteryx > Saccopteryx bilineata. The sequence continues at coordinate 69,871,892 of NC_089499.1, forward strand.
TTCATTTAAAAGGCCAAGGTTCCCTGAGTCCTACCTACTGCAGCCTCTGTCTGCTTCCTGCTTGTTGGGCTATAGGCCACTGAAAAAAACTTCTGGTAGAGTCTAGAGCCTACGGCAATTCAGGGATTAGGAAGGGTGGTGGGTGTGGCTGGGCCCCAGGTGTCAGTCTTTCCAAACATTACTCACAGACTTCAGTAGGGTGTGGCCCCAGGAGTCTGGTGGAGGAGGCCTCTGAGACCCAGAGGTGTGGATTCTCTGCAGTGCTGACAGTTTCTACTGAGCCTCCTGTGAGGCAGAAACATAGATTTGGGAGCATGAAGAAGAATTCCCCAGCTTCAACACCAGAAAACTGAGTCACTGACATGCCCCCTGCTTATTGGCTGGCCTCTCAGAATGACCCAATCTCCATGAGTGGAGCAGCAGAGACTCCCAAGCGTGGGGCAGTTGTTTTATCCCAGGCTGATGCCACTCAAAGGTGACTGCTCCGCCCAAGAAATAATGGCAACTGCAGTATTGGAGAATGACTCAGCACAGGGATTCTCGTAGCTGTTCCTATGGTGTCTCTTGGTGGGCCTCCAAATTCACACTCTCCTCATGCAACTCTAGTCCTCTCAGCTCTCTCCTGCTGGAGCCCTGGGTAAGTGGTTATGAATAAGATTTTCTGTCCTGGCCATTTTAGATGGAACCTGCATCTCTGAGAGCTCCGTTTCTTTCTTACAGATGGAAATTTAGGCTTTTTTCACTGTCAAATACTGTGTGGGCATCTCTTCTAGGCTCTGGGGCTCTAGGCTAGGTCACCAGGCCTTGGGCTGAGGACCCTCCCCTATCAGGGTGACCATCCCCACAGTGAGTGTCCCTCCCAGACCCTCAGCCACCACTAGCTCCTGGGAGTGGGGCCAGAGGTGGATTAAGGTTGCTTGAGGCCCAGGTATAGAAGAAAATATTGGGCTCCTTAAAATAAAGAGACAGGAAAAATAAAAATGCATGTTAACCATATTTTAAATAAATAAAAAATATTTTGTACTACTAATGTTAAAATTGCACATATGAAACCAAACTTGATGTCATTTAAAAAAAGTGTAAAGTTGGGGTTTTGTGGGGGCCTTCAGAAGTTGGGGCCCAGGGTGTGCGCCCAGTGCACCCACCTTTAAATCCCTCTCTAAGTGAGGCAGCCCTTCCTGTGTCTCCACCCTTCCTACCAGTCTCATTGTGGCTTCTCCTGTGATTCTTGGTTATAGACTCCTTGTCATTTAGTCCAAAATTGGTTTTTCAAGATGATTGTCCTTAAATTAAGTTTTAATCCAATTTGGTCCTGGAAGGTGAAAGTTGGAATGTTCACCTACTACATCGCCATCTTGGAATCCAAACTCCTATCATTTTTGTTCCTGACTTTGCTTTATTTTATTTTGCAGAACTTGTAAATAACTACTTGACAATATATTACATATCAATTTGTTTATGTTTTGTCTCACCCCAATAAAAATAAATGCCATCAAGTCAAATCAAAGACATTGCCTAATATGTCCAGCACGCTATCCCCAGCACCTAGGACAAAATGTAACCCTAATAAGACCTTAGTGGAGATTGTGTGAATGAACTTAATTATCTGAGTTCATTGAAAAGGTCAGTGATCAATTATTCCCCAGTGCCCAGCCAGCTAACCAACTCTTCTTTGCTATTTTGATTTCTCCTGATGAATTCTCCAAAGTATTCAAATAGAATCATGTTTAATTCTGGCAATATCCTAAGTTGAGACAGAAATTTATTCCATATACATGAATGTTTCCTATTTAAATAACAATGTAATTCTTACCACTTGTTTTAAATGATTCTAATAGCAGAAAATCATTGGCTTTACAAGAATTTCATAATTGGATATCTGGGTATATTTTAGCAAAGGCTAATGGATACATATTTATTTTTTTGTAGAGCTGCTTTTCTATAGTGCCTTGAAATGAACTCTTATTAAACTTTTAAGGATATTCCAAGCAAGCTTTCTTTTATGTTTCTAAAGAAAATTAGCATACTGTTTGTATCCTTATACCAACTTCAGTTTCATGGCCCTTAAATCATCATTTATACATTCTTGGTGTTCAGCAGAGAACAAAATATGTGTCCCATAGAATTTGTGGTTTGTTTTAAGGACACATGAGAGTACAATTGAGAGCCATGCAATTCATAACAAATTCAATCTACACGAGACAGCATATCGTTCAATGCAGCTCCACCTATTTCTCCTTTCCCACAAGAGACCAGAGAAAGGAAGTCATTTGATCAAATATGAAATTCATGAAACACTTTAATTCTATGACAGCCACACCAAGGACCAGAAAATTATTTCAGCTCATATTTTAGATACCCCTGGCAAATGTAAACAGTAGATGCTGTTAGACATTAAGGATTCATTATGTGTACTAAAGAACTAAACTGAAAATCTGCTGATTTATTTGAAATTCCATGGGCTTCTGGTAGGAGATTTATTAAATTATTTACCAAACTTCAATAAGAAAAATGATCATTTATTGAATCTGAATATAACATGAATGGGCTTATTTCTCTGACAACATCGTTTATATTCAGTGATAAAATACATGGTAAAATAACATCTAGTGTCTATCATTAATTCACAAGTAGTAAGACTGTTGCTTTTAAGAGCTGACTCACTGATGATTAAATATTCCCTAGGATCTTGTGATAAGATTTACCTTCTGTCAGTGAAACTTGTCTGTGTCCTAGAGACAAGATTGCTATTTATACAGAGAGAATGCTCCTCTGTCAACCATTGTCTTCTGAGAAAACTATTCACATAATTTCACCATAACTGGTTCTATGTAATTCATCTTCCAAACTTTCTTAATATATTGTACAAGTACTAGATATTAGTCTTTTCTTAAGTCAATATGTTCTTACCAAACGCTTTTTGTGCATAAAGTACATATAATTATACAACTCACAAAAATTAGGGGATATTCCAAAATGATTATGAAATGATAAAATATCCCCTAATTTTTGTGAAAAGTATATATGTGTGTATGTAAAGACATTCAGATATTGTGTGTAACTACACCAGACATTGCAAGTAACTATACACATGGCAAAATAGAAATGGAGATCAAGGTTTAAGCCAGGTAGCTCTATGAATAGTAGTAACTATATAGTGAAGATAGAATGATCAATATCAGTGTTGACACACAACCATTACAGAAAAAGAAGTTAAAGGCATTGTTGCAGATTCTAGGTTAGCCAAAAGTCCCAAAGGGACGGATGATCAAACAAACTTCATCTTGGATAAATTTGTTTCCTGGTAGATAAACTCTCTCTGGTAATAATGGAGTATAATAAAATGGCAGGTTATCTAAATAAGAACACAACAAATTTAAAGCAGGATCTGTGGCTACCAAGACTTGATGACAGCAGAGGAGGGAAGAGAGGTATGAGGAAAGGCTGGTCTAGGGGGGCAGGGGCAATGCAAGGAGACTGTGTCTCTGTGGTAAAGGCTGGCTCTGTCAGAGTCCTGATGAGTAGACATGGGAGACAGAAGAGAGGGGTGTGTGTGTGTGTGTGTGTAAGTCAGGGAGAGAAATTTGAAGATGCTACTTTGGCTCGCCTTCAAGATGGAGGAATAGGGCTGCAAGCCAAGAAATTAAGGCAAGCTCTAGAAGGTGAGAGTAGAGAGAAAGTGAACTCCTCTCTAAAGCCTCCAGAAGCATTCCAATCCTGCAGACACCTTGATTTGTAGCTCAGGGAGACTTCTGCTATATAGACTATAAGATAACAATCTTTATTATTTTAAGTTCTGAAGTTTGTGGTAATATGTTATAGTAGCACGAAACAATGGACCCATTCTTACAGAGAGTCACATCTTTTCATGTGAGTTTTCTAGAACTATTTTATTTTGTACCCATTGGATCCAGTAAACTAGAATAATGTCTTTAGCTGAGTAAACTTTCTTCATTTTTCATTCCTTCTTGCACCCTTCAATTTAGGATTAAAAGATTTATTTGTGGAGCATATTTTTCAAGCTAGAAGGACCTAAAGAAGTCATTTAATTTTCAGATCAAATTTGGCTGTTCAAATTTTTAATCCCAGTAGAACTCAAATTACTTTAGATAAATTACTTAAGATAAATTCTGAAACACTTCAGTAATAAAGTGAGTTTATTTTTTATTTAATTAATAAGAAATTAAATTAATTCAATTGTCTTTTACACAACTTTAAAGTTATTTTAATCCATTAATGCTGAGTCTGTTAGACAGACATTCATGAGATTTGCCTGATAATTTAATGATTCTGCTAGGAGATAAAAGTTAAACTCTGGAATCTTAGAGAAGTAACTAAAACTCATTTACACAGTCTATTACACATTCTGTCTCTGTTGGCTCCTTAAATCAATTTACATGTCCTTCCAGTAAGTGTGTCTGTATATTTTGTTCATTATAACCCAGTTTTTTCTTTGCCCTGCATGTTTATTCCCCCTGAGATGAACAGGTCAGGGCTTCTCAGGGGTCTACACAGGACTCTCTAACCATGAATCTGGAGTTGCACCCTCTCCTGTCGGCAGTTGTCAATGAAAGTCTAGATCTATTAAATGCCTTCAATTCACCTTCATTCAAGACCGACCAGAAAGAGATCATTTTTTGTTTATTTGTTTGTTTAATTGTTTTTTAGTAAGAAAGGAAGGAAAAGGAGAGAAACAGGCAGACAGAAAGACAAGAAGGGAGAGAGATGAAAAGCATCAGGTTGTGGCATTTCAGTTGTTCATTGATTCCTTTCTCATATGTGCCTTGAGCATAGGGTTCTAGGTAAACCAATGACCCCTTGCTCAAGTCAACGATCTTGTGCTCAAGCCAGCAACCTTTGAGCTCAAGCCAGCGACCATGGGGTCAAGCCAGATGAACCCATGCTCAAGCTGGCAACCTCGGGGTTTCGAACCTAAGTTCTCAGTGTCCCAGGCTGATGCTCTCTCCACTTTACTACTGCCTGGGTCAGGCGAGATCATTTGTTTATATTCCCCTATTTTGCCTCTTTGCTTTAAAAAGAAACAAACAAAAATAACATAAAAGGCAACATAACACAGGTCAAGGGCACAAATTTTGGAATCAAACTGAAGTTTGTACAATGGCTCTCAGTTTCCCTGACCTTGGACAACTAACCCAACTTCTTCAGCTTTCATTGTCTCACCTTCTCAAGGAGAGAAGTACACTATGTATTTGTTTGTTATGAGGATTAAATAAGATATCATTTTTAAAGCTTTTATTTAGTCCTGTTGTTATTGCTCAAAAAAATTCAACTATTACTCATGCATTTCTTTCCTTTTTTGATGCACTTTTAAAATAACTATTTGAATGCAAGATACATTTCTTAACTTCTTTGGGTGGCACCTTCACTAGTGAGGTAGGAAATTTTACTATAATAAATCAATCATCTTTCCTTTAGTAGTGAAATTCTATAATTCTAAGAACAATTGACATATTAGCAATATAAACTGCACAGTTGCAAAAGTAAAGGAATATTTAGGGAAAAGAATACTAATATATTTAGTTGTGTTTCTACAACTGCATTTTATTAAAATTTCTCCTGTATTACCTATGAAATTCTATAGTGTGATGTTGCTTCAATCAAAATTTCTAATAAAATAAAAACTAGTATTTATTGTTTATGGCAGGCACTGTTATAAGTGGCTTCTATGTGTTAACTCATCTGATTCCTGATAGATCTTACTACACACATGGAGAGACAATGAGAGAGTGGGAGGGAGGGTGAAGAGACTCAGGCAGAACTTTCCCAATGTAATTATATATTCAATAAAATTTTACTTTAAGTTTTGTCTTTGCAGGATAAAATTTTGGTTTGCGATAAAAATCTATTTTTATACTTTATTTTTATACTTATTTTAGAACACACCTGAAATTCTCACTTGCACTTCATTTCACATACTAGGAAGGTTTAATACATTTTAAGTAGTGTAACAGGGTCTAGATTAAAGTATAGAGAGTCAAATACAGGACATGAACAAATGACTCTGTTAATGTGAGGCTTACATACTGGCATAGAAGCTTTAATCACTTTAAAGGGGAAAACATGCCAACTAAAGAGTGAAATCAGGAAAATGTGTCCAAGAAAAACAAACATTTTAGAACAGTGATGTCCAATAAAATGATAATATGTCCTGGCCTGGTAGCTTGTTAGTTGAAACATCATCCCAAAGCACAGAGGTTGCCAATTTGATCCCCAGTCAAGGCTATATAGAAACATTTCTCTCTCCCTTCCTCTATCTAAAATCAATAAAATAAACATTAAATATATATGTATTATATATATTATATGTGTGTGTGTGTGTGTGTGTATATATATATATATATATATATATATATATATATATATATGGGCCACATATATTACTCTACATTTCCTTTTTTTTTCTTTTTTTTAATTTAGACAATTTAACAGGGTGACATTGGTTATCTAGAGTACATAGATTTAGAGAAAACATCTCCATATCATTTGGACAGTTGATTATGCTGTATACCCATCACTCAAAAGTCAAATCATCTTCTGTCACCCTATATTTTGTTTCTCTTTAAGTCCCTCCTTTCCTCCACCCTCTACCCCTCCTCCCTTCTTCTTTCCCTGGTAATCACTAAACTTTTATCCATGTCCATGAGTTTCAATTTTGTGTCCCACCTATGTATGGAATCATACAGTTCTTAGCTTTCTCTGATTTACTTATTTCACTCAGTATAATGTTATCAAGGTCCATCCATGTTCTCGTAAATGATCCTATGTCATCATTTCTTATGGCTGAGTAGTATTCCATTGTATATATGTACCACATATTTTTTTATCCAATCCTCTATTGAAGGGCATTTTGGCTGTTCCCATGTCATGGCCACTGTGAACAATGCTGTGATGAACATGGGGGTGCATGTGACTTTACACACTCATGTTTTCAAGTTTTGGGGGTATAAACCCAGTATACTCTACATTTTCTAATAACCACATTAAAATAACTTTTTAAAACAATTGAAATTAGTTATAATATAGTAAACATATTACATCTGAAATATTTTCATTTCAATATGTAATTAATATTAAAATTATTAATGAGATAGTTTATATCCTCTTTATCATGCTAAGTCTTTGAAACCCAGTGTGTTTTGTGTCTTATAGAACATCTCTGTTCAAATGATCTGCATGTCACATGCTCAGCAACTACATGGAACTAATGATGGACAGTGTGGTTTAGGTCTCTCTAAACTTTGGCTAATGTCAAAAGTGTAACAATAGGTTAATGTATGAAAATCATGTATGTACTTCTGTTTTGAGATTTAAGAATTGTTTGAAGAAGGTATCTCTGCTTGTTACAGATGAGAGTTCAGGGTCTCACAAGTATTGGATTGCACCGGGAGGGGAAGGAGAACTAGGCAGAGATGGAAAGTTGAACCAAACCCTCACTTGGCTGAGTTACAATTCATGCAGCTCAACTTCCTCGTCTCTAAATTGTGGACTGTTACATGATCTATCGACTTCCTTGCATAATTTTGAGGACTGAATAAAATAAGTGAACTTGTAGAGGATACTACAATGTAAAAATATGGTAACAACAATTGTTGTTGACAGAGGTGGATTGAGGTCGGTTGAGGCCCTGGGCCTCAACAGAAGAAAATATTGGGTCCCTTTAAAAAAAGAGAGAGACAGGGAAAATAAAAATACATGATAACCATATTTTTAAATAAATAAAAAATATTATGTAGTATTAATGCTAAAATTGTACATATGAAACCAAACTTGGTGTCATTATAAATAAGTGTGTGGTTAGGGCTTTGTGAGGCCCTTCAGAAGTCAGGGCCCAGGTGCTCACCTGGCGCACCTGCTGTTCAGTCTGCCTCTGGTTGTCAAGATAACGTTGGTGATGATGGTGATAATGATGACATCAACAGTGTTATTCCTTTTAAACCATAATCTATACTAAATAATTTTTCCAAAGGAAAATAACCCTAAGAAATAGAGCTTTACATAAATCATGAAATTATTAAAACTAGAATTACCAACCAATTATACAATTATTAAATTTTCCTTATTTCATTATCTACCAAAATTAAAACTTTAGTTCTAAAAATATATCAATAGATAAAAGAGGTAAGCATGAAAAACATAATGGGAATAGTAAGTTATATTTCCAGGAGTTATATGAAATGGAAGAATGTTATAGGCAAGGAAAAAGTTATTTTTTACTATGTTATTATAATGAATAATTATGTTAACATTTGTGTCAATAAAGCAGGTGAACTAGAGAGTTATTATATTTTACCAAGAAGCAGAAAATTTTAAGAGAAAACAGTTCAATTAATTAATTACTGTCAGCTGAATTGAAACTATTTATTTAGACTGCTTTATTGCAAACATCAAATCCTCTTGTAAGTACAAGTAAGTGATTGTATGCTTCAATTAGTTAAGTAATTTTATGAAAAGCAAGAATTTTAAGTTATAAATTGTTTTTAGCCATCTCTTTTGTTGAAAGAAATATTAGGTTAGATTCATTAGAGAAAAGTCTGAATTGACTCACATTTTGGTGATAGTTTTTTCCAAAGGTTTTCTATCTATTAGTCAAGATAAAGTTGAGAATATTTACTCTTATTTTAAAAATAACAACAGTATATATTAAGATTCTATATCAGAATAATAAACAGGGAAAAGCTAATGTATTAAGGATAAAATATATTCTTCATTCTTTGGTTTGGTTTAGTTAGAGGAGTTGTCTTCTCAAATAAAATATATTGCTCCCAAAAATTAGGAGATATTTTAAAATGAATATGAAGGAATAAAATATCCCCTAATTTTTGCGAGCAGTATATTTTGTAGAACTCCAATATTTAAAAACAAACTAAAACAATATTTTATTAGTATAAATTAATTTTATGTACAGACTTATATTTTGTTATTAATGTTTATCGATATGAAGGCAATTTTGATCAATTTAAATATTTAATAAGCTTATTGAGTATTATTAGTATTGGCATCTGATTCTCTGTACCTTTATATGTGAATAGCTATAAATACTAGGATACTAGGATAAACCATATAAATCCTGATATTGACCAATTTTAACCAATGAAAATGACAACATCATGTACTTCAACTAATAATAATAATTGTCTTTGTTTATGTTTCTTAAATCTATATACTTGTGATCTTTCCATGCTCTTTGATTTACAGTATCTGGAGACTAGAAATAGAAATATGGTAAAATTTGATTCAAAATTAAATTACTAAAAATATCAAAAATTTTCTCACACTTACTAACATAAGGGTAAGAATCATACAACTAGAACTTAGTGTTTTATTAAAGGTTCTGACTTTTATAAAAACAAACAAGCAGCCTGACCTGTGGTGCCGCAGAGGGTAAGATGTAGACCGGGAACGCCGAGGTCACCGGTTCGAAGCCCTGGGCTTGCCTGGTCAAGGCACATATAGGAGTTGATGCTTCCCTCTCCTCCCCACCTTGTCTCTATCTACCTGTATCTCTCTCTCTTCTCTCTACACTGAATAAATAATATCTAAGAAAAATACTCTAAAAACAAGCAAAGAAACAAAAAATCTCTAAAGGATATATAGAATGTATATCAAGTAGAAGGAAAATTGTATCACACAAAAGGGCAAAGTTGTAAGAAGAAATATGAAAAAATATACTGGCAAATATATGGGTAAATAAAAAACCCACTAAATTATAAGTTTAATATTGCTTAATTTGAGAGGGATTGAAATTAAAGCACTGGATAATGATATGTTTAGGTTGGGAGAAGATTATCTGAGTAAAGGGCTGTAAGGCCCTGTGTTACTCTGTGTCATCATAAAGATATTGAGTAACTTCGGATGCCATTAAGCTAGGTAGGTATGTTACAACAGCTCACTGAAATAATGGACATATGACATAGAACTTCCAAACAAATAATGGGATAAAGTGGAATTAGGAAAAGATATTTGTGAATCTAAACTAAGAGAAGAAAGAAAGAAGAGGAAAAAAGTGAGACCTATAACACCCAAATAAGATGACAGCAATAAATGCAAATACTTTAGAAATCATATGAATGTAAATCAGCTAAGTCTCTTATAAGCTCTCTAGTCTAGTTTTACAAAATTGCTCTAGTAGTTCCTTAATAATCCAGCAACTATCTTCTATTATAAAAGATATGTCTAAATTTAAAGACTTAGGGGGATTGAAAGACAAAGGATATACTGGTGAAAAATAACAAAGAAAATGGTAGAGAAATAATATTAGACAAAATAGAATTTAAGACAAAAATAATTCATACAAATTACCAACACACACACACACACACACACACACACACCATGCATGATCCAATATAGTTAAGTACCCAATGTATTTAGTAAAAGTTTCTGCCAAAATGTATTTACTGAATGGTTTATTACTTTAACTAATACTTTTTAAAGCTTCTACCAAGTGTCAGGTATCATAATGGACACTGGAAATGCAATCCTGGCCAAGACAGGGCTCCTGATGTCATGGGACTTGCATCCTAATGTGGAACACCAGTGAAATCAAGAAAAGAATAAATGAATGAGATAGTTTAAAAGAGTGGTGCCAAACTAAAAAACTTCTGCACAGCAAAAGAAACTGACAACAAAACAAAAAGGCAGGCAACTAAATGGGAGATGGTATTTGCAAATAACAGCTCCAATAAGGGGTTAATATTCAAAATATTAACTCACATATCTCAGCAACAAACAATGAAATAATCCAATTAAAAAATGGGAGAGGACCTGAATAGACACTTCTCTTATCAAAACATACAAGCAACAGGTAAATATATGAAAAGATGCTCATCTTCACTAGCTATTAGAAAAATGCAAGTCAAAAGTACAATGAGATACTACCTTACACCTGCTTTTTTGGCTCTTATTAACAAGACAGGTAACAACAAGTGTTGGAGAGGCTGTGGAGAAAAAGGAACCCTCATTCACTGTGGGTGAGAATGCAAATTAGTACAACCATTATGGAAGAAAGTGTGGTGGTTCCTCAAAAAATTAAGAATAGAACTTCCATATGACCCAGCAATCCCTCTACTGGGTATATACCCCCAAAACTTGAAAACATTGGTACATAAAGACACATGCAAGTCCATGTTTATTGCAGCATTGTTCACAGTGGCCAAGACATGGAAAGAACCAAAGTGTCCTTCGATAGAGAATTGGATAAAGAAGATGTGGTACATATATACAATGGAATACTACTCAGCCATAAGAAATGATGACATATTGCCATTTATGACAACATGAATGGACCTTGAGAACATTATACTGAGTGAAAAAATCAGAAAAAGCTGAGAACTGGATGATTTCACACATAGGTGGGATATAAAACTGAGACTTATGGACACAGATAAAAGTGAATTTGCTAATAGGGCGGGAGAACATGAGGGAAGATGTAAAGAAAAGGCTGTAAAGAGGGACAAATATATAGTGACAGAAAATGAGTTGACTTTGGGTGATGGATATGCAACATAATCAACAGTTCACATGCTACAAAAATGTTTACTTGAGGCCTATGTACTCTTATTATTCAATGTCATCCTGTTAAATTTAATTTTCTAAGTAAAATTTTTTTAAAAAGGAGTTCCAAATTTTTGGACAAAAGATAAAACAAGACTAGGTGTGAGGTACAACTTTGCAACTTCAGCTCTGCTGATACATGTACCAAAAAATTCTTCACTGCGGGGCTATGCTGTGCATGGTGCTCAGGAGCAAGCCCAGCTTCTGCACACTGTATTCCTGGATCATCTCTCAGTCGTGACCACCAACAGGATCTCCAGACATTGCCAAATGTCACTGGGGGCAGAATCACCCCCAGTTGAGGACTGCTATGTAAGAGTGACCACAATCACAGAATGAGAATTTTGATGTTTTTTAAATTGGATATTGAGAAAGACCTCCTTGAGGGGTTATAAATGAAAGAAATAAAAGTCAAGCAGGAAATGATTTTTGTAGCAAATTTTCCAAGCAGAGTTGAACAATAATTACTAAGGCAATAAGATGATAATAAACTGGGAGCCCTAAAACAATACACAGAAGGCTTGTGTGACTAAAGCCTAGAAGTAAGAGGTACTATGAGAGAGGCAGACAAAAGCAGGTCATTAGGGTCACATAAAAACTTACAGGCCAGGCCCTGGCCGGTTGGCTCAGTGGTAGAGCATTGGCCTGGCATGCAGGAGTCCTGGGTTTGATCCCTGGCCAGGGCACACAGAAGAAGTGCCCATCTGCTTCTCCACCCCTCCCCCTCTCCTTTCTCTCTGTCTCTCTCTTCCCCTCCCACAGCCAGGGCTCCATAGGAGCAAGGTTGGCCCAGGCACTGAGGATGGCTCTGTGGCCTCTGCCTCATGCACTAGAATGGCTCTGGTTGCAACAGAGTGAAGCCCCAGATGGGCAGAGCATCGCCCCCTGGTGAGCATGCTGGGTGGATCCTGGTCGGGCGCATGTGGGAGTCTGTCTGACTGCCTCCCCATTTCCAACTTCAGAAAAATACAAAAAAAAAAAACCCAAAAAACTTACAGTCCATAGTAGATAGTTCAGTTGCTTTTTTGTTTGTTTGTTTGTTTGTTTGTTTTAATGTTATAAAAAGTTTTGGTGAAGAAGAGAGTTTCTGATTAGTTGTGGAGGACAAAATATTTCTTGCTAGACCTTTAAAGGTGGGTTGGCCTTAATTTTTACAGTCTGAGCTGAGTTCAGAAGTATTCTTGTTATAGATAAGGGATCATAGATGATAAAATGTAGCTGGGCTGGGGAGAGGGATGTGCAGGAATGAAATTCCAGAATTGTCAGAAATGTAAACTCTAATGCAGGACGAAGAGACTTTTGAGGAGCATCTTTCCCTCCAAACACCACTGGGATGATAACTCAGAGGAGCTCTCTCAAGGAGAGTGTGTTCTAGGCAACAGATTGGCAGCAGCTGTGAGCTGTGGGGCCACTGTATGTGTATGGACTCTGGCTCAGCCTCAAACATGCCCATTAGGGAGAGTGGGCCAGAAGCCAAGTTCAGGGCAAGCTACCCAACAGGAACTAGAGACCAATAACCCAGGGACAGGTGACTAACAGCACAAAGATGTCAATGGCTTGATTCTAAAGTGTTCTTGTTAGAGATTTTCAGAGTTAACACTTTGAGACCAATGGAAACAAAGATAATGACCTTGAACTCTTTATACCAACTCCCTCTTTGTTACATTGTTGCAATCATTTTTAAACATTGGCGTGTGTAAAGCATTGTTCTCAGAGTTTTTGCATTCATTTCCTCATCCAATCTTCTTAACAATGCTATGAGACAGATGATCTTATTTTCAGCATTTTATTTTATTTATTTTTGAAAGGGCACTGGAACCTAGAGATGTTCCGTTGCTTGTCCGTGGAATCTGAAACTTCAGCAGTCTGCCTCAAGTATAATCTCTTAAGCACCATAAAATACTCAGATCAAACAATCAATCCCATATGTTGCTCATTTGTTAGAAGCAACTGTCAAAGATGAAATCATTTGCCAAAGATCATTATCTAACCAATGTCTGTTTGAGATACAATTGGTAATAAATTATTAGCATTGGAACACCTGCTAATACCAGTTATTTTTCTGAACACTTTATATGAGTTCTCTTACTTAATCTTCACAAGAACCTATGAGAAATGTCTTATTAGTTGTCTCGCTTTATAGATGAGAAGACTGAAGGCTGAGATCTTAAGTAACTCTTCCAAAACAAAACAGAACCAGCAAGTGGTGGAACTGAGATTGTAACTCAGCAGTCAAATGCACAGGCCTTCACTCCAGCACTAAACCATAGAACCTAGCTCTCTTCCAACAACAAAGAACTGTTTTAGAAACCTTTTAGTCTTTGTTTGTAATTTAAATTGTACATTATTTAAAGAATTTTACAAACAAGACTATCTGGTACTGTTTTAAACCAGGCAATCCCTTGAAACCCCTCTGTTATTTTGTTTCGGTTAGCATAGAAGTTTTCTTTAAAACATATAATAAGTTCATTTATCAATTTATTTCACATGATACCTTAATGTCCAAGTAAGTATATGAAAAGAGGTCTTGGTGTGTTGATTCTGCAATCTCCTGCTAATATATAGGATAGTTTATAAGTTCAGATATTTCAAAGTTTCTTTGGATAAAAAAAATGTCTAGCCTGTCTGCAGTCCTCACCTCCAGATCTTCTAATCAGACACAGGAGGAATCAGCAGAGATCTGGAATTCTGGGAGGCACTGTTTTGGACTCTGTGTGTGTATCTGAGTTCCAGAGACATGATAGGAATGACACGTTGCTGCTCTCTATGTGTTAGCACACTTCCCATGGCACCAGTTTGATGTAAGAGACTGGCCAATCTGTTGGTGACCCAATCTTTTAGAAAGTGTATATTCTCAAGAAAATTGAAGTTTTTAAAAGCCATCTAGACAACAATGAAAGAAAGCCAGTGTTTAGCATCAGAAGTTGTATATTTGAGTCCAGTTTACCATTTGCAAGCTTTTTGGCCTTGGGAAAGTCACTATAATAGCTCTGAGACTAGGGATCTTCATTACACAGGAGGAATCATAACCTGGTGACCCTGGTTACCAGGCAGGTTGCATATTCATATCAACAGAAACACTTGTGCATGGGTGGTTTATACACTGTACATGCTCTGACAGCAGAGGGAGATGTTCCTAATAGAGTCATAGAACAGCTGGTAAAGAGTTGACTGCTTACTGGATGAGGGACAGTGTATCTCTTTTCTATACTCAGGTATACTCAGGTCTTTTTTTTTTTTTTTTGTATTTTTTTGAAGTGAGAAGCAGGGAGGCAGAGAGATAGACTCCCACATGAGCCCATCTGGGATCCACCTGACATGCCCACAAGGGGGCGATGCTCTGCCCATCTGAGGCATTGCTCCTTTGCAATTGGAGCCATTCTAGCACCTAAGGTGGAGGCCATGGGGCCATCCTCAGCACCCAGGCCAACTTTGCTTCAATGGAGCCTTGGCTGTGAGAGGGGAAGAGAGAGATCGAGAGAAAGGAGAGGGGGAAGGGTGGAGAAACAGGTTGGTGCTTCTCCTGTGTGCCCTGGCTGGGAGTGGAATCCAGGATATCCACACACAGGGCCAACACTCTACCACTGAGCCAACTGGCCAGGGCCTTTACTCAAGTCTTTTGACAATGACAGTGAGCTAAAGCAAAACTGATTCAAGGCCATTCTGGAGCTGGAAGAAAATGAGGTCAATGAAAGTAAGACATTTATGCCTGAGGTAGCTGCTCAAGATAGGAACTAAAAATTCTGAGTTTTAAGCACTAATTCAATCTGTACAGATACATTTTAGTGAGAAACTTTGCAGACCCAGGAGCAACTACCTTTCAAATCTTTAATACTAAATAATAATTATACAATAATAGCATTCCATGTATCAGTCAATCACGTTTGCAAACAAAATGCTCTAAGACACATAGGCTACTAAACTTATTTATTCTCAATTTCCTAACTGTGAATCGACTGGGAACTGATTCATCGAAGCTGGGCTCAGGTAGGCAGCTCAGCCTTAGGCTGCAGGCCCACTTGACCTTGGCTTCTCATTGTGGTTTGGGCTCATGTGTGTTCATTCTGGAGCCCAGGCAGGGAGCAGCAGGTACCTGGGGACAAGGCCTGTTCAGGGCAATGGCAGAAGTTCAAGAGAGTACGTGTGTGATCATATTTCAAGCCTCTGATCTAATCTACGTAGGACCTGTTCACTAGGCACTTATCATGTATTAAGCAACCGTGTCCTAAGAGTTTTACCTACATTCTTTCATATGATCTTCACAACCATCCTGTGAAGCAAGGCCCATTTTAATCCTTATTTTAAAAACAATAAAATGGAAGCCCTGGCCCGTTGGCTTAGTGGTAGAGCGTCGGCCTGGCGTGCAGGAGTCCCGGGTTCAATTCCTGGCCAGGCACACAGGAGAAGCACCCATCTGCTCTCCACCCCTCCCTGTCTCCTTCCTCTCTGTCTCTCTCTTCCCCTCCCACAGCCAAGGCTCTATTGGAGCAAAGTTGGCCCGGGCACTGAGGATGGCTCTGTGGCCTCTGCCTCAGGCGCTAGAATGGCTCTGGTTGCAACAGACGCCCCAGATGGGCAGAGTATTGCCCCCTGGTGGGCATGCCGGGTGGATCCTGGTCCAGTGCATGTGGGAGTCTGTCTGACTGCCTCCCCGTTTCCAGCTTCAGAAAAATAAAAAAACAAAACAAAACAAAAAACAATAAAATGGGGATAAAGAGAAAGTGAGAAACTTTCTCAATATCCTGCAGTGAGTAAATGGCAGAGGCAGGATTTCAGAACAGACAGGAGGACATCTGGGACAATAAACTTGCCAGTACATTCTACCAGCTGTTGACATAGGACCTAGTCCATCAGCAATGCAATAAAAATAAGGCCAGTTTCAAAGTGTTGTATATATCTTGGTTCTCATACCAGGATACTTAAAATATATAAGAATTTTGTTTTATTTACATCATGAAATATTTGCTATGCAAAAAATACATGTAGTATTCATTCTACTATATGATGCCTAATAAAATGAACACATAGGAATCTGCCACTCAAGAACGCAAATATTACCAGTATTTTCGCATGCTCCTTCTCTGTACTCACCTTTCTGTAGCCCCCCAAAATGTAATCACTATCTTGAATTTTATATTTCTCATTCTCCTGCTTTTTAAAGTATAGATAATCATATTTGTCTGTATCAGATAGTTTTGCTTGGTTGAACCCTCAACTGTGCTGTTATAGAAATGTATTGTTAATTCATTTTTCACTGTTATATAATAGTGTATTTGGTAAATATATCTACAATATCAATTATCCTACCAACAGTGATTCAGCTGCCTCTAATGTTGCTATTAAAAATAATGTTTGTATGAACAATCTCATGAGTAATGTATGAGAGTTCCTGTTATGCTATATCCTTGCCAATGCTTGGTATTGTCAGACCCATAATTTAGGGGAAGCAAAGTAATATTTTATTGTGATATTAATTTGTATTTCTCTGTTTACTAAGAAGGTCTAACAGATTTTCATTAGGCAACCTACCAAATAATATTCTCCTCTGTGAACTAGTCATTCATGATCCTGGCCAATTTTCTTATTGGGATCATTGTATTTCTTATTGATTTAAATCAGTTGTTTATGTCTTATATATAGTATATTTACATAAACATTGTCCACTATATTTATTTATATGTATTACTAATGTCTTTTCTCGGTCTGTGTTCTGTCTTTTCATTCTTTGACCAATCTTTTCCCTCATGGTTGTACCAAGTTTAATAGTGCCCCCCAAAATTTATGACCATTCAGAACCTGTGTACGGCCTTGTTCGGTAATAAGGTCTTTGCAGATATAGTCTGGTTAAGCTGAGGTCACACTGGCTTAGAGTGAGCCCTAAATCTAATCGCTGTCGGGTGAATAAGAGAGAAGCGTAGACCCTGAGAAAGAGGACACACAGGACGAAGGCCTGCTAACAAGAAGCACAGATATTGGGATGGTGCCACTACAAGCTGAAGAACCACAAGAGCTAGAGGGAGTGAAGGCATGATTCTTTCTTAGAGCATTCCAAAAGCAGTGGACTGGCAAAAACTATGATTTCTGACTTCTGGCCTTCAAACTGTGACAAATCAATTTCTGTATTGTTAGCCACCCAGATTATAGTAATTTGGTACAGCAACCACAAGAAACTAAAATTGTGGTAAACAATTTTTGTCTTATAAAAATTTTATTTTATTTTATTTGTTTATTGATTTTAATTTATTGTGTTTACATAGATTCTAGGGTTGCCCTGAATGCATCCCTCCTCCCCCGTATTCCCCTTAACATTTCTCTTGCCCCCCTCCCCATACTGTCCTCCCCCCTTCCCTTCAGGTTTATCTCATCCTATCATCCCCTTTCCTTCCTCTTTTCCTCTGGTCCCTTTGATCCCTCTTCTGTCTCAATTCTGTTCCTCAGTTCACATTGTTCATTGGATTCCTCAAATGAGTAAGGTCATATGATATATTTTTTATCTGCTTGGCTTATTTCACTTAACATAGTAGTTTCCAGGTCCATCCATGTTGTTGCAAAAGGTAAAATTTCCTTCTTTTTCATGACCCCATAGTATTCCATTGTATATATGTACCAGTGCTTTTTAATCCACTCGTCCACTGATGGACACTTGAGCTGTTTCTAGACCTTCGCTATTGTGAACAATGCTGCCATAAACATGGGGGTGCATTTCTCCTTTTGAAACAGTAATATGGTGTTCTTGGGATATATTCCTAAAAGTGGGATGGCTAGGTCAAAAGGCAGTTCGATTTTTAATTTTTTGAGGAATCTCCATACTGTTTTCCACAGTGGCTGCACCAGTCTGCATTCCCACCAGCAGTGCAGGAGGGTTCCCTTTTCTCCACATCCTCGCCAGCACTTATTCTGTGTTGTTTTGTTGATGAGCGCCATTCTGACTGGTGTGACGTGATATCTCATTGTGGTTTTTTAATCTTATTTTTATTAATTTCAATGCAGTGACATTGATAAATCAGGGTACAAATGATCTGAGAAAATATCTCCAGATTATTTGCACATTTGATTATGTTGCATACCAATCACCCAAAGTCAAATTGTCTTCCTTCACCTTCTATCTGGTTTTCCTTGTGCCCCTTCCCTCCCCCCACCAATTCTTTCTCCTTCCTCGCCCCCTCCCCACACCTCACCCCACTCCCCATTACCATCACATTCTTGTCCATGTCTCTGAGTCTCATTTTTATGTCCCATCTATGTACGGAATTATATTGTTCTTAGTTTTCTCTAATTTACTTATTTCACTCTGTATAATGTTATCAAGGTCCATTCATGTTATTGTAAATGATCCTATGTCATCATTTCTTATGGCTGAGTAGTATTTCATAGTATATATGTACCAGAGCTTTTTAATCCACTTGTCCACTGACGGACACTTGGGCTGTTTCCAGATCTTCGCTATTGTGAACAATGCTGCCATAAACATGGGGGTGAATTTCTTCTCTTGGAGCAGTTCTATGGTGTTCTTAGGGTATATTCCTAAAAGTGGGAAAGCTGGCTCAAAAGGCAGATCACAGTAGAGCGTCAGCCTAGCGTGCGGAGGACCCGGGTTCGATTCCCGGCCAGGGCACACAGGAGAAGCGCCCATTTGCTTCTCCACCCCTCCGCCGCACCTTCCTCTCTGTCTCTCTCTTCCACTCCCGCAGCCAAGGCTCCATTGGAGCAAAGATGGCCCGGGCGCTGGGGATGGCTCTGTGGCCTCTGCCTCAGGCACTAGAATGGCTCTGGTCACAACATGGCGATGCCCAGGATGGGCAGAGCATTGCCCCCTGGTGGGCAGAGCATAGCCCCATGGTGGGCGTGCCGGGTGGATCCCGGTCAGGTGCATGCTGGAGTTTGTCTGACTGTCTCTCCCTGTTCCCAGCTTCAGAAAAATGCAAAAAAAAAAAAAAAAAAAAAGGCAGATCAATTTTCAATTTTTTGAGGAATCTCCATACTGTTTTCCACAGGTTGCACCAGTCTGCATTCCCACCAGCAGTGCAGGAGGGATCCCTTTTCTCCACATCCTCACCAGCACTTATTCTGTGTTGTTTTGTTGATGAGCACCATTCTGACCGGTCTGAGGTGATATCTCCTTGTGGTTTTAATTTGCATTTCTCTAATGATTAGTGATGTTGAACATTTATTCATATGCCTATTGGCCATCATATGCCTATTGGCCTATATGTCCTCTTTGGAGAAGTGTCTATTCATTTCTTTCGCCCATTTTTTTTTTTTTTTGTATTTTTCTGAAGCTGGAAACGGGAGAGACAGTCAGACAGACTCCCACATGCGCCCGACTGGGATCCACCCAGCACACCCACCAGGGGGTGACGCTCTGCCCACCAGGGGGCGATGCTCTGCCCCTCCGGGGCATCGTTCTGTTGCGACCAGAGCCACTCCAGCACCTGGAGCAGAGGCCAAGGAGCCATCCCCAGGGCCCGGGCCATCTTTGCTCCAATGGAGCCTCGCTGCGGGAGGGAAAGAGAGAGACAGAGAAAAAGGAGAGGGGGAGGGGTGGAGAAGCAGATAGGCGCTTCTCCTGTGTGCCCTGGTCGGGAATCGAACCTGGGACTTCTGCACACCAGGCCGACGCTCTACCACTGAGCCAACGGGCCAGGGCCTCTTTCGCCCATTTTTTGTTTGGATTGTTTGTTTTCTGGTGTTGAGATTTATAAGTTCTTTATAAATTTTGGTTATTAACCCCTTATCAGACGTATTGTATTGTCAAATATGTTCTCCCATTGTGTAGTTTGTCTTTTTATTCTGTTCTTATTATCTTTGGCTGTGCAAAAGTTTTTTAGTGTAATATAATCCTGTTTGTTTATCCTGTCTTTTATTTCACTTGCCTTGGAGATAAATCAGCAAATATATTGCTGCGAGAGATGTCGGAGACCTTACTGCCTATGGGTTCTTCTAAGATGCTTATGGTTTCACGGCTTACATTTAAGTCTTTTATCCATTTTGAGTTTATTTTTGAGAATGGTGTAAGTTGGTGGTCTAGTTTCATTTTTTTGCAGGTAGCTGTCCAATTTTCCCAACACCATTTATTATACAGGCTGTCTTTACTCCATTGTATGCCCTTACCTCCTTTGTCAAATATCAGTTGTCCATAGAGCTGTGGGTTTATTTCTGGGTTGTCTGTTCTGTTCCATTGATCTATATGCCTGTTCTTATGCTAGTACCAGGCTGTTTTGAGTACAAGGGCCTTGTAGTATAACTTGATATAAGGAAGTGTGATACCTCCCTCTTTATTCTACTTTTTTAAGGTTGCTGAGGCTATTTGTGTTCTTTTTTAGTTCCATATAAATTTTTGGAATATGTGATCTATATCTTTAGTCTCCTTGGTTAAATTTACTCCTAGGTACTTTATTTTTTTGGTTGTAATAGTGAAGGGGATTGTTTCTTTAATTTTTTTTCCTCACTGTTCATTGCTGGTTTATAAAAATGCCTCTGATTTCTGAATATTAATTTTATATCCTGCCACTTTGCTGAATTCGTTTATCAGGTCCAGTACTTTTTTGACTGAGACTTTAGGGTTTTCTATATACAATATCATATTATCTGCAAATAATGATACTTTTATTTCTTCTTTCCAACTTGAATGCCTTTTGTTTCTTTTTCTTGTCTTATTGCTGTGGCTAGGACTTCCAGGATTATGTTAAATAAGAGTGGTGAAAAAGTGCACCCCTGCCTTGTTCCTGATCTTAAGAGGATTGCTTTTAATTTTTATCCATTGAGTATGATGTTGCCTGTGGGTTTGTCAGAGATGTCTTATATCATGTTGAGGTATGTTCCCTGTATTCCCACTTTGTTGAGAGTTTTGATCATGAATGGGTGCTGGATTTTATCAAATACTTTTTCTGCATCTATTGAAATTATCATGTGGTTTTTCTCCTTCTTTGTGTTTATGTGATGAATCACATTGATTAATTTGTAACTATTGTACCAGCCTTGCCTGCCCAGAATAAATTCCACTTGATCATGATGTATGATTTTTTTTATATATTGCTAAATCTGGTTTGCTAATATTTTGTTGAGGATTTTAGCATCTATATTCATCAGGGATATAGGCCTATAATTTTCTTTCTTTGTGTTGTCTTTTTAAAAAAAATAATTTTATTTATTTAATAGGGTGACATCAATAAATCAGGATACATATATTCAAAGATAACATGTCCAGGTTATCTTGTCATTCAATTATGTTGCATACCCACCACCCAAAATCAGATTGTCCTCTGTCACCTTCTATCTAGTTTTCTTTGTGCCCCTTCCCCTCCCCCTTTTCCTCTCCCTCTCCCCCCTCCCCCCATAACCACCACATTCTTATCAATATCTCTTAGTCTCACTTTTATGTCCCACCTACATATGGAATAATGCAGTTTCTGTTTTTTTTTCTGATTTACTTATTTCACTTCGTATAATGTTATCTTTGCCTGGTTTTGGAATCAGAATTATGCTTTCCTCATAAAAGGAGTTTGGAAGTCTTCCTTCCTCTTGAATTTTTTGAAATAGCTTGAGAAGGATAGCAGTTAGTTCTTCTTTGAATATTTGGTATTTTTACTTGTGAAGCCATCAAGCCCAGAACTTTTTTTTGTTGGGAGTTTTTTGATAACTGTTTCTATCTCATTTGGTGTAATCAGTCTTTTTAGGTTTTCTGATTCTTCCAGATTGATTTTTGGAAGATTGTATGTTTCAAGGAATTTGTTCATTTCATATAGGTTGTCTAGTTTTTTGGCATACAGTTCTTCATAGTATTTTCTTACAATATTTTGTATTTCTGTTGTGTCAGTTGTTATTTCTCCACTCTCATTTCTAATTTTATTTATTTGAGTCCTCTCTCTTTTTTTCTTGGTGAGTCTAGCTAAAGGTTCATTGATCTTTTTTACCTTTTCAAAAAACCAGCTTCTAGTTTCATTGATCCTCTGTACTGCTTCTTTAGCCTCTATGTCATTTATTTCTGCTCTGATCTTTATTATTTCCTTCCTCCTACTACATTTGGGCTTTACTTGCTGTTATTTTTTCTAGTTCTCTTAGGTGCAGGATTAAGTTGTTTATTTGAAGTTTTTCTAGCTTCTTAAAATGTGCCTGTAGTGCTATGAACTTTCCTCTCAGGAGTGCTTTTGCAGTGTCCCATAAATTTTGAGTTGTTGTATGCTCATTTTTATTCATTTCTAGGAATTTTTTAATTTCTTCCTTGATATCATTCTTAATTCATTTGTTATTTAACGACCTGCTATTTAGTTTCCATGTATTTGAGATTTTTTGAGTTTTTCTGTTGTGGTTAATTTCTAGTTTCATGCCGTTGTGATCAGAGAAAGTGCTTGATATGGTTTCAATCTTCTTAAATTTGTTGAGACCACTTTTCTGCCCTAACATGTGGTCTATCCTAGAGAATGTACCATGAGCACTTGAAAGGAATGTATATGCTGCTGTTTTAGGGTAAAAGGTTCTGAAAATATCTATTATATCAAGTTGATCTAGTGTATCCTTTAAGTCGGCTGTTTCTTT
Source organism: Saccopteryx bilineata (assembly GCF_036850765.1). Lineage (NCBI taxonomy): Eukaryota > Metazoa > Chordata > Mammalia > Chiroptera > Emballonuridae > Saccopteryx > Saccopteryx bilineata. Next base: position 69,895,001 of record NC_089499.1, read on the forward strand.
GTTAATTTTCTTTCTTGAGGATCTATCTAGTGATGTTAGTAGAGTATTGAAATTTCATACTATTATAATATTGTTGTTGATCTCGCCCTTTATATCCATCAAAGTCTGCTTTATATATTTAGGTGCTCCTATATTAGGTGTGTAGATATTTATAATCTTCCTGTTGGATTGCTCCCTTTATTACTATTTAGTGGCCTTCTTTATCTCTTACTATATCCTTGTTGTAAAGTCCATTTTGTCTGATATATATATTGCTACCCCAACTTTTATTTCATTTCCATTTGCACGAAATTTTTTTTCCATCCTTTTAACCTTCTGTCTATGTTCATCTTTTGATTTAAGGTGTGTCTCTTGTAGATAGCAGCTATATGGGTCTTGTTTATTTATTTATGTGGCTACCCTATTATTCGCTTTGATTGGATCATTAAACCATTTACATTTAAGGTTATTATTGACATGTATTTGTTTATTGCCATTTTATTCTTTAGAGCTATATTCCTCTTTTTCTATATTCTATTCTCACTTTGATCTGTATACAACAGGCCCCTTAACATTTTCTACAGCATTGGTTTGGTTGTAATGAATTCCTTGAGTGTTTTTTTTTTTTGTCTGGGAAGCTTTTTATTTCTCCTTCAATTTTAAATGATAGCCTTGCTGCACAAAGTAGTCTCGGTTGTAGGTTCTTGTTCTGCATTTCTTTGAATATTTCTTGCCATTCCCTTCTGGCTTCAAGTGTTTCTGTTGAGAAGTCTGATGTCATCCTTATGGGGGCTCCTTTGTAGATGATAGCCTTTTTGTCTCTAGCAGCTTTTAATATTTTTTTATCACTTAGCTTTGATATTTTAATTATGATGTGTCTTGGTGTAGGTTTCTTTGGGTTTCTCTTTAATGGTGTCCTCTGTGCTTCTTGAACTTGTGAGAGTTTCTCCTGCATTAATTTAGGGAAGTTTTCTGCTATGATATGATTGAACAAAGTCTCTATCCCTTGTTCTTTCTCTTCTTCTTCAGGAACCCCTATGATGTGGATGTTATTTCTCTTCATGTTGTCAAGGAGCACTCTAAGAGTTTCCTCAGACTTTTTGAGTCTCTTTTCTTTTTTCTTCTCTGCTTTCATGCCTTCATTCCACTTGTCCTCCAACTCGCTGATTTGATCCTCAGCTTCATCCATCCTGTTTTTAATTCTTTCTATTGTGGTCTTCATTTCTGATATTGTATTTGTCATCTCCGACTGCTTCTCTTTTAATATTTCAATATCCTTTTTAATACTTGCTATTTCTTTATTTAGGTGTTCATAATGACCATCCATTATTGTTCTAAGATCCCTAAGCATCCTTACAATTATTATTTTGAACTCCACATTCAGAAGTTTGGTTATTTCCATATCACTCAGTTCATTTCCTGGAGGTTTCTCTTGAGGTTTCATTTGGATTGCACTTCTCTGTCTTCTCATTATGTCTGTGTGTTTGGGTGTATTTTTTGTAGAGCTGGTTGAGTCTAGGCTTGGTGTTGTCTGACTCCAGTTTTCAATTGTGTTATTTCTAGGTCTTCTTGGGTCGGCATCGGCTATTATTTGTAATTCAGTTTTGGGTTTGGGCAGCTTTGAAGTCTTGATTTGTTTCTATTCTTAACAGCTTATAGTCTTGTTTACTGATCTCAGCAGGGGGTTTATTTGAAACTCTATCCAGGAATGCAGTGGGTGTAACCTGTGGTTCTGAAGGCCTCTTCTGCCAGTTACTTTGTCTGGGGGCAGGGTGCTTTCTCAGCTTCAGTAGGGGGAGGTACATCTCAGATCTCCATGGAGACCTGAGTACTGCCCCTCCTCCCCACTTCTTGTTTTTAGCTGTGTCTTCTTGCACTGATTGGAGCTGGAGAGATGTCTTGAGATCTGTGACCTGGAAACACTTTGTCTTTTGTTTTGTGGAAGGATCTGCCCCTCCCACAGCTATAGCCACCTCCAGCACTGGATGAGTCAGCTTAAGTCATCCCTTGCATTCCTCTGCCCCTCACCATCTGTCTTCTCTCTCCCCTTTCTTTATGGAAGACAAGCTGGCCTTTTCAATGCACCTTGTTCCCTGGTTGCTAGGCAAGTGGCTGTGAGCAGTATTTTCTGCTCTTTTCCTTGGATTGAGAGCCTTTCTGGGCTCTCATCCTCACAGCCCCCCCCCCTCTGTTCCTTTAAGCAGGGGAGATTCAGGCAAGGTTTGTTCTGGCTTCTTCTTTGCTCTTTGGTTTTTGAGACCTGTTCTTGTAGTCCAGAGTTGGTTTTTCACGCTGATTGTTCATAAATTAGTTTGTAATCAAGTTCGGTGGTGTGATCTAGGAGTCTGTGCATCTGCCTACTCCAGTGCCATCTTCAGGTCCTCTCAATGTGGTTTTAATTTGCATTTCTCTAGTGATTAGTGATGTTGAGCATTTTTTCATATGCCTATTGGCAATCTGTATGTCCTCTTTGGAGAAGTGTCTATTCATTTCTTTTGCCCATTTTTGATTGGATTGTTTATCTTCTTTGTGTTGAGTTTTACAAGTTATTTATAAATTTTGGTTATTAACCCCTTATCAGACGTATTGTTGAATATGTTCTCCCATTGTGTAGTTTGTCTTTTTATTCTGTTCTTATTGTCTTTAGCTGTGCAAAAGCTTTTTAGTTTGATATAGTCCCATTTGTTTATCCTGTCTTTTATTTCACTTGCCGCCCATGGAGATAAATCCGCAAATATTTTGCTGCTGGAGATGTGGGAGAGCTTACTGCCTATGTTTTCTTCTAAGATATTTTTGGTTTCATGGCTTACATTTAAGTCCTTTATCCATTTTTAGTTTATTTTTGTAAATGGTGTAAGTTGGTGTTCTAGTTTCATTTTCTTGCAGGTAGCTGTCCAATTTTCCCAACATCATTTATTAAAAAGGTTTTCTTTACTCCATTGTATGCTCTTACCTCCTTTGTCAAATATCAGTTGTCCATAAAGGTGTGTGTTTGTTTCTGGGTTCTCTGTTCTGTTCCATTGATCTATATGCCTGTTCTTAAGCCAGTATCAAGCTGTTTTGAGTACCATGGACTTTTAGTAGAGCTTGATTTCAGGAAGTGTGATACCTCCCACTTTATTCTTCCTTTTCAAGATTGCTAAGGCTATTTGTGTTCTTTATTGGTTCCATATAAATTTTTTGGAATACAGTTGTACCTTGAGATATAAATTTAATTCATTCTGTTACCAAGCTCATAAGTCAGTCAACTCATATATCAAACTGCTGATACTGGACCTATGAGCCAAAATGCTAACTAGCGGCTGCTTTCTGAATCATGACTTGTATCTCAGAATTTCACTCGGATCTCAAACAAAATATGTACTAAGTCACAGCTCGTATCTTAAAAAAATTGTATGTTGGTCTGTTCATATCTCAAGGTACCACTGTATGTGTTCTATATCTTTGAAGTATGTCATTGGTATTTTAACTGGTATTGCATTGAATTTATAAATTGCTTTGGTAATATAGACATTTTAATGATGTTTATTCATCCTATCCATGAACACGGTATATATGCTTCCACTTGTTTGTATCTTCCTTGATTTTTTTTAATCAATATTTTATAATTTTCCAAGTACAAGTCTTTAATCTCCTTGGTTAAATTTACTTCTAGGTACTTTATTTTTTTGGCACAATAGTGAAGGGAATTGTTTCTTTAATTTTTCTTTCTGATAGTTTATTGTTGGTGTATAAGTACTAACTCCAATCCTTCTCAAGCTATTTCAAAAAAAAATCAAGTGGAAGGAAGACTTCCAAGCTCCTTTTATGAGGCGGGTATTATTCTGATTCCAAAACAAGGAAAGACAACACAAAAAAAGAAAATTATACACCAATATCCCTGATGAATTTAGATGCTAAAATCCTCAACAACATATTAGCAAAGAGAGATGACGTCAGAGTAATGGTGTGGTAGGAAGCGATACCAATAAATCTCCCCCAAAACTCAACAAATCTTCAACCAGAAACAGAAAAACCTATCCTTGGAGCCTCCAGATGTTTCGCAATACACATGAAGGTATGGTTCAGCAAAAAATTAGCTAAATATATAATCAAACCCCGAAGGAAATAGGGAGTAAGAAATTCTCCACCTTCCTCACTAACCTAAACAGGGATGCTTTCACTGGGAACTGAGTATAGAAACTAAGGCAAGCAAAGGGGGTGAATAGATCCAGGCCGTGGCACAAACGGCCAAACCAGGCTGTGGCACGGAGATCCAAGCCAAGGAAACACTGTGCCTGTGGCAACCCAGTCATTATAAGCTAACACTTGCACCAAACCCAGACAAAGAAAGACAAGTGGGCCAGCCATTTTCCCTGATCTCCTGGTCAGTGCACACAAATAGTGGGCGAGAGATTCCTCTGAGTGCCTCAGCAGTGGGCGCTTGTGTTACTCCACAGAGAGGCAGAGTCAGGAGCCTTTGTGTGGGCTGAAAGCGGAATCTCCAGGCCACCCCAGCACCTTGAAAAAGCTGCTTACGGGGAGGGAGTGAGAGCTAATTCCAATGCTGGAACTTTTCTGTGCGGGTGGGCATTTCAGTGAGAGGGTGAGGAGGCCAGCCTGATATCCTGGTCTGCACACACAGAGAGTGAGCAAGAGATTCCTCCCAGACCTCAGGAGTGGGCAACTGTGTTATCCCACAGAGGGGCAGAGTCAGAGGCCTTTGTGTGGGCCAAAAGCAGAATCTCAGGCCACCCCAGCACCCTGAAAAAGCCGTGCACAGGGAGGCAGCGAGAGCCAATTCCAATGCTGGAACTTTTCTGTGCGGGCGGGGGTTTTACTCAGAGGGTGAGACTGCCGGCCTGATATCCTGGTCTGCGCACAGATAGTGAGCGAGAGTTTCCTCCAAGCATGCCAGGGGTGGGCATCCGCCCATGTTAACGGACAGAGTGGCAGAGCCAGAGGTCTTTGAGTGGGCGGAAGCCCCGCCTGATTATGCTAGCAGCTCTGACTAACTGAGCCTTACCCAGAGCCCTGTGCTGAGTGGGAATAGAGTGGGGAGTTGCCAACTCTTTGAGCCTCTTACTATCTAGGCAGAGGCAGCAGCAACCCCATAACTGGATTATCAGGCTACTAATTGAGAAAGAAAAGACTAGGAGAGAGGCTCCGGGAACACGGACTCTCTCACTGTTGGAGCCTATAAATGCTAACGAGCCTTGACTGCTAATGAGACTGAAGCACAGTACATGACATCGCCATAGAGACTTATCAACTGCAAACCTCTACCTGAGCGTGCCAAAGGGGCAGAACCCGGGGTGGAGAGTCACTGACAAGGAAGAAGGAGAGAAAAGAAAAAGCAAGAAGATAACCTCTCAAAATCAAGAATAATCTGCAGACTTTATAACCTATCCCATTTTATTATATTTGTTTGTTTGTTTCTCTTATCTTCATTCTTGATATTTTTTTCCTCCTCCAATTTGGTCGTTTAACTCTCTGCTGGTCTTACTCTCTCCTCTCCTTGAACTACACTACTCATAAGTGTTACATCTCCCATTATCTTTTCTTTCCTCTTCCTTTATCTCTATGAGGGTTGCACTCCAAAACCCTTAACTCTCTCTCTCTCTCTCTCCAATTTTTTCTTTTTTTATTCTTTTAGTGGTTTTCTCTTTTTTTTCTCTCTCTCTCTTTTTTTTCTCCCTCTATATTAGTTTCTTCCTTTCTCCTTTACGTCTCCTCTCATCTAAACTGTAATAATGAACAAATTATCTTATCTGGGACTCAAACTTATGTTTGTGGCATTTTGGGGTTTTTTTACTTCACCTTTTAACTCACTAGCAGTGCTCCCATCCCTGGCTCTACATTTTATCTAGTTCTTGTTCCACTAAATACAATAGTAATTTTTAAATTTGTCCCTCCATTTTCCTGTTTCCCTCTTAATATTCTCATCATAACTCTTAGTCAACCAACACCTAAAAGCAAATCATTTTTTTCTTGACTCAAATTTTTTCCTTATTTGCTTTTTGTGGGTCCATACTACCCTTTTTGTTTCTTTTTCTTTTTTTTGTTTTTGCCCCTTTATTATTTCTCCCCAATTCAGGACCTCCATCACAGGCATTGTTTGTTCTATGTAGTACAATATAATTCAAAGTTCACCACAAGATTTTCTCAAGAAAGAGAGGAGAGGAGAGGAGAGAAAAAAAGGAGGAGGGAAATAATTTTCTTTTTTTAATTTTAATTTTATTTTATTTTTCTTTATTTAATTATTAATTTAAAAAAAACCTCTTTTCGATTTTTTAAAACTTTTTATTCTTTATTAAATCTCATTAATACTATCAACAAAACCACCCTTAGATGCCATTAAGGAAGAGAAAATCAAATATCATGAATACAAAAGAAGGAGAGGTAACACAAATAGATGAGGAAAAATCTATGGAGAAAAAATTTATTATATTGTAAATCTTGAAGTTAAATGACAGAGAATTTAAAATAGAAATCCTAAAAATATTCAGAGATATACAAGAAAGCACAAAAAGGCAATTTAGGGAGCTCAGAAAACAACTCAATGAAAACAAAGAATATATTTCCAAGGAAATTGAAACTATAAAAACAAATCAAACAGATGAAAAATTCAATTCATGAGCTGAAAAACAAGGTAACAAGCTTAGCTAATGGAACAGGCCAGATAGAATAGAGGATTAGTTAAATAAAAGACAAGCAACTTGAGGCACAACAGAGAGAAGAAGAAAGAGACTCAAAAATTAAAAAAAAAATGAGATAGCCCTACAGGAATTATCTGTCTCCATCAAAAAGAATAACATAAGAATAATAGGTATATCAGAGGGAGAAGAGAGAGAAAATGGAATGGAGAACATACTCAAACAAATAATAGATGAGAACTTCCAAGCCTGTGGAAAGAACTAAAGCCTCAAATTCAAGAAGCAAACAGAACTTCGAGTTTTCTTAACCCCAACAAACCTACTCCAAGGCACATCATAATGAAATTGGCACAAACCAACAGCAAAGAAAAAATTCTCAAGGCAGCCAGGGAAAAGAAGAATACAACATATAAAGGAAGGCCCATTATATTATCATCAGATTTCTCAACAGAAACTCTACAAGCTAGAAGAGAGTGGACCCCAATATTTAAAGTCCTGAAAGAGAGGAACTTTCAGCCAAGAATACTATACCCATCAAAGCTATCCTTCAAATATGAAGGAGAAATAAAAACATTCACAGATACAGAAAAGATGAGGGAATTTATCATCAGAAAACTCCAACTCCAGGAATTACTAAAGGGGGTTCTCCAATCAGATACAAAGAACAAACAAACAAACAAAAAAACAAAGCCACAAGTAAAAGTTCCAAGAAAAACACAATAAAACCAAATTTAAACTGTGACAACAACAAAAAAAAGGGGGGGGGAGAGGATGGATATTAAAAGTAGCAAAGGATGATGGAGTGCAAAAGTACTCACAAAATAGTGCACTACAATGAACAGGGTAGGAACCCTTTACATTACTTAAAGTTAACCACCATTGAAAAAACCACCACAGAAGCACATGATTTTATTTTATTTTTTATTTTTTATTTTTATTTTTTGCATTTTTATGAAGCTGGAAACAGGGAGAGACAGTAAGACAGACTCCCGCATGCGCCCGATCGGGATCCACCCAGCACACCCACCATGGGCGATGCTCTGCCCATCCTGGGCGTCGCCATGTTGTGACCAGAGCCACTCTACCGCCTGAGGCAGAGGCCACAGAGCTATCCCCAGTACCCGGGCCATCTTTGCTCCAATGGAGCCTTGGCTGTGGGAGGGGAAGAGAGAGACAGAGAGGAAGGCTCGGCGGAGGAGTAGAGAAGCAAATGGGCACTTCTCCTGTGTGCCCTGGCCGGGAATCGAATCTGGGTCCTCTGCACTCTAGGCTGATGCTCTACTGCTGAGCCAACCAGCCAGGGCAGAAGCACATGATTTTAAAAAGATAGAACAGAGGAAAGATGTATGGAATACAACCAAATAAAAACAAAAGATAGAAAAATGAAAGAGTAGGATCAAAAAAGACACAAAACTAACAGAAAGCAATTTATAAAATGGCAATTGGGAACTCACAAGTGTCAATAATTACACTAAATGTAAACGGATTAAACTCACCAATAAAAAGGCACAGAGTAGCAGAATGGATTAAAAAGGAAAATCCAACTTTATGCTGCCTAAAAAAAACTCATCTAAGTAACAAGGATAAAAACAAATTCAAAGTAAAAGGCTGGAACACAATACTCCAAACAAAGAACATCCAAAGAAAAGGAGGCATAGCAATACTCATATCTGATAATGCTGACTATAAGAGAACAAAAGTACTCGGAGACAAAAATAGTCATTTCATAATGGCTAAGGGGATGCTGAATCAAGAAGACATAACAATTCTTAATATATATGCACCAAACCAAGGAGCACCAAAATATATAAGACAGCAACTTATTGACCTTAAAACAAAAACTGAAAAAAAATACAATCATACTTGGAGACCTCAATACACTGCTGATGGCTCTAGATCGGTCATCCAAACAAAGAATCAACAAAGATATATTGGCCTTAAACAAAACACTAGAGCACCTGGATATGATAGACATCTACAGGACATTTCATCCCAAAGTGACTGAGTATACATTTTTCTCCAGTGTAAATGGAAAATTCTCAAGAATTGACCATATGTTGGGCCACAAAAACAACATCAGCAAATTCAGAAAAATTGAAGTTGTACCAAGCATATTTTCTGATCATAAAGCCTTGAAACTAGAATTCAACTGAAAAAAAGAGGAAAAAATCCCACAAAAATGTGGAAACTAAACAACATACTTTTAAAAAATGAATGGGTCAAAGAAGAAATAAGTGTAAAGATCAAAAGATATATACAGACAAATGAAAATGACAATATGACAGATTAGAATCTATGGAATGCAGCAAAAGCAGTGATAAGAGGGAAGTTCATATCACTTCGGGCATATATGAACAAACAAGAGAGAGCCCAAGTGAACCACTTAACTTCACACCTTAAGGAACAGGAAAAAGAAGAACAAAGAAAACCCAAAACCAGCCGAAGAAAGGAGATAATAAAAATCAGAGCAGAAATAAATGAAATAGGAAACAGAAAAACTATGGAAAAAATTAATAGAACAAGGAGTTGGTTCTTTGAAAAGATCAACAAAATTGACAAACCCTTGGCAAGACTTACCAAGGAAAAAAATAGAAAGGACTCATATAAACTAAATCCAAAATGAAAGAGGAGAAATCACCACGGACACCATAGATCTACAAAGAATTATTGTAGAATACTATGAAAAACTTTATGCCACTAAATTCAACAACCTAGAAGAAGTGGATAAATTCCTAGAACAATACAACTTTCCTAGACTGAGTCAAGAAGAAGCAGAAAGCCTAAACAGGCCTATCAGTAGAGAAGAAATAGAAAAAACCATTAAAAACCTCCCCAAAAATAATGGTCCAGGCCCTGACGGCTATACCAGCAAATTTTATCAAACATTCAAAGAAGACTTGGTTTCTATTCTACTCAAAGTCTTCCAAAAAATTGAAGAAGTAGCAATACTTCCAAACACATTTTATGAGGCCAACATAACCCTCATACCAAAACCAGGCAAGGATGGCACAAAAAAAGAAAACTACAGACCAATATCTCTAATGAATACAGATGCTAAAATACTAAACAAAATACTAGCAAATCAAACACAACAACATAATAAAAAAATAAGACATCATGATCATGTGGGATTCATCCCAGAATCTCAAGGATGGTTCAACATACGTAAAATGGTTAACGTAATACACCATATCAAGAAAATAAAGAACAAAAACCACATGATCTTATCAATAGACGCAGAAAAGGCTTTCGATAAAATACAACACAATTTTATGTTTAAGACTCTCAACAAAATGGGTATAGAAGGAAAATATCTCAACATGATAAAGGCCATGTATGATAAACCATCAGCTACCATCATATTAAATGGCACAAAACTGAAGGCTTTCCCCTTAAATCAGGAACAAGACAGGGTTGTCCACTCTCTCCACTCTTATTTAATGTGGTACTAGAGGTTCTAGCCAGAGCAATCAGACAAGACAAAGAAATAAAAGGCATCCATATCGGAAAAGAAGAAGTAAAGGTAGCACTTTTTGCAGATGATATGATCCTATACATCGAAAACCCCAAAGAATCTACAAAAAGACTACTAGAAACAATAAGCCAATACAGTAAGGTCGCAGAATACAAAATTAACATACAGAAGTCAATAGCCTTTCTATATGCCAACAATGAAACATTTGAGAATGAACTCAAAAGAATAATCCCCTTCACGATTGCATAAAAAAAAATACCTAGGGATAAATATAACAAAGAATGTAAAGGACTTATATAATGAAAACTATAAACCATTGTTAAGGGAATTCAAAAAAGATATAATGAGATGGAAGAATATTCCTTGTTCTTGGTTAGGATGAATAAATATAATCAAGATGGCCATATTACCATATCACCCAAAGCAATATACAAATTTAATGCAATTCCTATCAAAATTCCAATGATATTTTTTAAAGAAATGCAGCAAAAAATCTTCAGATTTGTATGGAAGTATAAAAGACCCCGAATAGCCAAAGCAATCCTAAAAAAAAGAATGAAGCTGGGGCATTACAATACCTGACTTCAAACTATATTATAGGGCCACGACAATCAAAACAGCATGGTATTGGCAGAAGAATAGACACTCAGACCAATGGAACAGAATAGAAAGTCCAGAAATAAAACCACATATATATAGTCAAATAATTTTTGATAAAGGGGCCAACAACACACAATGGAGAGAAGAAAGCCTCTTCAATAAATGGTGCTAGGAAAACTGGAAAGCCACATGCAAAAGAATGAAACTGGACTCCAGTTTGTCCCCCTGTACTAAAATTAACTCAAAATGGATCAAAGATCTAAACATAAGACCTGATACAATAAAGTACATAGAAGAAGAAATAGGTACTAAACTCATGGACCTGGGTTTTAAAGAGCATTTTATGAATTTGACACCAAAGGCAAGAGAAGTGAAGGCAAAAATTAATGAATGAGACTACATCAGACTAAAAAGTTTTTGCTCAGCAAGAGAAACTGATAACAAAATAAACAGACAGCCAACTAAATGGGAAATGATATTTTCAAACAACAGCTCAGATAAGGGCCTAATATCCAAAATATACAAAGAACTCATAAAACTCAATACAAACAAATAAACAATCCAATAAAAAACTGGGAAGAGGACATGAACAGACACTTCTCCCAGGAAGAAATACAAACGGCCAACAGATATATGAAAAGATGCTCATCTTCGTTAGTTATTAGAGAAATGCAAATCAAAACTGCAATGAGATACCACCTCACACCTGTTAGATTAGCTATTATTAACAAGACAGGTAATAGCAAATGTTGGAGAGGCTGTGGAGAAAAAAGAACCCTCATACACTGTTGGTAGGAATGTAAAGTAGTACAACCATTATGGAAAAAAGTATGGTGGTTCTTCAAAAAACTGAAAATAAAACTACCTCATGACCCAGCAATCCCTCTACTGGGTATATACCCCAAAAATTCAGAAACAGTGATGCGTAAAGACACATGCAGCCCCATGTTCATTGCAGCATTGTTCACAGTGGCCAGGACAGGGAAATAACCAAAAAGCCCATCAGTAGATGACTGGATAAAGAAGATGTGGCACATATACACTATGGAATACTACTCAGCCCTAAGAAATGATGACATCGGATCATTTACAGCAAAATGGTGTGATCTTGATAACATTATATGAAGTGAAATAAGTAAATCAGAAAAAACCAGGAACTGCATTATTCCATACGTAGGTGGGACATAAAAATGAGACTAAGAGACATAGATAAGAGTGTGGTGGTTACGGGGGTAGGGGGGAGAGGGAGAGGGAAAGGAATATGGGGAGGGGCACAAAGAAAACTTGATAGAAGGTGACAGAGGACAATCTGACTTTGGGTGATGGGTATGCAACATAATTGAATGACAAGATAACCTGGACATGTTATCTTTGAATATATGTATCCTGATTTATTGATGTTGCCCTATTAAAAAAATAAAATTATTAAAAAAAGAAAAGAGGGAAGAGAAAAGGGGGTGCATTTTATCATTATCTATTATTACCATTAAACTCTTAATATATATATTATATATAAATTATATATATTATATATAATATATATATATATAAATTATATATATATTATATATAATATATATATAATTAATACATTTCCCTATTACATTGTAGATGCTTTGTGGCACTAAGTTGAAATGGTACCTAAAATTACAAAAGAAACTCCAGTAATGACAATATTAATGTTGAAAATAACTAATATTTTGAGTTTTTATTATGTGCATGACATTTATCTATGGACTTTATGTTCTTTCATTTAATTCTCATAACAAAAAATGTGACATAGTTATTATTCTCTTATAGTTCTGTGCACTTAATTTAAAAGTAAGTCATCTATATTTAGATGAATTATAGTTGATGTGATATAGGCTTTTTCACAACAACCTGGATTCGGACTTAGTATCTTTCAACACTGGTTAACTATTATATAGATTCTTTTTTTGCTTGTTTTGCATTCCTAACTGTACCACTTGTGAGTTAGCCTTAAGGTAAATTATTTAATGGAATTTTGAAAGTAGTTTATACAGTTCCTATTTTACTGTTCTGAGCATATCCATATTGTGCTTTCTATTATAATTATTGTAAACATATTTTCCGATTCTCTATGTAATTAGTTTTTATTAGAATACTTATAGATTAAGTATTTACAATAGAACTTTCTGTAACTGGTTCTAATAACATACAACTTCAAGTAATATTATTATTATTTTTTCTTATTGAAACTTCCAGTTGCTTCTGAACTGACTTTAGTTTGAAGTAATTCCAGGGAACAGTGAAATGCTTGATTTCCTTTTTTCTATTTATATACTTGCTTTTAGATTCTTTGGGGAAAAATCAATAAATTTCTACAAAGTTACAAAGATAATTTACAGAACATATAATGGTACCTTTTACATTAAAAATATAATTTTAAGAACTATTGCTAGCCTGACCAGGCAGTGGCGCAGTGGATAGAGTGTCAGACTGGACGCGGAGGACCCAGGTTCCAGACACTGAGGTCGCCAGCTTGAGCGTGTGCTCATTGGGTTTGAGCAAGGCTCACCAGCTTGAGCCCAAGGTCGCTGGCTCAAGCAGGTGGTCACTCGGTCTGCTGTAGCCCCCCAGTCAAGGCACATATGAGAAATCTATCAATGAACCACTAAGGAACTGCAATGAAGAATTGATGTTTCTCATCTCTCTCGCTTCCTGTCTGTCTCCATCTGTCCCTCTCTCTGACTCTCTTTCTGTCTCTGCCACATAAAAATAAGAACTATTACTCAATATTCAGCTTATTACTATATATGCTGAAGTGGTATTTTTTGAAAGGCAACAGTCGTCCAGTTCACAAAGTACATGTTTTTATTTTAATCATTACTGTATTCCTAAATTTTCCCAGTGTATAGGCTGTCACCTCTATTTCTAATGGTTCATTGATTTTGGAAGTAATAGTTATTTCTTTTTTCATGTTTCTGTCAAGATAGTTGTATAAACTAATAATGATGATGTCACCTTAAAAGATATATTAATTTGCATATCTGACTCATTTTCTCAGAAGACTGATATTGGACTGAAGGTAAAAGAATTAGAAATGTAAATTCATGTGACATGTTAAAAAAATATTAGCAAACTGGATTCAGCAATATATGAAAAAAGTCATACACCATGATCAAGTGGGATTTATTCTCGGGAGGCAAGGCTGGTACAATATTCAAGAATGGAGCCCTGGACGGTTGGCTCAGTGGTAGAGCGTCGGTCTGGCGTGCAGGAGTCCTGGGTTCAATTCCCGGCCAAGGCACACAGGAGAAGTGCCCATCTGCTTCTCCACCCCTCCCTCTCTCCTTCCTCTCTTTCTCTTTCTTCCCCTCCCGCAGCCAAGGCTGCATTGGAGCAAAGTTTGCCCGGCGCTGAGGATGGCTCTGTGGCCTCTGCCTCAGGCACTAGAATGGCTCTGGTTGCAACAGAGCAACACCCCAGATGGGCAGAGCATCACCCCCTGGTGGGCGTGCCGGGTGGATCCCAGTCAGGTGCATGCGGGAGTCTATCTGACTGCCTCTCCGTTTCCAACTTCCAAAAAATACAAAAAAATATTATTCATGAATCAATCAATGTGACTCATCACATAAACAAAAGGAAGGAGAAAAACCACATGATAATTTCAATAGATGCAGAAAAAGCATTTGATAAAATCTAGCACCCATTCATGGTCAAAACTCTCAGCAAAGTGGGAATACAGGGAACATACCTCAATATGATAAAGGCCATCTATGACAAACCCACAGCCAACATCATACTCAATGTGCAAAAATTAAAAGCAATTCTTTTAAGATTAGGAACAAGGCTGTGGTGCCCCCTTTCACCACTCTTATTTAACATAGTTCTGTAAGTCCTAGCCACAGCAATAAGACAAGAAGAAGAAATAAAAGGCATCCAAATTGGAATAGAAGAAGTAAAACTATCATTATTTGCAGATATGATATTGTATATAGAAAACCCTAAAGTCTCAGTCAAAAAACTACTGGGCCTGATAAATGAATTCAGCAAGGTGGCAGGATATAAAATTAATATTAGAAATCAGAGGTATTTTTATACAACAACAATGTCTTATAATAATTTCTAAAGTTAAAACAATGAGGATACTTTTTATATTATCTCATAGAATTTTGAATATGTTCACATTGATGTTTTAGTGCATTAAATACTGATTTTGTTTATGGACATAAGGCAGGTATACCATTTTAATTTTTTCTCATTTTTTGAAGGTTTTCTTTTCTAGTTGAATAATAAATTGTTCCAGCACCATTCATTGAATATTTCTTTTTTTCTATTAATTTTCAAAAGCTTCACTATATATGAAAGTGTTTTGCTCTTGAGTATGTTGCATTTATCAATTTGCTTATTACCATATTCTGTGCTAATTATTATAACTTTATTATAGTTCTTTTTTTTGGTAAAGCTAAGACCTTCACTATCTTCTTCTTTTGTTTTCTTCAGGAATGTGTTGGTTATTCTTCGGCATTTGATCTTCCATTAAAATTTAAAATCGAGTCCTGGCTGGTTACTTCAGTGGCAAAGCATCAGCCTTGTGTGTGGAAGTCCCAGGTTCAATCTCCAGTCAGGGCACACAGGAGAAGTGCCCATCTGCTTCTCCATCTCTTCCCTTCTCCTTCCTCTCTGTCTCTCTCTTCCCCTCCTGCAGCAAGGCTCCACTGGAGCAAAGTTGGCCTGGGTGCTGAGAACAACACCCCACAGGGGCCAAGCATTGCTCCCTGGTGGGCATGCTAGGTGGATCTAGGTGGGGTGAATGAGGGAGTCTGTCTGTCTGCATCCCCCCCCACCTCCCACTTCTTACTTTGGAAGAATACAAAAAAAATTAAAAATCAAACTGGCATCCCTGGAATAAATCTCATTTGATCATGGTGTTTGAACTCTTTAATGTATTGCTAGATCCAAGTTGTTAATATTTTATTGAGAATTTTAGCATCTATGTTCATCAGGGATATTGGCGTATAATTTTCTTTTTTTGTAGTGTCTTTATCTGGTATTGGAATTAGGATAATTCTTGGCTTATAAAATGAGCTTAGAAGTCTTTCTTCCTCTTGAGTTTTTTGGAATAGTTTGAGAAGGATAATTGTTAGTTCTTCTTGGAATATTTGGTAAAATTCACCTGTGAAGCCATAAGGTCCAGGACTTTGTTTATTGGAAGTTTTTATTATTATTATTGCTTCAATTTCATTCATTGTAATTGGTATATTCAGGTTTTCTAATTCTCTCTTATTCAGTTTTGGAAGTATATATGTTTCTAGGAATTTATCTATATCAGCCAAGTTGCCCAATTTGTTGGGATACAGTTGTTAATAGTAATTTCTTAAAATTCTTTGTATACCTGTGGTGCCATTTGTTACTTCTCCTCTTTTATTTCTGATTTTATTTATCTGGAACCTCTCTATTTTTCTTGATGAGTCTTATTAAAGGTTTGTCAATGTTGTTGACCTTTTCAAAGAACCAGCTCTTTGTTTCATTGATTGTTTGTATTGTTTTTTGTCTATATCACTTATTTCCTCTCTAATCCTTTCTTCTCCTTAGTCTGGGCTTTATTTGTTGTTCTTTTTTAGTTCTTTTATGTGTAGGGATAGATTATTTTTTAGCTATTTTTCTTGTTTCTTGAGGAAAGCATGTAATGCTACAAACTTTCCTCTCAGGACTGCTTTCACTGTGTACTATAATTTTTTTATTTTGTTGTGTGTTTATTTTCATTTGTTTTCAAGTAACTGCTGATTTTTCCATAGCTCTCATTGTTAACCCATTTATTAATATGCTACTTACCCTCCATGTGTTTAAATATTTTTCAGTTTTTTATTGTAATTAATACCTAGTTCATAACATTGTGGTGAGAAAAGATGCTTGATATAATTTTTTAAGATTTTATTTACAAAATTAAATTTAACAGGGTGACACTGATCAATTAACTCAGCAACAAACTAGCAAACAATCCAATTACAAAATGGGGAGAGGACCTGAACAGACACTTCTCCCAAGAGGACATACAAATGGCCAATGATACATAAAAAGATGCTCATCTTTACTAGCTAGTGAAGAAATGCAACTGAAAGCCACAATGAGATACCACCTCACACTTGTTAGGTTGTCTATTATCAATAAGACAGGTAATAACAATTATTGATATAATTTTAATCTTCTTGAATTTATTAATACTTATTTTTTGTCCTAACAGATGGTCTATCTTACAGAATGTTTCATGTGCACTTGAAAGAAATTGAGGAAGATACAAATAAGTGGAAGCATTTACCATGTTTATAGATTTTTAAAAATTAGCAATGTTTATAATGCCATACTAACCAAAGCAATATACAAATTCAATGCAATTTCTATCAAAATACCAATGGCATATCTTAAAGATCTAAAGCAAATATTTCAAAAATTTTTATGGCTCCACAAAAGATTTCAAATAACTACAGTGATTCTGAGAAAGAAAAAGTTAGAGGTATCACACTACCTGATATCAAACAATACTACAAGGCCATAGTAACCAAAACAGCATGGTAGTGGCACAAGAACAGGCATATAGATTAATGGAACAGAAATAAACCCATATCATTATGGTAAACTAATATTTTAAAAAGGAGGCAAGAAGATACAATGGGGTAGAGACAGTCTTTTGAATAAATGGTTTTGGGATAATTAGACAGTTATATACATACACACACAAAAAAATAAAATAAAACTAGATTACCAACCTACAGCATATACAACAGTAAATACAAAATGGTTAAAGACTTAAATGTAAGTTGTGAAACCATAAAATCTTAGAAAAAAAATATAAGCAGTAAAATTTCAGACATTTCTCATAGCAATTGTTTTTGCCAAAATATCTCCACAGGCAAGGAAAACAAAGAAAAAATAAACAAATGAGACATCAAACTAAAATCTTTTTACAGCAAAAGAAACCATCAGCAAACTGAAAAAAGAACCCACTAAATGAAAGAACATACAGTGGTACCTTGAGATACGAACAGACCAACATACAAATTTTTTAAGATATGAGCTGTGACTCAGTCTGTATTTTTGTTTGAGATCCGAGGAAAATTCTGAGATACGAGTCGTGATTTGGGACGCTGCCGCCATTATCCACAGTTTGATATATGAGTTGACTGACTTACAACTTGGTTACAGAACAAATTAAATTCGTATCTCAAGGTACCACTGTTGTGCCAATGATATGTCTGTCTATAAGCGGTTAATTTGCAAAATATACAAAGAACTAATACTACTTGACATCAAGAAGACAAACAACACAATTAAAAAATAGGCAAGGAATCTGAATAGAAACTTGTCCAAAGAAGGCATACAGATGGCCAATAGGAATATTAAAAGAAATGCTTAATGTCACAAATTATCAGAGATGCAAATTAAAATTATAATGATTTATCACCTCACACTTTTCTTTTTTCTTTTTTTAAGAAGCACCATAGCCTGACCAGGTGGTGGTGCAGTAGGTAGAGTGTCAAACTGGGATATGGAGGACCCAGGTTCAAGACCCCGAGGTCGCCAGCTTGAGCATGGGATCATCTGGTTTGAGCAAAGCTCACCAGCTTGGACCCAAGGTTGCTGGCTTGAGCAAGGGGTTACTCAGTCTGCCTTAGCCCTATGGTCAAGGCACATATGAGAAAGCAATCAATGAACAACTAAGGTGTTGCAACAAAAGACTGATGATCAATGCTTCTCATCTCTCTCCATCCCTGTCTGTCTGTCCCTATCTATTCCTCTCTCTGACTCTCTCTGTCTCTGTGAAAAAAAAAAAAAAGCACCATAAGGTTTTGTTTGTTTGTTATTTTCCATTGATTTGAGAGAGGAAAAGAGAGAGAGAAAGAGAGAAGTATCAACTCATTGTTTACCTTAATTGTGCACCATTGCTTATTTATCCTACATGCCCTGAACCCAGGCTAAACTGTGACCTCAGGGTTGAGCTAGTGCCCTTGGGTTGGAGCCTGTGACCTCATGCTCTGTAACAATGCTCTATCCACTGTTCCTTTGGCCAAGATCATGAGGCTTTTTTACATCACAAATTTACTTAGGTTTGCAAAGTCATAACCAGCAAAGAATAAAATATAGTGAGTTTCATAACAGTCTTAAGCCACAAAATTAAATACATTAAAAGATTTGAAGTAGAATGATGGAAGAAAATAAATATTATTATTTACTTATTTAGAAGTTTCATAAGGACTCTTCTTCTTAGAACATTTTAGAATATTAATCCTTTTGCAAGGATCTTGTCAGCATATCAAATCCATGGTGAGTTAGAACTGTTTGTATATAATATGTAAGTCCAGATAGATAAAGTATATTACCACTGGTGTCTGTTATCATTTTAATAGTTTGGGTAGGTTTCAGCATACAGAGCAGGCTTGCATGGGCCTGTGTGACAAAGGTACAATACCTCTTTGTTAAGTGGCTGTTTACACACTTATCAGTCAGCCACTGTCTTTCTTTTCTTTAAATTTAATTTATTATGTTAACATGGATTCAAGAGTCCCACTGAATACAACACCCTCCTACCCTCTCTCATGTCCCAGTCTATACCTCTTTTGCCCTTCTCCCCCCAACTTCCACCCCCATTCCCTCTGGGAACTGCTGTACTGCTATCTGTATTTCTGTTATGTATCTATAATATCAATAATCCATTCACTCTCTCTGATCCCATCCTCTCATTCCCCTTCCTTCTGACAGCTATCCCTCTGGTCCAGGTGACCGGCCTCTGACTCTATTTTGTTCCTCAGTTCATTTTGTTCCTTAGATTCCACATAGAAGTGAGATCATATGATATTTTTCTTTCTCTGCCTGGCTTATTTCACTTAGCATAATAGTCTCCAGGTTCATCTATGCCATAGAAAAAGGTGAGATTGTCTTCTTTTCCATGGCTGCATAGTGTTCCATTGTGTATATGTACCAAGGTGTTTTAATCCACTCGTCCACTGTCACTCAGGCTATTTCCAGATCTTGAGCACTGTAAACAATGCTGCAATAAACATGATGGTGCATATCTTCTTTTGAATCAGTGATTTTACATTCTTAGGATATGTTCTCAATAGTGGGATAGCTGAGTCAAAAGGCAGTTCCATTTATAATTATTTAAGAAAATGCCATATTTTCCACAATGGCTGTACAAGTCTGCATTCCCACAAGCAGTGCAGGAGGGTTCCCTTTTCTCCACAACCTTGTCAGCATTTATTGTGTATTGATTTGTTAATGAGCACCATTCTGACAGGTGTGAGGTGGTATCTCATTGTGGTTTTAATTTGCATTTCTCTGATAATTAGTGATGTTGAACATTTTTTATATGCCTATTGGCCATCTGTATTTCCTCTTTGGAGAAGTGTCTGTTCAGTTCTTTTGCCCATTTATTAATTGGATTGTTTTTCTTCCTGGTGTTGAGTTTTACAAGTTCTTTATAAATTTTGTTTATTAATCCCTTATCAGATGCATTGGCAAATATATACTCCCATTGTGTGTGTTGTCTTTTTATTTTGTTAATGGTATCTTTTGCTGTGCTAAAGATTTTTAGCTTTATATAGTCCTATTTGTAAATCCTGTTCTTTATTTCAGTTGCCTGTGGAGATAAATCAACAAAAATATTGCTATGAAAGATATTGGAGAGTTTACTGCCTCTGTTTTCCTCCAAGATGTTTATGGTTTCATGACTTACATTTAAGTCTTTTATCCATTTTGAGTTTATTTTTGTGAATGGTGTAAGTTGGTGGTCTAGTTTCCTTATTTTGCAGGTAGCTGTCCAATTTTCCCAACACCATTTGTTGAAGAGACTGTCTTTACTCCTTGTATGCTCTTGCCTCTTTTGTCAAATATCAATTGACCACAAAGGCATGGGTTTATTTCTGGGTTCTCTGATCTCTATGTCTGTTCTTATGTTAGTACCATGTTGTTTTGAGTACAATGGCCTTGTAGTAAAACTTGATATCAGGAAGTATGATACCTCCCACTTTATTCTTCCTTTTCAAGATGCTGAGGCTATTTACATATATATATATTATTATTATTAAATTTAATGCAGTGACATTGATAAATCAGGGTACAAATGTTCCGAGAAAACATCTCCAGATTATTTTGACCTTTGATTGTGCTGTATACCCCTCACCCAGAGTCAAATTGTCTTCTGTCACCTTCTATCTGGTTTTCTTTGTGCCCCTCCCCTCCCCCACCCCCTCTCTCCTACCTCATCCCATCCCCTCTCCCGCCACCCCCCCCACACCCGTTGCTATCACACTCTTGTTCATGTCTCTGAGTCTCATTTTTATGTCCCATCTATCTATGGATTCATATAGTTCTTAGTTTTTTCTGATTTACTTATTTTACTCTGTATAATGTTATCAAGGTCCATCCATGTTATTGTAAATGATCTGATGTCATCATTTCTTATGGCTGAGTAGTATTCCATAGTATATATGTACCAAAATTTTTTAATCCACTCGTCCTCTGACGGTATTTATATATATAAATATATATATTTTTTTATTCCATATAAATTTTTAGAAAATTTGTTCTATGTCTTTGAAGTATGACATTGATATTTTAATAGAAATTGCATTGAATATATAGATTGCTCTGGATAATATAGACATTTAAATGATGTTTATTCTTCCTATTTATGAGCATGGTATATTATTTCACTTGTTTGTATCTTCCTTGATTTCTTTTATCAATGTTTTATAATTTTCTGAGTGCAAGTCTTTTACTTCCTTGGTTACATTTACTCCTAGTTACTCTTTTTGTTGTTGTTGCAATAGTGAAGGGATTTTTTTTCTTAATTTCTCTTTCAGACAGTTTATTATAGGTGTGTATAAATCCCACTGATTTCTGAATATCAAGTGTATATTCTGCCACCTTGACAAATTCATTTATCAGGTCTAGTAGTTTTTGATTGATATTTTCTGATTTTCTATGTACAATATCATATAGTCACAAAATAATGATAGTTTTACTTCTTCTCTTCCAACTTGGATGCCTTTTATTTCTTCTTCCTGTTTCATTGCCATGGCTTGGACTTCAGAACTATGTTGAATAAAAGTGGTGAAAGGGGGCACCCCTGCCTTGTTCCTGATCTTAAGGGGATTGCTTTTAATTTTTTTCCATTAAGTATGATGTTGGCTGTGCATTTGTCATAGATGGCCTTTATCATGTTGAGGTATGTTCCCTGTATTCTCTCTTTGCTGAGAGTTTTAATCATAAATGGGTGCTGGTTTTTATCAAATGCTTTTTTTTGCATCTATTGATATTATCATGTGATTTTTCTCCTTCCTTTATTTATGTGATGAATCACATTGATTGATTTGCAAATATTATACCAGCCTTGCTTCCCCAGAATAAATCCCACTTGATCATGATGTATAATTTTTTTCATATATTGCTAGCTTTGGTTTGCTAATATTTTGTTGAGAATTTTAGCATCTAAATTCATCTAGGATATTGGCCTATAATTTTTTTTCTTTGTAGTATCTTTACCTGGTTTTGGAATTAGGATTATGCTTGCCTAATAAAAGGAGCTTGCCTAATAAAATCTTTCTTCCTCTTGAATTATTTGAAATAGCTTGAGAAAAATAGGTCTTAGTTCTTTGAATATTTGGTAAAATTTTTCTGTGAAGCCATCTGGTCCAGGACTTTTGTTTGCTGGGAGTTATTTGATAAATGTTTCAATTTAATTTGCTGTAATTGGTCTGTTTAGGTTTTCTGATTCTTCCAGATTGAGTTTCAGAACATTATATGTTTCAAGGAATTTATCCATTTCACCTAGGTTGTCCAATTTTTTGGCATACAGTTCTTCATAATATTTTTTTACAATCCTTTGTATTTCTGTGTTGTCAGTTGTTACTTCTCCACTTTCACTTCTAATTTTATTTATTTTTGTCTTCTCTTTTTTTTTCTTGATGAGTCTGGTTAAAGATTTATGAATCTTGTTTACCTTTTCAAAGAACCAGCTCTTGGTTTCATTGATCTTCTGTATTGTTTTTTTAGCCTCTATGTCATTTATTTCCTCTCTGATGTTTATTATTTTCTTCCTTCTACTTCTTCTGGGCTTTACTTGTTGTGCTTTTCTAGTTCTTGTAGATGTATGGGTAAGTTGTTTACTTGAGTTTTTTCTTGATTCTTAAGGTATACCTGTAATGCTATGAACTTCCCTCTCAGGACTGCTTTTGCTGTGTCCCATAAATTTTGAGAGGTTGTATGTTCATTTACATTTGTTTCAAGGAAATTTTTTATTTCATTCTTGTTCTCATTGTTAATCCATTTGTTATTTAATAATAACATGCTATTTCATTTTCAACTATTTGTATATATTTTTTAGTTTTTATTGTACTTAATTTCTAGTTTTATGCCATTGTGATCAAAGAAGATGGTTGATATGTTTTCAATCTTCTTAAATTTATTGGGACTTGTTTTGTGCCCTAACATGTGGTCTATATGAGAAAATGTACCCTGAGAACTTGAAAAGAATGTATATTCTGGTTCTTTGGGGTGAAAGGTTCTGAAAATATCTATTAAATCCAGTTGATCTAGTGTGTCATCTAAGGCTGCTGTTTCTTTGTTAATTTTCTGTCTGGAGGATATATCCATTGATGTTAGTGGGGCATTAAAATCCTGCTATTATAGTATTGCTGTTGATCTCAACCTTTATGTCCATCAAAACCTGATTTATATATTTAAGTGCTGCTATATTAGGTGCATAGGTATTTACAATGGTTATATCCTCCTGTTGGATTGTTTCTTTTATATTTATGTAGTAACCTTCTTTATCCCTTACTATAGCCTTTGTTTTAATGTCTATTTTGTCAGATATAAGTATTTCTATTCCAGCTTTCTTTTTCATTTTCATTTGAGTGAAATACTTTTTTCTATCCCTTTCTTTTAGTCTATGTGTATCTTTTGTTCTGAGGTGTGTCTCTTGTAGACAGTATATGTACGGATCCTATTTTCTTATCTATGCAGCTACCCTATGTCTTTTGATTGGAGCATTTAATTTATTTACATTTAAAGTTATTATTGATATGTAGCTGTTTATTGCCATTTTATTCTTTAAATCTCCATTTCTATTTTTCTAGAATTTTTTCCTCATTTTACAGCAGGCTCCTTAACATTTCTTGCAGTACTGGTTTGGTTCTAATTAATTCCTTAAGTTTTTTTGTTTGTTTGTTTGTTTGTTTGGTCTGGGAAGTTTTTTATTTCTCCTTCAAATTTAAATAATAGCCTTGCTGGATAAAGAAATCTTGGTTGGGCCCTGGCCGGTTGGCTCAGCAGTAGAGCGTCGGCCTAGCGTGCGGAGGACCCGGGTTCGATTCCTGGCCAGGGCACACAGGAGAAGCGCCCATTTGCTTCTCCACCCCTCCGCCGCGCTTTCCTCTCTGTCTCTCTCTTCCCCTCCCGCAGCCAAGGCTCCATTGGAGCAAAGATGGCCCGGGCGCTGGGGATGGCTCTGTGGCCTCTGCCTCAGGCGCTAGAGTGGCTCTGGTCGCAACATGGCGACGCCCAGGATGGGCAGAGCATCGCCCCCTGGTGGGCAGAGCATCGCCCCTGGTGGGCGTGCCGGGTGGATCCCGGTCGGGCGCATGCGGGAGTCTGTCTGACTGTCTCTCCCTGTTTCCAGCTTCAGAAAAATGAAAAAAAAAAAAAAAAAAAAAAAAAAAAAGAAATCTTGGTTGTAGGTTTCTGTTTTACATCACTTTGAATATTTCTTGCCAATCCCTTCTGACCTCAAAGGTTTCTGTTGAGAAGTCAAATGTCATCCTTATGAAGGCTCCTCTGTAGGTAATTAGCTGCTTTTGCCTTGCAGCTTTTAGTATTCTTTCTTTATCTCTTAACTTTGGCACTTTAATTATGATGTGTCTTGTTGTAGTCCTCCTTGGGTTCCTCTTTAATGGGACTCTCTGTGTTTCTTGAATTTATGTAACTTTTTTCTTCATCAACTTAGGGAAGTTTTCAGCTATGATTTTTTTAAACATGTTCACTATACCTTGTTCGTTCTCTTCTCCTTCAGAAACGCCCATGTTGCAGATTTTGTTTCTCTTCATGTTGGTACAGATCTCTCTTAGAGTTTCCTCATACTTTTTGAGAATCTTTTTTTTTTTTTTTTTTGGTGCTCTGCTTCTGTGCTTTTGTTTATCTTGTCCTCTAAATCACTGACTTGATCCTCTGCTTCATCCAGTCTGCTGTTAATTTCTTCTAGTGAAGTCTTCATTTCTGATATTATATTTGTCATTTCTAATTGGTTCTTTTTTATGATTTCAATGTTCTTTTTGATGCATGTTATCTGTTTATTTAAGTGCTCATTGTCTCCATTCTTTGTTGCTCCAAGACCTTCGAGCATCTTAAAAATTATTGTTTTAAACTCTGCATCTGGTAGTTTGGTTACTTCCATCTCATTCAGTTCTTTTTCTGGGGATTTCTCTTGTTGATTCATTTGAGTCATATTTCTGTGTCTACCCATTTTGTCTGTGTATAGGCTTCTCCTTTGGGTATGCTGCTTGTGTTACTAGTTGATTCTAGGGTTGGTGCTCTCTGCCACCTGGTAGCAGTTGTATTGGTCCTATATCTTCTTAGGTTGGCATCAGCTGTTGTTTGTATCTTGCTGTGGGTTATTTGTCTCTTTTAGCTATTTGTGTCTGTGTTTTCTGTTCCTGGGTAGTGTGGGAGGGGCAAACCTAGGTATAAGAATCAGCTTCCTCCTGCTTAGAGCTTACAGCATTTCTGTAAAAGATCCAATGTCTGTAATATTTGCCTCCACTTTTCAGCTGCTCCAGTTCCTCTTGCAGCTCTTACCAGAGTCTTCTTTAGAAACACTGTAGTCTGGGCCCAGACTGGCTTCACCCAACCAATCACTCTACAGGTTGCAAGCTTGTTGGGTTAGGGCAGCTGAGATTGGG
This sequence comes from Saccopteryx bilineata, assembly GCF_036850765.1. Classification (NCBI taxonomy): domain Eukaryota; kingdom Metazoa; phylum Chordata; class Mammalia; order Chiroptera; family Emballonuridae; genus Saccopteryx; species Saccopteryx bilineata. The sequence continues at coordinate 69,920,611 of NC_089499.1, forward strand.
AATATAACATTAGTGGGACCCTGTAATTCAGGATTCTCTTGAGGAGTAGCTCTGTACAGGGATTGTGGCCCCTACTCCAGAGCCTAATCCTTCAGCCACAGCTGGATACTCAAATTTTATTTCTCCCCAAGGTGAATAGCAGTTTCAGATTAAGTGGGGCCCACAGACCCTCTGCAGAAATTCTTACAGCTGATGAGAACTTGGTCTCAGGAGGAAGACTGAGAGAGTCATCTCCTGGGTCTGACTGTGCTCCTTAGAAGTTGGCTAAGCCACTTGACCAGATGTAACAATCAGCTCACAGAGACCTGTTAAGCCAAATTCGGAGGGACCCGAAAACATGAAAGACAGGAACAAGGTCCATCGTTTACACATCAAAGCTTTATTGTCTAGCTTGGCCAAGCGGCGGGAACTCCGACAGAAATCTGACGGAGAGCACGCCAGCCCTTTGTTCTACTTAGTTTTTATAGTTTTGTAAGTGGGAAGTACAGAAGCAAAAATTGCAATTAGGAGCCCTTCACCACTATAGGTTATAGTCATATGTCCTTTAACATGATAGGACCACGTTCAATTTGTAAGCCATACATCATTTTGGAGAAAACAAAATTTACAAGCCAACACAATGGTAGAAAGATGTCTTTTTACATATTAAAGGCATTCCTATATTATCTAGTGTTTATCTGCCATCTCTCTGTCTAGAGTCACACATGCATTTTACATAGAAGAGGTAGTTTCAGTGGGGACAAATGCCCGCGAATGGCTCATTGCTATAAGAAAAGGTTTATTTTGACTTTTCTCTCCCTGTACCTGGCTAGCCATTCACCCTTTTCCCCACAGGCATGGTGGAATGTCATGGAATCCATGTTTTCCTCCCCTTTGCATTTACAATACAATACCAAGGGCTATCCTGACTATGCCAATCACACAGTACAGAGACTATTGTCACAATTTCTCTGCACACCTTAACCCAAATTAATAAAATGTTCTCCAAGCCTCTTATAATAATAATATTAATTCTGTAGCCTTTGGTACTTTACAACACCTGTGGGTGAAATGGCTCAGTGGCTCCTCATTCCCCCCTCTGAATGGGAGGATAAGACATGGTATCTACCAAGGGGAGAGGCTGGTAGGTTGGCTGAAATGTAGGTCAACGGACCAGGAGGTTGGTGGCCCCTAGCTGGTGTTTGACCAGGGTGGGATAAGCAATAATCAGGTATTGCTCTCTTTGTTAACTGAGCAGGTGAGATAGGTGGTTAGGCCCAGCACCTGTCCCCTGGATATAAAAAAAAACCCTGTTTATATTTTGGTTTTCAACAGATATTAAAATTTCAAATTTGTGTGTTGTGATTCTTACTCATCTGAATTCCCATGTTCAGATTTGGAGGCAGACTGAAAAAATATAAAATAAACAACAATAAAACAGCCAATGCTAACAAATATTATAACAAGTGTCCTAATACAATTAAGTGATTAAAACCTATTAGATTACTAAGCAAAGTCTTAACTAATACCACAGGATTTAAAATAAAATTTTTAGTCTTAAATGTCCTTAACATGTTAATATAATTTCATCAAGTCCATGTTGACACTATTATCACTTCATATTATTTGTAAATGTAACCCAAGCCTACTTCAGTTTGAGAAGTGTCCCTAGGAGGAGTTACACACATTCAGGAAAGGTTCATAAGGCACTGGAGTTGTGGTCACATTTCCATGCTTTGCAGCTAGAGTCCAAGTTCCAATGACCACTGCTTCTAGCTGGTAACAATTCAGGTAGACTGGAAAAGCCATCTGCAGCACATATGGAGCTGGAGCTTCTGTTTTCTTTAAACTGGAGAGGTAAACCCAGGGTGCCTTTCTCTGGAGCTCTGCAAATATGGCATGGTGAAGAGAACCTGTGGATACACTATCCTGGGTAGCAAAGGTAAATTCTTCTAAATCAAGAGTAAGTCCCAGCCTAAAATAGGCATGGGGCATTGAAGCAAGAGGAATAAAGGAAACACTACATATTAAACAAAGCAGCAGAAAATAAGACTATCAACACCCACAACAGAAATCTTCGAGGGCTGAATAAAAAAACCCTGAATATTCAGGCATGGCATAGTAAGTAGCCCTTGTGTCCATAAGAAAGGAGATCAGTTTACCTGCTACTTGGAAAAAATACCCTAGTCTCATCCACAGCAACATGAGATGGGGCCGATGGCCCTGGGCACCTTTAGTCTTCAGTGGCAAGCCTCAGTAGGCTGGCAAGGTCAGGTCACAGGTAGCCGGAGCAAGGCTAGAAGAGATTGAACCCTCCCTTGGAGGAGTGAGGGAGCTGCTTAACTTCCAGTGTCCCTGGTGGGGGCCGAGAAGCCTGGCAGGCTTTAGCTCAATGACCTTCCTTTCCACTCTTGAAGCAGGGCCCTGATGGGAGTCCTATGAAGTCTCTTGAGGGTGTTGGAGCCTTTATGGGTGTATGCCAAGAGCTGGTATTTTACCTGATCTCTTTTTGGCTCTGTCTGCCTTCTCTGTTCCTCTTTTGGTTGTTATAGACCTTAAATGCCATGCTCAGAAGATCTCGTTGAGGGATTTGAGGGTCGCCATCTGCCTTTATAAACTTTTTCCATATACCTAGGGCTGATTGGAAAAAGACAAAACAGCATTATCAGCTGGATTAAATAAAAGAAGGAAGATATAACTATTATAAATATCTATGCACCTAATATATGAGTACCCAAATATATAAAACAGACTTTGATGGATTTAAAGGGCAAGATCAACAGCAATACTATAATAGTAGGGGATTTCAATACCCCACTAACATCACTAGATAGATCCTCAAGAAAGAAAATTAACAAAGAAACAGCAGACTTATTGGAAACACTAGATCAACTCGATTTAATAGATATCTTCAGATCCTTTCACCCTAAAGCAGCAGAATATACATTCTTTTCAAGTGCTCATGGTACATTCTCTAGGATAGACCACATGTTAGGGCACAAAAGTGCTCTCAACAAATTTAAGAAGACTGAAATCATATCAAGCACTTTCTCCGATCACAACGGCATGAAACTAGAAATGAATCACAGCAGAAAAGCTCAAAAATTCTCAAACACATGGAAACTAAATAGCAGGGTGTTAAATAATGAATGGATTAAGAATGAGATCAAAGAAGAAATAAAAAAATTCCTAGAAACGAATGACAATGAGCATACAACAACTCAAAATTTATGGGACACAGTGATAGCAGTGCTGAGAGGGAAGTTCATAGCACTACAGGCACACTTTCAGAAGCTAGAAAAAGCTCAAATAAACAACTTAACCCTGCATCTAAAAGAATTAGAAAAAGAACAGCAAGTAAAGCCCAAATGTAGTAGAAGGAAGGAAATAATAAAGATCAGAGCAGAAATAAATGACATAGTTGCTAAAGAAACAATACAGAGGATCAATGAAACTAGGAGCTGGTTCTTTGAAAAGGTAAACAAGATTGATGAACCTTTAAGTAGATTCACCAAGAAAAAGAGAGAGAGGACTCAAATAAATAAAATTAGAAATGAGAGAGGAGAAATAACAACTGACACAACAGAAATACAAAATATTGTAAGAAAATACTATGAAGAACTGTATGCCAAAAAACTAGACAACTTAGATGAAATGGACAAATTCCTTGAAACATACAATCTTCCAAAAATCAATCTGGAAGAATCAGAAAACCTAAACAGACCGATTACACCAAATGAGATCGAAACAGTTATCAAAAAACTCCCAACAAAGAAAAGTCCGGGGCCCGATGGCTTCACAACGGAATTCTACCAAATATTCAAAGAAGAACTAACTCCTATCCTTCTCAAACTATTTCAAAAAATTCAAGAGGAAGGAAGACTTCCAAGCTCCTTTTATGAGGCGAGCATAATTCTGATTCCAAAACCAGGCAAAGGCAACACAAAGAAAGAAAATTATAGGCCAATATCTCTGATGAATATAGATGCTAAAATCCTCAACAAAATATTAGCAAACCACATCCAACAATATATGGAAAAAATCATACACCATGATCAAGTGGGATTTATTCTGGGAAGGCAAGGCTGGTACAATATTCGTAAATCAATCAATGTGATTCATCACATAAACAAAAAGAAGGAGAAAAACCATATGATGATTTCAATAGATGCAGAAAAAGCATTTGATAAAATCCAGCACCCATTCATGATCAAAACTCTCAGCAAAGTGGGAATAGAGTGAACATACCTCAACATGATAAAAGCTATCTATGACAAACCCACAACCAACATCATACTCAATGGGAAAAAATTAAAAGCAATACCCTTAAGATCAGGAACAAGGCAGGGGTGCCCCCTTTCACCACTCTTATTTAACATAGTCCTGGAAGTCCTAGCCACAGCAATCAGACAAGAAGAAGAAATAAAAGGCATTCAAGTTGGAAAAGAAGAAGTAAAACTATCATTATTTGCAGATGATATGATATTGTATATAGAAAACCCTAAAGTCTCAGTCAAAAAACTACTGGACCTGATAAATGAATTCATCAAAGTGGCAGGATATAAAATCAATACTCAGAAATCAGAAGCATTTTTATACACCAACAATGAACAGTCAGAAAGAGAAATTAAGGAAACAATCCCCTTCACAATTACAACCAAAAAAAATAAAGTACCTAGGAGTAAACTTAACCAAGGAGACTAAAGACTTGTACTCGGAAAATTACAAAGCATTGATAAAAGAAATCAAGGAAGATACAAACAAGTGGAAGCATATACCGTGCTCATGGTTAGGAAGAATAAACATCATTAAAATGTCTATATTACCCAAAGCAATCTATAAATTCAATGCAATACCAATTAAAATACCAATGACATACTTCAAAGATATAGAACACATATTCCAAAAATTTATATGGAACCAAAAGAGGACACAAATAGCCTCAGCAATCTTAAAAAAGAAGAATAAAGTGGGAGGTATCACACTTCCTGATATCAAGTTATACTACAAGGCCATTGTACTCAAAACGGCCTGGTACTGGCATAAGAACAGGCATATAGATCAATGGAACAGAACCCAGAACCCAGAAATAAACCCACAGTTCTATGGACAACTGATATTTGACAAAGGAGGTAAGGAAATACAATGGAGTAAAGACAGCCTCTTTAACAAATGGTGTTGGGAAAATTGGACAGCTACCTGCAAAAAAATAAAACTAGATCACCAGCTTACACCACTCACAAAAATAAACTCAAAATGGATAAAAGACTTAAATGTAGGCCGTGAAACCATAAGCATCTTCGAAGAAAACATAGGCAGTAAGCTCTCAGACATCTATCGGAGCAATATATTTGCTGATTTATCTCCACGGGGAAGTGAAATAAAAGACAGGATAAACAAATGGGACTATATCAAACTAAAAAGCTTTTGTACAGCTAAAGACAACAAGAACAGAATAAAAAGACAAACTACACAATGGGAGAACATATTTGACAATACGTCTGATAAGGGGTTAATAACCAATGTTTATAAAGAACTTGTAAAACTCAACGCCAGGAAGACAAACAACCCAATCCAAAAATGGGCAAAAGAGATGAATAGACACTTCTCCAAAGAGGACATACAGATGGCCAACAGGCATATGAAAAAATGCTCAACATCATTAATCATTAGAGAAATGCAAATTAAAACCACAATGAGATATCACCTCACACCAGTCAGAATGGCGCTCATCAACAAAACAACACAGAATAAGTGCTGGCGAGGATGTGGAGAAAAGGGAACCCTCCTGCACTGCTGGTGGGAATGCAGACTGGTGCAGCCACTGTGGAAAACAGTATGGAAATTCCTCAAAAATCTGAAAATCGAACTGCCTTTTGACCCAGCTATCCCATTTTTAGGCATATACCCCAAGGACACCATAGAACGGCTCAAAAAGGAGAAATGCACCCGCATGTTTGTGGCAGCATTGTTCACAGTAGCGAAGATTTGGAAACAGCCCAAGTGTCCATCAGAGGACGAGTGGATTAAAAAGCTTTGGTACATATATACTATGGAATACTACTCAGCCATAAGAAATGATGACATCGGATCATTTACAATAACATGGATGGACCTTGACAACATTATATGGAGTGAAATAAGTAAATCAGAAAAAAAAAAAAAAAAAAAAACTAAGATGAATCCATACATAGAAGGGACATAAAACTGAGACTCAGAGACATGAACAAGAATGTGATGGCAACAGGGGCGGGAGGTTGGGGGAGGGGGGAGGGGGTGAAGAAGGAGAGAGGGGTTAGGGGAGGGGAGGGGCACAAAGAAAACCAGATAGAAGGTGACAGAAGACAATTTAACTTTGGGGGAGGGGTATACAGCACAATCAAATGTCAAAATAATCTAGAGATATTTTCTCTCAACATATGTTCCCTGATTTATCAATGTCACTGCATTAAATTTAATTAAAAAAAATTAAATTAACAGCTAGTAAAAAAAAAAGGTAGAAGTTTGCAGGAAGAGAAAAGAAGTTTGGCATCTTTTGTAGGATTTCAGGGTCTCTCAGTTGCTGAATAAACCTCTACATTAGTATTTAAGAGAAAAAATTTAAAAGGTCCAGAACACAAAGTTTTATTGAAAACAATAAAATACAGCAGATTCTTATTTTAAAGTAAAACTGACTTTTCCCAGAACTTTCCTAGTACCGCATTATTCTGATTACTATTAAAAAAACAAAACAAAGTTCCAATTTCAAAATAATTAGCAAACCTGTTGGTAAATATTCTTCTTATGGTTCTAGTTACTTTTCTAAATTTTATATTTGCACCTTTTTAAGAATGAGAGTTTTTTTTACACTAAAGGAAATAAACAGATTTATTGTAATAAACTTAAACATAAAAACCTGAATGTCATAATTACATAGACCTTTCATTCAGAATAAATATTTAAAGAATAAGCTGTTCTGACGCATCTAAAACATTCATCCAACAAATTAAAACAAATTTTAGCACATACTTGCACAATGCACGCTTGCAGCGGTGAGATACTATCAGGAATACAAAAACGAATCTACTTAAGTAACCCATATAACAATAACAAAGTATTCAATGTATTAATACTATTAGAGAGGTATTATAAATTGGTACAGTAGCTCAGTGCCATGAAAGATTAATTTCGACCGGTCTTTAAAGAGAAGGAGGTATTATGTAGTCATGTCAGACAGCTTAACTCCTGAAGCAAGTTTAGATTTTAACAGAATCTTAACTCTCTCCTGTATTTAATAATGGAATCAGAGCCTTGCTTGGGGTGGCTCTTCTTTATTCCTTGTCACCACACAGATTTTTAAGCATTTGTTGAGTATACTTTATAGTATCTTTACTTCAAAATTGTAAGAAATACTTGTCTTTATGTTAACTTAACAAAACATAGTAAATTCATTTTCAAGTAACATTTCCAAACTTATTAAAACATTTCTATCCTATTAATTAACAGGCAAGTTAAAGTGCACAATAAGGCTGGAAAATTCCAGTACATTATTTCCAGTGGCCATTATTTTTCTATATTATTAATAAAAATCTACACCTTTGCTAGGTAAATTCACCATTTTAAGCTTTGCAGCCTGAAGTTTGAAGCAGTTTAGAAAAAATTAGCAAGTTTTAGCATTCACATTTTATTCTATTTGAATTTAAATGAGTGCGCTATATTTACTCCAATTAAATTTAGAAATTTGTAGGGATGATATCATCTTTAATCCTAGCTTGCACCCAGTGGGCAAGCAAAAACACACACACCAGGCTTCAAAACCTACTCACATTCAGTGCTTACAAAGTTACTGACTTATCCGAGTTCCCCAGAATCAAAGGTTTCTAGCTCACCAGACTTATTCACCTCTGTTCCCCATCTCCTACCTTCTCCCTGCACAAACTCTGCACAAGCTGGCCCCTTACTCAGCACTTCACCATCTTGGCTGCTTCTCCTGGCCTCCTCCACGTGGCCTTTCTCTGCTCCCCTCTAATATAATCTCAGTCTTTCAACCATTCATAAATTCTAAGGACTGTAACAACCAGCAACCAAAATCCGCCTCAACCCCCGCTGACCTGGGAAGCCACCATGCACTGGTCAAGGCCGTGTGGCGTGGGTGCGCAGGCGGCTGCATCCCTAGGGACACATGCCCCGCGGGCATCCTGTGCCACGCCGCATAGGGTTGCTCCATGCAGATTTGAGAAGCCGGAAGGCGCAAGGCCCACCACGGGCCTCTGAGCGGTCCTTCTGGGAGCTCTTCCCTCCGGCTACACGCAGCACACAGCAGCCTTTGGGGGGGGGAGGCGGATCCGGTGGGGGTGGAACTGGGCTTCCTCTGGTGTTTCCCCAGAACGCGCCCCCGCGGGCCCCCCTCTAGGCACAGAGAAAGTCCCGCAGCCCCAGGACGCCGACTGGGCCCTTTTTTTCCCCCCAGCCAAACACCATCCAATCTTGCTGGGGCGGGTCCACCGGGAAAACACACAGGAATCCCTAAAACCGCCACACACAGGTGGCCGGTGACGCCCAGGACGCCTGGCAGCCCTCTCAGTGCGCACATGCCCACACCTTCCCTTTTTCCCCCCACATTGCACTTAAAGCTTCACTCTCTAAAAACTTTGACGAATGCAGTGACAAAAACGAATAGACAAACAGCAAAAAAAACAAACAGACAAACAGCAAAAACAGATAAACAAACAGGCACCATGCTTCCCTTGAGCTCGGAATATCTAAACTCAAACGGGGTTCCCTAAAGGCGGGCTGCCCCCCAAATCTGCCAACCTCATGTCCGAGGGGAGACGACCAGTGGCTCTTTTCCGGCCTGTCAGCCAGAGCTCACTGGCAAACAAACGGTCATGACCTTGTTTGTTATACTTACCCAGGGTTGGACAATAAAGCTCCAGTGTGCAGAACAATGGCGGTCCCTCATTTCCCAGCCAATGCACCAAATGTTAAGTTAAGCCAAATTCGGAGGGACCCAAAAACATGAAAGACAGGAACAAGGTCCATCGTTTACACATCAAAGCTTTATTGTCTAGCTTGGCCAAGCGGCGGGAACTCCGACAGAAATCTGACGGAGAGCACGCCGGCCCTTTGTTCTACTTAGTTTTTATAGTTTTGTAAGTGGGAAGTACAGAAGCAAAAATTGCAATTAGGAGCCCTTCACCACTATTGGTTATAGTCATATGTCCTTTAACATGATAGGACCACGTTCAATTTGCAAGCCATACATCATTTTGGAGAAAACAAAATTTACAAGCCAACACAATGGTAGAAAGATGTCTCTTTACATATTAAAAGGCATTCCTATATTATCTAGTGTTTATCTGCCATCTCTCTGTCTAGAGTCACACATGCATTTTACATAGGAGAGGTAGTTTCAGTGGGGACAAATGCCCGCGAATGGCTCATTGCTATAAGAAAAGGTTTATTTTGGCTTTTCTCTCCCTGTACCTGGCTAGCCATTCACCCTTTTCCCCACAGGCGTGGTGGAATATCTGGGGATCCATGTTTTCCTCCCCTTTGCATTTACAATACAATACCAAGGGCTATCCTGACTATGCCAATCACACAGTACAGAGACTATTGTCACAATTTCTCTGCACACCTTAACCCAAATTAATAAAATGTTCTCCAAGCCTGTTATAATATTAATATTAATTCTGTAGCCTTTGGTACTTTACAACACCTGTGGGTGAAATGGCTCAGTGGCTCCTCAAGACCCACACTTTGAATGTCCATGCTTCAAGACTCTCTCCTTTTCCCCTTTGGACTCTTTCCCAGAAGGGTAGGATATCCAGCACCCAGGCCAGCTGACTATGTAGCTACATCCTATCTAACACACATTAGCCACTATGCAGGTGTCGATCACAGAGAGCAGAACTCACCTCAGCTGGGCCAGGTGTGAGGAGAGCTTCATTAGGATACCACTCTAGCAAGGGTTTTTAGGTCCTGAACCAATGCTTTCTGCAGTTGGCCACTGGATATGCCAGCCCTGTGCCTCCCTGGCAGAAAATTGGCACAGACCAGTGGGAGACAATACCCATTACTGGCCCTCAGCAACATTCTTGGAGCTATAAGCAATCCAGAGTTTGTGGCTGCCTCTGCTGGGCCCAGGTGCACATGGAAATACTAGCCACACACCTAGGCTGGCTTTTACCTACACTGCGCCTGGGGTAAAGTCTGCTTAAAATCCAAGTTCCCTGAGTCCTTTCTTTTGCAGTCTCTGTCTGCTGGGTGCTTGTTGATCTCTAGAGTCTAGAGCCTGCAGCAATTTAGGTGTGAGGAATGGTGGTGGGTGTGGCTCTGCCCCTCAGTCCCTTGTTTTAGTCTGTCCAGATTTTTTTTTCACAGACCTCTGTAGGGTGTGGCCCCAGGAGTCCGGTGCGTGTGACCTCTGAGACCGAGAGGTGCGGTCTGCCCGCCCACAGTTTCAACTGAGTCTCCTGAGATGAAAGCACCAGTCATAGACTCAGGAGAGTGTGGGGGTGTAGCTCTGGCATCAGCACCAAAAAACTGAGTCACTAACATGCCCCCCTCTTCCTGGCCTCTCAGAATGACCCTTCAACCTGACTGGAGCAGGAGACACTCCCTAGAGTGGAGCAGTTACTTTTCCCCAAACTGATGCCCTCTGAGAGGATGCTCCACCCAAGAAAGATAGCAACTGCTGTACTAGAGAATGACTCAGCACAGGGGTTAAGGTGTCTGTCCCCCATCCTGTCTCTCCCTGGGCCTCTGACTTTACACTCTCCTCATGCAACTCTAGTCCTCTCAGCTCCCCCTCCCCCAGAGCCCTGGGTAAGTGGCTGTGAATGAGATTTTCTCTGTGGGACCTTTAAGACAGTGTCTGAGTCTCAGAAAGCTGTCTCTTTCTCATAGACAGAAACCCTGCTCTTTTCACTGCCAAATTCTGTCTGGACACCTCTTCTAGGCTCTGGGGCTCTAGGATGGGGCCTTGGGCCTGGGGCTGAGGACTCACACCTCTCAGGGCAACCCACCCTGCTATGAGAGTCCCTCCAGGCCACCGCTCGCTCCTGGGAGTGGGGTAGCCCTTTTTGCATCTCCACCCTTCTTACCAGTCTTGGTGTGGTTTCTTCTGTGATCCTTGGTTATAGAGTCCTCTTTGTTTAGTCCAAAGTTGATTTTTCAAGATGATTATTCTTAAATTAATTGTAATCCAATTTGGTCCTGGGAGGTGGTAGATGGAGTGTCTGCCTACCCAGTCACCATCTTGGAATCTCCTCTATCACCTCACACTTTTCAGAATGACCATCATCAACAAATCAACAAACAATAAGTGCTGATGAGGATGTGGAAGAAAGGCAACTCTCATGCACTATTGGTGGGAGTGCCAAGTGATGCAACCACTGTTGAAAATAATATGGCATGTCCTCAAAAACTAAAAATGGAACTTCTACCTGGTCAAGCAGTGATGCAGTGGATAAAGCATCAGTCTGTGATGCTTTATGGAGTACCCAAGCTCCAAATCCTGAGGTCACTGGCTTGAGTGCAGTTTCATAAATATGACCCCATGGATGCCAGCTGGAGCCCAGAAGTCACTGGCCTGAAGCCCAAGGTCACTGGCTTGAGGCCAAGGTTGCTGGCTTGAGCAAGGGGTCACTTGCTCAGCTACAGCCCCCTGTTTATGGCACATATGAGAAAGCAATCAATAAACTAAGGTACCACAAGTACATGTTGATATCCCTTCCTGTCTGTCTGCCACTGCTCTTATTAAAAAAAAAAAAATGGAACTGACTTTTGACCCAGCAATTCCACATTAAGGAATATATCCTAAGAAATCCAAAATACTAGTTCAAAAACATATATGCACCCCTATGGTTATTGTAGCATTGTTTACAATAGTCAAGATCTGAAAATAGCCCAAGTGCTGTGGTACATTTACACAATAAAATACTATTTGTCCATTAAAAATAAAAGAAATCTTACCTTTTGAGATAGCATGTATGGACCTTGAGAGAAGTATGCTAGGTAAAATAAGATAAAAGCAAATACCACATGATCTCACTTATATGTGGAATCAAATGAATGAAATAAAATGACAAACAAAATAGAAATAGAGATGTGTATACATTAAATAGACTGTTAGCTGTTACAGGGGAGTGTGGTTGGGGGCTGTATGAAAGTAGGTGAAGAGATTAAGCAAAAAATATATATACATATGATATATACACATATTTAAAACATATAGACACAGACAACAGTGTGGTGATAGCCAGAGGGAAAGGGGAAAAAGGGATTGGGTTTAGGTGGAAGTAGGCAAAGGGGGAGAAAATGGGGATAAAAATGTTTGCTTGGGGCAATAGGTGCACGATGCCATGTACAGATGATGTTTGGTCGAGTTGTACACTTGAAACCCGTATTTTGTGAACCAATGTCACCCCAATAAAGTCAATTAAAATATTTTTATTTTACTTTTTTAATTAAAATATTTTTAAATCAACTTGTAAAACATTCATGAGTCTCATGGTGATAGTTGGGATTTTTATTAGAATTTTATTTAACTTAATAGATCAATTTATGAGAATTAACACTTTTATAATATTAAAACTTCCTGTTCATAAAATGATTGCATAACTTTGTTTATTTATATAATAATTTATTCACATATTTGTACAGTTATTGTAAAATTTATTCATAAGTACCATATATTCCTTTTTGCAAACATAATTTTTAATTATGTTTTAAAATTTTTGGTTAGCATATATAAATGTAAATTTTGACTGTTGGTATTATATCCACATTGTAAAATTTTACTATTATATTAACTTATTCATATACAACTTTCAGTTTTCTATGCAGATAATCACATGCCAAAATGATGAGAATGTGGTTTCATTCTTTCTAATCATTATACTCTTTGCATCTGTCTCCTTTCTTGCTGCGCTGGCTGAGACCACTGATATAATGCTGTATAGTAGCAGTTAAAATGGACAGCCTGTCTTGTTCCTAGTGTTAAAGGCCATGCTTCTACTATTTTACTGTTAAGAATTATGTTTGCTGTAGGTTTTTCAGGTACTCTTTAACATATTAAAGAAATTTTTTTATTCAAAATTTGCTAATATTTCTTATGAATGAGTGCTTAATAGACATCTATTGAAATCATATGATTTTCTTCTTTAATTGTATTAACATGGAATATTACATAATTTTTTGAAAAACAGTTTATAGAGGTATGGTTGACATACAAAAAGCTGTACATATCACATGTGTATGTCTTCATGAGTTTGGAGACAAGAATATATCCATGAAACCATCACCACTATGCCATAAACATATCCATCACATCCAGAAGTTTTCTCCCACCTCTATATTATATTTTTTCATGTGTTATAGAAACACTGCACACAAAAGCTACCCTCTTAGCAAGTCTGTAAGGACCCAATACAGTATTGTTAGGCATTATTCTATATTCAAAGTCTTTACTCATCTAACATAATTAAAACTTTGCACCTTTGGCTAACACCTTCCTATTTCCTCTTTCCCAGAGCTAGGCAACCAACATCTAGTCTCTGTTTCTACGGGTTTGACTATTTTAAATTTCTCATGTGTGTAACATTATGTAATGATAGTTGGCCGTCAGTGACTGACTTATTTCACTTAGGCTAATGTCCTTCACCAATGTGGTCACATATGGCAGGACTTCCTAGCATGTTAACCACCACACAAAGAAAGTTTTCAAAAATGTCCACCTTGGTGCATTTCCTTTTTTCAGAATACATTCACAGTGAACTTTCTAAAGTGCTTTGTGATTGCCAGATGACAGCCCATATTGTCAAAATAAGTTTTGTAAATGCTGAAATAATAACATTGAAACAGTTGACACTATACATTATGATTTTAATCTGCCTAACCATCTGTAGGGGAACTCACTGTAGAGATGCGATATGGCTCCAGCAGCAGAGGCGTCTGGGAAATGCAGCACTCTCTGTGCGGTACTCTCTGTGACTCTTGTGCAACCTTATGTCAGGCTGACTGGAAATCCAGAATGCTGCTGTCCAAAGGCAAACATTCTGTCCCAGGAGGGAGGTTAATAAATGTATAGAATATAACAACTTCCTGATGTTATCTTTTAACTTAGAAATGCACTGTTCTTTCTGGTGGTCTATACAACTGCCCAGCATATGGTTTTGCTATTAGCCTCCTATAAAAAGGAAACCCCAATCTGGGAGGGGTGTGCATTTTATCTAGCCCACCACTACTGGAGCAGCTTCTGTGCCCATGTGCCAAGCTCTTATGAATTTGGATAAGGCTATGGGTCAGTTCTTCAAATTGATCCTGATTTTAGACTTTTGAGGCTTTCCCAAAAACTATCTCATACTGACTCATAAAATTAAAAATAAATATCATACCTATAGCAATTGAAAAAATGGCAGAATTTTATCCCTTTATAAGTTTGAATAATGTTTCACTGTATTTACACACCACATTTTCCATATACTCATTCACTGATGAATATTTAGGTTGTCTCCATGTCTTGTCTATTCTGAATAATGCTACAATGAATATGGATATCTCTTTAAGACCCCGATTTCATCTCTTTTGGGAATATACCCAAAAGTAAGGTTGCAGTTCTAGTTAATATTTTTAAAGGAACTTTTATATTGTTTTCTATAGCAACTAAACCAATTTATATTCCTACCAACACTGAACAATTGTTCCCTCTCTCTATGTCTTTTAAACACTTGTCTTTTTTTTTTAAATCATGGCCATCCTAACAGATATGAGATGATATCTCAATGTGGTTTTGATTTGCATTTCCCTGATGGCTATTTAGCTATTTTCTTCAGAGAAATATTTATTCAGTTCCTTTGCTCATTTTTAATAAGGTTATTTGTTATATTTTTTTTGCTATTAAGTTGTAGAACTTTCTTATATTCATGGATATTACCCTTTATCAGATATGTAGTTTGCTGATATTTTTTATTCCATAGGTTGCTGTTGTATTTTGCTAATTTTTCCCCTTTGCTGTACAAAATCTTTTCAGTTTAATATAGTCCTCCCCCATTTGTCTGTTTTTACTTTTGTTGTCTGTGCTTTTGGTATAATATACAAGAAATTATTGAATAAACAGTTAATGTTAACTCATCTCTGAATTTTTAAAATAAACTCAACTTAGTTTTTGTGCATTACTTTTGCATAAATTGCTGAATTTATTTGATAATATTTTGATTAGCATCTTTATGTGAATTTGTATTAGTGAGATTATTTCTTGTTTCCATTTGACCCAGAGAATGGAATTGTAAAGTAGTCTCTTATTTTGTATTCTTGGAAAGAATTTACATGAAGTTGGAACAACATGTTCCTTAAAAGTGTTGTAAAGTTATCCTACAAAGCCATCTGGGTCTGGTGCTTTCTTTATGTGATAAACTTATAAAGTTATACAAGGATTAAAGGATACAATCAATGAACCTGAATTTACAGAAGCATACTAAACTTTGTGCCTAACAACTAGATGGGCCACATTCTAATTAAGCTAACATGAAATTTTTATAAAACATCACCATATTCTGGGCCCAAAACCAAGACTCAACCATTTACAAGAAATAAGCAACTTTGAAAAGATTAATAAAGTAGAAAATTTTTAATAGGATGGACATGTGACAACCATTTTATAGTTGATAATGCTGTCAAAATATTTTGCTGTGATGTTAGTTTCTCTCTCTCTCATAATTCTAAAATTTTTGCTTTATATTTTTAGGTTATTTTTTGAAGCATATATGGACTTAGAATTATTATGTTTTACTAGTGAGTTGAGATTTTATTTAATGAATATTTATCCCTAATAATTTTTATTTAATTTTTTCTGTATACATTTACATGCATGAATCATAGATACATCTTTACTTTCTAGCACAGTTCTATCAAAGAACTGACCACCCTGAATGCAAAAATAGGCTTTTATTTGTTGAATATCTGATTATGTTTGGGAACTTCAAAAGGTACTTACTTGCTCATTCTTATTCCATCTGCTATTAATTATAAAAGTTCATAGAGTAATATATATTCTGTATGTGATATTCTAATACCAAATAACTGTCTGAATTTGATTGCTACCTTGCTTTTGTTGACTCCCTCATGGTGGTTGATAAGCTTCTATTGTTTGACCTTAATGAATTGAGAACTGGTTGACTACATTAGGATACTTTACACCACTGAGACTCTACTTTGGATTTTGCTGAGAGCAAGGGGATGGTATTAGCCTAAGATGTCCTTAGACCCTTCAGGGGACACAATCTTAATTTAGGAATCTCAGGTTCTGCTCATCTTAATCACCTGAGAGTCATGTTCTTGTGAAATGTAGAGATAGACCGTACACAAGTATGTATATACATAATTTTGATAGTGTATCAGACACCTATTCTACAGCACTTATATTGTCCTGTCTCACCTGTCACTCCAGCCACTCTCATAATAGTGGCTTCTTCTAAGTTTTGATGAGTTTTATGCTGGTGCAACCTCATAATGACTCACTCACTTTCAAGGTTGAATCAATTTCCTTTTTCTTCTTCTTCTTCTTCTTTTTTTTTTAATTTAAGTGAGAGGAGGGGAGATAGAGAGACAGACCATGTGCTCCAACCAGGATCTACCCAGCAACCCCCCTCTCAGGCCAAGGCTCTTCCTTCTGGGACCATGCTGATAACTGAGCTATTTTTAGCACCTGAGAGTGAGGCTCCATGGAGCCATCCTCAGTGCCCAGGGCCAATGCCCTGAAATGGATCAAGCTATGGCTATGGGAGAAAGAGAGAAGAGAGAGAGAGAGAGAGAGAGAGAGAGAGAGAGGGAGAGAGAGAGAGAGAGAGAAGGGAAGGGGGGAAAGAGAAGCAGATGGTAGCTTTTCCTGTGTGTCCTGACCAAAAATCAAACCCACATGCTGAGTTGACACTCCACCACTAAGCCAACTGGCCAGGACCCATTTTTTAATTTTTTGTTTAATATTTTTTTCAATGGTCAATTTTTATTTATTTATATTTACTTATTTTTTTTTTACCACCAAAAGTCAAGTCTCCTTTTATTACCACTTATCCTTCCTTTACTCTCTTGTACCTTTCCCCACCTCCCTTTCCCTCTAGTAATCATCATATTATTGTCAGTGTCTGAGAGGTTTTTTTTTTTTTTTTGCTTAATCCCTTCACCTTTTTCATCCAGCCTGCCAATCCCTTCCCTTCTTACAGCTATCAGATTGTTGGCTGCATCTGTGAGTCTACATATATTTTATTTGTTAGTTTATTTTATTCATTACATTCCATATATAAGTGAAATAATATGATACTTGTCTTTCTCTGACTGGCTTGTTTCACTTAGCATAATACTTTCCAGGTCCATCATGTTGTCACAAAAGGAATTTTTTTCTTTTTTTTTTGACTAAATAGTATTTCATTGTATAAATGTACCACCACTTTTTTATTCATTCATCTACTAATGGGCACTTGAGCTGTTTTCAAATATTGGCTATAAATAATGTTGCAATAAACATAAGGGTGCATATATTCTTTCAAATCAGTGTTTTGGATTTCTTGGAATATATTACCAAAAGTCAAATCACTGATAAGTCAGATCCATTTTTATTTTTTATTTATTTTTTAATAAATTTTTATTAATGGTAATGGGATGACATTAATAAATCAGGGTACATATATTCAAAGAAAACATGTCTAGGTTATTTTGTCATCAAATTATTTTGCAAACCCCTCGCCCAAAGTCAGATTGTCCTCCGTCACCCTCTATCTAGTTCTCTGTGCCCCTCCCCCTCCCCCTAATTCTCTCCCTCCCTCCCTCCCATGTCCTCCCTCCCCCCCCACCCTTGGTAACCACCACACTCTTGTCCATGTCTCTTAGTCTCATTTTTATGTTCCACCAATGTATGGAATCATGTAGTTCTTGTTTTTTTCTGATTTACTTATTTCACTCCTTATAATATTATCAAGATCCCGCCATTTTGCTGTAAATGATCTGATGTCATCATTTCTTATGGCTGAGTAGTATTCCATAGTGTATATGTGCCACATCTTCTTTATCCAGTCTTCTACTGAAGGGCTTTTTTGGTTGTTTCCATGTCTTGGCCACTGTGAACAGTGCTGCAATGAACATGGGGCTACATGTGTCTTCATGTATCAATGTTTCTGAGGTTTTGGGGTATATACCCAGTAGAGGGATTGCTGGGTCATAAGGTAGTTCTATTTGCAGTTTTTTGAGGAACCACCATACTTTCCTCCATAATGGTTGTACTACTTTACAGTCCCACCAACAGTGAATGAGGGTTCCTTTTTCTCCACAGCCTCTCCAACATTTGCTATTACCCGTCTTGTTGATAATAGCTAATCTAACAGAAGTGAGGTGGTATCTCATTGTAGTTTTGATTTGCATTTCTCTAATAACTAATGAAGCTGAGCATCTTTTCATATATCTGTTGGCCATTTGTATCTCTTCCTGGGAGAAGTGTCTGTTCATGTCCTCTTCCCATTTTTTTATTGGATTGCTTGTTTGTTTGTTGTTGAGTTTTATGAGTTCTTTGTAAATTTTGGATATTAGGCCCTTATCTGAGCTGTCGTTTGAAAATATCAGTTCCCATATAGTTGGATGTCTGTTTATTTTGATATCAGTTTCTCTTGCTGAGCAAAAACTTTTAATTCTGATGTAGTCCCATTCATTTATCTTTGCCTTCACTTCTCTTGCCATTGGAGTCAAGTTCATAAAATGTTCTTTAAAACCCAGGTCCATGATTTTAGTACCTATGTCTTCTTCTATGTACTTTATTGTTTCAGGTCTTATATTTAGGTCTTTGATCCATTTTGAATTAATTTTAGTACACGGGGACAGGCTGTAGTCGAGTTTCATTCTTTTGCATGTGGCTTTCCAGTTTTCCCAACACCATTTGTTGAAGAGGCTTTCTTTTCTCCATTGTGTGTTGTTGGCCCCTTTATCAAAGATTATTTGACCATATATATGTGGTTTTATTTCTGGGCTTTCTATTCTGTTCCATTGGTCTGAGTGTCTATTTTTCTGCCAATACCATGCTGTTTTGATTATCGTGGCCCTATAATATAGTTTAAAGTCAGGTATTGTAATGCCCCCAGCTTCATTCTTTTTCCTTAGGATTGTTTTGGCTATTCGGGGTTTTTTATAGTTCCATATAAATCTGATGATTTTTTGTTCCATTTCATTAAAAAATCTCATAGGGATTTTGATGGGAATTGCATTGAATTTGTATATTGCTTTGGGTAATATGGCCATTTTGATGATATTTATTCTTCCTATCCAAGAACAAGGAATATTTTTCCATCTCATTGTATCTTTTTCGATTTCCCTTAACAATGCTTTGTAATTTTCATTATATAGGTCCTTTACGTTCTTTGTTATGTTTATTCCTAGGTATTTTATTTTTTTTGTTGCAATCGTGAAGGGGATTATTTTTTTGAGTTCGTTTTCTAATATTTCATTGTTGGCATATAGAAAGGCTATGGACTTTTGTATGTTAATTTTGTATCCTGCGACCTTACTGTATTGGTTTATTGTTTCTAATAATCTTTTTGTGGAGTCCTTCGGATTTTCGATGTATAGGATCATATCATCAGCAAAAAGTGATAGCTTTACTTCTTCTTTTCCGATATGGATGCCTTTTATTTCTTTGTCTTGTCTGATTGCTCTGGCCAGAACTTCTAGCACCACGTTGAATAAGAGTGGAGAGAGTGGACAACCCTGTCTTGTTCCTGATTTAAGGTAGAAAGTCCTCAGTTTTATGCCGTTTAATAGGATGTTGGCTGATGGTTTATCATATATGGCCTTTATCATGTTGAGATATTTTCCTTCTATACCCATTTTGTTGAGAGTCTTAAACATAAAATTGTGTTGTATTTTATCAAAAGCCTTTTCTGCGTCTATTGATAAGATCATGTGGTTTTTGTTCTTTGTTTTGTTGATATGGTGTATTACGTTAACCGTTTTGCGTATGTTGAACCATCCTTGAGATTCTGGGATGAATCCCACTTGATCATGATGTATTATTTTTTTAATATGTTGTTGTATTCGGTTTGCCAGTATTTTGTTTAGTATTTTAGCATCTGTATTCATTAGAGATATTGGTCTGTAGTTTTCTTTCTTTGTGCCATCCTTGCCAGGTTTTGGTATGAGGGTTATGTTGGCCTCATAAAATGTGTTTGGAAGTATTGCTTCTTCTTCAATTTTTTGGAAGACTTTGAGTAGAATAGGAACCAAGTCTTCTTTGAATGTTTGATAGAATTCACTAGTATAACCGTCTGGGCCTGGACTTTTAATTTTGGGGAGATTTTTAATAGTTTTTTCTATTTCCTCCCTGCTGATTGGTCTGTTTAGGCTTTCTGCTTCTTCATGACTCAGTCTAGGAAGGTTGTATTGTTCTAGGAATTTATCCATTTCTTCTAGATTGTTGTATTTGGTGGCATATAATTTTTCATAGTATTCTACAATAATTCTTTGTATATCTATGATGTCTGTGGTGATCTCTCCTCTTTCATTTTGGATTTTATTTATTTGAGTCCTGTGTCTTTTTTCCTTGGTGAGTCTTGCCAAGGGTTTTTGAATTTTGTTGATCTTTTCAAAGAACCAGCTCCTTGTTTTATTGATTTTTTCTATAGTTTTTCTGTTCTCTATTTCATTTATTTCTGCTCTGATTTTTATTATCTCCTTTCTTCGGCTGGTTTTGGGTTGTCTTTGTTCTTCTTTTTCTAGTTCCTTAAGGTGTGAAGTTAAGTGGTTTACTTCGGCTCTCTCTTGTTTGTTCATATAGGCCTGAAGTGATATGAACTTTCCTCTTATTACTGCTTTTGCTGCATCCCAGAGATTCTGATATGTCGTATTTTCATTTGTCTATATATATCTTTTGATCTCTGCGCTTATTTCTTCTTTGACCCATTCATTTTTTAGAAGTATGTTGTTTAGTTTCCACATTTTTGTGGGTTTTTCCCCCTCTTTTTTGCAGTTGAATTCTAGTTTCAAGGCTTTATGATCAGAAAATATGCTTGGTACAATTTCAATTTTTCTAAATTTGCTGATATTGTCTTTGTGGCCCAACATATGGTCAATTCTTGAGAATGTTCCTTGTACACTAGAGAAAAATGTATACTCTGTCGCTTTGGGATGAAGTGTCCTGTAGATGTCTATCATATCCAGGTGTTCTAGTATTTCGTTTAAGGCCACTATATCTTTATTGATTCTCTGTTTGGATGACCGATTTAGAGCCGTCAGCGGTGTATTGAGGTCTCCAAGTATGATTGTATTTTTGTTAGTTTTTGTTTTAAGGTCAATAAGTAGCTGTCTTATATATTTTGGTGCTCCTTGGTTTGGTGCATATATATTAAGGATTGTTATGTCTTCTTGATTCAACTTCCCCTTAATCATTATGAAATGACCATTTTTGTCTCTGAGTACTTTTTCTGTCTTGTAGTCAGCATTATTAGATATGAGTATTGCTACGCCTGCTTTTTTTTGGGTGTTGTTTGCTTGGAGTATTGTTTTCCAGCCTTTCACTTTGAATTTGTTTTTATCCTTGTTGCTTAGATGTGTTTCTTGTAGGCAGCATATAGTTGGATTTTCTTTTTTAATCCATTCTGCTACTCTGTGTCTTTTTATTGGTAAGTTTAATCCATTTACATTTAGTGTAATTATTGACACTTGTGGGTTCCCTACTGCCATTTTATAAATTGCTTTCTGTTAGTTTTGTATCTAGTTTGATTCTTCTCTTTTGTTTTTCTATCATTTGTTTTTGTTTGTTTGTGTTCCATACTTCTTTCCTCTGTTGCTACCTTTTTTAAGTCAAGTGTTTTTGTGGTGGTTTTTTTAAGGGTGGTTACCATTAAGTAATGAAAAGGGTACCTACCATATTCATTGTAGTACCCTATCTTATAAGTATTTCTGCACTTCATCATCCTTTGCTACTGTTAATCTCCATCCTCTCCCCCCTTTTTTTCCTTTGTTGTCACAGTTTAAGTTTGGTTTTATTGTGTTCTTGGTGGAGCTGTTACTTGTGGTGTTGTTTTCTTTTGTTCTTTGAATCTGGTTGGAAAACCCCCTTTAGTATTTCCTGGAGTGGGGGCTTTCTGTTGATAAATTCTCTCATCTTTTCTGTATTTGTGAATGTTTTTATATCTCCTTCATACTTGAAGGATAGCTTTGATGGGTATAGTATTCTTGGCTGAAAGTTCCTCTCTTTCAGGGCTTTAAATATTGGGGTCCACTCTCTTCTAGCTTGTAGAGTTTCTGCTGAGAAATCTGATGATCATCTAATAGGCCTTCCTTTATATGTTGTACTCTTCTTTTCCCTGGCTGCCTTGAGAATTTTTTCTTTGTCATTGGTTTGTGTCATCTTTATTATGATGTGCCTTGGAGTGGGTTTGTTGGGGTTAAGAAAACTTGGTGTTCTGTTTGCTTCTTGAATTTGAGGCTTTAGTTCCTTCCACAGGCTTGGGAAGTTCTCATCTATTATTTGTTTGAGTATATTCTCCATTCCATTTTCTTTCTCTTCTCCCTCTGATATACCTATTATTCTTATGTTATTCTTTCTGATGGAGTCAGACAATTCCTGTAGGGCTTTCTCATTTTTTATTATTTTTGAGTCTCTTTCTTCTTCTCTCTGTTGTGCCTCAAGTTGTTTGTCTTCTATTTCACTAATCCTATCTTCAATCTGGGCTGTTCTGTTAGCTAAGCTTGTTACCTCGTTTTTCAGCTCGTGAATTGAGTTTTTCATTTCTGTTTGATTTGTTTTTATAGTTTCAATTTCCTTGGTAATATATTCTTTGTGTTCATTGAGTTGTTTTCTGATCTCCCTATATTGCCTTTCTGTGTTTTCTTGTATATCTCTGAGTATTTTTAAGATTTCTATTTTAAATTCTCTGTCATTTAGCTCCAAGGCTTCCAATATGTTAAGTCTTTTCTCCATAGATTTTTCCACATCTATTTGTGTTACCTCTTTCTTTTGTATCCATAATATTAGATTTCCTCTTTCTTATTGGCATCTGAGGGTGGTCTTATTGATAGCACACAGGCGCACTTCCTTGCGGTTTGAAAGAACGTCCCTGTGGTAGATTCCTCCACACCCTCGTCTCTCAGATTCAAGTGATAACAGTCCTTTCGCTATCAGTTTGTGTGGAACTCCGGAATGCTCCGAGGATAAATTTTTCTGTTTCTAGTTGATAAATTTGTTGTGATTTGGGGGAGAGCTGTCGGACGCGCTGCTCATGGCGCCATTTCCGTGACGTCCCATTTTTATTTTTTTAATCATTTTTTATTTTTCTAATTACAGTTGATATATAATATTATATTAGTTTCAGGTGTACACTCCAGTGACTAGACATTGTATAACTTATTAAGTGATCATCTTAATCTAGTACCCATCTGACATCATACAGAGATATTACAATATTATTGACTATATTCCCTATACTGTACTTTACACCCCTATTACTACTATGTAACAACCAATTTGTACTTCTTAATCCCTTCACCTTTTCCACCCAGTCCCCAGCCCTCTCATATTTGGCAACCATCAAAATATTCTCCATATCTATGAGTGTGTTTCTGTTCTGCTTATTTGTTTATTTTGCATTTTTTATTCAAATTTTGATAGATATGTATTTACTGCCATGTTATTGTTTATATTTTTTATCTTTTTTTTATCTTTTTCTTAAAGAAGACCCTTTAACATTTCATGTAATATTGGTTTGGTGGTGATGAACTCCTTTAGTTTTTTATTGTCTGGGAAGCTTTTCATATATCCTTTAATTCTGAATGATAGTTTTGCTGAGTAGAGAAGTCTTGGTTGTAGATCTTTGCTTTTCATCACTCTGAATATGTCTTGCCAATCAATTTTAGCCTGCAAAATTTCTGTTGAGAAATCAGCTGACAGTTTTATGGGAGCTTCCTTGTAGGTAGCTAACTGCTTTTCTCTTGTTGCTTTTAAGATTCTCTCTTTGTCTTTAATCTTTTTCATTTTAATTATGATGTGTTCTGGTATGGACCTCTTTGGGTTCATCTTGTTTGAGACTCTCTGTGCTTCCTGAACATGTATGTCTATTTTCTTCACCAAGATGGGAAAGTTTTCTGTCATTATTTTTTCAAATAGGTTTTCAATTTCTCGCTCTCCCTCTTCTACATCTGGTACCCCCTTGATGCAAATGTTGATATACTTGAAGTTGTCCCATAGGCCCCTTACACTGTCTTTACTTGGGGAGTGGGTTCTTTCTTCTTTCTGCTGCTGTGATTGGGTGCTTTTTGCTTCCTTATATTCCAAATCAGTGATTTGACTCTTGGCTTTGTCTAGTCTACTGTTAATTCCCTGTAATGTATTCTTCATTTCAGTTTATGTATCCTTCATTTTTCCCTGGGTTTTTTTTATGGTTTTACATCTTGATTTATGCTACTGAGGTTCTCACTAAGTTCTTTGAACTTCCTTATAACTAGTGTTTTAAACTTTGCATCTAGTAGATTACTTGTCTCAATTTTGTTTATTCTCTTTTGTTTATTATTTTTTGTTTTTCTCAGATTTGTTCTGTTCTTTCATTTAAAATGTGTTTCTTTCTCTCCTCATTTTGGTAGCCCTCCTGTGTTTGTTTCTATGTATTATGCAGAGCTGCTACATTTTCTGGGTTTGGTAAAATACCCTAATGTAGTAGTAGGTGTACTATAGGGTCCAGTGGCACAGCTTCCCTGACCATCCAAGCCAGACTTTCCAGGTGAGCCCTGTCTTCTGTGTAGTCTATATACATCCTCCTACTGTAGTTGACCCTTTATTGCTGTTGGCAGTCATTGGAGGGACTTACCCCCAGGCTGATTGGCTTTAAGAACCAGCTGCAACCACCAACCACTGTGGAGGATAAGTTGTACATGACTTACTTTAGCAGGTCTTTGGTGACTGCTGAGTCTCCTTCATGAGTGTGTTGCTGTGGAGGTGGTTGGATGGTGCTTCAATATAGTCTAAAGCTGTCTACCACATGCATTAGTTCTGAGGTCTCCTGGAGGTGTAGGCTATCAGTTACCACATGTGTTCTGCTCAGGGCCACCTGCTTTAGATACAGAACAATATGCAAATGGCTGTTATTTGTGCTGGGCTTGGAGGTACCCAGAAAGGCCAAGCTGTGAACCATGCCGGTTGCTGCTAGTGTTGGACCTGAGGCCACTTAGGAAGAGGTAAGGGAAACACTAAGGACAGATGCTGCTTGTTTGGGAGATTTTAGGAAAGACTAAAGGATGAGACAAAACAGAACATTTGTATGGAAAAGCTACTGGAAACATTTTGGGTGGGCTCACACATTGGAGGGATGGGGTCATAGGGAATTACCATGGCAGGGAAAATAATGATAGCCAGGTTGATAGAGACTCAGACATTGTATCCACCTACCAGCTCTGTGTAGAAAGGGCTCAGCAAAGGAACAAAGTCTCTGCCAGAATGTGTGTCTAGAATAAAACTCCCCACCACCCCAGGTCTCATTCTGATGCATGACAATTCAATTCATCCCCATATGTCCATGGTGCCTTTTCAGCTGGTATCCCAGCACTAGACCTCAGAGTGAATGAGTCAGAGTAAGTCCATGTGTGATGATGCTTTAAGATGAACTTCCTGGGACTCCAGCAGCCTTTCAATTTCCAATTGTTTTCCACATGATTTTCATATCATGCAGCCACAATTTCCACTAGTTTTTACTGCAACTAGAGTTATGGGGATTTACTTTCTCAGCACTTGAACCCTGAGCTTGGGTGTGAGGCTAGGACTTGTCACTCCTTAGGAGGGACTTCCACAGCTGAGCTATCCCTCCTATTTTATTTGCTACAAGTGAGTGTGAGACTAGCTCTGTTTCACAACTCTTCTCCTCCTACCAGTCTCAGTGTGGCTTCTTCTATAACTCCCTAGTTGTAGATTTCAATTCAGTTAGATTTCAGACAGTTCTGAATGATGGTTGTTATGAAATAGCTCCAAGTGTCCCTTTAATGTTAACTTTTGCCACACTCCACATTCTTCTTGGTTTCTTGCCCAAAATATAAGCCATTCTGGCATTGGGTGCCTACAATAATCTGCTTAATTTCTGGAAGTGTGAGGTAGCCAATGTTCAGAGGACTACTTCTGGCCCCTGAGAGCTGGGGGCAGATGAATAAAGGTGCCCCCATTCTTAAGATAGATAGCTCAGGTTAGGTCTTAATCTTTTAGAAGAAGAGGGAGATATCATATCCCTGATGTGAAAGCACAAAAACAAGAAATCCTGTGCACATATGGAGAGATGATGGTCACTTAGAATACAAGGAAAGAGGAACCACACTGAAACCTACTTTGCCAGTACCTTGGTCTTAGAGTTATCAGCTTCCAGAACTGTGAAAATAAGTTTCTGTTGTTTAAATCATCCAGATTATGGTATTTTGTTATGGCAGCAGGAGCTTAATAATACAATATGCTTTATTTCTTCATAAAAAAATGTTTCAAGAGTAGTTTAAAGAGTGAATGCCTTCCACTTCTCCTCATAGAACTTGATACTGAGGCAGTGACTTCTGTATGCCTTGGCAAATTATGATATTCCTTTCTAAATTTTGAATCACTATTGAGTATTTCAGTTTTGGTCTGTCAATGTCATGAATTATCTCCATGAGTTACTTTAATTTAAGGGTTTTTTTGTAATTGTCACTTCCTTTTGGACATATTCATACTTTGTCACAATCACTTTCCTCACTTATGATGATTAGTTTGCCTTTACTAAGTTCCTCTGTACATTTAGTTAGGTTGAAAGATAGAATTTCTATTGTTTAATAATTTGAACTCTGGGGGATTCCAAGATGGCAGTAGAGTAGGCAAACACACAGACTGACACCTCCCATGACCAAACTGGATTACAAATTAACTTAAGAACAATCATCATGAAAAAAATTTTGGACTAAAATAACAGGACTCAAAAACCAAGGAGCACAAAAGAATCCACACTGATCCTAGTAGAAACTGTGGGCGTGTGGTGGGGGCTCCCCCACTCCCAGGAATGAGGAGAGACTGTGGCTGAGGGTCCAGAAGGGCTCCAACTGCAAGCAGAGAAACACTGAGAGTTGGTGGTCCTCAGTGCAATGACTGGAGTCCCAACCTAGAAACCCAGGGACTGGAGGAGACAGCCTGACAGCATTGAGTGGGGAGAAGAGTGAGATTTCTGTCTGTGGAAAGTGGCTGGCAAAAGAAAGTGCAGTGTTAAAGAGCCAGTGCAGAAAATATTGCTCACAGTCACTAGCCTAGGGCTCCAGGAGCAAGGAGGTCTGAGAGGACTGGTCTTGCATGAAGAGAGTGGGGAGATTGAGACACAGAGACACAAATGGTGATGAAGAGAAGAAAACCTCAGCTGACCTGAGCTGAGCTGAGTCATTCTCCAGTGCCAAGGTGGCCATACTGGGGTAGGGTCACTCCCTTCAACCTGCACAAGCCTAGTGTGGAACCAGTTGACCCACCTCCAAAATGCTCTCCAGATCCAATTAGCATAAAAGGTTCTTTACAAAGAAAGAAGTAAAGAAGAGGGGCAGTGACTCAAGTTTCCAAGGAGACCTGACCTACACCTCTTGCTTCTGATACAAAGAATACACCCCTCTCCTAGAGAGTAACTGGGCAGACCACACCTTCTGGTCCTCAGAGGTCACACCCACTGCATTCATGGATATAGTTGTAACTAAAAAACAAAACAAAACAAAACAAAAACAAGATATGCCCACTTCCTCCCTCCTAAATACAGAAGCCCCCTGCTGGGATCATCAAACAAATAGCAGAGAAATTAAGACTTTTAAGTGACTCTACTAGTTAAGGAGAATTAAAATTCAAGCAACACGTGAAGGCTGAGGAATAAAGTCCTGGAGGAGAAGCTGTATTTCATAAACCAACCTCAGACCCACAACTCTAACAAGATTGCAAACCACACACAGAAAGAATGGGAAGACAGAGGAATGTAAACCATATGAATCAATAAAAAAAACTCCCAGAAAAAGAATTAAATGAGATGAAAGAAATAAAATTACTGGACAAAGAGTTTAAAATAATGATTGTTAGAATGCTTAAGGATCTCAAAGCTACAATGGATGGACTTAAGGGGCACCTAAATAAAGAAATTGCAAGCATCAAAAAGTACACTGAAATCATAAAAAAGAATCAATCAGAAATGGCGATTACAGTATCAGAAATGAAGGCTACACTAGAAGAAATCAACAGCAGGCTGGATGAAGCAGAGGATCAAATCAGTGAATTAGAGGACAAGATAAATAAAAACACAGAAATAAAAGAAAAAAGAAAAGAGGCTCAGAAAGCCTGAGGAAACTATAAGAGAACTCTGTGACAATATGAAGAGAAATAACATCCGCATCATAGCGGTTTCTGAAGGAGAAGAGAAAGAACAGAAATAGAAAATCTGATTGAAGAAATTATAGCTGAAAACTTTCCTAAATTGATGAAGGAAAAAGTCACACAAGTTCAAGAAGCATGGAGAGTCCTGATTAAAAAAAAAAAAAAGCCCAATGAGGCCTGCATCAAGACACTTCATAATTAAAATACCAAAGTTAAAAGATAAAGGAAAACTACTAAAAGCAACAAGAGAAAAGAATTCAATTACCTATAGAAGAGCCCTCATAAGGATGACATCCAACTTTTCAACAGAAACACTTGAGGCCAGAAGAGAATTGCAAAAAATATTTAAAGTGAAGCAAAACAAAAGCCTATGACCAAAACTTCTGTATTCAGCTAGATTATTGTTTAAAATAAAAGAAGAAAAATAAAAGCTTCTCAGAAAAAAAAAGATTTAAGGAATTCATTACAACCAATCAGTACTGCAAAAAATGTTAAGGGATTTGCTGTAGAAAGATCAAAGGAAAAAAAGAAAATCAACAAAAAGAGGATTATAAGTCTAAAAAATAAAGTGGCAATAAACAACTACATATCAATAATAACCTTAAATGTAAATGGATTAAAGGCTCTGATCAAAAGATATAGGTTAGCTGCATGGATAAGAAATCAGGACCCATACATATGGTGTCTACAAGAGACCCACAGATACATATAAACTGAGAGTAAAGGGATGAAAAAAAATATTTCATGCAAATGGAAACAACAAAAAATGCTGGCGTAGCAATACTAATATCTGATAAAATAAACTTTAAAACAAAAGCTATAGTAAGAAATAAAGAAGGTCACTACATAGTGATAAAAGGAGCATTACAACAGGAAGATATATTTATAATAAATTTATATGCATCTATTAAAGGAGCACCTAAATATATAAAACAGAAGTTGATGAACAAAAATGGTGAGATAAACAGCAAAACTATAATAGTAGGCAATTTCAATACCCCACTAACATCAATGGATAGAATCTCCAGACAGAAAATTAACAAATAAACAGTGGCCTTAAATGATACAGTAGATCAACTGGATAAAATAAATATCTTTAGAACCTTTCATCCCAAAGCAGCAGAATATACATTCTTTTCAGGTGCTCATGGTACATTCTCTAGGATAGACCACATGTTATGACACAAAACAAGTCTTAATAAATTTAGGAAGATTGAAATCATATCAAGCACCTTCTATTATCACAATGGCATGAAACTAAAAATCAACTACAACAGAAAAACTGAAAAACATTCAAACACTTGGAAATCAAATAACATGCTATTAAATAATGAATGGGTTAACAAAGAGATCAAGGAAAAAGTAAAAAAACATTCCTTGAAACCAATGAAAATGAACATACAACAACTCCAATTTTAAGGGACACAGCAAAAGCAGTCCTGAGAGAAAAGTTTGTAGCACTACAGGCATACCTTAAGAAGCAAGAAAAAGCTCAAATAAACAACTTGACCCTGCATCTAAAAAGAACTAGAAAAAGAACAACAAGTAAAGCCTAGAGGAAGTGAAAGGAAGAAATAATAAAGACCAGAGCAAAAATAAATGATATAGAGGCAAAAAAAAAACAAACCCAACAAACAACAAACAATAGAGAAAATCAATGAAACCAAGAGCTGGTTCATTGAAAACGTAAACAAAATGGATGAATGTTTAACCAGAGTCACCAAGAAATAAAGAGAGAGGACTCAAATAAATAAAATTAGAAATGAGAGTGGAGAAGTAACAACTGACATAGCAGAAATTCAAAGGATTGTAAGAAAATACTATGAAGAACTATATGCCCAAAATGGGACAACCTCAATGAAAAGGATAAATTCCTTTAAAATATAATCATTCAAAAATCAATATGAAAGAATCAGAAAACCTAAACAGACCAATTATACCAAAAGATATTGAAACAGTTATCAATAAACTCCCAACTAACAAAAGTCCTGGGCCTGATGGCTTCACATGCAAATTTTACCAAATATTCAAAGAAGAACTAACGCCTATCCTTCTCAAGCTATTTCTAAAAATTCAAGAGGAGGAAAAACTTCCAAACATCTTTTATAAAGCGAACATAATTCTCATTCCAAAATCAGGTAAAGACACTACAAAGAAAGAAAACTATAAGCCAATATTCCTGATGAACTTAGACGCTAAAATTCTCAACAAAATATTAGAAAACCAGATCTAGTAACACATGAAAAAAATTATATATCATATTTAAGTGGGACTTTTTTTTAGAAAGACATGGCTGGTACAATATTTGAAAATCAATCACCATGATTCGTCATATAAACAAAAGGAAGGAGAAAAAAATTACATGATAATATCAATAGATGCAGAAAAAGGATTTGATAAAATCCAGCACCTATTTATGATCAAAAGTCTCAGCAAAGTGGGAATAAGGAACCATACCTCAATATGATAAAGGCCATCTATGACAAATACAGCCAACATCATAATCAAAGGGCAAAAATTAAAAGCAATCCCCTTAAGATCAGTAACAAGGCAGGGGTGCCCCTTTCACCACTCTTATTCAACATGGTTTTGGAAGTCTTAGCTACAGCAATCAGACAAGAAGAAGAAATAAAAGGCATCCAAATTGGAAAAGAAGTAAAACTTTTATTATTTTCTGATTACTTGATACTGTACATAGAAAACCCTAAAGTTTCAATAAAACTACTGGACCTGATAAATTAATTCAGCAAGGTGGAAGGTTATAAAATCAATATTCAGAAATCAGTGGCATTTATATCCAATAACAATGAACTGTCTGAAAGAGAAATTAAGAAAACAATCTCCTTCACTATTGCAACAACAACAAAAAAATAAAGTACCTAAGAGTAAATTTAAACAAGGGGGTTAAAGACCTGCACTCAAAAAATTATAAAACATTGATAAAAGAAATCAAGAAACAAGTGGAGCTTATACTGTGTTCATGGATAGGAAGAATAAACACCATTAAAATGTCTATACTACCCAAAACAATCTATAAATTTAATGAAATTTCTATTAAAATACCAATTTAATACTTCAAAGATATAGAACAGATATTCCAAAAATTTATATGGAACCAAAAAGGAACACGAATAGCCTCAGCAATCTTCAAAAAGGAAAATAAAGTGGGGGGTATCATACTTCCTGATATCACATTATACTACAAGGCCATTGTACTCAAAACAGCTTGGTACTAACATAAGAGCAAGCATACAGATCAATGGAACCAAACAGAGAACCCAGAAATAAACCCACACTTATATGGACAGTTGATATTTGACAAAGGAGGTAAGACCATACGATGAAGTAAAGACAGTCTCTTTAATAAATGGTGTTGGGAAAATTGGACAGATACATGCAACAACATAATACTAGACCACCAACATATACCATTCACAAAAATAAACTCAAAATGGATAAAAAACTTGAATGTAAGTCATGAAACCATGATTTTCTTGGAAGAAAACATAGGCAGTAAGCTCTCTGACATCTCTTGTAGCAATATATTTGCTGACTTAACTCCATAGGCAAGTGAAATAAAGGACTGGATGAACAAATGGGAGTATATCAAACTAAGATGCTTTTACACAGCAAAAGACAACATGAACAAAATAAAAAGACAACCCACACAATTGGAGAACATATTCGCCAACACATCTGATTAGGGTTAATAACCAAAATCTACAAAGAACTTGTAAAACTCCATACCAGGAAAATAAACAATTCAATCAAAAATTAGGCAAAAGAACTGAATAGACACTTCTCTAAAGAGGACATACAGATGGCCAATGGGCATATCAAAAATGTTCAACATCACTAATCATTAGAGAAGTGAAAATTAAAATTATAATAAGATATCACTTCACACCTGTCAGAATGGTGCTCATTAACAAAACAATGCATAACAAGTGTTGGCAAGGGTGCAGGAAAAAAGGAACCCTCCTTGCACTGCTGATGGGAATGCAGACTTGTGAAGCCACCATGAAGAACTGTTTGGGGTTTTCTTAAAAAATTAAAAATAGAACTGCCTTTTGACCCAGTTATCTCACTTCTAGGAATATATTCTAAGAATAACAAGTCACCAATTCAAAAAAAGAAATGCACCCCGTGTTTATTGCAGCTTTGTTTACAATAACCAAGATCTGGAAACAACCCAAGTGTTCATCAGTAGACAAGTGATTCAAAAAGGTGTCATACATATACATAATGGAATACTATGTGGCCATGAAAAAGAAGAAAATCTTACTCTTTTTGGCAACATAGATTGACCTGGAGTCTATTATGCTAAACAAAATAAGCCAAGTAGAGAAATAAAAATATTATATGACTTCACTCATATGATTAATCCAATGAACAATGAGAACTGAAGATTGGAAGAGAGGCAGAGAAGGGGTCAAAGAGTCCAGAGTGAAAAGGGAGGAGAGGAGGGGATCAAAGAAAGGAAATACATTAGTGAAAGTATATAAACATAACACAGAGAGATAGAGGGCAGGGTAGGAAGTTATGGAGGAAAGGGAAAAAAGTGGTGGAGGAAGTGGGGCAAAGGGGGTATCAAGGAGAACAAGGGGGAGGGAGGGAGATGTATTTGGGGGGTACACTTGTAACTGTGTAAACAAATCAAATTAAAATCAATTAAAAATAATAATTTGAACTCTGTTTAAATCAGTTGCATTTACCTATAAGTTTAGTGTACATTGTTCAGAAAGATCATGAACTGTATATGATTATGAAGTCTCTTTATATAATGAATAATTAAAATAATTACTGATTAAACTGTACACAGCTCAATACTTCTTGTGATGTTTCCATAAAGGGTACTAGAAACAATTCATATAATCAAGTCTAAACAGCTAATATAATTTCTTAATGACTATATAAAACCTTTGGAAACACAAAACTTGCAATTAAAAAATACCAACTCTTAAAGTCTTACCACCATTAGTTTTGTGGAGTGATAATGTATTTTATATTTTCTACTATTTTAACTTTTTCTTATTTATTTTTAGATTATTGAGCAATTCATTAAAATGCTATTAATGACTTTATAAATCATATCTCTCTAACCAAATACTTAAAAAATTTTAATTATTATTATTTTTTAATTTTAATTATTTGAAAATTGCATGCTCTCTAGAAAATTACTATTTAGAAAAATACCTATTTTTTTTATTTACACAATTAAATTTAACAGGGTGGCCTTGGTCCACCAGAGTATATATATATTGTATTTTTCTGAAGTGAGAAGCAGATAGGCAGAGAAACAGACACTCGCATGTACCTGAACAGGATCCACCTAGCAAGACCACCAGAGGGCGATGCTCTTTCCATCTGGGGCATTGCTCCATTGCAACAAGAGCTATTCCAGCACCTGAGGCAGAGGACATGGAGCCATCCTCAGCACCCAGGCCAACTTTGCTCCAGTGGAGCCTTGGCTGGGGGAGGGGAAGAGATAGATAGAAAGAAAGGAGGGGAAGAGTGGAGAAGCAGATGGGTGCTTCTCCTGTGTAAACTGGCCAGGAATCGAACCCAAGACTTCCACACACAGGGCTGATGCTCTTTTGCTGAGCCAACTGACCAAGGCTCAGAGTACATAGATTTAGAGAAAATATCTTCACATCATTTGGAAAGTTGATTAGGCTGTATACTCATCATACAAAGTCAATTCAGCCTCCATCACCCTATATTTGTTTCTTTTTTTGCTCTTCTCCCTCCCCCACCCTTTTCTTTCTTCTCATCCCCTCCCCCATCTCCTCTCTCTCCTTTGTTCCCTCCCTCTGTTAACCATGGCACTCTTATTTATATCCATGAGTCTCAATTTTGTGTCCTACCTATGTACTGATTTATACATTTCTTATCTTTTCCTGATTTATTTATTTCACTCATTATAATGTTATCAAAGTTCATCCATGTTGTTGTAAATGATATTATGTCATCATTTCTTATGGCTGAATAGTATTCCATTGTATATATGTACCACTTCTTATTTATCCAATCCTCTATTGAAGGGCATCTCAGCTGTTTTTCATGTCTTGGCCACTGTGAACAATGCTGCAATAAACATGGGGGTGCATGTGTCTTTACGTACCAATGTTTTTGATTTTGGGGGGTGCATAGCCAGTAGAGGGATTGCTGGGTCATATGGTAGTTCTTAATATTTTGAGGAACCACTATACTTTCTTCCATAATGGTTGTACTAATTTACATTCCCAGCAACAGTGAATGAGGATTCCTTTTTCTCTGCAGGCTCTCCAAAACTTATTACCTGTCTTATTGACAGTAGCTAATCTAACAGGTGTAAGGTGGTATCTCATTGTAGTTTTGATTTGTATTTCTCTAATACCTAGTAAAGATGAGCACCTTTTCATATATCTATTGGCCATTTGTATTTCTTCTTGGGAGAAGTGTCTGTTCATGTTCTCTTTCCATTTTTTTTTATTGGAGTGTTTGCTTGTTTGTTGCTGAGTTTTGTGAGTTCTTTATATATTTTGGATATTAGGCCCTTATCTGAGCTGTTGTTTGGAAATATCATCTCCAATTTAGTTGGCTGTTTGTTTTGTTATCAGTTTCTTTTGCTGTGCAGAAGCTTTTTAGTTTGATGTAGTCCCATTCATTTATCTTTGCCTTTACTTCACTTGCCTTTGGGGTGAAATTCATAAAATGTTCTCTACAGTGAAGGTCCATGAGTTTAGTACATGTGTTTCCTTCTATGTAATTTATTGTTTCAGATCTTATATTTAGGTCTTTGATCCATTTTGAATTAACTTTTGTGCAAGAAGACTAACTGTAGTCAGGTTTTATTCTTTTGCATGTGGCTTTCCAATTTTTCCACCACCATTTGTCAAAGAGGCTTTTTTTTCTCCATCGTGTGTTTTTGGCTCCTTTGTCAAAGATAATTTGTCCATATATATGTGGCTTCATTTATGGGCTTTCTATTCTGTTCCATTGGTCTATATGTCTATTTTTCTTCCAATACCATGTTATTTTGATTATCTTGGCCCTGTAGTAAAATTTGAAGTCAGGTATTGGAATGTCCCCAGTTTCATTTTTTTTCCTTAGGATTACTTTGGTTATTCTGTTTTTTTTATGGTTCCATACAAACCTGATGATGTTTTGTTCTTTTTATTTAAAAAATGACATTGGTATTTTGATGGAAATTGCATTGAATTTATATATTACTTTGGGTAATATGGCCATTTTAAATATATTAATTCTTCCTATCCAGGAACAAGAAATATTTTTCCATTTCATTGTGTTTTTTTTTTAATTTCCTTTAATAATGCTTTGTAATTTTCAGTATATAGGTCCTTTACATTCTTTTTTATGTTTATGGCTAGATATTTTTTGTTGTTGTTGTTGCAACTCTAAAAAGGATTATTATTTTTTAGTTCATTTTCCAAAGTTTCATTGTTGGCATATAAGAAAGCAATAGACTTCTGTATATTCATTTTGTGTTCTGCAACCTTACTATATTGTTTATGGTTTCTAATAGCCTTTCTGTGGAGTCTTTAGGGTTTGCTATATCCAGGCTCATGCCATCGGCAAAAAGTAAAACCTTTACTTCTTCTTCCCCAAAATTAATGCCTTTTATTTCTTTCTCTTGTCTGATTGCTCTGGCTAGAACTTCCAGCACTATGTTGAGTAGGAGTGGAAAGAGTGGGCATTCTTCTCTTGTTCCTGATTTTAGAGGAAAAATGTTCAGTTTTTTTTACCATTTAGTATCATATAATGTTAGCTGATTGTTTGTCATAAGTGGCTTTTATTATGTTCAAATATTTTTTTTCTACACACATTTTGTTGAGTGTTTTCAACATAAAGGGATGTTGTATTTTATCAGATGCCTTTTCTGTATCTCTTGATAGGATCATACGGATTTTGTTCTTTGTTTTGTTGATATGGTGTATTATATTAATCGTTTTACATATGTTGATCCATCCCTGTATTTCTGGGATGAATCTGACTTGATCGTGATGAATTCTTTTTTTAATGTGTTGTTGTATTTGATTTGCTAGTATTTTGTTTAGGATTTTTGCATCTGTATTCATTAGAGATATTGGTCAGCAGTTTTATTTTTTTGTGTTGTTTTTGCCAGGTTTTGGTATGAGGGTTATGTTGGCCTCATAAAATGTCTTTGGAAGATTCCTTCTTCAAATTTTTGGAAGACTTTAAGAAGGATAGAAACCAAATCTTCTTTGAATATTTGGTAGAATTCACTAATATAGCCATCTGGCCCTGGACTTTTATTTTTGGGAAGATTTTCTATAGTTGTTTCTATTTCCTCTCTGCTTTTGGGTCTATTTAGGCTTTCTATTTTTTCATGATTCAGTCTAGAAAAATTGAATTGTTCTAGGAATTTATCTATTTCTTCTAGATAGTTGAATTTTGTGGCATATAGTTTTTCATAGTATTTGACAATAACCTTTATATACATATGATATCTGTAGTAATTTCTCCTCTTCCAGTTTGGATTTTGTTTATATAAGTCCTTTCTTTTTTTTCCTTAGTGAGTCTTGTCAAGGGTTTGCCAATTTTGTTGATCTTTTCAAAGAACCATATCTTTGTTATGTTGATTTTTTTCTATAGTTTTTCTGTTCTCTGTTTTATTTATTCCTGCTCTAATTTTTATTATTTTCTTTCTTCTGCTGGTTTTGGGTTGCTTTTATTCTTTTTTTTTTCTATTTCCTTAAGATGAAATTTTTGGTTGCTTACTTTGACTCTCTCTTGTATTTTTATATAAGCCTGTAATGATATGAACTTCCCTCTTATTACTGCTTTTACTGCATTCCAATGATTCTGATATGTCATGTTTTCATTTTTGTTTGTCTGTATATATCTTTTGACCTCTGCTTTTATTTCTTCTTTGACTCAGTCATTTTTTAATTTATTTTTTCTTTTTTCTTTTACAGAGACAGAGAGAGAGAGAGTCAGAGAGAGGAATAGACAGGGACAGACAGACAGGAACAAAGAGATGAGAAGCATCAATCATTAGTTTTTCGTTGCGCCTTGCAACACCTTAGTTGTTCATTGATTGCTTTCTCATATGTGCCTTGACCGCGGGCCTTCAGCAGACTGAGTAATCCCTTGCTTGAGCCAGTGACCTTGGGCTCAAGCTGGTGAGCTTTTTGCTCAAACCAGATGAGCCTGCACTCAAGCTGGAGACCTCAGGGTCTCGAACCTGGATCTTCCGCATCCCAGTTCGACACTTTACCCACTGTGCCACTGCCTGGTCAGGCCATTTTTTAGAAGTATGTTGTTTAATTTTCACATTTTTGTGGGCTTACTTCTTTTTTTTTTTGCAGTTAAATTCTAGTTTCAAAGACTTATGGTCAGAGAATATGCTTGATATAATTTCAATCTTTCTGAATTTGTTGATGTTAGTTTTATGGCCCAGGATATGATTTATTCTTGAGAATGTTCCATGTACACTGTATAAAAATGTATACTCTGATGTTCTGGGATGAAATGTCCT
This sequence comes from Saccopteryx bilineata, assembly GCF_036850765.1. Classification (NCBI taxonomy): domain Eukaryota; kingdom Metazoa; phylum Chordata; class Mammalia; order Chiroptera; family Emballonuridae; genus Saccopteryx; species Saccopteryx bilineata. The sequence goes on from NC_089499.1 coordinate 69,958,446, forward strand.
GTAGATGTCTATTATGTCCATTTGTTCTAGTATTTAATTTAAGGCCGATATTTCTTTATTGATTTTCTGTTTGGATGAAAAATCTAAAGCCATCAGTGATGTGTTGAGGGCTCCAAGTATGCTTGTATTTTTGTAGGTTTGTATTTTTTGATCAGATAGTAGATGTCTTATATATTTTGGTGTTCCATGGTTTGGTACATATATGTTAAGAAGCGTTATGTCTTCTTGATACAGTGTCCCCTTTATCATTATGAAATGTCCTCCTTTGTCTCTGGTTACCTTTGCTGTCTTATAGTCAGCATTGTCAGATATGAGCATGGCTACATCTACTTCTCTTTGGATATTATTGGCTTGGAGAGTCATTTTCCAATCTTTCACTTTGAATCTACTTTTATCGTTGTAACTTAGATGTGTTTCTTGAAGGCAGCATACAGTTGGGTTTTGCTTCTTGATCTACTCTGCTACTCTGTGCCTCTTTATTGGTAAGTTCAATCCATTTATATTTAGTGTAATTATTGACACTTGAGGATTTCTTATTGCTGTTTTATATACTGCTTTCTGATAGCTCTGTGTCTTGTTTGGTTCTTCTTTTTTTGTTTTCTGTCATTTGTTTTTGTTTGATGGCTCCAAACTTCTATTCTCTGTTTCTTCTTTTTTTAAGCTATGTGTTTCAGTAGTTGCATTGTCAGGGGTGGTTACCGTTATGTTATTAAAAGAGAAGTTATCATATTTATTAGAGTCCATTATCTCATGAGTGCTTCTGCACTCCATCCTCCTTTTCTACTGCTGATCTTTATTCTCTCCACTTTTAAATATTGTTGTCATAGATTACTCTTGTTTTTATTGTGGTATCTTTGGAGCTTTTACTTGTAGTTCTGTTTTGTTTTATTCTTTGTACCTGGTTGGATAACTACCTTTAGTATTTTTGGTAGTGGGGCTTTTCTGGTGATAAATTCCCTCAGCTTCTGTATATCTATAAATGTTTTCATTCCCCCCCCCTTTTTTTGAAGGACAGCTTTGATGAATATAGTATTCTTGGCTGGTAGTTCTTCTCTTTTAGTACATTAAATGTTGGTGTCCATGCTCTTCTGGCTGTAGAATTTCTGCTGAGAAATCTGATGATAGCCTATTGTACCTTCCTTAATATGTTATATTCTTCCTAGCTGCCTTGAGAATTCTTTCTTTTTTTTTTAATAATTTTATTTTTTTAATGGGGTGACATCAATAAATCAGGATACATATATTCAAAGATAACAAGTCCAGGTTATCTTGTCGTTCAATTATGTTGCATACCCATCACCCAAAGTCAGATTGTCCTCTGTCACCTTCTATATTGTTTTCTTTCTGCCCCTCCCCCTCCCCCTTTCCCTCTCCCATTCCCCCTCCCCCCCCCCCGTAACCACCACACTCTTATCAATGTCTCTTAGTTTCACTTTTATGTCCCACCTACGTATAAAATAATGCAGTTCCTGGTTTTTTTCTGATTTACTTATTTCGCTTCATATCATGTTATCAAGATCCCACCATTTTGCTGTAAATGTTCCGATGTCATCATTTCTTATAGCTGAGTAGTATTCCATAGTGTATATGTGCCACATCTTCTTTATCCAGTCATCTATTGATGGGCTTTTTGGTTGTTTCCATGTCCTGGCCACTGTGAACAATGCTGCAATAAACATGGGGCTGCATGTGTCTTTACGTATCAATGTTTCTGAGTTTTGGGGGTATATACGAAGTAGAGGGATTGCTGGGTCATAAGGTAGTTCTATTTTCAGTTTTTTGAGGAACCACCATACTTTCTTCCATAATGGTTGTACTACTTTACATTCCCACCAACAGTGGATGAGGTTTCCTTTTTCTCCACAGCCTCTCCAACATTTGCTATTACCTGTCTTGCTAATAATAGCTAATCAAACAGGTGTGAGGTGGTATCTCATTGCAGTTTTGATTTGCATTCCTCTAATAGCTAAAGAAGATGAGCATCTTTTCATATATCTGTTGGCCATTTGTATTTCTTCCTGGGAGAAGTGTCTGTTCATGTCCTCTTCCCATTTTTTCAATGGATTGTTTGTTTGTTTGTTGTTGAGTTTTATGAGTTCTTTCCATATTTTGGATATTAGGCCCTTATCTGAGCTGTTGTTTGAAAATATCATTTCCCATTTAGTTGGCTTTCTGTTTATTTTGTTATCAGTTTCTCTTGCTGAGCAAAAGCTTCTTAGTCTGATGTAGTCCCACTCATTAATTTTTGCCTTCACTTCTCTTGCCTTTGGAGTCAAATTCATAAAATGCTCTTTAAAACCCAGGTCCATGAGTTGAGTACCTATGTCTTCTTCTATGTACTTAATTGTATCAGGTCTTATGTTTAGATCTTTGATCCATTTTGAGTTAATTTTTGTACAGGGGGAGAGAGTGTTGTCCAATTTCATTCTTTTGCATGTGGCTTTTCAGTTTTCCCAGCACCATATATTAAAGAGGCTTTCTTTTCTCCATTGTGTGTTCTTGGCCCCTTTATCAAAAATTATTTGACTATATATATGTGGTTTTATTTCTGGACTTTCTATTCTATTTCATTGGTCGGAGTGTCTATTTTTCTGCCAATACCATGCTGTTTTGATTGTCGTGACCCTATAATATAGTTTGAAGTCAAGTATTGTAATGCCCCCAGCTTCATTCTTTTTCGTTAGGATTGCTTTGGCTATTTGGGATTTTTATATAGTTCCATATAAATCTGATAATTTTTTGCTCTATTTCTTTAAAAAACGTCATTGGAAATTTGATGGGAATTGCATTAAATTTGTATATTGCTTTGGGTAATATAGCCATCTTGATTATTCTTCCTAGCCAAGAACAAGGTATATTCTTCCATCTCATTATATCTTTTTTGATTTCCCTTAACAATGGTTTATAGTTTTCATTATATAAGTCCTTTACATTCTTTGATATGTTTATTCCTAAGTATTTTATTTTTTTTGTTGCAATCGTGAAGGGGATTATTCTTTTGAGTTCGTTCTCAATTGTTTCATTGTTGGCATATAGAAAGGCTATTGATTTCTGTATGTTAATTTTGTATCCTGCGACCTTACTGTATTGGCTTATTGTTTCTAGTAGTCTTTTTGTGGATTCTTTGGGGTTTTCGATGTATAGGATCATATCATCTGCAAAAAGTGATACCTTTACTTCTTCTTTTCCGATATGGATGCCTTTTATTTCTTTGTCTTGTCTGATTGCTCTGGCTAGAACCTCTAGTACCATATTAAATAAGAGTGGAGAGAGTGGACAACCCTGTCTTGTTCCTGATTTAAGGGGGAAAGCCTTCAGTTTAGTGCCATTTAATATGATGTTAGCTGATGGTTTATTATATATGGCCTTTATCATGTTGAGATATTTTCCTTCTATACCAATTTTGTTGAGAGTCTTAAACATAAAATTGTGTTGTATTTTATCGAAAGCCTTTTCTGCATCTATTGATAAGATCATGTGGTTTTTGTTCTTTGTTTTGTTGATATGGTGTATTACGTTAACCGTTTTACGTATGTTGAACCATCCTTGAGATTCTGGGATGAATCCCACTTGATCATGATGTATTATTTTTTTAATATGTTGTATTGGATTTGCTAGTATTTTGTTTAGTATTTTAGCATCTGTATTCATTAGAGATATTGGTCTATAGTTTTCTTTTTTTGTGCCATCCTTGCCTGGTTTTGGTATGAGGGTTATGTTGGCCTCATAAAATGTGTTTGGAAGTATTGCTTCTTCTTCAATTTTTTGGAAGACTTACAGTAGAATAGGAACCAAGTCTTCTTTGAATGTTTGATAAAATTCGCTAGTATAGCCATCAGGGCCTGGACTTTTATTTTTGGGGAGGTTTTTAATGGTTTTTTCTATTTCTTCTCTACTAATAGGTCTGTTTAGGCTTTCTGCTTCTTCTTGACTCAGTCTAGGAAGGTTGTATTGTTCTAGGAATTTATCCATTTTTTCTAGGTTGTTGAATTTAGTGGCATAAAGTTTTTCATCATATTCTACAATAATTCTTTGTATATCTATGGTGTCCGTGGTGATTTCTCCTCTTTCATTTTGGATTTTGTTTAAATGAGTTCTTTCTCTTTTTTCCTTGGTAAGTCTTGCCAAGGGTTTGTCAATTTTGTTGATCTTTTCAAAGAACCAGCTCCTTGTTCTATTAATTTTTTCTATAGTATTTTTGTTCTCTAATTCATTTATTTCTGCTTTGATTTTTATTATCTCCTTTGTTCAGCTGGTTTTGGGTTTTCTTTGTTCTTCTTTTTCTAGTCCCTTAAGGTGAGAAGTTAAGTGGTTCACTTGGGTTCTCTCTTGTTTGTTCATATATGCCTGAAGTGATATGAACTTCCCTCTTATCACTGCTTTTGCTGCATCCCATAGATTCTCATATGTCATATTGTCATTTTCATTAGTCTGTATATATCTTTTGATCTCTGCACTTATTTCTTCTTTGACCCATTCATTTTTTAAAAGTATGTTGTTTAGTTTCCACATTTTTGTGGGATTTTTTTCCTCTTTTTGGCAGTTGAATTCTGGTTTCAAGGCTTATGATCAGAAAATATGCTTGGTACAACTTCAATTTTTCTGAATTTGCTGATGTTGTTTTTGTGGCCCAACATATCGTCAATTCTTGAGAATGATCCATGTACACTGGAAAAAAATGTATACTCAGTCACTTTGGGATGAAATGTCCTATAGATGTCTATCATATCCAGGTGCTCTAGTGTTTTGTTTAAGGCCACTATGTCTTTGTTGATTCTCTGTTTGGATGACCGATCTAGAGCCGTCAGCAGTGTATTGAGGTCTCCAAGATGATTGTACTTTTGTCAGTTTTTGTTTTAAGGTCAATAAGTAGCTGTCTTATATAATATATTTTCGTGCTCCTTGGTTTGGTGCATATATATTAAGAATTGTTATGTCTTCTTGATTCAGTGTCCCCTTAGCCATTATGAAATGGCCATTTTTGTCTCTGAGTACTTTTACTATCTTGTAGTCAGCATTATCAGATATGAGTATTGCTACACCTGCTTTTTTTTGGATGTTATTTGCTTGGAGTATTGTTTTCCAGCCTTTCACTTTGAATTTGTTTTTATCCTTGTTACTTAGATGAGTTTCCTGTAGGCAGCATATATTTGGGTTTTTTTTATCCATTCTGCTACTCTGTGCCTTTTTATTGGTGAGTTTAATCCGTTTACATTTAGTGTAATTATTGACACTTGTGAGTTCCCTATTGCCATTTTATAGATTGCTTTCTGTTAGTTTTTTGTCTTGTTTGATCCTTCTCTTTCGTTTTTCCATCTTTTGTTTTTATTTGGTTGTATTCCATGCATCTTTCCTCTGTTGCTATCTTTTTTATCTCATGTGCTTCTGTGGTGGTTTTTTCAATGGTGGTTACCTTTGAGTAATGAAATGGGTCCCTACCCTGTTCATTGTAGCGATCTATTTTGTGAGTATTTTTGCACTCCATCGCCCTTTGCTACTCTTAATCTCCATCTTCTCCCCCTCTTTCTTTTTGTTGTTGTCACAGTTTAAATTTGGTTTTATTTTGTTCTTCTTGGAGCTTTTACATGTGGCTTTGTTTTTTTGTTGTTGTTGTTGTTCTTTGTATCTGATTGGAGAACCCCTTTAGTAATTCCTGGAGTTGGGGTTTTCTGATGATAAATTCCCTCATCTTTTCTGTATCTGTGAATGTTTTTATTTCTCCTTCATATTTGAAGGATAGCTTTGATGGGTATAGTATTCATGGCTGAAAGTTCCTCTCTTTCAGGACTTTAAATATTGGGGTCCACTCTCTTCTAGCTTGTAGAGTTTCTGCTGAGAAAGCTGATGATAATCTAATGGGCCTTCCTTTATATGTTGTATTCTTCTGTTCCCTGGCTGCCTTGAGAATTTTTTCTTTGCTGTTGGTTTGTGTCAATTTCATTATGATATGCCTTGGAGTAGGTTTGTTGGGGTTAAGAAATCTCGGAGTTCTGTTTGCTTCTTGAACTTGAGGCTTTAGTTCTTTCCACAGGCTTGGGAAGTTCTCATCTATTATTTGTTTGAGTATGTTCTCCATTCCATTTTCTCTCTCTTCTCCCTCTGATATACCTATTATTCTTATGTTATTCTTTTTGATGGAGTCAGATAATTCTTGTAGGGCTATCTCATTTTTTTTTAATTTTTGAGTCTCTTTCTTCTTCTCTCTGTTGTGCCTCAAGTTGCTTTTCTTCTATTTCACTAATCCTCTCTTCTATCTGACCTGTTCTATTAGCTAAGCTTCTTACTTCGTTTTTCAGCTTGTGAATTGAGTTTTTCATCTCTGTTTGATTTGTTTTTATAGTTCCAATTTCCTTGGACATATATTTTTTGTGTTCATTGAGTTGTTTTCTGAGCTTTCTAAATTGCCTTTCTGTGTTTTCTTGTATATCTCAGAGGATTTTTAGGATTTCTATCTTGAATTCTCTGTCATTTAGCTCCAAGGTTTCCAATATATTAAATTTTTTCTCCATAGATTTTTCCTCATCTAGCTGTGTTACCTCTCTTTCTTTTCTATCCATGATATTCGATTTTCTCTTCCTTAATGGCATCTGAGGGTGGTTTTGTTGATAGTGTTAATGAGATTTAATAAAGAATAAAAAGTTAAAAAAATAAAAAATCGAAAAGAGTTGTTTTTTTTAAAAAAAATTAATAATGAAATAAAGAAAAATAAAATAAAATAAAAATTTCAAAAAAAGGAAATTATTCTCTCCCTCCTTTTTTCCTCTCCTCTCCTCTCCCCTCTTTCTTGAGAAAATCTTGTGGTGAACTGTGAATTATATTGTATTAAATAGAACAAACAATGCCTGTAATGTAGGGCCTGAATTGGGGAAAAATAATAAAGGGGCAAAAAAAGAAAAAAAAAAGAAAAAGAAGGGGGTATGGACCCACCAAAACCAAATAAGGAAAAAATTTTGGTCAAGAATAAAATGATTTGCTTATAGGTGTTGGTTTTCTAAGAGTTATGATGAGAGGAATAAGAGGAAAACAGAAAAATGGGGGGACAATTTAAAAAATTACTATTGTATTTAGTGGAACAAGAACTAGATAAAATGTAGAGCCAGGGATGGGAGCACTTCTAGTGAGTTAAAAAGGTGAAATAAACCCCCCCAAAATGCCACAAACATAAGTTTGAGTCTCAGATAAGATAATTTGTTTGTTATTGAGGTTTGAATGAGAGGAGATGTAAAGGAGAAAGGAAGAAACTAATATAGAGGGAGAAAAGAAAGAGAGAGAGAAAAAAAGAGGGAACCACTAAAAGAAGAAAAAAGAAAAAAGAGGAGAGAGAGAGAGAGAGTTAAGGGTTTTGGAGTGCAACCCTCATAGTGAGAAAGGAAGAGGAGAGAAAAGATAATGGGAGATGTAACACTTATAGGTAGTGTAGTTCAAGGAGAGGAGAGAGTAAGACTGGCAGAGAGTTAATCGGCCAAATTGGAGGAGGAAAAAAAATATCAAGAATGAAGATAAGAGAAACAAATGAACAAATATAATAAAATGGGATAGGTTATAAATTCTGCAGATTATTCTTGTTTTTGAGAGGTTATCTTCTTGCTTTTTCTTTTCTCTCCCTCTTCCTGGTCGGTGACTCTGTACCCCGGGTTCTGCCCCTTTGGCACACTCAGGTAGAGGTTTGCAGTTGATAAGTCTCTATGGCAATGTCATGTATTGTGCTTTAGTCTCGTTGGCAGTCGAGGCTCGTTAGCATGTATAGGCTCCAACAGTGAGAGAGTCCGTGTTCTTGGAGCCTTTCTCCTAGTCTTTCCTTCCTCAATTAGTAGCCTGATAATCCAGCTATGGGGTTGCTGCTGCCTCTGCCTGAAGAGTAAGAGGCTCAAAGAGCTGGCAACTCCCCACTCTATTTCCACTCAGCACAGGGCTCTGGGTAAGGCTCAGTCAGTCAGAGCTGCTAGCATAATCAGGCGGGGTTTCTGCCCACTCAAAGACCTCTGGCTCTGCCACTCTGTCCGGTAACACAGGCGGGCACCCACTTCCGGGGCGCTTGGAGGAAACTCTCGCTCACTATCTGCGCGCACAGACCAGGATATCCGGCCAGCAGTCTCATGCTCTGAGTGAATCCCCCAACCGCATGGAAAAGTTGCAGCGTTGGAATTGGCTCTCGCTCCGTCCCTGTGCGCGGCTTTTGCAAGGCGCTGGGGCAGCCCGAGATTCCTCTTTGGCCCACACAAAGGCCCCTGACTCTGCCCTTCTGTGTGATAACACGGGCGCACACTGCCGAGGTACTCGGAGTAATCTTCTCGCTCACTATCTGCGCACGCAGACCAGGATATGAGGCCGGCCGCATTTCCCTCTGAGTGAAACCCCCACCAGCATGGAAAATTTCCACCGTTGGAATTAGTTCTCACTCCCTCCCGTGCGTGGCTTTCCCAGGGCACTGGAGCTGCCCAGAGATTCTGCTTTTGGCCCACAGAAAGGCCTCTGACTCTGCCTCTCTGTGGGGTAACACGGGCACCCACTCCCGGGGCTTAGGAAGAAATCTCTCACCCACTAACTGTGGGCCGACCTGGAGATAGGGTAAAATGGCTGCCCCGCTTGTCTTTCTTTGTTTGGGTTTGGCGTGAGTGTTAGCTTATATTGCCCTGGTTGCCACAGGATCAGTTTTTCCTCGGCTTGGATCTCCGTGCCACAGCCTGTTTCGGCCGTTTGTGCCGTGGCCTGGATCTATTCACCCCCTTTGCCCACCTCAGTTTCTATATTCACAGTTACCAGAGAAAGCTGCCCTGTTTAGGTTAGTGAGGAAGGCGAAGCATTTCTTACTCCCTCTTTCCTTCGGGGTTTGGTTATATATTTAGCCAATTTTTCACTCTACCATACCTTCGGGTGTATTGTGAAGCATCTGGAGGCTCCAAGTATAGGTTTTTCTGTTTCTGGTTGAAGATCTTGATGAGTTTTGGGGGAGATTTATCGGTATCGCTTCCTACCCCGCCATTACTCTGACGTCATCTCCGGATTCTTTCTTTATCATTGATTTCTGATAATTTCATTATGATGTGCCTTGGAGTGGGTCTGTTAGGGTTGAGATAACTTGGTGTTCTGTTTACTTCTTGAATTCAAGGCTCTCTTTCCACAGGCTTGGGAAATTCTCATCAATTATATTTTTCAATATGTTTTCCATTCCCTTTTTTCTCTCTTCTTATTTTAATATACCCTTATTCTTATATAGCTCTTTCTGATGGAGTTAGTCAATTAATTTAAGGCTTTCTCATTTATTTAAATTTGTGAGTCTCTCTCTTCTTCTCTCTTAGTATCTCTAGTTGCCTGTCTTCAATGTCACTGTTTTTCTTCTTTATTGGGCCTATTCTATTAGCTAAGCTTGTTATATTATTTTTCAGTTCATGCATTGTGTTTTTCATCTTTATTTGGTCCTTTTATATAGTTTCAATTTTTTTTTGTCTGACCTGTGGTGGCGCAGTGGATAAAGTGTCGACCTGGAAATGCTGAGGTTGCCAGTTTGAAACCCTGGGCTTGCCTGGTCAAGGCACATATGGGAGTTGATGCTTCCAGCTCCTCCCCCCTGTCTCTCTCTCTGCCTCTCTCTCCCTCTCTCTCTCCTCTCTAAAATGAATAAATAATAAAAAAATAAAATATATAGTTTCAATTTTCTTGGTGAAGTACTTTTTTCATTCATTAAGTTGTTTTTTGAGCTCACTAAATTGACTTTCAGTGTTTTCTTGTATCTTATTGAGTATTTTTATAACTTCAATTTTGAATTCTCTGTCATTAAGCTCCAAGGTTTCCATGTAATTGAGATGTTTTTTTCTGAAAATTTTTCATCATCTATCTCAGCTACATCTCTGTCTTGTATATATATCCATATATGATTTCTTTTTCCTTGATGGAATTTGGGTGTTGTTGTTAATAACACTAAAAAATAATAAAATAAAAATATTGACAAAATACAGTGAAAAAATAAAAATTCTATAAATAATAGTAAGAGGGACAAAAACTACAGATAACAAAAAGCAGAAACTGAGAAAAAATGAATATAATAGAGAAAAATGAAGTAAAAAACAAGCAAAATATCACAAAAAGAAGGATGAGTTCAAAATAATTTGATGAAAAATGATGTCCAGGTGAGAGGGGAGAAAAAAGAGAAAAAAAATAAAGAAGATAGAAGAGGGAGAAAAGGAAAGAGGAAAAAAAAGGAAGCAAAAATGTCAAAAATGACACCCTTGCAAAAACCAAGAATAAAAAATGTAACAACTAATGAACAACTAATTTAATTAATGAAGTTCACATTGGAAAAAGAGAAAGAAGGAAAAGGAAAGAAGAAAAAGTACACACACAAAAAATTTTTTTTTATTTTTGATAGGTAAGTAATTATTATTTTTTTCTGCAGTAGGAGGTGTTGTATTACAATATTTGCCTCTGCAAGATTCTTAGGCAGAATTTTGCTGAGGCATTACTGTCATAATAATGCAGGCAGGGCTGGAGTCACATTGGTAGGAGGGGCTTGTAAGGGCTTTGCAATTTTATGGCTGAATGGTCATCTTGGGGTACTCCAGCACCCCCACCCACATCCCAGTAGAGCAGGCAATCAAATGCCCAGGCACCCCCTTATCTCAGGAGAGAGCAGCTTGGAGACCCAGCTGAAGAGATTCAACCACTGCCAGTGTTGGCACAGCAATGAAAGCAATGCAGGACCAGGAGGCTGGGGTGACAGCCTGATCTTTCCTCGAATACCACTCTAAGCACTCAAAGCACAGCCCTGGACAGGGCAGAGGCTGGGCACAGTGAGCTGTTGTCCAAGCTTTGTGAACAGGTGGGGCATAGACCACAGATCAAGCAATAGGCTAAACTCTGCTGGGAAAGCTGGTGCTTGAGCTTTGGGAGTAGATGGGGCGCAGATAGCAGATCAACTGCGTTGCTGTGCCCCACAGGCCAAACTTCCCTAGACACATGGGCTGATCAAGCATGCCTCAGTGCCGCATGAGCCAATCGCCATGGGCTTTTCACACACAGTTCTTGGGAGTGCACTACAGGCTTTGTGCACACTGTTCACATTGTTAATGTTAGTGCCTGCATTAACAAATGCGTGTGGCAGTTGTCTGGAAACAACCCTGCTCCTGGTCCTCGCCGCCAGTTTATCTCAGCTCCTTCTCTTCAGTCTCCTTCTTCTCCTAGCTCCAAGACAAAGCCCACGCTAACAGTAAGAGTGCTTCCCTCCCTCAGGTCCACAAGTAAAAGAGAAACAGTCCTCTGGATTTTTTCTTCCATGAGTGGATTCTATCTTTGGCCCACCTTCTTGCACAATCATACCATTATCTATCTGGTGTGTGTATATTTCAGGTTTATCTGGGTTTTTTTCTCTGCATATAGTTGTAGAATTTGTTGAAATTTCAAGGGGTGAGATCGGGAATATATCTCATGCCACCATTTCTCTGATGTCACTCTAGAAATACTTATTCTTTGTGATACAAAATGGAGACATGCATATAGAAAGGATATTCTTTAAACATGTACTAAGAAAATAAAACCACTTGACCAGACAGTGGTACAGTGGGATGCAGACCCAAGTTTGAAACCCCAAGGTCACCGATGTGTGACTTGAGTGTGGGATCATAAACATGACCCCATGGTTGCTGGCTTGAAGCCCAAGATTGCTAGCTTGATCCCAAGGTTGCTGGCTTGAGCAAGGTGTCACTTGCTCTGCTCTATCCCCCCCAGAGCCAAGGCACATATGGGAAGGCAATCAATGAACAACTAAGGAGCCGCAATGAAGAATTAATGCTTCTCATTTCCCTTTCTGTCTATTTGTTCCTATCTGTCCCTCTCTCTGTCTCTGTCACTAAATAAATAAATAAAATCACAGGTATTTCTTCTACATAGATTTTTGACTTAAGATTGTAATGTATAAGACTATTTTGAAAGAATTTTACTCTAATCAAATCTTAATTATATCAAGGAAGGAAACCCAAATGTCACTGGACACAAGCAAAAAAAAAAGAAAGAAAGAAAGAAAGAAAGAAAGAAAGAAAGAAAGAAAGAAAGAAAGAAAGAAAGAAAGAAAGAGAAAAAAAGAGATTGCTGCATTAGAAGTCTGTTCTTTTTTTTTAAATGACTATAAAGCATGGGTTAGTCATTTCTACCAAGGATAAGGATGAAGGCTAAAATATCACTACAAACCAACTGTCATCACTTTTCAGTTCAATCTATAATTATTCTGTGTTCTGTTTTCCTGAAGGTGAGTTTCAGTGTAACTCTATTAAGAAGAAAAATAGCTTCCCTTTAATAATCAGAGGGTTTTGAAAGAATAATTATTTTTTTGAACTTGCTAACTTGGAACCTTGAGATTTTTTAATATATATTTTATATATACATATATTCATACATATACTTATTATAGGAAATATCAATCATTACACTGTTTAAGATGTAACCATACTGGATTAAATAAAAGAGGTGAAAATGTCATATTAAGAGTCCTCATATATTTTTGATGTTATTGTTAACTGGCAACAACTTTGAAAGCTAACACTTTCTACCAAAGATGAAAACATGCATGGTTCATGACCAAAAATTCCACTCCTGTGTACATTCACACAACAGTCATGTGCACATGTATTCATAAATAGACATGTATTAGAATATTCATAGCAGCATTACTTTTAATAGCCCCAAAATGGTAACTCCCCAAATATCCATTACAGTGAAATATCCACTCATTTTCCATGGGAATGAGGCATCTCCAATGGCATGCAGCTTCACACTTCAATTTACAAATTCAATGCTGAATAAAAGAAATCAGAAACACAAAAAAATACATACCATATGATTCCATTAATTAAAGTACAATGTAGGTAAAATTAATCTATTCTTTACAGTCAAAAGTCAGAATAGTAGCTCCTCTGAGGGTAGGAGTTGTATTTAGAGTGGAGAATGAGGGGCTTCTACTAGGTTTGTTTGCAGGCACTGCTCACGTGTGTGTACACTGTGTGAAGACATACTGAGCTCCATGCGTTCATGTGCACATCTTTAGGTAAGTTATTTTTCAATAAAGATTTATTTTATTTCAACAAAAATACAATAAAATGCTTCTGGTAAAATAATCTTGTTTGCCCACTTCACTTTATATACTGTTTCTTTATGTTAACTTTATGATAATTTACAATTAAGTGTACTTAACAATAAAGCCATAAATTAAATACTGACTCATTCCTAAAGCAGGATGCAAAGTTGAGGTCTTTATAGTGGTTTCATTGCTCCACAACACTGCCATAGTGACATCTCTGATTCTTTGCTAGGCTTAAGTAGATCAACACACATAAAGATGACAGAATAAATACCTTATATTCCACTTTAGAAAAGCATGGTATTCATAAGCATTAAAATTTACTCTTCCAGTACTGGCCAATTAGTTCAATCAGTAGAGCCTTGTCCTGAAACGCCAAGGTTATGGGTTGATCCCCAATCAGGGCACACACAGGAAGCAACCAATCAATGCACAACTAAATGGAACAACATACTAATGCTTCCCTTTCTGTCTCTCTCTCTCTTCCTTACTTTCTCTGTCCCTCTAAAATCAATCAATTGAAAAAATCCACTCCCCCAGAGGATACAACATAGTTAACAATTTGCATCCTATTGGAGTTTAAGTTCAGAACTTTGCCTTTAGAATGTAGTCAAAATTATTCTTGAAAATGTCCTAATAATGTGGCATACCAGACATTGAATTGAGACTCATAGTCCATATAAGATACCTGATTTTCCCTCTAACACTAATTTGCTCACTTTTTTCTATAATTAAACCTGAAATAAGGAGCTAGCGTGCATTTAAAATTGTGTCATTAAAAGAAAACAAAAATATCAGAATCACATCAGCCTCAAAGGCACTTGGGAGCTGTAATTACCTGAAATAACAGTAGATCCTAAGTGCTCAACTCAGAGTTCCTATAAGACATAGGCTTATTGGATGAAATGGCTGTCTGGATTATCTTTATTATTTAGATTATTTACTTTTTCATTCTCTTCTAACCTTTATCCCTAACCCTCACGTGGTGCACCCTTAGGCAAATTCACAAAAATTAGTTCAAGATATGGGGTTCTACCATACTAAGAAAAGAATTGAGTTTTATTAGCCACACAGATCTGGAATCAATGGCTGGCTCTACCTCTTCCTACTTATCGGTGAAATTTGGTTTCCTTATTTGTAAAATGAGAATAATATAATTTTTACATTGTTAGTGCTAAAACTGAGAGATAAATATATATGAAATGCCTTATGAGTCATATAGTATCTGGCACATTGTGAGCACTCAGTAAATTATAACTATTGTTATATGTTATCATGATAGAAAAATAAGAAAATAATAAAAGACAGAATTATTATAACACATTCCTAAAATAAAGTTAAAGTTAATCACTCTTTATCAGACGGTTTGGGGAGAAAAATTAATTATATACATTTTCCCTAAGTCAGGATCCTTCTCCTAAAGCTCAAAACCATGTGTCCACAGTGGTTTCCTTTCTAGGAGCTACTCTCCTAGCAACATGGCTTAAGGCCCTCAAGCAACAGGTGGGATCTATTTCCCAGTCCTTTCGGATCTAGGCTGGCTTGTGGAATATTTGGCCAGCAGAATGTAGCGGACAGGGCAGAGTGCTCATTCATGGCTTAGGCCTCAAGTGGCCTTGTAAACTGTCACTTTGTTTCTGGGGACTCAGCTCGGTCATGAGAACAACCTCAGGCCATCCTGCAGGAGGAGAAGAGACAATGTGGGTTTGTGACCAGTCAGCTTAATTGTGCCAATTGAGGTCCCAGATGTGTGCAAAACCCCAAACTAATAAGCAAAGCCAGCCTGCAGCTCTATTGTGGTCACTTCCAATTGACCACACATACATGAGGGAGACCAGCCCACACTAGAATCATCCAGCAGAATCAAGAGCTAAATAAATGCTTGTTATTTTAAGTCATAACATTTTGGGTGTTTTTTTTAATAATTTTATTTTTTTAATGGGGCAACATCAATAACTCAGGATACATATATTCAAAGATAACAACTCCAGGTTATCTTGTCGTTCAATTATGTTGCATACCCACCACCGAAAATTAGATTGTCCTCTGTCACCTTCTATCTAGTATTCTTTGTGCCCCTCCCTCTCCCCCTTTACCTCTCTCTCTTCCCCCTACCCCCGTAACCAACACACTCTTATCAATGTCTCTTAGTTTCAATTTTATGTCCCACCTACGTATGGAATAATGCAGTTCCTGGTTTTTTCTGATTTACTTATTTCACTTTGTATCATGTTATCAAGATCCCACCATTTTGCTGTAAATGATCCGATGTCACCATTTCCTATGGCTGAGTAGTATTCCATAGTGTATATGTGCCACATCTTCTTTATCCAGTCATCTATTGATGGGC
The DNA here is from genome assembly GCF_036850765.1 of Saccopteryx bilineata. Taxonomy (NCBI): domain Eukaryota; kingdom Metazoa; phylum Chordata; class Mammalia; order Chiroptera; family Emballonuridae; genus Saccopteryx; species Saccopteryx bilineata. Next base: position 69,973,862 of record NC_089499.1, read on the forward strand.
TTTAGGTTGTTTCCATGTCCTGGCCACTGTGAACAATGCTGCAATGAACATGGGGCTGCATGTGTCTTTACGTATCACCGTTTCTGAGTTTTTGGGGTATATATGCAGTAGAGGGATTGCTGGGTCATAAGGTAGTTCTATTTTCAGTTTTTTGAGGAACCACCATACTTTCTTCCATAATGGTTGTACTACTTTACATTCCCACCAACAGTGGATGAGGGTTCCTTTTTCTCCACAGCCTCTCCAACATTTGCTATTACCTGTCTTGTTAATAACAGCTAATCTAATAGGTGTGAGGTGGTATCTCATTGCAGTTTTAATTTGCATTTCTCTAATAACTAACGAAGATGAGCATCTTTTCATATATCTGTTGGCCATTTGTATTTCTTCCTGGGAGAAGTGTCTGTTCATGTCCTCTTCCCATTTTTTTATTGGATTGTTTGTTTGTTAGTTGTTGAGTTTTATGAGTTATTTGTATATTTTGGATATTAGGCCTTATCTGAGCTGTTGTTTGAAAATATCATTTCCCATTTAATTGGCAGTCTGTTTATTTTGTTATCAGTTTCTCTTGCTGAGCAAAAACTTCTTAGTCTGATTTAGTCCCATTCATTAATTTTTGCCTTCACTTCTCTTGCCTTTGGAGTCAAATTCATAAAATGCTTTTTAAAACCCAGGTCCATGAGTTGAGTACCTATGTCTTCTTCTATGCACTTTATTGTTTCAGGTCTTATGTTTAGATCTTTGATCCATTTTGAGTTAACTTTAGTACAGAGGGACAAACTGGAGTCCAGTTTCATTCTTTTGCATGTGGCTTTCCAGTTTTCCCAGGACCATGTATTGAAGAGGCTTTCTTTTCTCCATTGTGTGTTCTTGGCCCCTTTATCAAAAATTATTTGACTATATATATGTGGTTTTATTTCTGAGTTTTCTATTCTGTTCCATTGGTCTGAGTGTCTATTTTTCTGCCAATACCATGCTGTTTTGATGGTCATGGCCCTATAATATAGTTTGAATTCTGGTATTGTAATGCCCCCAGCTTCATTCTTTTTCCTTAGGATTGCTTTGGCTATTTGGGGTTTTTTATAGTTCCATATAAATCTGATGATTTTTTGCTCCATTTATTTAAAAAATGTCATTGGAATTTTGATGGGAATTGCATTAAATTTGTATAGTGCTTTGGGTAATATTGCCGTCTTGAGTATATTTATTCTTCCTAACGAAGAACAAGGTATATTCTTCCATCTCATTATATCTTTTTCGATTTCCCTTAACAATGGTTTATAGTTTTCATTATATAAGTCCTTTACATTCTTTGTTATGTTTATTCCTAAGTATTTTATTTTTTTGTTGCAATCGTGAAGGGGATTATTCTTTTGAGTTCGTTCTCAAATGTTTTTTTGTTGGCATATAGAAAGGCTATTGACTTCTATATTTTAATTTTGTATCCTGCAACCTTATTGTATTGGCTTATTGTTTCTAGTAGTCTTTTTGTGGATTCTTTGGGGTTTTCGATGTATAGGATCATATCATCTGCAAAAAGTGATACCTTTACTTCTTCTTTTCCAATGTGGATGCCTTTTATTTCTTTGTCTTCTCTGGTTGCTCTGGCTAGAACCTCTAGTATGTGGTGGTTTTCTCAATGGTGGTTACTTTAAGTAATGAAAAGTCTTCCTACCCTGTTCATTGTAGTGCACTATTTTTTGAGTTCTTTTGCACTCCTTTGTCTTTTGCTACTGTTATTCTCCATCCTCTTCCCCCCCCCCCTTTTTTTTGTTGTTGTCACAGTTTAAATTTGGTTTTATTGTGTTCTTCTTGGAGCTTTTACTTGTGGCTTTGTTTTTTTTTTGTTTTTTGTTCTTTGTATCTGATTGGAGAACTCCCTTTAGTAATTCCTGGAGTGGGAGTTTTCTGATAAGAAATTTCTTTATCTTTTCTGTATCTGTGAATATTTTTATTTCTCCTTCATATTTGAAGGATAGCTTTGATGGGTATAGTATTCGTGGCTGAAAGTTCCTCTCTTTCAGAACTTTAAATATTGGGGTTCTCTCTCTTCTAGCTTGTAGAGTTTCTGTTGAGAAATCTGATGATAATCTAATGGGCCTTCCTTTATATGTTGTATTCTTCTGTTCCCTGGCTGCCTTGAGAATTTTTTCTTTGCCGTTGATTTGTGCCAATTTTATTATGATGTGCCTTGGAGTAGGTTTGTTGGGGTTAAGAAAACTCGAAGTTCTGTTTGCTTCTTGAATTTGAGGCTTTAGTTCTTTCCACTGGCTTGTGAAGTTCTCATCTATTATTTGTTTGAGTATATTCTCCATTCCATTTTCTCTCTCTTCTCCCTCTGATATACCTATTATTCTTATGTTATTCTTTTTGATGGAGTCAGATAATTCTTGTAGGGCTATCTCATTTTTTTTTAATTTTTGAGTCTCTTTCTTCTTCTCTCTGTTGTGCCTCAAGTTGCTTGTCTTCTATTTCACTAATCCTACCTTCTATCTGGCCTGTTCCATTAGCTAAGCTTGTTACCTCATTTTTCAGCTCGTGAATTGAGTTTTTCATTTCTGTTTGATTTGTTTTTATAGTTTCAATTTCCTTGGACATATATTCTTTGTGTTCATTGAGTTGTTTTCTGAGCTCCCTAAATTGCCTTTCTGTGTTTTCTTGTATATCTCTGAGTATTTTCAGGATTTCTATTTTAAATTCTCTGTAGTTTAACTCCAAGGTTTCCAATATATTAAATGTTTTCTCCATAGATTTTTCCTCATCTATCTTTATTACCTCTCTCTTTTTTTTGTATCTATGATATTCGATTTTCTCTTCCTTAATGGCATATGAGGGTGGTTTTGTTGATAGAATTAATGAGATTTAATAAAGAATAAAAAGTTAAAAAAATAAAAAATTGAAGAGTTGTTTTTTTAAAAAAATTAATAATGAAATAAAAATAAAATTAAATTAAAATTAAAAAAAAGGAAATTATTTCCCCCCCTCCTTTTTTCCTCTCCTCTCCTCTCCCGTTTTTCTTGAGAAAATCTTGTGGTGAACTGTGAATTATATTGTACTAAATAGAAAAAACAATGCCTGTAATGTAGGGCCTGAATTGAGGAGAATTAATAAAGGGGCAAAAAAATGATAATAAAAATAAAGCGGGTATGGACCCACAAAAAGCCAATAAGGAAAAAATTTGGGTCAAGAATAAAATGATTTGCTTTTAGGTGTTGGTTGACTAAGAGTTATTATGATAGGAATAAGAGGAAAACAGGAAAATGGGGAGACAAAAATTACTACTTTATTTAGTGGAACAAGAACTAGATAAAATGGAGAGCCAGGGATGGGAGCACTGCTAGTGAGTTAAAAAGGTGAAGTAAAAAAAACCCAAAATGCCACAAACATAAGTTTGAGTACCAGATAAGATAATTTTTTGTTATTGCGGTTTAGATGAGAGGAGACATAAAGGAGAAAGGAAGAAACTAATATAGAGGGAGAAAAGAAAGAGAGAGAGTGAAAAAAAGAGGGAATCTCTAAAAGAAGAAAAAAGAAAAAAGAGGAGACAGAGAGAGAGAGAGAGAGAGTTAAGGGTTTTGGAGTGCAACCCTCATAGAGAGAAAGGAAGAGGAAAGAAAAGATTATGAGAGATGTAAAACTTATGGGTAGTGTAGTTCAAGGAGAGGAGAAAGTAAGACCAGCAGAGAATTAAACAACCAAATTGGAGGAGGGAAAAAAAATCAAGAATGAAGATAAGAGAAACAAATGAACAAATATATCAATAATAAAATGGGATAGGTTATAAAGTCTGTGGATTATTCTTGATTTTGAGAGGTTATCTTCTTGCTTTTTCTTTTCTCTCACTCTTCCTGGTTGGTGACTCTGTACCCCAGGTTCTGCCCTTTTGGCATGCTCAGGTAGAGGTTTGCAGTTGATAAGTCTCTATGCCGATGTCATGTATTTTGCTTCAATCTTGTTGGCTTTTGAGGCTCATTAGCATTTATAGGCTCTGACAGTGATAGAGTCCATGTTCCTAGAACCTCTCTCCTAGTCTTTCCTTCCTCAATTAGTAGCCTGATAATCCAGCTATGGGGTTGTTGCTGCCTTTGCCTGGAAAGTAAGAGGCTCAAAGAGCTGGCAACTCCCCACTCTATTCCCACTCAACACAGGGCTCTGGGTAAGGCTCAGTCAGTCAGAGCTGCTAGCATAATCTGGTGGGGCTTCCACCCACTCAACGACCTCTGGCTCTGCCACTCTGTCCAGTAACATGGGTGGGTGCCTACTCCCAGGGTGCTTGGAGGAATCTCTCGCTCACTATCTGCACGCGCAGACCAGGATATCAGGCTGGTAGTCTCACACTCTGAGTGAAACCCCTGCCCGCATGGAAAAGTTCCAGCATTGGAATTGGCTCTCACTTCCTCCCCATGTGCGGCTTTTTCAGGGCACTGGGGCAGCCTGGAGATTTTGCTTTTGGCCCACACAAAGGTCTCTGACTCTGCCCCTCTGTTGGATAACATGGGCGCCCACTCCTGAGGTGCTTGGAGGAATCTCTTGCCCACTCTCTGTGCGTGCAGACCAGCATATCAGGCTGGCCACCTCACACTCTGAGTGAAATCCCCGCCCGCACAGAGAAGTTCCAGAGTTGGAATTAATTCTAGCTCCCTCCCCATGTGCAGCTTTTTCAGGGCGCTGGGGCAGCCTGAAGATTTCACTTTCGGCCCACAAAAAGGCCTCTGACTCTGCCTCTCTGTGGTATAACATCGCCCACTCCTGGGGCTTTCAAATAATCTCTCTCCCACTATCTGCGCACTCCAACCAGGAGTTCGGGGGAAAATGGCTGCCCCACTTGCCTTTCTTTGTCTGGGTTTGGTGCAAGTGTTAGCTTGTATTGACTGGGTTGCCACAGGCACAGTTTTTCCTCAGCTTGAATCTCTGTGCCACAGCGTAGTTCATCTGTTTGTGCCGTGGCCTGGATCTATTCACCCCCTTCGCCTGCCTTAGTTTCTATACTCTCAGTTCCCAGTGAGAGCAGCCCTATTTAGGTTAGTGAGGAAGGTGGAGCATTTCTTATTTCCTATTTCCTTCGGGGTTTGATTATATATTTAGCCAATTTTTCGCTTGACCATACCTTCGGGAGTATTGCGAAACATCTGGAGGCTCCAAGGATAGGTTTTTGTTTCTGGTTGAAGATATTGTTGAGTTTTGGGGGAGATTTATCAGTATCGCTTCCTACCGTGCCATTACTCTGACGTCATTCCCTAGGGTGTTTTTTTGTGTGTTTTTTTTGTTTGTTTGTTTTTTACATAGTCATACCTAACCATTACAGACCAGGTAGTCTCTTATTAATTCTTCAAAATTTTCTTTTAACTCTAGAACATTAGTTGCAGTTTGAGTTTCAGATACAGTATTCCTATAGATTATGTAACATGTTCAGACATTTCATAATATTCCAATGAGACATATGTACACACACCTATTGTTGGTTTTATAAAAATGATTCTCATTAAATTGAGTCAGAATCTTCTACATTTATTTCTCAATGAAGCCCCTATGGACCTACTATGATGAAACCAACACTTAAACCCTAACTAATAGTGTAATCTAGTCATTGTCTATTTGTCACACTATAAATAAATACATTATTTAATCAACATACATATGAGATTCTTGTGTAAGCACCTTATTTCAGACTTGATGTATAATTATGAAACATCTAATTGAGATCAGCTTTAATCTTTTAAAAATGTAAAGAGGCACACAGTAAAAATGATCTTTATATTCTTGCTCTGTCTCAGTCTAAAGGCAATCTCATAGCCCATTTCTTAACCTTTCGGAGAGGCTGCATCTGTTCGTACACATAATATGTGCACACCAAAGTAGATGTGTATGTATCTGTGTGCATATATGTAGACTTGCCCCCCTTTTTCCTGCATAGAATTTTGCATTCCTTTGCATTAGTTTATTTTAGAAATTACACCATGTCAGTATAACAGATTTTAAGGCAGAACTTGAAACAAGCAAGTTGAGTTATACAGAGGTTAATGGTATTGAGTGGATGTGATGGCAAATCTTCCAGTGACTGGAACACTGTGAAAGCTCAGATTTTTATTCAACTTTTACATTTTTTAACTTTTTACACTGAGAAAAGAGACAAGACATGACTGCCAGAAAGTCAGGGTTCATTAGAGACCATTTTCTCCACTTAAATCACATTTGCTAAACACATGTAGTGCTTAGCCCAGCAGTAGTCACTGATTTAAACAAAATCAGCCCCCAAATTTGACAAGACGAAAGTGGATTTCAAATTGTATCAAGTTTTTTAAGTTTATAATTCCTTTTTGAAAAAGCATTTTATTGCCCTAAAGATATTAACAATCTTTTTTTTTTTTTAAGAATGCCTCTGTGAGGAATCAAACTACATCCTTACAAAAAGATCCTGGCCAGTGGCTCAGTGGATAGAGCATTGGCCCAGCGTATGGAAATCCTGGCTTCAATTCCTTGTCAGGACACATAGCAGAGGTGACCATCTGCTTCTCTTCCCCATCTCTCCTTCTCCTCTCCCTCTTTGCCTCCCACAGCCAGTGGCTTCATTAGATTGAACATGGCTCCCTAAGTGTATCAGCCTCAGCTGCTAAAAATAGCTCAGTACTGGAGCATTGGCCCCAGATGGGGTTTGCTGAGTGGACCCAGGTCAGGGCACATGTGGGTGTCTGCCTCACTATCTTCCCTCTCACCTAAAACAGAGAGAGAGAGAGAGAGAGAGAGAATTAAATGCTAAGGGAAGCACCTGTGTTGCCAAGTGTCAGAGTGTGAGGAATAGACTCAAAGCTCAGAAGCAGTTAGATTATGCAGGTGCTGGTACCCGGTCCTGAGTTCAAAGCTCTAAGGCCATGCTTACTCAGAAACCAAGTTCATACACTAAGGAATCTGCTTCTTTACAGGAAGATTTGCAGCTTGATGATTGCTCTTCTTGAAATTATCCTTAAAAATAGGGCAGTGCACCACAAATACTTCTAAATTCCTTTTAGCACCTCGTACATAAAAAAAAAATCAGTAATACATTTCTTCAATTTTTGAAAAGATTTTCAGTCTGTTTGTTATATTGAAAAAAATACAAAGTGGGCTTGCTTGCTTTCTTCTTCTTCTTCTTCTTCTTCTTCTCCTTCTTCTTTCTTTTTTTTTGCTTGTTGGTTTGTTTTTATTTTTCTATCATAAAAATTTCAAAGTGCTTGATATCTGGGACAGATGTTTCTTTTTATAACCAATGTGGGAGAAAGAAGGGGAGAGGAAATGAGGGAGAAAGAAAGGAGAGAGATGTAGGGGGCCAGATGAGGGTGAGAGGGAAGGGGGGGAGGAAGGATAAGAAGTAAGATAATCTTACTCTCAAAACTCCATGAAGAAGCAACTCTACTAGAGAGAGATCCTTAGTTTGCTTCTGAGCACTAGACAACACTCTTATCTGCATGTTAAATTAGAAGATTGTGTGTGCTGAGGACAAGGTGATTGCTACAAAAATAACAAAAGCTTGAGGTTTATTTCTCAATATACAAGAGCCTATAAAACTTTGAAATTTTCCAAAGAGAAATCTGAAACAAAAATCTCCATCCAAAGAAACATCCGGAAGGTGGGGATGGAAACAGTGCACACTATTTTTCTCCTCTATTATATTTTCTCTTCATGATAATTTTGGGAATAACAACCTGTCCTATATTCCTCTAGTACTGCTAATGCTCTGAACTTTCTGTTCCTGCCTGGCAGGGATCCGTCAATCCACAATCTTTCCACTATTAAATCTATTTCTCAATATAGGTCACTTGAGTCAAAATCACTGAGTTATGGATAAAATATAACCCTGCACTAGAAGGACATATTTTTATCTCAACATTCAAAGAGTTGCCTTCTTTATGCCACCCAGTGTTAATGGAGGTTACATTCATAACTCTTCTAGAAGAAACTATAATTTAGAAATCTACTCTCCCCTTGATGATTAGATATAACCTCTATTAACAGAAAATGAGAGTTATGTGACAGAGGAGACAAGTCAGACCCCTTAGCTTAAACTAATGGTGAAAATTGTTACTTCTCCATTTTGTGAAAGTCCCCTCTGAAAGCACACCAACATTTAGAAAAACGCCATTATAACTCCAGAACTATTGCCAGGAGCCCACACTGTAAGAAGAAAATTAAAAGAAGCTCTATGTCAAGTCTGTATTTCATTGTCACTGATCTTTCATTACCCTTTATTTTAAATAATGACTTGTATTTCATAGTAAGGAAGACTCATTTTGCTTGTATGTAGTTGACCACAAGTGAGGGATTTATTTCTTCTCATTATGACTTATTATTGTTTACATGAGGACCTGATGAAAATTTTATTCTAAATTCTAACGAGATTAAATGACTGAAAAGATAGACTATTTTACACATTTAGCAAGATATAAATACAAATTTGGGCATCTATGGGCTGTTTAGCAAAGACCAAAATAGTCAGACAAATCTAATCGAAAACTACATTTTTACATTATTGAAAAATCCATTGCATAGCCAAGTGGTACACTGTACATATAATTTAGGAACTTTTACCTTTAAGACAAAATGTTTTCCTGCAAAAATGTTATATAATCCAATAAGTCATATTATTCATAGTACCTGTTTTAAAAATAACATTAAATACAACCCCATCAGTTGAGCTCATGGAGTCATCAGAGCACTTTATGAAAATACTTCACTGAGATGGAGAACATTTTTAGGCCAGCATACATATGGCTTTCAACTGGAGGTTGGGCTGTGGTAAATGAGACCCCAAACAGGACCTTGAGGCACTAAAATATAAAAAATATACCAGTTAGTGTATTTTATCCTTAGGAAAGCATACTCACCAATGACTTATTTAATCTCATTTATGATATAGTTTAAATAATTTTAGTTATTTCATTTCCCTGTAAGTTAGCTATTATAAAAATAATAAATGAGAAAGGAAAAAGGAGCTGTTAAGACACTTTCAGCAAAATGCAGTGTTTAAGGCTAAGGGGAAAGATAGAGAATAATATAGCATTTGGCACAAGTATTCAAAAAAAAATAAGTTCTTTGGCCTGACCAGGCAATGATGTAGTGGAGCGTTGGACTGGGATGTGGAAGACCCAGGTTCGAAAGCCCGAGCTCGCCAGCTTGAACACGGGCTCATCTGGTTTGAATATGGCTCACCAGCTTGAACTCAAGGTCACTGTCACTGGCTCGAGCAAGAGGTGACTCAGTCTGCTGGAGCCCCTGGTCAAGGCACATATGAGAAAGCAATCAATGAACAACTAAAGGACTACAATGAAAAATTGGTGCTTCTCATCTCTCTTCCTTCCTGTTTGTCTGTCTCTATCGGTCTTTCTGTCTCTCTCTCTCTCTCTGTCACAAAAAATAAATAAATAAAAATCAATCTCTTTGTGATCAATAAGGGCATATCAAGACACTATTGTTGTACACATGGCTCAATAAAAGCAAAAATGTTAATTTTAAGTTATCTTACAAAAAACATAAAAACCTATTCAAAATGCTATTTAAGGTGACAGACAAGGCTGTGATTCTTTGTAGAAAGGCTTTCATTTTATGACTGTTTGTTGTTAAGGTTTTATTCACAGAAGAGAATTATAATGAGCTAAGCAATTACCTATAAGGACCCACACTTCCCAATCTATAAACAAGATTATTTGGTATGCTTTGATTATGAACTATCAGAAATTGATTCCATTTGACCCATATTGAGTTTTCAACCTGGGCAAGACACATGCTAAAGAAGATGCATGAAGAATTAGTGACATTATTGTACATATCAGTTCAATTTATCATCTACTCAATTTAAATAATCTATTAATTCAGTCATTAATGACAACAGCTATTAGAAAAAATTTAAACTTTTTACGTTTTATATACTCTCACCTCATGAAAACATAGTTTCAACAAGGTAAATGGATGACAATAATAATAGCAAACATCTGTATATCACTGGCTGTTTTAGGCAATGTCCTAAGCCCTTTATATATACTGTGATTTAATCCTACAACCTTCCTACAAAATAGGGACAATTATCACCCTTATTTTAGAGATGAGGAAACCAGGTTCTTGCTAAAACCAGTGTTTGAAGCACTGGATTTTTGGGTTGTAAATGGCAGAAACCCAAATAAAGCTAGTTCAGGCTAAGCATGTAAGGACATACTTTATTCACTCATCAAACTGGAAAGGCACAGGGTCAGCTGCCTCTAGACGCACCATGTGCCCAGGCTTTGCTGTACTGAACTTTTAAATCTCCTGACACATGAAGGCTGCGTTCTTAGGCTGCCTTTTCCACAGGCACAGAAAAAGCAGCAAGTAACCCCAACATTAACTTTCATCACTGACTTACTAAATCTCAGTAAGTTTCTAATTGACCTGATTGGACCAAGGGCAACTTCCTTATCCAATCTCCCCTGCCTAAGTGCCCATGTGGTATTACCTGCCTAACCAGGACTCCACTGTCTGGGGAAATGCAATAGCCAAAAGGAAAACAAATGTTTCATTGTATGAAGAAAGGGGAAAACATGGTGGACAGGCAGAAACTGGGCCCTGGTCAATTCTTTCTACTTTGCTAAAAATGATACATTTAAGTTAAGTGAGTCATTTAGAATTTTCTATAAATGCAGCTGATCATTCTGGATTTTCTTAGAAAAATTTGTATAATTCATTTAAAATTTATTTTGGTTAATTTTCCCTCTAGGACCAACAAAGAAAACAGTCTTTCCCCAAATCTGTAAATCTAGCATATTAAATTATCTTTTACACTCAATTATTCTATAGAGCATTCCAGAAATCTTGCTTTTAGATTTATAAAAGTTTATAAACACCTATAATTTAAAAAGAAGTAAAATAATTTATTAAGTAATCAAGTCATTCTCATGCCAGGATTACAAAATTCTGCAATCCCTGATGAAGTGCATAAATCTTTCATCTTCACCATAGGCCATTAACATTTAAAAACTGCCAAGGTTGGCATTTCATGTAGTAAATAACTTTTTATAAACCTACCATCCACATGTCAATGACGGTGGCCTATGTTCCAACTGACCTGCCTGTTTATTGAACTTGTCAAATATTACTTTTAAGAGTTTTCTTTTTGCCTGGAATAAGCGCTGGAGAGAAAATCCTCAGAGTACCATATAAATAGTCAGTGTGCTGATTATTAGTATACCTTTAAGAGCTCATAAATTAGAAGTTCAAATCATGAATACTGCAAACACTCCACTAACACATATGCTCCTAAAAACACAGTGGGCTCCTAAAAACATAATGAGGGAATTGAAAGGGTAGTTTTAAAATTTTATATATTATTCATTTCCCACTGGTCTTTTATAATAAACAACGACTCATAGAAAAGTTACAGGTAAGTAATCTTGGGGCTGGGACTAAATCAAGAAATAATAAAATGTTATTAATGCTGAAAAGTCTGCCCCCAACAGTTAGAGCAGTGACCTGGATGGACAGAGGAGCTCTGGCCTCCTTCCTAAGTCCACAGATAATGAAAGTTAGGAATTTAACTTACTGCTTCTGGAAGGCATTTTAAGTTATTTAATAGAAGTGAAATTTGGCAATATGATTATACTGATATTACATACCTCAGCTAGCCTTTTGAAGATTTACCCTCTGCTGATATCATCAATTTGCTTCATCTAATAAAATTTGAAGGCCCTGGCCAGTTGCTCAGTGGTAGAGTGTCATCCCAGTATGTGGATGTCCTGGGTTTGATTCTTGATCAGAGCACACAGAAAAAGCATGCCCATCTACTTCTCCACCTCTCCCCCTCTTGTATCTCCCCTCCCCCTGCAGCAGTGGTTCAACTGGATTGAGTTGGCCCCAGGAACTGAGGCACTAAGAAAATTTGGTTGCGGAACAACAGAGCAATGTCCCCTGATGGGCAGAGCATCACCCCCTAGTAAGCTAGCTTGGTGGATCCCAGTCAGAGCACATGCGGGAGTCTGTCTCTGCCTCCCCTTCTTTTATTGGATAAATAAAATAAAATTAAATTAAATTAAAAAATAAAATAAAATAAAATTTGAAAACATCCCATTGAGTGTTGAACATGTATGATGAGTTTATGCCTGAGGAATTTTTCCTCTTGCTTCTATATTCTTTTTTGGAAAATAGAGTTGAACAGGTACATGGTATAGCTTGATAGAAATATTCAGGTGACTGTTTAGAAAATGATATGCACCAGCATGATACATTGGTCTTTCTTTTATTGATTTGAATTTATTGTTTTTACATAGATGCAAGTGTCCCACTGAATACATCCCCCCCACTGCCATATTCCCCTCAAATCCCCCTTGCCCCACTTCCCCCAAACACCCTCCACCTTCCCTCCAGGATTTCCTTTTCTGCACTTTATAATACTGTGTTATGTATGAACAATTTCACCAATCTTTTTCCCTTCTCTTACTTCATTCTCTCATCCCCTTTCCCTCTGTCTGCTTTCCCTCTGGTCCCTTTGATCTCACCTCTGCTTCAGTTCCATTCCTCAGTTCACATTGTTCATTAGATTCCTCAAATGAGTGAGGTCATATGATATTTTTCTTTCTCTGCCTGGCTTATTTCACTTAACATAATAGTTTCCAGGTCCATCCATGTTGTCACATGTACCCATAGTATTCCATTCTGTATATGTACCACTACTTTTTAGTCTACTCGTCCACTGACAGACACTTGGGCTGTTTCCAGATCTTGACTATTGTAAACAATGCTGCCATAAATATAGGGTGCATTTCTTCTTTTGAATCAGTGATTTGGTGTTCTTAGGATATATTTCTAAAAGTGTGATGGCTAAGTCAAAAGGATGTTCAACTTTTAATTTTTTGAGGAATCTCCATACTGTTTTCCACAGTGGCTGCACCAGTCTGCATTCCCACCAGCAGTGCAGGAGGGTTCCCTTTTATCTACATCCTCACCAGAACCTATCATGTGTTGTTTTGTTAATGAGCGCTATTCTGACTGGTGTGAAGTGATATCTCATTGTTGTTTTAATTTGCATTTCTTAGATGATTAGTGATGTTGAGCATTTATTCCTATGCCTGTTGGCCATCTGTATGTCCTCTTTGGAGAAGTGTCTATTCATTTCTTTTGCCCATTTTTTGATTGGATTGTTTACTTTCCTGGTGTTGAATTTTACAAGTTCTTTATAAATTTTGGTTATTAACCCCTTATCAGATGTAACGTCAAATATGTTCTCCCATTGTGTAGTTTGTCTTTTTATTCTGTTCTTATTGTCTTTAGCTGTGCAAAAAGTTTTCTAGTTTGATATTGTCCCATTTGTTTATCCTGTCCTTTATTTCACTTGCCCATGGAGATAAATCAGCAAATATATTGCTGTGAAAGATGTGGGAGAGCTTACTGACTATGTTTTCTTCTAAGATGCTTATGGTTTCATGGCTTACATTTAAGTCCTTTATCCATTTTGAGTTTATTATTGTGAATGGTGTAAGTTGGTGGTCTAGTTTCATATTTTTGCAGGTAGCTATCCAACTTTTCCAAGACCATTTGTTAAAAAGCCTGTCTTTACTCCATTGTATGCTCTTAACTCCTTTGTCAAATATTAACTGTCCATAAAGGTGTGGGTTTATTTCTGGGTTCTCTGTTCTGTTCCATTGATCTATATACCTTGTCTTATGCCAGTACCAAGCTGTTTTGAGTAGAATGACCTTGTAGTATAACTTGATATCAGAAAGTGTGACATCCCCCACTTTTTTTTTTCAAGATTGCTGAGGCTATTCGTGGTCTTTTTTGGTTCCATATAAATTTTTGTAATATTTGTTCTATATCTTTGAAGTATATCAATGGTATTTTAATAGAAATTGCATTGAATTTATAAATTGCTTTGGATAATATAGACATTTTAATGATGTTTTTTTTTTCTAATCATGAACACAGTATATGCTTCCACTTGTTTCTATGGTCTTTGATTTTTTTTATCAATGTTTTATAATTTTTCGAGTACAAGTCTTTAATCTCCCTGGTTAAATTTACTCCTAGGTCCTTTATATTTTTGTTGTTGCAATAGTGAAGGTGATCTTAGGGTTCTTTTATAGTCAGTTCATTGTTGGTGTATTAAAATGCCTCTGATTTCTGAATATTAATTTTATATCCTACCACCTTGCTGAATTCATTTATCAGTTATAGTAGTTTCTTGACTGAGACTTCAGGGTTTCCTATGTACATTAACATATCATCAGCAAATGATGATAGTTTTACTTCTTCTTTTCCAATTTGGATGCCTTTTATTTCTTCTTCTTGTCTGATTGCTGTGACTAGGACTTCTGGAACTATGTTGAATAAGAGTGGTGAAAGGGGACACTCCTGCCTTGTTCCTGATCTTAAGGGGATTGCTTTTAATTTTTGCCCATTGAGTATGATGTTGACTGTGGGTTTGTAATAGATAGCCTTTCTCATTTTGAGGTATGATCCCTGTATTCCTACTTTGCTGAGAATTTTGGTCATAAATGGGTTCTGAATTTTATCAAATGCTTTTTCTGCATCTATTGATATTATCATGTGATTTTTCTTCTTTTTTTATGTGATGAATCACATTGATTGATTTGCAAATATTGTGCCAGCCTTGCCTCCCAATATTAATCTCACTTGATCCTGATTTATGATTTTTTTCATATATTGCTGGATCTGGTTTGTTAATCTTTTTTTTTGAGAATTTCAATATCTAAATTCATCAGGGATATTGGCCTATAATTTTCTTTCTTTGTATTATCTTTGCCTGGTTTTGAAATCAAAATTATGCTCACCTCATAAAGGATCTTGGAAGTCTTCCCTCCTATTTAATTTTAAGAAATAACTTGAGAAGGATCGGAGTTAGGTTTTTTTGTTTGTTTGTTTGGTTTTTTGAATATGTGGTAGAATTTGCCAGTAAAGTTATCTGGCCCTGGGCTTTTGTTTGTTGAGAGTGTTTTGATAACAGTTTCGATCTCATTTGTTGTAATAGGTCTGTTTATAGGTTTTTCAATTCTTCCAGATTGATTTTTCAAAGATTGTATGTTTCAAGAAATTTGTCCATTTCTCCTAGGTTGTCTAATTTTTTAGCATATAGTTCTTCATAGTATTTTTTTACAATCCTTTTTATTTCTACTCTGTCAGTTGTTATTTCTCCACTCTCATTTTTAATTTTATTTATTTGAATCCTTTCCCTTTTTTCTTGGTGAGTCTGGTTAAAGGTTCATCACTCTTGTTTACCTTTTCAAAGAACCAGTTGGATTCATTGATCCTTGTATTTTTTTTTTTTTTTTTAGCCTCTATGTCATTTATTTCCACTCTGATCTTTATTATTTTTTTCTTCTACTTCCTCTGTGCTTTACTTGCTGGTATTTTTTTTTTTTTTTAGTTCTTTTAGATGCAGGGGTAAGTTGTTTTTTGAGCTTTTTCTTACTTCTTAAGGTATGCCTGTAATGCTATAAACTTCCCTCTTGAGACTTCTTTTGTTTTGTCCCATAAATTTTGAATTGTATGCTCATTTTCATTTGTTTCAAGGAAATTGATTTCTTCCTTGATCTCATTGTTAACACATTCATTATTTAATAACATGCTATTTAGTTTCCAAATGTTTGAGTGTTTTTCAGTTTTTCTATTGTTGTTGATTTCTAGTTTCATGCCATTGTGATCAGAGAAGATGCTTGATATGTTTTCAATCTTAAATTTATTGAGACGCGTTTTGTGTCTTAACATGTGGTCTATATTTATTAAATCCAGTTGATCTAGTGTGTTCTTTAAGGCTGCTGTTTTTTGTTAGTTTTCTTTCTTGAGGATCTATCCAGTGATGCTGTTAGTGGGGTATGGAAGTCCCCTACTAGTATAGTATTTCTGTTGATCTCACCCTTTATGTCCATCAAAATCTGCTTCATATATTTAGGTGCTCCTATAATCAATGCATAGATATTTATAATGCTTATATCTTCCTGTTGGATTGCTCCCTTCATTATCATGTAGTGACCTTCTTTATCTCTTAAAATAGCCTTTATTTTAAAGTTCATTTTGTCTGATATAAGTATTGCTACCCAATTTTTTTTTAATTTGCATGAAATATTTATTTTCATCCTTTGACCTTCAGTCTATGTGCATCTTTTGTTTTAAGGTGTGTCTCTTGTAGACAGCATATGTATGGGTCCTTTTATCCACACAGCTACCTATATCTTCTGATTGGATCATTTAATCCATTTACATTTAAGGTTATTATTGATATGTAGTAGTTTATTGCCATTTTATTCTTTAAAGCTGTATTCCTCTTTTTCTATATATATTTTCATTTACAATCTATTGACAACAGGCCCCTTAGCTTTTCTTGCAGCATTGGTTTGGTTGTAGTTGTAGTGAATTCCTTGAGTTCCTTGAGGTTTTTGTTTTTTTGTTTTTTGTTTTTTGGTTTTTTTTTTGCCTGGGAAGCTTTTTATTTCTCCTTCAATTTTAAATGATAGCCTTGCTGGATAAAGTAGTCTTGGTTGTAGGCTCTTGTTCCACATTACTTTGAATATTTCTTGCCATTTCCTTCTGGCCTCAAGTATTTCTGTTGAGATGTTGGATGCCATCCTTATGGGGGCTCCTTTGTAGTTTTTTCTCTAGCACCTTTTAATATGGTTTCTTTATTACTTAGCTTTGGTATTTTAATTATGATGTGTCTTGGTGTAGATTTTTTTGGGTTTTTCTTTAATGAAGTTCTCTGTGCTTCTTGAACTTTTGAGAGTTTTTCCTGCACTAATTTAGGGAAGTTTTCTGCTATGATATGATTGAATAAAGTCTCTTTCCCTTGTTCTTTCTCTTCTTCTTCATGAACCTCTATGATGCAGATGTTATTTCCCTGCAGGTTTTCACAGAGCTCTCTTAGAGTTTCATCAGACTTTTTGAGTCTCTTTTCTTTTTTCTGCTCTGCTTTTGTGTCTTTATTAATTTTTCCTCTAACTCACTGATTTGATCCTCAGCTTCATCCATCCTGCTTTTAATTCCTTCCATTTTGGTCTTCATATTTGATATTGTATTAGCCATTTCTGACTGATTCTTTTTTATTATTTCCATGTTACTTTTTTATTTGCTATATCTTTATTTAGGTGTTTGTAATGATAATCTATTATTGTTCTAAGATCTTTGAGCATCCTAACAATTGTTATTTTAAACTCTGCATTCATTAATTTGGTTATATTGGACTCATTCAGGTCCTTTTCTGGGGACTTATCTTGATTCATTTGTGTTGCATTTCTCTGCCTTCTCATTTTGTCTGTGTATAAGAAGGTTTTGGCCACTGGAGTCCAATAGGTGTGACCTCTGTGTTCCCTAAGTGTGATTTGTCTGCAGATCCACCACCCTCTCCGCCACTGCTGCCTAAGGTATTTTTGTATGGGCATTGCCTGTGCCAGGCTACTGGGGCTGTTGCTGCAGTTTCCAACTCTCCTCCACTGGAGGGGCTGTGATCATGTGCCTGGGACTACAAGCCTCTGCAGCCTCGGCCTTTGCCCCACCTCTGTGGTTGGCATTATGCACCGTGCCCAGTCTGCAAGCCTGGGCACCGCCAGCAGGGGTGAACACCTTTGCTCAGCTGCAGGTCTCCGCCTGTTTCTGGTATTTTGCCCCACCCCTGAGGGAGGAGTCAGCTCGTGTTGGCAGCAAGCCTCAGTTTTGCAGGCCAGGCGAGGCTGTGTGCCTGCATACCTTTGCTCAGTGGTGGGTCTATGCCCCTCCTAGGACTCCCACCATTCTCTCCCAGGCATGATTGCAGGCAGGCCCTTAGCTGGGCCTGTCCACTTTCACATGTCCCCTCCACCCCTGCAGGGCAATCTGAGCTCACACCTCTGCTTCTGCCCTTGCCTACAGAACTGTGCTTCAGCATCC
This sequence comes from Saccopteryx bilineata, assembly GCF_036850765.1. Classification (NCBI taxonomy): domain Eukaryota; kingdom Metazoa; phylum Chordata; class Mammalia; order Chiroptera; family Emballonuridae; genus Saccopteryx; species Saccopteryx bilineata. The sequence continues at coordinate 69,991,733 of NC_089499.1, forward strand.
CGCTGCCCAATGTCCTCCGACAAGCCCTCAGTTGTGTGGGTGGGGGCACTGCAGCTCAGACCCTAACACTCAATACTGCAGTCCTGAAAGCTCCCTCCTTCTAAGCGACTCTGCTCTAAGTGCTGTGGGAGAGTTTGTTTGGCTGGTGTCCTGCATCCCTTTGCTGGTATTGCTGTTTTCAGGGGAAATATTCACTTCAGGTTTGAGGAGTGACTCAGCCCAGGGTTTAGGGTGGCTGTCCCTCAAAGTTTTTTCTCCTGTGCCTCCTAGATTACACTCTCTTGCTGTTGCTCCAGTCCTCTCCTCTCTCCCATCCCCCAGAGCCCTAGTTGGGTGGTTATGAGAGAGGTTTTCTGTGTGGTCCCTTTAAGAAGAATCCTGTCTGAGAAATCTGATTCTTTCTCACAAACAGTATCTTGACTTGTTTCACAGCTAAATACTGTCTGTATGCCTCTTCTAGGCTCTGGGGTTGCAGGCTGGGGCTTTGTTCCTGGGGCTCAGGTCCCTCTGTCTCTGGTAAACTCTCTTTCTGCCACGCGAGTCTCTCTGGGCTGCTGTTCACTCTGGAGAGCTAGGCAGCCCTCACCACGTTTCTGCTTTTCCTACCAGTCCCAGTGTGGCTTCCTTGGTGTTCCTTGGTTAAAGAGTCCTCTTAGTTTAGTCTAAAGTTGGTTTTTCCAGATGATGGTTCTTAAAATTAAGTTGTAATCAATGTTGGTTCTGGGAGGTGGAAGTTGGTATTTCTGCCTACTCCATTCCCATCTTGCCCAATCCTGCTCCTTGGTTTTTGAGAGCTGTTCTTGTAGTCCAGAGTTGGGTTTTCACACTGATTGTTTCTAAATTAATTTGTAATCCAGTTTGGTGGTGTGAGCTGGGAGTCTGTGTATCTGTCTACTTCACTGCCATCTTGGTATCTCCTCCTATAGCCTTTGTTTTAAAGTCTATTTTGTCAGATGTAAGTATTGCTACCCCAGCATTTTTTATATTTTCATTTGCATGAAATATTTTTTCCATCCCTTTTCTTTCAGTCTATGTGTATCTTTTGTTTTGAGATGGTCCTCTTGTAGACAGTATAAGTACGGGTCCTGTTTCTTCCCCATGGAGCTACCTTATGTCTTTTGATTGGAGCATTTAATCTATTTACATTTAAGTTATTGATATGTAGTTATTGCCATTTTATTTTTAAATCTACATTCCTCTTTTACTAGATTTTTTCCCTTTGTCCTGTTTACAAAAGTCCCCTTAACATTTCTAGCAGCATTTGTTTGATTGTAATAAATTTCTTGAGGGTTTTTTTTTTTTTTGGTCTGGCAAGCTTTTTATTTGTTCTTCAATTTTAAATAATAGCCTTGCTGAATAAAGAAGTCTTGGCTGTAGGCTCTTGTTCTGCATTACATTGAATTTTTCTTGCCATTCCCTTCGGCCTCAGGTGAAAGTTAAATGTCATCCTTATGGAGACTCCTTTGTAGGTGATTGATAGTTTTTCTCTTGCAGCTTTTAGTATTCTTTCTTTATCTCTTAACTTTGGTATTTTAATTATTATGTGTCTTGGTGTAGGTCTCTTTGTGTTCCGCTTTAAGGGGATTCTCTGTGCTCCTTGAACTTGTGTGACTTTTTTCTGCATCAATTTAGGAAATCAACTATGATTTCTTTTTTTTTTTTTTTTTCATTTTTCTGAAGCTGGAAACAGGGAGAGACAGTCAGACAGACTCCCGCATGCGCCCGACCGGGATCCACCCGGCACGCCCACCAGGGGCGACGCTCTGCCCACCAGGGGGCGATGCTCTGCTCATCCTGGGCATCGCCATGTTGCAACCAGAGCCACTCTAGTGCCTGAGGCAGAGGCCACAGAGCCATCCCCAGCGCCCGGGCCATCTTTGCTCTAATGGAGCCTTGGCTGCGGGAGGGGAAGAGAGAGACAGGGAGGAAAGTGCAGCGGAGGGGTGGAGAAGCAAATGGGTGCTTCTCCTGTGTGCCCTGGCCAGGAATCGAACCCGGGTCCTCTGCACGCTAGGCCGACGCTCTACCGCTGAGCCAACCGGCCAGGGCCCAACTATGATTTCTTTAATCATGTTCTCTATCCCTTATTCTTTCTCTTCTCATTTAGGAACCCCTATGATGCAGATGTTGTTTCTCTTCATGTTGTCACAGAGCTCTCTTAGAATTTCCTCAGACTTTTTGATACTCTTTTCTTTTTGTTGTTCTGCTTCCATGCTTTCACTTATCTTGTCCTCTAAATTGCTGATTCAATCCTCTGCTTCATCCAGCCTGCTTTTAATTCCTTCTAATGTAGTCTTCATTTCTGATATTGTGTTTGTCATTTCTGTCTGATTCTTTTTTATGATTTCAATGTCCTTTTTTAATGCCTGATATCTCTTCTTTAGGTGCTCATTTTCCCATCTATTGTTGCTCCAAGATCCTTGAACATCCTAACAATCATTATTCTAAATTCTGCATTTGGTATCTTGGTTAGTTCCAAGTCATTCAGTTTTTTTCTGGGGATTTTTCTTGTTGATTCATTTGAATTGCATTTGTCTACGTTCTATTTTGTTTCTCTATAGACTGCTCCTTTGGATGTGTTGTTTGTGTTGCTAGCTGAGTATATACATAGCTAGTTCCGTGTTGTCTGCCTCAGCTTTCAGTTGTGTTGTTTCTATATTTTCTTGGGTTGGCTTCAGCTGTTTGTATTCCACTGTGGACTACCTGGCTACTGCTACTGCGCTTTTTGCTGTTTGTGACAGCATTTTCTATGCCTTAGCTGGGTCAGTTGTTAGGAGCCTTTCCTTAAGATACCACTCTAACTAGGGTTGTGAGGTCCTAACCTGATGCTGTCCATATTGGCCACTTGATATACCAGCCCTGGACCTCCCTGGCCAGACTTGGTGCAGACTAGTGAGGGTCATTGTCTTTGACTAGCCTTAGCAACCTTCTTGGAGCTACAGGCAATCCAGCATTTGTGGCTGCTTCTGCAGTCCCTGATACCATTGTAAATATCAGCTGTACTCCTAAGCTGGTTTTTATCTACTCTTATCCAGTGTGTATGACCTCTCTATTCTTGAAGTATGGTCTTTCCACCAGCTCCCCATTGCCTCTGCCTCCTTGGGCACTCGAGCACCAGCTTGGGCTCACTGGCTGCAGCTCTGGCTGCTCCATTGGTGTGGAGGACTCCTCGCCTCACTAAGCTCCACCCTGCGTGGCTGTGAGGATGCCTCTTTTGGCTCTGCCCCTCACCTTTGCCTCCCATGGGCACATGGGATGCCTCTCTGGGCTCTGCCCCTCACTTTCCCCATGCAGGCCACCTGGCTCCACCCTCAATGGGTGTGGAGGACCCCTCACTGGGCTCCACCTCCCTGCGGGCATGTCAGACCCCTCATTCTGCTGGGATATGCCCATGCAGGCACAGTGCAGACACAAGGGATGCCTCATCACACAGGATTCTGGCCCCTGCCTGCAAGTGGGAGGCTTCTCCAGCCTCTGTCCCCTGCTGCCTGGCATGGGCTGCCTCACTGGGCTCTGCCCCCAACTGCTGCACTGGCCAAGCATCACAACTACTGCTTCAGCCAGGTCCTCCTGCCCTTTGGAGGGTACTCAACAGGTTGGGGAGCTGTGTAGCCCAGACCTCAGCACTCAAAACCTGTGTCTCTGATGTGCCCCCTGCTTCTAAGTGTCTCTCTGCACTGACTGGAGCAGGAGAGCCTCTGGTGGGTGGGGTAATTTCTTCCCTTTGCTGGCTTGGTTCTCCCAGGAAGAATGTCCAGTTTAGGTTTGGGGAGTGACCCAGTACGTAGGTCAGGGTGGCTGTCCCCCACAGTCTTTCCCTGTGCCCCCAAGACTACACTCTCCTCTTGCAACTCCAGTCTTCTCAATGCTCCCCACTCTCAGAGCCCTGGGTAAGTGGCTGTGAATGAGGTTTTCTATATGGTCTTTTTAAGACAGAGCCTGGTTCTTAGAGTTCTGTCTCCCTCTGGCAAACAGTAACCCAGCTCTTCTTTCAGCTAAATACTGTCCATATGCCTCCTCTAGTTTCTGAGGCTCCAGGCTGGGGTTCCAGGCCTGTCGCTGAGAACCCACAACTCTCTGGGCAACCCACCCCACTATGAGAGAACCTCCGGGCTTCCTCTCGCTCCTGGGAGTGAGGCAGCCCTTTCCACGTCTCTGCCCCTCCTACCAGCTCAGTGTAGTTCCTTCGGTGATGCTTGGTTATAGATTCCTTTTAGTTTAGTCCAAAGTTGGTTTTTCAAGTTGATTGTTCCGAAGTTAAGTTTTAATCCACTTTGGTTCTGGGATGTGGGAGTTGTAACATCCACCTACTCCATCGCCATTTCCCTTCTTCTGGTCTTTTCATTTTTTAATGACTCATTGTGCAAGAAAAGAATTTAAGGACTGGGAATTCACAAAGCCCACTTACATAAGAGAACTTATATTTGGTATTGAACTCTCTAGTTATAAACACTTATGTTTATGCCCAGCAGTGATGCCACTGGCCTAACTCAAGTTTAAACTTATAACACACTTCTCTTAAGAGACTTTGATTACAGGTGGATGGTCTTTAGTTCCAGTCCTTCCCACCCCACTGACACTGTGACTTAGTAGGCAAATAGAACAGTGCTACCACTGACTGTTCTATTACATTACCACTGTAGTTGAAATCTATTGTTTTTTGCAATAATGTTCAAAAAAATTGACTGTACATTTCTAATTTGTGTTTTTGAAGTTAATTAATATTCAAAATTAAGAGTTATCTATAACTATCTAACCATGATTGATAGGACATTCTTTTAAAAAATGTGTTCACATTTTCTGAAGGGATGCTTAGTCTTAGGGAAGCCAGAGTGAGTGAAAGGCAGAAGTGAGGCAGGAGGAAAAAACACAAGACTGAGCAGTATATTACCAACCTGGCCTCAACTCCCCAACAGAACAAAGAGAAACTCACTCAGAAGCCATACAGGACAGCGACGCCTAAGAATAGTTCATCAAGATCAAGATCCACTGCACTTTATCTGCTGACTCGTTTTCCTCCCCTATCATTGATTGGATGAAGTTCTCTCCATGGGTTATGATCTTCCCTGCACCTGTGGGTTATGGTACAAAGCCCTCCTGGGCAGCTACTGGAAAGCCAGAGCTCTGTGAGTCCAAACCCACAGAGGGAATAACTGGGAACTGCTGTGGCTTCTACCACAGTGAGCATGATGAAGTTTATGCAGTAACCTGGCCTCTGTTGGGGCCACCCTATCAAAAAGCAATTGACACATACAGTGAGAGTTTATGGGTAGGCTAAGAAGGTTTGAGGAGGCATATAACCTGTATCACATGACCCATGGATCTACATGAAAAATACACGCTTCTTCCTCACAGGTAGAAGACTTTAGTCAAGGATACTTTCTATTGGCCCTGGCTGATTGTCTCCGTGGTAGAACGTCAGCCTGGCATGCAGGAGTCCTGGGTTCGATTCCCGGCCAGGGCACACAGGAGAAGCGCCCATCTGCTTCTCCACTCCTCCCCCTCTCCTTCCTCTCTGTCTCTCTCTTCCCCTCCCGCAGCAAAGGCTCCATTGGAGCAAAGTTGGCCTGGGTGCTGAGGATGGCTCTGTGGCCTCTGCCTCAGGCACTAGAATGGCTCTGGTCGCAACAGAGCAACGCCCCAGATGGGCAGAGCAACTCCCCCTGGTGGGCATGCCGGGTGGATCCCAGTCAGGTGCATGTGGGAATCTGTCTGACTGCCTCCCTGTTTTCAACTTCAGAAAAATACAAAAAATAAAAATAAAAAAGGATACTTTCTAAGGTATCTTTAAGCAACAAAAATTCATAATTATAATGGCAGCAAGAGCCAATTGCACTACTGTTTAAAGCATTTAAAACCTAGATACAGAGAATCCCAGTGAGTTTTCAACAATTTTCCTGTTTTTTGTGTGTGTTTTTAACCCCAGAACTCCTTCTGCACATCTGATAATTCCAAGTCAAGCATTTCTGCTTGTGATGGCTGCTTGTGAGGAACATGGCTGCTTGTGAGCAGGATACAGGTGCAAATGACTTCTGCTACTATTATATTTCTAAGAAATGTCACAAACATTGAAATCTAAAGCAACAGGTAATGTTCTTCATAAAATATGTTCCACCAGCTGGTGCCACTAGCTGATCCTTCTCTTAAAATGCTTCTGCTTCAAAGCCTCTCTGGGTCAGCTGGGCATGTAACTGACTGACTACATGGTGCCTGTGCCCACTTTTCCAGCTGTCCTCCCAGTCCTGTACCAACCCCTGCTTTCTGCTGAAACACTTGTCCTCAGCCTCCAATTCATGTGAGCAGATCACTGACTTGAAGATATCTGTCTGTATTACATGTCTGCCTGAGATTTCTGGCTTCCTGTTTAAATCAGTCCTTTGTGCAATCAGGAGCTTGATGCCTATTTTTAAAAAATGGCAAAGAAGCTGCTTTAGTGGCAGTGGTAGCAATGAAAATGGCATTGAAGTTATTTCTTTTTTTATGTGTTTCATTGTGAAAAGTTCCTCAAGAAGAACAACTGCTTTTTGTTGAGCTTTGTTGCCTCAGTGCCTAAGCCAAAGTCTGCCATGAGGGTCTGTTGAATAAAATATGGCACAGATGAGATGGAGATGATTGACCCTAAAAAGCACGAACTTAGACTATGGAAGAGAAAATTCATATATTTTATGATAATGTCATTTGGAATATTACATAAAATATAGCTATGTGAATAAGCAGGATGAAACCTACAAACACGCTAACATGACAATTTTGTTTTATAAAGCTTATAATCGCAAACATATGCATGTGCTTATATAGACATACATAGAGAGAAACAAAGAAAATGTAGCAAAATAAGAAAAATAGGTATTGTGTGGCCAGTTAGATTACAGGACATTTTTTATATTCTTTATATTTTTTCATATTTTCAAAAATGAACATGTATTATAATTTGAAAAGTGATGCTATAAAAAGTCTGCTCAAAATTTGATAGAGGAAAAGTGAGAATAGAATAAGAAATAGTCCTTCTATAATTTATCAAACTATAAGAACTGTACCTATTAGGGTACAGCACTACTACTGCTACTAATGACAAACTTCATAAAATAATGTCCTGTACATCAGGGTGAAACAAAGTAAATTCTCTGCACAGAACTGCTTTTGCTACCTCTCAAGACCTGCACCAAAAAGATGGCGGGCATGGAAAAGACTCCTGAAGCAACTGGACAAAGAGGGTTTGAGATAATCATATGCACAGACACTTCTTGTGCTGCATGCCAGCTAGAAATTAAGTCAGCCCCCTTCACAGAGCCACACTATGCTTGCTCGTTCCAAATTTTTGCTCTGTAGGACCTCTTTCCAGAGGTCCTTTTCCCATTTTTAAATTCTTACACATTACAACACCAAACAAGAGGAAGGATCAGAAGGGCTGTATAACATACTGTGTGGTTTTAAGCAAGGGGTTCTCAACAGGCATAGATTTGAGCCCCCAGGGGACATTTGGCAATATCTAGAAACCTTTTTGGTTGTTATAGCTGGGGAGGGGGACAGGTGCTATGGGCATCTAATGGGTAGAGGCTCGACATCTTACAAAGTACAGTCCAGCCCTCAGAACAGACTTACTTAACTCAAAATGCCAACATTAATAAGGTTGAGAAACAGTTCTTAAGAATATGAAAGAGCCCTGGCCGGTTGGCTCAGCGGTAGAGCGTCGGCCTAGCGTGCGGAGGACCCGGGTTCGATTCCCGGCCAGGGCACACAGGAGAAGCGCCCATTTGCTTCTCCACCCCTCTGCCGCGCCTTCCTCTCTGTCTCTCTCTTCCCCTCCCGCAGCCAAGGCTCCATTGGAGCAAAGATGGCCCGGGCGCTGGGGATGGCTCTGTGGCCTCCGCCCCAGGCGCTAGAGTGGCTCTGGTCGCAACATGGCGACGCCCAGGATGGGCAGAGCATCGCCCCCTGGTGGGCAGAGCTTCGCCCCATGGTGGGCGTGCCGGGTGGATCCCGGTCGGGCACATGCGGGAGCCTGTCTGACTGTCTCTCCCTGTTTCCAGCTTCAGAAATATAAAAAAAAAAAAAAAAAAAAAAAAAAGAATATGAAAGAACGGGTCAAAATGAGAGTTACTACCTCTACCACTGTCAGGAGGGAATCCACAGTGAAATGGCCAACTCCAGCAGGGACAGACACACATATTAGAAAATCACTGCCATCACAACTGTCCATCTCAGAGCCTCACCCTGCTTCCTAGATGCAGTGCCAAGAAGACAGCTGGGATGCCCTTCACCCTGCCTGAAACCACACGCTCTTGATTACTCACTGGAGGATCTTGACAGAATTCCGGACTTCTCCTTAGGGACCCGCAGACAGGGAGAGTAGAAGTCAGAAAAGTGTGCTCGTACTTCCTGTCTGCTTCCCTAAACTTCCTTTGGAGCATCCAGTTAACACATCCTAAACCAAGTGATACTGGGAGAGGAAGATTTAGCTGCCACAACTTTGCACTATCAAAGGAGGGTTGAATGGACTAAACATTGGTTGAGCTGCTCTTCTCTATCTAAAGGAGATTATATTTATATTTAAATGCAGTCAATGCTCCCTGTGGGAACTTTTATCATTCCTGACTATATCATTCCTCAATTCTTCATCTCACTAGTCTCTCAAGTGTCTGAATTTGGTTTTCCAGGTATTTTTCTTACAACAAGGGTTCATTCCTTGATTTATTTTTGATAACCTCTCTGTAACCAGAAATAAAAGAAACTTCTCCAGGTAATATTTTCTTGGATGGTATTCTCTATCAAAATATAGACGTTGCTTTCTGTCTTCTGGGGAGAACTTTCCATGGGGAGAACTTTGGTCACTAAGTGGTAGAAAAGAAAAATGAGTCAGCAGATAAAGTGTAGCTACTCTTGACTTTGACATCTCTCTTCTAGCATTAGAAGTCTCTACAGAAAGGTCTAAGGCCAGCCAGGTTTCTTCCTCCAAGACTTGATTTTCTTTTTCTGTCCAGAAACCTGAAGGATTGAATGTGCTTTTAAATCAGTGTGTGCTCACTGACCTGCAAGTGTTTTGTTTTTTTTTCTTTATTTCAGGAAAATTTTTTTCTTATGTATCTATGAATGCACTTTTTTTCTTTTTCTCTTAGAGGAATAACTACCTTAGATCAGCTATTCTGTCTACGGCCATACCACCCTGAACGCGCCCGATCTCGTCAGATCAGCTATTCTTACACTGGTTGTTTTAGTCTTATTTGTCTATTAGCACTTTTATTGTTATAATTTCATCAGGATTCATTATGATTATGCCTACCCTCTACATGAGTAATATGTAATAATATTACTATGTAATAATTGTAATAATAATACCAATATATAATAGGGTAATATGTAATAATTTAATTTTCATTATTGATTCTTCTGCTTAGTACTTGGAATTATTGTGTCTATTCTGTAATGACATTCTTTCAGGTCTAGATTTGTTACCTTGGGTCTACTAATTCCTCTGTTGTTTCACTGATATATGGCAAGTACTGGACTGGACAGGCTAGAGGCATTTCTTCCCACCATCTCTCCTGACCTGCAGTGGCTAGACCTTTCCTGTTTACACATGAAGAGTCAGACAAATCCCAGAGCTTTACCAATCCCTTTCAAGTCACAAGAGCTGTCTTATTTCAGTAACTAAAGTGTCCAGTTTAACTCTAAGTTTTAAATTGTTCTCCTTCCCCAGTTCAAACAGAGTTCAGGCAGAGCTATCTCTAGTGAGTAAAGGGGGTGTGGCTGGCTTATCTTGCTCACCTGTCCACCCTCCACAGCTTCCTCAGCAGAGGGGCTCTGAGGCCTGCCCAGTCTAACCCAGGAAGATGCTGGCGGTCAGTAGTCAAGCCGGTAACCCTCCTAGGGTAGCTTCTGACTACAATGCCCAAGGCACTTTCAACTTTCCTCCTGTTCCAAGACTATTTATCCCTCTCCTGGGTCATCTGGCCCCTCCAGGACGTTCTCATGGTGGAGTGTCTTTCACAATGCCTCTGTGAAGCCACATCCCATTCCTGCCCTTCCTCTCCTATCACAAGCCTACATAAGAAGGGCCACACAGGTACTCATGTCCCTCATGGTTTCCTTCGCACACCTTACTCAGATTTAGGAGGAAAGACATAGCCATCCCCTGCCCCATGGGGGGACAGTGTGAAAACAGAAGGGTGCACCGCACCCGCACATGCCCTCGAGCTTCCCCACAGCCTGCATTGCCTAGAGAAGCCAGAGGTTGGTTTTCCTAAAATCTGGCAGAATCAGGTTAGCTGTTGTTCTAAAATTACACCTGAGATTAATGTACAATGGTCTGACTGAGTGACATGGAGAGGCCAATGTCAGGGAAAGAAGAATTTAAGATTTATCCTTCCCAAGAGAAGGACACATACTATGGCACACAGAACCACAGGGGGAGTGTTAGTATGGTCAGGAAGCAGAAGACAGAGGTGGGGGAAATCTAGTCCAGAGCCTTATTGGGGTTTCTGAAGAAAAGGTCAGGCAGGGCATCTCTTCCCAGGCCCCCAGATGCCAAAGCATCAAGAACAGAAAATAAAAAATATATAGTTAATTTAATTGTCCCAGTGATGAATGGATTCCAAATAGACAAAGAGAGAATCTAGGAAAACACAGAACAACCACCTCTTTTCTCTTTTTCTTTTTTTAAGTGAAAGGAGAGATAGTGAGACAGACTCCCACATACACCCCGACTGGAATCCACCCTGCAACCCTTGTCTGGGGCCAATGCTTGAATCAACCGAGCCATCCTTAGCACCTGGGGCCACCACTAGAACTAATCAAGCCACTGGCTGCAGGAGGAAAAGAGAGAGATAAGGGGGGTGGGGGGAGAGGCAAATGGTCTCTTCTTTTGCATGGCCTGACCAGGCATCAAACCCAAGACGTCCATACACCTGGTCAATGCTCTATCTACTGATCAACCAGCCAGCGCCTGCAACCACCTAACATTCAGCTTTGGAGATCTTACCCTTCACTTTAGCAAGTGAGAGTATTTGGCGTTTGTTGCCTTTTTTAATATAATATGTTACATGCAATAATTGGGACATATGTTTATACTAAAAAAAAAAATTACCATGTTAGTTTTCTACAGATGCCATAACAAATCATTGCAGATACATTGACTTAATGCAACCTGAATTTATTATCTTACAGCTCTGTAGGTTAGAAATCCAACATGGGCCTCACTGGGCTAAAATCAAGATCTTAACTGACAGGAGAGCAATAATTTCTGGAGGCTGCAGGGATCCCCAATGTGTGAAACATCTCAGCACAAACATTGTTAATCAAGGTGCCTTGGGCTCCCCTGACGAGTGAAGGACAATCAGCTTCAGCCAAGTATTTACATTTTAAGTAGAGGCATTCAAAACTGAAATTCATTGGAGCCTGTTTCATCTTCTCTGAGGGGCCTCAATTAACTCTCACTCTTCCATACCTTCTGGGTCCCAGGCACTGGTTTTTGTCCTTTCTGAGGCCTGGCAGTTTGCCAATCCTCTTGATTGAGCAACTAGACCTTATCTTTCCAAGTAGTGTTTTTTTAGCCCAACTTAGCCAGAGTCTATTTCTGTTACTTTCTACGGAATAAATGTGATACCTAAAGTTCATGTGAAACAGAAGCAAAGGAGAAATGTTTTAAATGGTAATTCTGCACTGTGTATTTCACAGTCAAATCGTGTTTTTGTGTCTGTGACGTATTGGGTGTCAACAATCACAGATTGATAATATCTTAGTAAAGTGTAATTTGCCTCACCCAAGGAAGAATCCATTTTGTTTAGAAGAAGCCAATGAAAGAAAGATAACTAATAGAAATTCAGTGTTTTCTTAGAGTGATTTAGGTTTTTTCTGAATTTGAAATTTTTATGCCAATACTCCATAGGTCACTGATTGAGACAAATTAAAGGCATAAATCAAATGAAAGCTGTAACTGACAGAGTGGTTTGGTTTTCACCTTATATTTATAAAATCTATTTTGCTTTCTTTTAGTGTCTCTGTTTTACATGATTTTGTTGTTACCCTAAAACAGTGTCTTCCTCGGAATATCTATTTAGCTAGGCCCTGTGTCAGGTCACCGTCACAGCCAGGACCTGCTGGGCTTTACCTGTTTGCCCAACAGCAGTAACATCTTTAAAAAGCCAGTTTTCTGCATAACATTTATGATATTATCATTACATAGAAAAGTCCTTTGGGAGATATCTGAGTTAATAAGCACTAACCAACATATTATAATATGGGGTTATTCTTTTAAGAGATTTGTTCCTTAATTAATAAATAATTATAAGTAATAACTACTTCATTAACTTATTAGGCATTTGTTACATGCTAGGTAATGACAAAATTAAATTTATTTTTCATAGTAACCCTATCACTTAGGAATTCACCATCATCAATTTATAGATAAGGAATCTGAAACTCAGAGACTGTAAGCAATGCTTACTAGAGCTGGATGACTCAAAACTTATTGTTTCCATCTCTAACATTTTGGCTTTTCCTCAACTTCCCATTTACCTCCTAAATGATTCAAAATGTGTATATATTCACATATTACACTTTCAACAAAATGAAAGCACCAATCTTTCTATGAGTTATCACAAAGAATTTTGAAAACTAAGCTGACAGGGTCAACTCTCTTAAAACCCTGTGCCATTTAACCAATTTCAGGGTAGATGATTGTATATTTACTGTGGACACCTTAGAATTTGTGTTAAATCAGTAACTAGAGGGGGAGTGTTGAATCATTCTTTTAGGACTAACACTCAAGAAGATTGACTTCCAGGCACTTGTGTGTAACCCAGCAGGTGGGAGACGATGATGAGTGGGGCTGGTGCTTTTCTTGACAGAATAATATTTATCTTATAGAAGCATACAAAGTTAAATGAAACAACTTGAGATCTAGGAAGAATCTCAATACAGTCCACCCTTTTATTTTTCATATGTGAAGCTAAATCATATTCAATCAATAATATCCGTTCTCCTTAGTATTGTATAGGTGTTCTGTATGTGCACATCAAGCATGTATTCCTATGACACAGGGAGCATGGTGGTTAAACACAGGCTGTAAACTCACAACACTGAGACTTCGATTCTGGCTCTGAAACTCACTAGTTGTATGGCCTTGGAGCATGTCATCTAAGTGCTCTGTGACTTAATTTCCTCATCTGTGAATAAGATATTATAGTTCCTACCTGGTTTCACAATATTTTTGAGGATTAAATGGGTAATTCTTGCAAAGTGCTTGTTAAAGTTCTTAAGTTAATATAAATGCTTGATAAATGTTAGTGTGAGACAGTGGAATTAGGCTTGCTCACTGGTTTACTGGCTGCAAGCACTTTGCCTGATTGGTGCATGAGTGTGTGGCTGTGCCACGTGTGTATGGCCTATGTAAGGCTATGGGTGCTTGTGCTCAGGGGGATTGCAGATGCCCGGATTGCCTGCCCGCCACTGTGAGGGGCCATTTTGCGGTTAGTTAGCCTGAGAGGCAGTTTCCCCTGCCTGTGAGCTTGTCAGTCATTGTGAGACTTTATTAAACAGAATGGCCCAACCCTTTCTGGCTCTGCAGTTTTTCTACTCTCTGCCTGAAACCAATGTGGACCTGCCTGGCCTTGGGAACTGGCATTACATCTGGCATAGTGGGCAGGGCTCGAAGCAGATCTTTATAGAACTGACAACACCCATGAGGAGTGGAATAGAGGAGTGGCTGTTCCCAGTGTCTCTCCGGGTGGGGACTGTGGGCTGGGTGTTTACAATCCTGTGAGAAGAAACCAGGAGTTCTGTGCGAGAAGCTGAGTGAGGTTGAAAGCTCCAGGATGAGCTGCATACTGAGCACCAGGAATGGTGTGAGCAGGAGCCAGCACTGGAGATGGAGGCCAAGAGTTGTGTTGTAAGGTTCAGGCTGAGCACCAAGAGTGCCTGAAACTGGAGCAGTATCTGGAGAAGGAATTGTGGGTCCACAGGTTATAGTTTGCCCTGGAAGCTGAACGTTGTCAGCGACAGCTGTTGGAGAAACAGATGCCGAGTCAGGAGCTTGAGAGTCAGCTTCAGGCCAAGAGCCGGCAGCCACAGGAGCCAAAGCAGGCATGGAAGACGAAGCCTCCTCCTATTCTGAGGGGTAGGCTTGGGCTGTAACTGCCAACCCCAGACTCAGAGCCTGGCCAGTGGTTGCCAAGAAGTGAAATCTTAGGGGCAAAGAGTTCCTCAGTGGCAACCATAGCCTCCTCCACAGAGACTGTAGCACTCTGTGGCCTGGCCCTACATCCAGGCAGAGCTGACAGAGTTGGGGGTGCAATTCAGGCAGAAACCCATGGAGCCACTGGCAGCCTGGTTACTGAGGTTGTAGGACATAAAAGTCGATGGTATCATGCTCTCCAGAATAGAGATGGAGAAATTGGCTGCCATTATCACAAATTCCTCCTTAAAGCAGCATCTTCAGAACTACCAGGACAACCCAGGAAACTATACACTATTAGAATGGGTGATGGCTGCCATTCGTACAGTCTGGCAGAATACTGGGGACTTACTGGGGGCAGTGGGGTGGTGGCAGTGCTATAGTGAGTTAGTAAAGGTCCTTCAGGAACTAGGTATGAAGAATGCTGCTTTCTAAATGGGGTTCTGTGGGCCAGATGAAAAAATGTTAATAGCCTGGATGTGGGATTTTATCCTCTGCAGTGCCCCATCACCCCTTTCTGGGTCACTAGTGGCTATCCTGGGCCCCTATGTGGGACAGACAGCCCATCAGTGTGGTTACACAGATGGTAGCAGACTTGGGGGAGCTGTAGGTAGCATGGAATCACAAAGCTATGAGGGCTGCTGCCCGGGCTGCCGCTCCTACTAGCAAGAAGAAACAGCCTGTGAAAGTTACCCAAACACAGATGTGGGTAGATTTGATTGCAGCTGGGCAGATAGGGAGAAATTGGATGGCAAGCCTAATAAGGTTTTTTGGAGCTTTGGCAGGAGCTTAAACCAGGACAGAGTTTCCAGCCACTGAGACAAAGGGCCCCAGCAGCTACCAATAAAACAGATGGTAGCTGGGCAGCATGATTAGAAGATCATATGAAAGAGACTGCTCTGAAGGTGAGGAGTACCCTCAGGACCCGCTGTTCCAGTTTGAATAAGGGAAGGCCGAGGGACTCGTCTAACAGGGATGGGGGGACCAGAGGCTATACATTGAACTGGTTATCCACTGGTCACCTTCTAATGTACAACAAGTATTGGCCTGGTGGATACAGGTGCAGAATGTTCCCTTCTTTATGGGAACCCAGAATGGTTTGCTGGGACCCCAGTGGCTATTGAGGGGGGTAGGGGCCAAACTGTTTAACTCTCGGGTCCCCAAACTTTTTACGCAGGGGGCCAGTTCACTGTCCCTCAGACCATTGGAGGGCTGGACTATTAAAAAACTATAAACAAATCCCTATGCACACTGCACATATCTTATTTTAAAGTAAAAAACCAAAATAGGAACAAATACAATATTTAAAATAAAGAACAAGTAAATTTAAATCAACAAACTGACCAGTATTTCCATGGGAACTATGGGCCTGCTTTTGACTAATGAGATGGTCAATGTTCGGTTCTATTATACATTTGTCACTGCTAGCCGTAACAAGTGATATGACACACTTCTGGAGCCGTGATGCGTGTGTCCCGTGTCACCGGAAGTAGTATTGTACGTGAGTGATGCCGCGCTTTGCGGCACCGCCACATACAGTACTCCAGGAGCATCCGCATCCTGTGCTCCTCTCATTGACCACCAATGAAAGAGGTGCCCCTTCCGGAAGTGCGGTGGGGGCCAGATAAATGGCCTCAGGGGGCCACATGCGGCCCGCGGGCCATACTTTGGGGACCCCTGGTTTAACTGAAGTCAATAACTATTTCATTGGGGCTAGGAAGATTGCCTCATAAGCCATATAAGGTATATATATATCTCCTATTCCTGAATATATTTTGGTGGTAGATGTCTTCTTACAGGGCTGTGATTGGAAACTAAAGCTAGAAATTTGGGCCTGCGAGTCCAGGTTGTGAAGGCAGTGTTGCAGAGACCTGCAGTTCATTTCCGCTTGCAATTACCTGTTCCCCAGTGTCTGACTAGCACTAAGCAGTACCGCCTGGCAGGAGGCTATGAAGAAATTACTAAAACAGTCCTAACACTAGAAAAGGTGGGAATCAACCAGCCAGTACACAGCCCTTATACTTACAATCTTCCAGTGTGGCCTGTGCACAAAACAGATGGAACCTGGTGAATGACAATGGATTACAGGGAACTTAATAATGTTGTTTCCCTTTACATGCTGCTGTTCCCTCAATAGCTAACATGATGGATGGGTTAAGCCATGAGTTAGGGATATACCACTTTGTGGCAGTTTGGCTAATGGCTTTCTCCCTATTGATATAATAGCTACAAAGAGTCAAGAACAATTTGCCTTCACTTGTCAAGGTCAACAATGGACCTTTACAGTATTACCACAGGGCTATTTGCCTAGTCCCACCTTATATCATGGGCTGGTGGCTGCTGACCAGGCTAAATGGAAACAACCAGAGGCAGTCTGTATGTGTCATTATATCGATGACATTATGCTAACTAGTGACTCTCTTCCAGAATTGGAGCAAACAGTTCCTACCCTGCTATCCCATATGAGAGCGTGTGACTGGGAAGTCAACAAGGGCAAATTATAAGGACCTTGGTTACCTGTTAAGTTCTTAGGAGTTGTCTGGTCAGATCAGACAAAGGTTATCCCTGATGCAGTTATAGATAAGATCCAAGCATACCCTGTGCCCACTAAAGTAAATCAGTTACAGGAATTCCTAGGTCTGCTGGGGTATTGGGGAGCATTCATACCCCGTTTAACTCAGTTACTGTATCCCTTATTTCACCTTATTCAGAGGGGGATTCCCTGGGATTGGACTGAGCAGCACAAGGCGCATCTGCAGCAGCTAAGAGAGCTTTCAAGGTGGCACAGGCCTTGAATGTGTTTGATTCTGCCAGGCCCTGTGAGCTTGATGTCCATGTAACTCCTGAGGGGTTTGGATGGGGCTTGTGCCAAAGAACAGAGCACCTATAGAAACCTATTGGGTTTTGGTCCCAATTGTGGAAAGGCACTGGAGTCTACTACTCATTAGTAGAGAAACAGTTGGCAGCTATGTATACTACCCTGCTGGCCACTGAGAATATTATAACCGCAACTCCAGTTACAGTCAAGACCACATACCCTATTGCAGGATGGGTTATAGACTGGACAAACAAACCTCATAGTGGTACGGTCTAAAGCTCCATCCTGGCTAAGTGGGGTGCACACTTGCAAGAACACTGTGCTCTTAGCACCAGCTTATTGAGAGAAGAACTGCAGGAAGTCTTGGATCCAGTCACCTATGCAACCTTAGAGTTAGGTGCATCTGGGGCTCAGGAGGCAGAACCTGAAGTCAGTCCCATCCCCAAGGATGCCTGGTATACTGATGGTACTAGCAGAAGCCAGCTGGCCAAGTATATGGCCATAGCCTTCCATCCAGCCACTGAGACTATTTGGATGGACACAGGTACAGGCCAAAGCAGCCAATGGGCAGAATTAAGAGCTGTTTAGCTAGTTGCCCATAATAAACCTTCACCTCTGGTGATCTGTACTGACAGCTGGGCTGTCTATCATGTACTGACCCTTTGGATTGCTACTTGGCATGTTAACCAGTGGATGGTAATACACCATACACTATGGGATCAGGCCATGTGTCTGGACTTATGGGAAATAAGACACCAGAAATAGGCAACAGTATACTATGTCACAGGGCATGCTCCTCTAGCTCATCCTGGGAATGAGGAAGCAGATACTTTGGTAAGGGTACAATGGTTGGAGACTGTGCCTGCAGGTGACATGGCAAAGTGGCTCCACTGGCGTCTGCTCTATGCAATACAAAAAACTATGTGGGCTATAGTTAAGGCATGGAACTTGCCTGTGTCCTTTGCAGAGGTACTTGAAGCTTGTGAGCAATGTGCAGTGTGTTCCAAGGAGCACCCTCAGAGACAACTGATGTCACCTGGACAGATCCAGAGAGGTTATGTTCGACTGACACAGTGGCAGATAGACATCATTGGACCCTTACCAAAGTTGGATGGGCGGCAGTATGCAGTCACCTGTGTAGATACTGCCACCAGTTTGCTTGCTGCTTATGCTGCACATAACCCAGACCAATAGGCAGTCATACAGGCTCTGGATCACCTGAGTTTTGCATATGGGGTGGTCTCTGGTCCTTGAAAGTGACAGTGGTGCCCATTTCACGGGTTCTAGGGTGAAGCAATGGGCTCAAGACCTAGGGATGAACTGGAAGTACCATGTTCCCTACCACGCACAGGCTGCTGATATCACTAAGACTTTTAATAGACTCTTAAAGCAGGGACTGTGACGGGGGTGGGGGGCACTGGCTCCCTTACTGGATGGACACACCACTTGTGGATAGAACTCCAGGTTTTGAATGAGAGACGACAGGGTGCCCAGCTCTGGTGGAGGCCCTCCTGCACCGGGCAGCTGCTCCCATTCAGTTGCAGATACGCACCAAGGATGCTTTGCTCAAGTTGGGCTTTGGACGGCAGGGCAACGTGCTCCTGCCTGCCCCAATAGCCCTCCTTAAAGGCCAATGGCTTCAAGGGACATGGCCTTGGACTGATACTGGCCCCTCACTTATGATGGGTGGCCTTGTTGGCACCATGGGGTAAGGAGTGAGAGGTGGACCTCCAGTTAACTCCCTGGGCAACCAGCACCTGGCTGCCTAAGGTACAAGCATATTATCCCTTGAGCGCTCAGGGAGACACCATTATGAAGGGCACCTTTGTAATTTCTTTATGGCCCATAATGAGTTCTCCCATTTTGCTGCACATCCAACCAGCAGACCCTGGTGTGGAGGCCAATAAGGTTTGGTATGCCTGCCTGGGATGGCCTCTGGTACCTGCTTCTGTGCTGTCTTCAGACAGAACTCTGGCCTGTGTTCTGCCAGAAGGAAAATCTACATGTCTTGATGCCGCTGAGCACTCTATCATTTCATGCATAGCTGTGTTTTATACAGTGGTACCTTGTGATATGAATTTAATTCGTTCTGTATCTGAGCTCGTTAGTCAGTCAACTCGTATATCAAACTGTCGATACTGGACCATGCACCAATGCGCCAACTAGCGGCAGCTTCCGGAATCACGACTCATATCTCGGAATTTCACTCGGATCTCGAACAAAAATATGAACTGAGTCCCAGCTCATACCTTAAAAAAAAAAAAAAGTATTTGGTCTGTTTGTATCTCAAGGTACCACTGTAATTCTGTTGCTGTAGACTGTACTGTTTTGATTTTTGTAATGGACCTCACTCCTCACACAGTGATCATCGTGAAAGAAACCTGGCACCTACGTTGTGAGGAGAGCAACCCTGAAAGGGTGGAATGTGGAGCAGCTGTGTTAGGCTTGCTTATGGGGTTACCAGCTGCAAGCACTTTGCTTAATTAGTGCATGAGCACGTGGCAGAGGCACGTGTGCATGGTCTGTACAAGGTTATGGGATGTTTTCCCTGGGCAGCAATTTTTTCAGGTTGTTCTCCCGCCACCTGAGGTGCGGTGTTCCTTGCTCCCTTGCCCTTACTGTGAACAGCAGGTTTTCCCTTGTTTATTAGCTCTTTCTTTTTTGTTGTTTATTTGCTCGCCTGTCTTTGTGAACCTCTAATAAATGGGTATGGCCTGACACTTTCTGGCTCTGCAATTTTTCTACTGTCTGCCCGAATCCAATGTGAACCTGCCAAGCAATGGAGCAGCAGCCCCAGACACATATAGCATCACCCCATAGGGGTCTTGCTGGGTGGATCTTGGTCGAGGTACATGTGAGGAGTCTTTCTGCCTCCCTACCTCTCAGTTAATAGTTATAATAATAATAATAAAGATACTTTTAATTTATTTATTTTTGTATTTTTTGTATTTTTCTGAAGTTGGAAACGGGGAGGCAGTCAGACAGACTCCCGCATGTGCCCGACCAGGATCCACCTGGCACGCCCACCAGGGGGCGATGCTCTGCCCATCTGGGGCATTGCTCTGTTGTGACCAGAGCCATTCTAGCGCCTGAGGCAGAGGCCACAGAGCCATCCTCAGTGCCTGGGCCAACTTTGCTCCAATGAAGCCTTAGCTGCAGGAGGGGAAGAGAGAGAGAGGAAGGAGAGGGGGAGGGATGGAGAAGTAGATGAGTGCTTCTCCTGTGTGCCCTGGTTGGGAATCAAACCCAGGACTCCTGCACGCCAGGCCGACGCTCTACCACTGAGCCAACCGGCCAGGGCTAATAAAGTTACTTTTAAAAAGAATCACTATACACACTCTATCCTACTGGCACTGATGTAAGGCCAAAATATTAGTTAACTTAGGTAAATTTATTTCCCATTGATTTGAAAGGGAGAGAGAGAGAAAGGGGGAGTAAGAAGCAGAGAGAGAGAAGCATCAACTCGTTGGTCAATTTAGTTGTTCCATTTAGTTGTGCATTCATTGGTTGCTTATCATATATGGCCTGACCAGGGATCAATGCTCTATCCACTAAACCACCCAGCCAGGGTCAACTTAGGCAAATTTTTACTGCTGTGTAAAACAAACCAAAATCTCATTGGCTTGCAACAACAAAGATTAATTTCTGGGTAGTGCTTCCCATCTATGTCAGAAAAGCTAAAGCTGGGCTATGCATCATCTGTTATTCTTCACCTTTGAAGGAACAGCCCATATCTGAAACCTGGCTGGCTTCATGGCAGAGGGAACAAGGTAGCCCTGAGGAATCACTCAATGACTTAAAGTTTTGACTTAAAAGCACATGAATCACTTCCACTTGCATTTCACTTGCCAAAACAAATCACAAGGGGCTAGACTAAGTTAAAGAGTCAGGGTGTATAATTGTCTCATAGGGAAAAGAGAAAACATCTTGAAGAGCAATCCTATTGCTACTAAACCTAATAATAACTTATTTATTGACCAACTACTACAGTGGTACCCAACCTTTTTTGGGCCACAGACCGGTTTAATGTCAGAAAATATTTTCACAAACCAGCCTTTAGGGTGGGACGGATAAATGTATCATGTGACCAAGACAAGTGTCAAGAGTGAGTCTTAGATGGATGTAACAGAGGGAATTTGGTCATTTAAAAAAAATAAAACATTATTCAGACTTAAATATAAATAAAACAAAAATAATGTAAGTTATTTATTCTTTCTCTGAGGACGGGTACCAAATGGCCCACAGACCAGTACCAGTCTGCGGCCTGGGGGTTGGGGACCACTGAACTACTGTATGTCAAGCCTTACCTTATATACTGTTAGACATATTATATATCTCATGTTCCCCATATCCCTATAAGACACTTGTCTTTGTATGTTCTCTAGAAATAAGAGCTTATACACAGAAAAATGTGATGTCAACCACAGAGTGTATGGTAAGCTCAAATATAAGCTTCTCATAGCACCCCAGTGTAGACACATGATAACTAGGAAAATCATGACCTTTACCCACAGGGTGCCTGAGATTAGCAGAGGAGACTAGGTGACAAATAATTTTTTGAATACATTTGTTACAAGTGCTCTAAGAAAAGATACAAGGTCGTGGCCGATTGGCTCAGTGGTACAGTGTTGGCCTGGCGTGCAGGAGTCCTGGGTTCGATTCCTGACCAGGGCACACAGGAGAAGCACCCATTTGCTTCTCTACCCCTCCCCCTCTCCTTCCTCTCTGTCTCTCTCTTCTCCTCCCACAGCCAAGGTTCCATTGGAGCAAAGTTGGCCCAGGCGCTGAGGATGGCTCCATGGCCTCTGTCTCAGGCACTAGAATGGCTCTGGTTGCAACAGAGCAATGCCCCAGATGGACAGAGCATCACCCCCTGGTGGGCATGCCGGGTGGATCCCGATCGGGCGCATGCGGGAGCCTGTCTGACTGCCTCCCCATTTCCAACTTCAGAAAATACAAACCCCCCCCTAAAAAAGAAAAGATACAGGATGCTATGTGAATAAATGTAGAGATGAGCCAAGGAAAGTTTCTCTGAAAAAATAATTTTTAAATAGATTTTTATTTTTCAATTATAGTTTACTTCCAACAGTAGAATGGGAGCCAAGATGGTTCAGTGACAAAATTCTCACCAGCCATTAGAAAATAATTTTTAAGCTAAAGTATAACAGATGACTAGAAGGCAAGATGAATGGATGGATGGACTTTATGAGTAGAAGTCCTGAGGGAAAAATGACACAGTGTTCATCTAACAGGAGCACAATCATGTGATTAATTGATGGGGATATGTCCGCAGTCACAGGTAGATGAGACAAACTCTTTAAAGGGCCACAGACGAGAAATCATGTAGCGTAAGGGTTAGGAGTACAGGCTCTGAGCCTGCATTGCCTATGTTCAAATCCTAATTTTCCCACTTCCTATCTGACAAGCTAAGACAATTTATTTAACTTTTAGTTGTGTTATCTCAATAACAAGATGCAGATAGAAATGATATCTATCTGAGAATTTTATTACATGAGTTAATTTTTGTAAAGCACTAAAACAGTGCTTTACACTAGTACATAAGTCATGTTAAGTAAGTTCTAGCTTTCCCTTTTGTTATTATTAAAGCACACAGAACAGGAAACAGTGGCATTATCTGTTGAGCCAATTAGAACAAAGAACCAAAATGACAGTAACAGTCAAACCAGCAGTCACTCACAGTGACAGAGCTAATCAGATTCAAAGGGAAGAGCCAGGTCTGGTTGTCCATTTCCCTTGTGGAGCTGCACTGAGCAAGGCTCTGATGGCTACAATATAACCAAAGAAATTCATCTCGTGGCCCAGGAGACTAAACAGAAGGCCTGTGGGTGAGGGGTGGGGGTTAGAGAAGAAGAAAGGGATAGGCGTAGAAAGGTACCAAGCCTAAGTTTAGAAGAGTGCCTCAAAAAAAATAAATAAATAAAAAATTAAAAAAAAGAAGAGTGCCTCAGCCATGGACCTTAATCAGGTGTCAGAGCAGGGCCCTGGGTTAGGAATGCAGACACTCATAGGAGCATGGGGACCAACGGGGCTGAGCTCCCTGCAAAACAAGTGTGTCATGCCAGTGGCCGAGGGCAGGCAGGTTCACATTGGATTCAGACAGATGGTAGAAAAACTATGGAACCGGAAAGTGTTAAGCCATTTCATTTAATAAAGTCTCACAATGGCAGACAAGCACACAGGCAGGGGAAACTGCCTCTCAGGCAAACCAACCACAAAATGTCCCCTCACAGTGGCGGACAGGCAATCATACATCTGCAATCCCCCTGAGTGCAAATGCCCATAGCCTTATATAGGCCATACACACGTGGTGCTGCCATGTGTTCCCGCACCAATCAGGCAAAGTGCTTATACCTGGTAACACTGTGGGCAAGCCAACCACAGCTGCCCCACAACCCACCACCTTAGGGTTCCTCGCTTCACAATATACATGACAGGAAACAGAGACTACAGTAACAGCAAAAGTTACACAATAATTACAAAGGTGCCCTTCACAATGTTTCCCAGAGCACTTTGCCCAGAGTGTCACCTGGAGGCCCACCTCCAACTCTCCACCCCACGGTGCCAACAAAGCCACCCATCCTAGGGGGGCCTGTACATTCCATGAAGAGCAAAAAGTGTCCTTGGTGCTTTTGTGCAACTGGGTGAATGCTGTTTCCCAGGGCAAGAGGGAGCCCACAGGTGCCACACCCCCCATCAGTGTCTCTCATAGTACTGTCCACGAGCAATGTGTTTATTCATCAAGGAAGCCGGTTCCCCCTCTGGTCATAGTCCAAGAGTCAGTCCACGATAGACAGCCCAGCTGTCTGTGCAAATCACCAAGGTAAAGGTCCATTACAGGCCACTAGCCATACAGCTCTTTATTAATGGATGTCAGCACCTTTCTATAGTGTGCTGTACATTGTCACAAGCCCCATCCAAACCCCTCAACAAGCTCACAGGCCCTGGCGGGGTCAAACACGTTCAAGACCTGTGTCACTTGAACAATTCTATTAGCAGCTGCTGCTGTAAAAAAAAAAAAAAAAAAAAAAAAAAAAAAAGCACACCTATTACCTTCTAATTCCAACACCTGCTGCACATTAGAAGGGGTCCAGTGAATTGCCAATTTCACATGGGGCCTCTAGCCCCCACCCATCCCTGTAAGATGGGTCTCTCACCCTTCTCCCTATTCAAACTGAAACAATGGGTCTTGAGGATCCTGTAACCTGAACACCAGCCATTTTCCTGACAGATGCTGGGGCCACCTGCTTCCTCCACTTTTTCAGCAGCTGTAACCTCTATTCTGACTCAAGCTGCCACCAAAGCTCCAACAAGACTCTAATAGGATTGCCATCTAATTTCTCTCTATCTGCCCCAGCCACAATCAAATCAAATCCACCCATATTGGTGTTCGGGTAACTTTTGCAGGCACATTTCTCCTGTTAGTCAGGGGGCAGCATGGGCAGCAGCCCTCACAGCCTTATGGTCCATCTCCATGTTCTGGAGAGCATGATGATATTTACCCCTATGTCCCACAGCCGCACCAAGCGGGCTGCAGGGACTCAGTAGCTTTCTACCTGAATTTCACTCCGAACTCCATCAACTCTGCCCGGGTGTGGGGCCAGACCACAGAGTGCTCCACTACCTGGGAAGGAGAATGTGGCTGCTGCTAAGAGACTCTTGGCTGTGGGGTCTTTATCTTCTTGGTGATTACCAGCTGGGCTCTCAGTCTGTGAATGGCAGTTGTAGCCTGAGCCTCAGAAGAGTTGGAAATGCCTGCTCCCACCATTACAGAGCCACTCTGAGGGCACAAATGCAGCTCTGTCTTCCATGCCCACTTTGACTCCTGTGGCTGCCAGCTCTCAACTGGAAGCTGACTCTCAAGCTCTTGAACTGCAGCTATTTCTCCAATAGCACTGCAACCAATGTTCAGCTTCCAGGACAAATTGCAACCTGTAAACCTATAACTTTTTGTCCAGAGACCATTCCAGTTCAAGGTGCTATTGGCTCTGAGCCTGCACCTCACACTGGAACTTTTGGACCCAGTCAGCCTCCCTCTCCAGCGCTTACTCCAGTTCACACTGTTATTAGTGCTCAGTATGCAGCTCATCCTGGAGCTTTCAACCTCACTCAGCTTCTCACACAGAGCTCTTGGTTTCTTCTCGCAGGATTGCAAAAAACAACCAGCCCATGTTCCCCAACAGGAGAGCCACCAGGAACAGTCACTCCTCTATTCCACCCCTCAAGGTTGTCAGTGGCTCCATACCAATCTGCTCTGAATCCTGCCGACTATGCCAGATGTAATAATGCTGATGGCCAAGGCCACATTGGATTTGGGCAATTGGTAGAATAACTGTAGAGCTGGAAAGCATTTCCATTCCATTTAATAATGTCTCACAATGGTGGACAAGCACACAGGCGAGGGACACTGCCTCTCAGGCAAACAAACCACAAAATGGCCCCTCACAGTGGCAGGCAGGCAATCGCACATCTGCAATCCCCCTGAGCACAAGCATCCATAGCCTTATATGGGCCATACACACGTAGCACTGCTACATGCTCATGCAGTAATCAGACAAAGTGCTTAAACCTGGTAACCCTGCAAGCAAGCCTAACACAGTTGCCCCACAACATGCTATGGGTGGAGCAACACTTTTTGACCCCTGCAGCAAGTGCCCTGTAATTGCCTGTGGTTGGCTCTGAAAGATCACACATAGAATTGTGTCCTGGAACCAGACTCCTCAATATTCTGTCAGAGCTATAATTTTTTTGGCTTAAGTTGTCCCCCAAAGTTTCTCAGCTGGTGTTTATACTGTGTGACTGGAGTAAGAATTGCAACTGATCATCTGGAAGGGTCTCTGCTCGACAGTCTCACTTTCTTGTTTTTGTTTCATAACCTTCTGCTGCTTCATCCCAGCAGGTTTGCAGGCTGACTTTCCAGCAGGCAGAAGTCATTGCTAATTGCCCCACACCCTGCTCAGTGTCAGTCAGGCTGAATTTCCCAGCTGCATCACCCTCTAGTCATCTATGGAAGCTTCAAGCTCACTGGGAGACAAATTCTTACTTGTTTCAATGATACAATTAAAAGGTCAGTGTGTGAGTAAAACTAAAAGACAGACCGAGATGAGGCCAGAGGAAAAGAAAGGGATCAGATCAAAGTCAAAGTGAATCTGCCCAGGTCATCTCAGTAAATCAGTAGAAGTGGAAACTTGAAGTCATGTGTGCCTGGTTTCAAATCTTGCTCACTGCACTGAGTCAGACCAGTAAAAACATCATTTGAAGATGATGATAGCGGAGGACACTGTTCTGGTGTTTCTGTAGAGCTGATGCAAAGGGAGAATATGGTGCCATCAAACATAGTTCACTGTCAAGAGTGAAGGAGGCTTTTTCTTAGGATCCTGGAATCAAACTTTGATCTTTTGATCTGAACAATGGAGAGTAAATCTCACAGGGCTATGGAGCTGACAGGAACCAACAGACAGATGAATAACCTGTCTCCAACAGTCCATGCAGATGTGGCTGAGCCCCTCACCAGCATTTAGCTTTTCCATGCAACATAATGAGGGGAAAAGTGAATCTGGCTCAATAACACATCTGCTCATAAACTTCTATTTGTTAAGTATGAAGCAAAATTCTGACATCCATAAAACAGGATGAACAGTTGTGTGTTTGTATTAAAATATCATCGAGATCAGCAATAACTAGCTATTCAAGCAAAGGAACATCTGCGATATCATTGCGCTATTTCTGGCTGAGTCATTTCACAGTAGGAGAAAACACAGGGAAATGGAGATATCACTTGTGCTCTACCTAATTGAGTTTAGAAAGAGCTCTGTTTATTTTTTATCTTCCCAGAGTAAACCCTAGAGATGCAACAAGTATCATTTAAAAACAAAATTTTAGCTATTTGTTATAGTTCACTGCAAATTAGGCCTTATCTACAAATCTACTTAATTGTGTTTGTCCTGATAATTTCTGGAATAAAACATGAGAACTTAAAGTCTTGTGATTATATAAATCTGTCTCTAAATTTCTAGTTTTGGGGAGGACTTTTTTGTTCAAAGATCAGAAACACTCAATAATGTCATTTTCAGGTACTTGCATGAAAAAGATTAACTAATTGACAAAACTCCTCCCATAACAGATACTAATAATATACTTAATAATTTATTAACTAAACCCCTTGAATAAAGACAATACTCTGAATTACCTCATATAGAAGATTATTAAATAAATAAAATCCAGATTTTGGATTGTTGAAAGAAGCCCTAGAAGTAACTTACTGTGAACTTATTATTCTATAAATGATAAAAATGCACCCACAGAAATGAAATCACCTGCCAAGTCTACACAATTAGCAGAAAGGCATTATAGATTATAGAAACCCTTGAAGGTCCAACACATCTAGATTTAATCATTGGATTTGTGTTCTCAAACCTATCTAATCAGTCTGAGCTTCTGTTATTTATCTATAAAAGGGAGAAGAAAAACATTACAGAGTCTTCTAAGTTTCTTGAATAGAATAAGACAGACACTATATATAAACTGATAGGGCACAGCACTCTGGTCTTAGTAGATACTCAATAAAGAGTTTTTATTATCAGCTGGAGTATATCTGGAAAAAGAAGAATCCACATAGTTCTCTATATCGTTATTTCTGCATGTATGGTGAAAAAGAGAAAGAAAATTGAAGAAATCTAGATTTGAAACACTTTTTCAATTTTTCCAAGTATATTTACCAAGCCCATGAGAAGCATGTGCTTCAGAGGTATAATGCCGGTTGCCGAGGCCAGGCAGGTCCACACTGGATTTGGGCAGATCGTAGAGAAACTGCAGAGCCAGAAAGCGTTAGGCCATTCCCATTTAACAGAGTCTCACAACGGCGGACGAGCACATAGGCAAGGGGAAAACTGCTTCTTAGGCAAACAGACAGCAAAAATGGCCCCCTCACAGTGGAGGGCAGGAAATCCACCATCCACCCTGAGGGCCAGCACCCATAGCTTTACATAGACCATCCACACGTGGTGCTGCCATGTGCTCACGCACTAATCAGGCAAAGTAGAGGCGAGCAAGCCTAACACAGCTGTTTTTCCAACAGGAAGGTTAACAATACACTAGAGACAGTCTCAATTTAAATCACAAGTTACTGAACAAAATTTTCCTACCCAAGTAATGCAAAGAACAAAGCAAATGTAACCTGAGGATTGGCTGCATACAAATAACTAAGTAGACTAAGAATTCTCCTGCCACTTAACTCTCTATGTGGGAGAGAGGAACAAGGTATTTTTATCCTGATTCCTAACAAGGTAAATCTTGCCAGCTGATTTTGGTATAGCTGTGCTCTGTATTCAGAACATGTGATTCACAAATGTCCTCAAAAAAAAAAAAAAAAGTCTTCAACCACTCCAGACAATTAGTAAAAGCAAAGAACTCCAAGCCCCAGAAGTCATTCATATAAGCAAATCAGAGTCGGATATGCAGATATAATATTTTAAAGACAATGATCTCTGTGTACACCATTTTCATTGAATATACAGAGCCTTTTGAAAATTACCTTCAAACAGGGAAATATAAAACAAGCAGCTGGTGATTTGAAACAGAAAGTTACTCTTAAGTAATACAAACTAGAGTCATTGTGGGGCAGCTGTGTTAGGCTTGCTTTTGGGGTTACTGTCTGTAAGCACTTTGCCTGATCAGTGCTTGGGTGAGTAGGAGTGCCATGTGTGTATGGCCTATATAAGACTGCAGGTGTTTGTGCTCGAGAGAGATGGGGAATTGTGGATGGTGGATTGTCTGCTCGCCTCTGTAAGTGGCCATTCTTGCTGTTTGTGCGCCAAAGAAAAGGTTTTCTCCTGCTTGTGTGCTCATCTGCAGTTGTGAGACTTTATTAAACAGAATGGTCCAGCCTGACCAGGCGGTGGCACAGTGGATAGAGCATCGGACTGGGATGCAGAGGATCCAGGTTCGAGACACCGAGGTCACCACCTCAAGAGCAGGCTCATCTGGTTTGAGCAAAAAGCTCATCAGCTTGAACCCAAGGTCGCTGGCTTGAGCAAGGGGTTACTCGGTCTGCTGAAGGCCCGCAGTCAAGGCACGTATGAGAAGGCAATTAATGAACAACTAAGGTGTCACAACGAAAAACTGATGATTGATACTTCTCATCTCTCTCTGTTCCTGTCAGTCTGTCCCTATCCATCCCTCTCTCTGACTCTGTAAAATAAATGAATGAATGAATGAATGAATAAATAAATAAATAAATAAATAAATAAATAAAATCTTTAAAAAAATAGTGAACAGTTTAAAAAATAAAAAATAAATAAACAGAATGGTCCAACAATTTCCGGCTCCACAGTTTCTCTATTGTCTGACCAAATCCAATGTGGATCTGCTTGGCCTTGGCCACCAGCATTACAGTCATCAACTTAGTTTGTGTGCTTTAAAAATATAAGCTGTAACTTTGTACAGTACCTTTTCTCTTTACTGTATTGATCAGTGTAATGCTGGTAGTG
Source organism: Saccopteryx bilineata (assembly GCF_036850765.1). Lineage (NCBI taxonomy): Eukaryota > Metazoa > Chordata > Mammalia > Chiroptera > Emballonuridae > Saccopteryx > Saccopteryx bilineata. The sequence continues at coordinate 70,021,227 of NC_089499.1, forward strand.
GTTGAGGCCAGGCAGGTTCACACTGAACTTAGGCAGATGGTAGAGGAACTGCAGAGCCAGAAAGCATTGGGCCATACCCATTTATTGGAGGCTCACAAAGATAGGTGAGTGAATAAACAAAAAAGAAAAAGAGCTACTAAACAAAGGAAAACATGCTTTTTGCAGTGAAGGGCAAAGGGACAGGAAAACCACACCTCAGCAGTGGCAGGAGAGCAATCTGGGAGAATCATCCCCAAAGGAAAGCACCTACAGCCTTATATAGACTATACACATGTGGCACTGCTACGTGCCCACGCACTAATCAGGCAAAGTGCTTGCAGATGTTAAGCCAGCAAGCAAGCCTAACACAGCTGTTTCCCTCACACCTTACTATGAGAAAAATTACTTCCAATATGAATGATGTTTGTTGGAGCACAATGGAACTGGTGCCCCCGAGGGTGTGCAGTATGACCACATTGTTTCCTTGCCAAGTGGTGGCTTCCTGTTAGATATGCTGTCCAAAGTTATTTCAAGCTTCTGTTACCTGTTCTATTATATTTCTATAAACCCTTGCTTTGAAATAAAAAGAATGTTTTGTGTGAGTTTCTATAAGGCATTGACTTCAGCTAATACATGAAAGGTGTCCACCAGCCATTCAAGTTCTAAAGGCCTCATACACATAAGAGGTCTCCCTGCCCGTTCCACAAGAAAACCTCAGAACCACCTAACTCTATCAATACAGTAAGTGAATATCAAGGGTTGACTAAAATGATTCATCTATATGTAAAAATCTAAACTACCTTTAAAATATCACAGAACTTACACTACCAGCATTTGCAATTCCATAAGGCATATATAGTCTGCTGCTGGTATTCATAAAAATTTATACAGAAATTGGCAAGAATGTACAAGCATGCATCTTTTAGACATTGATAATTTGGTTTTGAAGTGTTAACTTCGAATTTTTATAAATATAATATTTATCATCATACAAGAATCTATTTGTCATCCTTAATTATGATTTACATTACTATTTATATTGATTGTTTTTTTGTTTTTTTCTTGTGGGACAGAGAGAGTCAGAGAGAGGGACAAATAGGGACAGACAGACAGGAATGGAGAGAGATGAGAAACATCCATTCTTTGTTGTGGTCCCTTAGTTGTTCATTGATTGATTTCTCATATGTGCCTTGACCGGGGGGCTACAGCAGACTGAGTGACCCCTTGCTCAAGCCAGCAACCTTGGGCTCAAGCTGGTGAGCTTTGCTCAAACCAGATGAGCTCGCGCTCAAGCTGGTGAGCTTTGCTCAAACCAGATGAGCTCGCGCTCAAGCTGGTGACCTCGGGGTCTTGAACCTGGGTCTTTCCACATCCCAATCTGATGCTCTATCCACTGCGCCACCACCTGGTCAGGCTCTATTGATTGGTTTTTGATTGGTTCTGAATTCTTTGTCCAGGGACAAAAAGTAATTTTTATAAGAATTTGCCATTAGTTGCTTTCTGTGTTGTTTAAAAATATATGTTTTTATGATGACTGGGGCAACAATCATTTTTAACCATATCTAACTTGTTATTGGTTTATGTGAGTGTGGGGCAGTTGTGTTAGGCTTGCTCACAGGGTTACCAGCTGCAAGCAATTTGCTTGATTAGTACATGATTATTTGGCAGAGTCATGCATGCATAGCCTATATAAGGCTATGGGTGCTTGCGCTTTAGAGAAATGAGAGTTGGCAAATAGCGGATGTGCAGATTGCCTGCCCGCCAATGTGAGGGGCCATTTTTATTGTTTGTTTGCCTGAGAGGTGGTTTCCCTGGCCTGTGTGTTTGTCTGCTGTTCTGAGACTTTATTAAATGGAATGGCCCAACCCTTGCAGGCTCTGCAGTTTTTCTACCATCTGCCTGAATCCAATGCGAACCTGCCTGGCCTCAGCCACTGGCATTACATCTGGCAGGTTCAGATCAGATTGGTATGGAGCCACTGACACCCTTGAGGAGTGGAATAGAGGAGTGGCTGTTCCTAGTGGCTCTCCTGGTGGGGACCATGGGCTGGATGGTTTTTGAAATCTGCAAGAAGAAACCAAAAGATCTGTGTGAGAAGCTGAGCGAGGTCAAAAGCTCCAGGATGCTGCATACTGAGCACCAATGATGGTGTGAACTGGAGCAAGCACTGGAGAGGGAGGTTGACTGGGTCTGAGAGTTGCAACGTGAGGTGCAGGCTGAGTGCCAATGGCACCTGGAACTAGAGCGGCCTCTCAACAAAGTTACAGTTTTGCAAGTTGTAGTTTGCCCTGGAAGCTGAACATAGACAGCAATGGCTATTGAAGAAACAACTGCAAGTTTAGGAGCTTGAGAGTCAGCTTTTGGCCGAGAGCTGGCAATAGCAAGAGCCAAAGCAGGGGCGGAAGACGGAGCTGCATTTGTGTGGGCAAAACGGTTCTGAATCAGCAGGAGTAGGTGTTTCTGACTTCTCCTTTTCTGAGGGGGAGGCTCAGGCTACAACTGCTGTCCTTCCACAGACTGAGAGCCCAGCTAGTGGTCACCAAGAAGGTAAAGACCCAGCAGCCAAGAGTCCCTCAGGGGCAGCCACAGCCTCCTCCCCAGGTAGTGGAGCACTGTGTGGTCCAGTCCTACACCCGGGAAGAGGTGATGGAGATGGGGGAGCAATTCTGGCAGAAACATACTGAGCCCCTTGCTGTGATTGTGGGGCACAGGGGTGGATGGCACCATGCTCTCTGGAGCAGAGGTGGAGAGATTGGCCACTTTTGCCTCATGCGCCTCCTTGGGGCAGTGTTTTCCAGAGCTGCTGTGATGGCAGAGATGAGGGAAAGGCCTGAGGCCTCATGTGGACCTACTTGCCTGTAATGGACCTTTACCTTGGTGATTTACACAGACAGCTGGGCTGTCATCAACTGACTCTTGGACTGCAGCCAGAGGGGGGCACTGGCTTCCTTGTTGGATAGACATGCCACCTTTGGACCCTGATGGGGGGCCGCTCTGGTGGATGCCCCCCTGCACCAGGAAGCTGCTCTCACCCAGTTGCAGAGACGCATTAAGGACATATTTGGTTTCAATGATATGGCCCTAGACTGTACAGCCCCCCCCCAAGCTACAATGAGTGGCCTTGTGGGCACCATCGGGGTGGGGAGTAGAAGGTGGGCCTCCAGTTAACTCCCTGGACAGAGAGCTCAGGAAGACATTGTGAAGGGCACCTTTGTAATTGTCATTTTTGGAATATATATAATGTACCAATTGTGAGGTGAGCAACCCTAAAGGGGTGGAATATGGGTCATCTGTGTTAGGTTTGCTCACTGGTGCACCAGCTGCAGGCACTTTGCCTGATTAGTGCGTGTGCACGTGGCAGAGGCACGTGTGCATGGCCTGTATAAGGCTGTGGGTGCTTGCACTTGAGAGAGATGGGGCTTGGGGGGGTTGTGGATGGCAAATTGCCTGCCCACCACTGTGAGGAACCATTTTGCTGTTTATTTGCCTAAAAGGCAGTTTCCCCTGCCTGTGTGCTTGTCTGCTGTTGTAATACTTTATTAAATGGAATGGCCCAATTCTGTCCAGCTCCAGTTTTTCTACGTTCAGTCTGAATCCGATGTGAACCTGCCTGGCCTTGGCCACCGGCCTTACAGTGAGTAAAATAATATAAGGTTTACATGTAATTTCTAAAATAATTTAGAACCCATATTTGCTAATTGACATTAATATTTTATGAAGTCTAACAGATTTTCCTAATAATAGAATTTTTACTTTATATTATTTCAAAATATTTAAATTAGTATGTGTACCTAATAAAAAAATATAACATAGACAAATGTTCTTTTTCTACCCTCTGGATTGAAGCTCTATGGATGTGCTTCTTTTAAATCATGGGCCTCTCTCCAGGCCAAATGAACCAGATGCTATAAAGGTCAACGTGATGGATTATGTTTGGCTTTGAAGCTGGAAGATAAATATGGTGGTGGTGGTAATAATAATGATGATGATATTCATTTTAAAAGTATATAAACTGAAGCTCAGAAGATTAAGAACTGTCTTAGGTCACTTAGATATTTCATAATGGACCCAGTACTTAAAGTCATGTGTACCCAACACGAAAGCCTTCCCCACAGTGCTTGAAATAGACCAAATATTTATGAGATGTACAAATTTATATGAAAGAATGACAGAAGGATACAGATCAAACAATCAGGAGAGAAAAGCACATTATTAAAACACTGAAAGACTGAAAGGGAAGTTTTTTTCAGGAGACTATAAAGAATTCCTACTGACACCAACTATATGTTCTTATTGTGTTTTAAGATTTAACTGATAAATGGTGCTGGGAAAACTGGAAAACCACATGCAAAAGAATGAAACTGGACTACAGTCTCTCCCCCTGTACAAAAATTAACTCAAAATGGATCAAAGATTTAAACATAAGACCTGAAACAATTAAGTACATAGAAGAAGACATAGGTACTCAACTCATGAACCTGGGTTTTAAAGAGCATTTTATGAATTTGACTCCACAGGCAAGAGAAGCGAAGGCAAAAATTAATGAATGGGACTACATCAGACTAAGAAGTTTTTGCTCAGCAAGAGAAACTGATAACAAAATAAACAGAAAGCCAACTAAATGGGAAATGATATTTTCAAACAACAGCTCAGATAAGGGCCTAATATCCAAAATATACAAAGAACTCATAAAACTCAACAACAAACAAACAAACAATCCAATAAAAAAATGGGAAGAGGATATGAACAGACACTTCTCCCAGGAAGAAATACAAATGGCCAACAGATATATAAAAAGATGCTCATCTTCTTTAGCTATTAGAGAAATGCAAATCAAAACGGCAATGAGATACCACCTCACACCTGTTCGATTAGCTATTATTAGCAAGACAGGTAATAGCAAATGTTGGAGAGGCTGTGGAGAAAAAAAAACCCTCATCCACTGTTGGTGGGAATGTAAAGTAGTACAACCATTATGGAAGAAAGTATGGTGGTTCCTCAAAAAACTGAAAATAGAACTACCTTATGACCCAGCAATCCCTTTACTGGGTATATACCCCAAAAACTCAGAAACATTGATACGTAAAGACACATGCAGCCCCATGTTTATTGCAGCATTGTTCACAGTGGCTAGGACATGGAAACAACCAAAAAGCCCATCAATAGATGACTGGATAAAGAAGATGTGGCACATATACACTATGGAATATTACTCAGCCATAAGAAATGATGACATCGGAACATTTACAGCAAAATGGTGGGATCTTGATAACAAGATGCGAAGCGAAATAAGTAAATCAGAAAAAACCAGGAACTGCATTTTTCCATATGTAGGTGGGACATAAAAGTGAAACTAAGAGACATTGATAAGAGTGTGGTGGTTACGGGGGGGGGGGGGGGGAGGGGGGAATGGGAGAGGGAAAAGGGGAGGGGGAGGGGCACAAAGAAAACAAGATAGAAGGTGACAGAGGACAATCTGACTTTGGGTGATGGGTATGCAACATAATTGAACAACAAGATAACCTGGACTTGTTATCTTTGAATATATGTATCCTGATTTATTGATGTCACCCCATTAAAAAAATAAAATTATTAAAAAAAAAATTTAACTGAAGGAGCAATCTTCACCTCAGGCAGCTTCTTAAACATTGGGTTGAGAAAAATCTTAGTAATCAAAGATGTGGCTTCTAAGGATGTTAGTAGATGTCTATGCTCTGAACACCCTCAGTTATGACCACCGTTATGTCTCAACCGTACCTCTCTGCCTTCAGGCGTACTTTTCTTTGATTTGCTGTGTGTGTGTGTGTGTGTGTGTGTTTCTGAAGTGAGAAGTGGGGAGGCCGAGAGACAGACTCTCACATGTGCCCATCCGGGATCCACCAGCATGCCCAGCAGGAGGCGATGCTCTACCAGTCTGGGGTTGTTTTGTTGCAACCGAAGCCATTCTAGTCCTGAAGTGGAGGCCACAGAGCCATCCTCAGTGCCCGGGCAAACTTTGCTCCAATGGAGCCTTGACTGCAGGAGGGAAAGAGAGAGACAGAGAGGAAAGAGGGAGAAGAGTGGATAAACAGATGGGCACTTCTCCTGTGTGCCATGGCTGGGAATCAAACTTGGGACATCTATACACCAGGCCGATGCTCTACCACTGAGCCAACCAGCCAGGGCCCAGGCATGCTGTTCTAATGTACCTGCCATGCTTGTGTCCACAGCCATTTTTTCCAGAATGAAAATTCACGACACTTCTCTGCATAAAACTCATCTTGATGTCCCATTACCTTCAATAATGAGACCCAAGGTATTTACCAGAGTGTTTTCAGCCTTTGAAAGTCAGGTCCAATTACATCTCTCAGCCTAAGTCTTCATCTCTCATGATGTCTTTCCTCCAACTCATCCCCACTCCAGCTCCCACTCACCATTATGTTCTGACCCCAGTCACGAAGACCTTCTTTTATTTCTTCAGAAGGCTGTGATCTTTTCTCCCATTTGGCCTTTGCATATTCTGGACCTGCTGCATGGTACATTCTTCTCTCATTCTTGCATATAGCACTGCCAACTCTTACCTATCCTTTGGGTCTCTGTTTATATACTGTCCTCCCCACACCAAGCTCACCTATCCAGGCACATTTATGTAGTAATCGCCTTACTTATTCTAACCTTTATCTCACTGTGTCATAATAAGCTTTAGGGTTTTTTTTCTTATAAACCCCATTAGAGCTATAATTCCCTTAGGGTGGGTTCAAGGTCTATCTTTTTAATTAGGAATCCCTAGTGCTTACTACACTGTCTGCCAGTAGTTGGTCAACAAATATTATTTGCTGATTAAATAAAGAGGTGAATAGACAAATTAATTACTGGGGGAAATATGACAAGACAGATAAGAAAGGACAGACATGCAAAACATGACAAAGCATTAAGTCACTTTAGATGAGGAAATAAAAAAGTAATGCATTTAATACCACAATGAGTCAAAGCATACTCTTAAGAAGAAAAAATACCTACTTCTTCACATTATCTCTAATGAATTTCCATAAAGTCTGAAGATACAGATACTATTTCATGTCCAAAAATTTGAAGAGTTTTTGATGACATTATATAATAACCATGATATGTTTGCTTATGTTTCTAGACTTTGGGGACACCCACAGATATAAACATGATGCAGATGATGTTCACAATTTGTGCTTCCTTCCCCAATTTTTGCCTGATATGGGGATACTTCCAGCCCTTTGATTCAGGGAAAGGAGAAAATTAGTTGATAGGAACAGGTTGATCCAGAATGTTCCATTAATCTGAAGATGCTACTTATAGATGGCTTCTTCTACTATGTGCTTTCCCACCTCCAGCCTCTGGGGAATTCCAGACAGGCTGGTGAAGCACACTGATCAAGAAGATAGTCTTTGGTGTCACACAGACCTATGTTCAAAATCCAGAAGGGACAGCATGACCTTGAAACATTCTCAGCCTCATTTTCTCACACACAGCTCTCTATACCAAGTAGCATCTTGCAGCACCATTCTCTGGGAAGTTGAACCCATTACCTGACGTTGTATCCCCTATAGAAAGGACCATCAGCAAGTGATGATTTTCTCCAAAGCTTCCTCCTGCTTTTTATAATAGTACTTAAAATGAAGCTCTAAGTTATTCTAGGGTGAAGAAGTAATATGGAAAAAACAAACAAAAGAATAGTTGAATGAAAGGCTTACCTACCTAAAAATCAGAACAGTTGTTGATCATAGACTTAGAGGCAAAAAGTAAATAAAGATCTAAATGTACTGCATTTAAATAAAAGCATTTCTATGTAAATGGTATATATTCAAGAAACTATCTAAAATTATATACAAATCTCTGTCAACTATAGTTATCCTAGTAAGGGAAACAACTTTCACATTAGCTTCAGGTACTGCTTACATTTTTTCCTTTTATAATGTGTTACTATTATTGAAAACAAATGGGAAAGCACTATGGTGAATTATTCTGCAAAAGCAGGGACCTCAGTTTATTTTTGGCCTTTTTGCTTCAGGCTTGGAAATCTTTCCAGAGATTCTCATTTTTGTATTTCTGTGGCAGGATAATCACTTTGAGACATTATGCTGTATATTAGTTTCTTTAAAAATAACATTGTTCTATCAAATATTAAAATTCTTTGGCTTTTCATGAATTTTTAGGCTATATTAGGATTTGGGTCATACTTTCTTTTTTTCAAAGGGAAAATCACTCTTTCCATCTTTTACAGTTAGAGCAAGAGGCATACTCCTCTTCAAATTGCTTTTTTATTTTTATTGTTGTGTTATAATATAGCCTTCTGTGTATAGCATTCAAATAACAGGGAAGTTTGCATGCATAATAATATAGTTTCATTTCAGGAGTTGGTGAGTAGTTCATAATACGAGAGTAGAAAATGGGGCAATTTGAATATTTTGGGAGGCTTCAATATATATTCACTCTGCATGCATATACATATCTATGTACAATTTTCATCACTCTTATTTATAAGCAAATAGCCAAACAGGCAATTATTTGTCTGTGGGCCAATATGATACAGTCAATGGTTTGGAAAATATAGCCTACTTAACTAACTCATTATTGTAAATAGAAAAAGCAAGTAAGGTAGATCAGCTATTTAAAACACAAGCCACCCAAGACAGTAGTTTTCTTAGCATCAAATTTAGGAGATATGTTTATACACAGATCTTCTTACTTTGTAATAGTTAAGAGAACATGGAATTATGACACATTTTGAGAAAAAGTATTTTAGAGTAAAATGTGGCCCAAGACCTTTCTATAAAAGAAGCCAGCAAATCAAAACCAACATATTCCTTATGATTTTACATTTTAATTCTTGGGAATATGTTAGTTGGGCTGCAGCTTCTAATGCAGTTTGTCACTTGAGTCACAAATGTGATAAACATAAACCTAAAGAGCCCTTATATTCGTGTCAGAGTCTCTGTTGAATTCAAGTATTTGAAATTACTCAAAAAAAGTATAAAGAGGAGACTGACACACTCGCTGGGTTGTTTGGGCGATTTAGGGACTGAGTGTGCGGCGGATGCAGCCAGCACTCCATCGACACCCATCCTGCTAAAACAGTGAATGAAAATGACTGATATACAATTTGCATCCCCCTTTCAGTCCATCAAGAGAACATTATTAAAAGCAGTCAGCCAAAACCCATTAGAACAGCACTCACATATGAAACAATGCCCAGGTCTGCCTGTTCTCCATTTTTATGCACTGCTATAGGACTATAAATATTCATCGTAATGTAACTGAAAATTATTGAAGTGAGGTAAAAGAGAAACAGGGAAGCCATTTGCTTCAATTCATAAACAGCATCTGTTGGGAAGTTATTCATAGATTGCTTCAGGGCCTGCTGAGCAGCAAGCCCACAGAAAAGGATACCATTGCAAGCAAATTGGCCAAACTTATGGAGATGCTAATAGACATGATTCCCCCACAGCCAGGCAGAATGACCAGGCACTGGGCTGTTTTATGTGTTCTTTTATCACCAGAATGCAGAGCAACCCTCCAGCCAAAGTTTCACACAGTTCAAATTAGAAGAGCAACCTCTAAGTGTCTTAAAGCCTAACTAGTTAGTGACTAGAGCAACTTAGAAGCATCAGCCAAAATCCAGGTGATAGAATGTGTTCACCGGCCCACACTTTAGGCACCTTTCAAATTCTGCCTGCACAACTCAGAAGATTAAAATGTCCCTAGTATACACTGTCCATCAAATATTAAATGTAAAAGAAACAAGTTTCTAGAAGATTGAAGCTAATTTGTTGTGTGTTTTCCCTAAAAGAAATTAAAGTGAATGCCTCCTTGTCTGGGCACATGTGGGAGTATGCCTCAATCTCCCTAAATTTTCACCTAAAAAAAATACTGGTGAACCTTGGAGTTCACTGGTACATATATTCTAATCTGAATTTTTGAATAATAAAGACCAATACTTTGATGTAAATTTCAGAGATTTTTTTTTTGTAGGGGGGCCTGCGTGGAGCCGGGAGGGGGACAGGGGAAGGGGGCGTTGGAGAGGAGGCTGGGGAGCGGGGGGCCCGGGAAGGGGAGGGGGCCTCTGGATCGCTCTCCCCACTAGCGCCGTCTCCCCACAGCCATCACTGCCCCAGACGCCGCCATGACACCCCACCGGAAGTGGGATCCTTTCCAAGGCCGGGGCAGAGGGAGAAGCAGCGAGAGAGAGAGAGAGAGAGAGAGAGAGAGAGAGAGAGAGAGAGAGATTAAGAGCCCGGCTGGGAAAGGGGAGGGGGAAGCGAGAGGGAAGGGGACCTGCCGGGCATGCCAATTTCAGAGATTTTTATAGGTGCTCTCTCTAGTATATAAAATAACCAATGATTCATAAGAGCAAAAGTAGCATTCACTAGCTGTTTCAGATATCTTTTCCCATCTGACTCAACCTTTCCTCAGTGCTTCCCCAAATTCCAAATTCTTTTCTGCCTGAAGGAAGGAAAAGCATTTCCTCCTGTCAGAGGCAGCCAGGGTGCTGCAGAAGCAACAGCTGGCCACAAGTGATGCTGCCTTTCTGTGGAGCAAGCCAAGTCATAGAAGTGGATCATTATGTTATTAGGTAAACATCCCAGTTCAGTAATTCTCTGGGATTTTTCTGTAAACTTATTTTATTTGATGAACATTGGGAGTTGGGAAATTGGAACTTTAATTTTAGTATAAGAATTATTCACTAACTAGGAACTTAGTGCTCTAAGCTTTACAACAGTATCTGGTCTCATTGGAGAGTTCATTTATTTTTTACCTAGATATTTATGATACAGAAACTTTGAATATTTGGTTTTTATCTTAAAACTAAAATGGGAACAAAATGTATTTATTTTTTAATATTGTTTTGAGGAGGACCACTACCCCTATCCCAAACAAAAAACAGCTCAGGCATTTCCTAACTGCCAAGTGAAGCTCTTTTGTTCCACAAAGACAAGGTCACCAGTACAAGTGATGACTGCTTCACCAAACACATTTGTCTGCCTCTGAGTGTGGCCTGAAACATCTGGCTGGGACAGAAAGTCACAGCTACCTTGTTCACTGCTGCAGACAGATCCCGAATGACATGATTTGGGGGAGGAAACACGCACCAATGTCCTGGGCACTTATTTTAATTCAAAAGGGAGACAAGGAAGTAATAACCTTGCTCTTAACGTAAATTTCAAGGAAAGAGCTAAATAAAATTCTCTACTCCATCCAGACCACAATTAATCTATACAAATACTGCTCAATTAAATTAGATTACAACTGTAAAGTGTTTGGCACCAGGGTCTGACACATGATAAGGCTTCCATTAAGTCTCAATGGCAATTAATAATAAATCATATTCTAAACTATTTGATGATATTTTGCATACATTTAAAATTCCAACAGAGAGGATGGCCTCAGTGCAAAGATCCCACCCAAAGTGGTATTTGTAAATACTTTAGGCATCATGTAATCTTTTTCATGTCTGGGGACATCTGATGTTTTGCTTCTGCACATGAATGACCTTGTTTGGGTATGTGCTTGGTTGGAGAGGACAAATAGAACATCACCAACTATGGAGATGTATGTGAAATACCTGTCACTTACCTCCTTTGTAGATACTATGTACCCAAAGAACCAATAACATTTAAATCTTTAAACAACTATCGATTAAGCAATGACATACTATTTTGTCTCAACATCCTTTGTGTAAGAATTGTAAGTTAATTTCTGCTTTGAGATTCATTTCAGGAAAATCATTGTCTTTATGGCTTAATATATCTGCTTTCTAAATTTGAAAATCACACTGACTCACTTGTTATTTTTCTTTTGCTATTTTAGCGACTTTTTAGCTATAACTAACTTTATCACTTTGGTGGAAAATATCCACTCCATTAATAAACAGAATGCTAAAACCATCAATCCCTCTGCCTTCTTTAGATGTTTTTGAGATCTTACCCAACCCAGTGTTTGAAAGTACCTTACTTTATCCAGGTATAAATAAGGGCATAAGTAGCATTTAGAAAAGAACATTTAAAAGAGAATGATGTGGCATAATGGTAGGTGTTATTCATGTTCAGAAAACTGGGATTCAAATCCTGCTTCCACTAGTTACTTGTCTCTTTTGTGTTTCCATATCCATGTTCCTTTCTTGTCTTCACCCTTGAACTTTGCCTGACTGAACTCCTCTTACTTAAGCCAAGTCATTAGTCAAAGCCTACAAGTTGCAGGTCCTTTTTCCATAGACAACTCATGTCAATATGACATGTGACCCTAGAGGGTCTCATCCAAGCAAAATGTTTTAGCACCTGGCACTGATGCTAGAAACAATGAGGAGTGAAAACCTTTTCTCAGTAAGCCTGGGGCTTTCTGGTAGCCATGCTGACACCCAACATTATTACCAGCACTGAAGGAAAAGGATCAAGAGATGAAGACACCTCTTTGTGTACTTGGATCCACTCATGCCTGCAATCATGCACCAAGAGACTTGCCAGTTATACTGAGCAATAAATTACTTTTCATGCTTCAGTTCCTTTTCCATCACTTGCTGCTAGAATTCTACTGTCTAACATACCTGCATTATGCTCAGTACTGGGCATTCAACAGTGACCTTGACACATGGAAACAATGAGTCATAATGATGTCTTTTCTTTTCAAAAACCCATCTTTATTTATTGATTTCATGAAGAGAAGAAAGAAAAGAGATACATTTGTTGTCCCACTTATTTATGCATTCATTGGTTGATTCTTGTATGAGCCCTGACAGGGGATCAAACTTGCAAATTTGGCATATCGGGATGACACTCGAACCAACTGAGCTATCAGGCCAGGGATATGAATCATAATAACTTCTCACAGTGAAAAAATACAGGGGGCTATGGAAGCATTCAACAGGAATACTTGGCCTAATTTCAAAGAGTTTAACAGGGAAAGACTTCTCACAGAAGACAACATCAGATAGATTACCTGTCACCTGTTCTTCAGGGATTAAATCAATTGAATTGTTTTCATTTCAAACTGAGAGTGGTGAGTCAATAATGTTGACACCTAGCCAAAGGTATTATCACTATAACACAAAAATTTAATTTTTCCTTAAAATTTCTACCCTGTAAAATGTCATCCCTTCATTCTATTTTAATAGCAAAATTTGCATTATTCATGATTATTGCCTTAAAAAGATAGATTATCACAGCTGTTCAGCTATCATATATATAGTTTCCAACCCCACCACCCACTCTCAATCAGAATTTTGGCCATAGCACCAGTTGGTACTGAGAGAGAACACATAAACGTTAAATACAATCTGTGGTAAAGAAAAAAAATTCAGCAACTGACATGCTATAAAATTGTAACTGGGAAAACAAAAATACCTCATCCAAGTGCCCATTTTTTAAGTGATATATGCTAACACAGCAATTCATTGATAGGTTTTGTAAACCCATCAAAAAGTTGATTGAATTGACTCAATAAAATCTTCCTTTTATGACTCTTTTACTGAAAAAATAGTCTAATTGGTCAGGCTTTGAGTAGTAGATTGGATTTCAGTAACCAATAAAGGACAACATGAATTTCCATGCATTTTATATATATATATATATATATATATATATATATATATAATATCTCAAAGTTCAAATATCTCAAAGAGTGTTTCACCATAATTCTCTGTTTTAGATTTTAAAAAAATTTGTACTTTTTTATTCTGAAGTCTCTTTTTATAAGGGTGTTTGGAAGGACAGCTTGATAATATTGTATTGTGGATTTATATATATATACATATATATATGCACATGAATTACATACTAGAAATTAAAAGAACTAAAAATTTTCAACCCTTATCAAAAAATTTCAAATGAAAGACCAATATTAGATTGCTCAATATCTGGTCTTAGAAGACTTCCCCAATCCATTTGTCTTCTGGAAGTTAAGCATGAAAGATTTTCTGAGGAATTATACTTCAAAAGAGCCACAATACAATATTGTCAAGCTGTCCTTCCAAACACCCTTATAAAAAGAGACTTCAGAATAAAAAAGTACAAATTTTTTTAAAATCTAAAACAGAGAATTATGGTGAAACACTCTTTGAGATATTTGAACTTGAAGAAATATTTGGAAATGAATCCACAAGGGTAGGGTTGATCAGATGTGGTAGCCTGCCTCCAAAAGCATCCCCAGCAATTCCTGCCTCCCAATATTTATGTCCTGAGTGGCCAGTCCCTTCCCACCATGAATAAGACGGCATGTGAAACCAACAGGATACAAAAATGAAGCAGTGTGACTTCTGAGGTCAGTACAGGTGCTATGGCTTCTGCCTTTTCTTGAATTAGACATTCAAGGGAAAGTTAATTCCCATACTATGAGAACACACAATCAGCCCTCTGAAGAAGGCCAAATGGAAAGGACCTGAGGCTTTTCACCTATAACTACTACCAACTTGCCAGCCATGTGAGTAAATCACACTGGAAGCAGCTCCTCCAGACTAAGTCAAGCCCACCAACAGTCACAGCACTGGCCAAAGGTTTGCTAATGTCTTCATGAGACACTTAGGCCAAAATTTCTCAGTTAGGCTACTCCTACATTCCAGATCTACCATGAGACAATAAATTATCTACTACTCTAACCACTGCTGTGGTTTGGGATAATTTGTTATGTAATGAAAGATAACTAATTCACTAGACAAATGACCTATTTCTTTCTTCATTCTCTAAATTGTACAGCTATTATTTATTTAATAATAGAGTGAATATTATTTTAAATATCTATCAATACTGATTATTATTAAGATACAAAGCCCATAATATTACTTCTTTGGTCTATACATGTAATGCTTGGGGTTTGACAGAATCCTAAGACTGATGGCAATTATATCTCCATTCAGAACATATCCAGTTCCAGGGCACTTTGACGTGGTACAAATAGCCACATCTATCCATATGCCTAAAATATCTCTCTGCACCTTAGCCTTCAAAGAATCATAAAGTTGCAAACCTGGTAAAAGATCATGAATATCCTCAACTTCAACTCCTCTTCAACACTTCAGCTATTAAGTTCTTCATGCTAAGCCTGAATGCCTTCAGTGACAGAAACTCATTACTCATCAGAATTCATTCAAAAATTCAAACAAATGTATTCAAGCAAAATCGCTCTCTTTCTCGCTCTCTCATTCCAAATATCGACCTTAGACACTAGGAAAGTCCTATCTCACTCTGGACAATCTTTCAGATATCTGAAGAAAACATTATCTTCCATGTGAACTCTCCCTTCTATAGAATACAGTATCCAGCTCCAACTATGCCTTAAAAGACACAATTGAACCCAAGACCCTGATGCTTTCCTCTGAGCTAGCCCC
This sequence comes from Saccopteryx bilineata, assembly GCF_036850765.1. Classification (NCBI taxonomy): domain Eukaryota; kingdom Metazoa; phylum Chordata; class Mammalia; order Chiroptera; family Emballonuridae; genus Saccopteryx; species Saccopteryx bilineata. The sequence goes on from NC_089499.1 coordinate 70,036,531, forward strand.
GGTTTCTCTATAATCATAGAACTAGCAGCCTACAGGTCTGTGGACTTTTTGTTTCCTTCTGTTTTAGAGATTTGGTTTGAATACTTTTAGATGTAGTATGCTTTCTTCAGTTCCCACAAACCCCACAACTCCTTTCTGTCTTAAAGCTTGGCTCCCTTCATCTGTTTATGACTTATCTGGTCCCTGGCTCCCAGAACACAACAAGATTGCTGACTCTGAATGGGACTGCTGCTGCTCCTATACTACAGACCACAGGTGGTGTTGATTCGGAAAGCTTCTTATGATTGTTACTGGGACAAAATCAGGTCTTCATCACCTTCTTACCTTATTGTTAAGCATATCAAATTAACAAGTATCTATTAAGTATCTCTGGCACATCTCAAACCAGGAGTTGTGTTGAATACAGAAGGTAGGAGCTATGCCTCTCATTCATTCTGATGCCTCTGCCTGGACTGAGCACATAATGATCACACTACACCTGAAACAAAGGGAGGAAAGCAAGCAGACCTGCTACTTTAACTAGAAGAGAAAATCCTAACTGCACAATACAAGGCACAAATGCCTGGGAAACTTAAGCAAGGAAAGATGTCTACCTCTTGGAATGGGCAAAGTGGGAACACAGAAGGAAGTGCATCCTCACTGGATAGTCGTCAGTCTGCTCAGTACAGCCCATGAGCCGTGTTGGAGAAAGATAACTTGGGTAAGCTTAATCAGCACCTGGCAATAGCTAATTCTGCTTTTGCTCCTGTGTTGGCAACCTAAGGACTAGAAGTGTTTGTTGCTGTTTACTGTGTGATTTAGTGATGATACAGATTTGGGGGAGTTAAATCTAAGATCTCTTTACCATTTTATTAAGGAAAAAGTTATAGTAGGTCAAAAATGTAGGCGGTGTGTTGTTCTCAATGAGGAATATTAACAGAAAATAAACAGTCCCCAGTTTATCTCATGAGGTCAAGCTTTATTGTTTTGTTTCATAGACCACACATCCTCGCAAGCCTCAAGTAGAATAATTGCTTCATTAAATATCAGCCAAAGGTGGGGGGGCAGGAGCCCACAATGGCTCTCGATTTCATTCCAGTGACAACTAAAAAGCCATTAAACTGCACTTCAAGTCTTTGAAGTGTTAAGAAGTTCAGCCAGAAAACAGTATATGGACATATATCCAGTTTAAGAGCTAATGCAGTTCTGTGTCTAGTTGAGAAGAACATTCTCAGTGTGAAAGTGTGGTGCTGGCAGCTTTAAAGACCCAGAGTACAATAGCAAGCCTTTCAGAACAAGTTAAAAGGAATGTGGAAATCATAACCTCTTTTCACTTCAGAGTCAGTATCCAACTGGACGGATTAGACACGCTCGAGCGGAGGTATAGATTATTGGTTAACAGTAAGCTTTCTCTGAGGTCAGAGAGACCTCAGTTTTCCTCTTGCTCTGAAGCTTGTGTTGTCTTGGCTCAAAACTAACTTCTGTGACACTCAATTTTCTCATCTAAATATGCATGTAATAGTAGTACTTACTTCGTAAGGTTCTCTGAAAGATTAAATGAGTGATATGTGGTAATCGCTATAACTCTAAGCCACTATTTATTGAGAGCTTACTCTATAACAAGCTCAGAGCTAAATGGTAATTTTCTTTTTTAATTTTAACAATGGTATTCCCTTTACCACTGTATAGAGAATACTGCAGAATAAGCAAATCTGAGCAAGAATGATCTTCAATTCCATGACAGGTTGACTATGAAGTATCAGCAGGGCATAGCAGGAGCAAGCATGTTCTCTACCTTGACCTCTACATCTCTGAATAACATCCTTAGGTCTTTCTTACATAAAGCCATTCTAAAATTTTAACTTTTTTCCATCTGTCAGAAACCACATCAAGTAAGAAGTTCATATTCTAGACAAAACCTGACAATATTGTATATAGAGGCTCAAGGTCTTTGCCTCAGGTTGCATCTTAAATAGCAACTATGTTATATAAGCAGTGCTCATTGTCATCTAAGACCTCTATTTTTTCTCCTCATGAGTAGATTTTAATCCAGATGATTCTGAGTCAAATTGCAAGTGAATATCCACTTAAATTAAATGAAGCAGAGAATTTACTGTTTGATCTAACTTGAAATAGCTATGATAGAAGAGCTTCAAGAAAGAAAGAATTCAGATACTCAAACACCATCACGACTCAATTTCTCTATATTAGAGTCATCTCCTTTGGGTAGATTCTTGCCTCTGGATAATAGTCAATGCAGCAGCCTTAGCTTAAGGATGGCTTCTGTCTACAACAGTTAGACCCCAAGATTCCAAGATGGAGTGTCTTTGCCAATTTTGTGTTTTGTGCTTTATCTCTGAGTCACGCACTATGACCAGAAAAATTGTCTTGTTTTTTGGCCTGGGCTGGTTACATGGCCAACCCTGGTGATGAAACAGTAGTCCCAATTGAATGCTGTTAGGAAGAAAAAAGGGAGAGATAGATGTGGATCAAGCAAATTAACAGATGTCTACTAAAATTACTTTTATGAGAATACAGAGAATGTTACTATGGAAAAAACCCAAATATAAATTCAAAGTTCTTCAAGATACATTATTATTGTTTTTCAGAGAACAGGCAACTGTCCAACTTTTAAACACTTCTGCAGAGTACATAAGGTCAGAGTTCTGCAGACTCTTGTCTCTCTTCATAGACTTACAAATACTAAATCAAGCATTTACAGTTACATCTTAATGACCAGTTTTATGCAGTCAAATTAGCCATTCAATTGATTTGATTCAGTGAGAAAGACTACTCCAAATATCAAATTGACCTTTCTAGTCTAAGATTTTTTAAAGTCCTAGATCATGTTCCCTTCATTCTCATATACAATTTTCTTATTCATATTTTCTTCTGCTTTCTTCTTTTATACTCTTCTTATATACACCCTCATTCATATATATGTTCTCATATCAGACCCTTGAATTCAACTTAACATTCTCCTTTATTTTCTGAGTAAATTAAATCTCTTGATTAAATTCTATTCTACTCTGTTTGTCCAACAAATATTTGCATTATTGGCACTGTTTTAGGCACTTGAGTCAAAGCTAAGATTCAAAGAGTCAAAGTCAAGTAAGATTCCTGTCTCATGAAATTCACAGTTTGGTGGGGTAGACAGACAGTTGTAACAGTTATTTGTACTTCCTTGCCTGCTCCTATCTACCATGACCTATGCTCATCATAAATTATGGATAGTTTTCAAAGCATATGATCTGATTTAATCTTCCTAACTCATTGTGAGAGATAGAGCAAGTTCCACAGACCCCATTTTACAGATATCACTGAACAAAGAGGTCAAGTGAGAGCAATAATCTAACCACTCTATAAAATCTACTATAATATGCCTGTTATATATCAATAAGTATCTACCTATAACATACTTTTAAAGCAATGATATTGACCTGGGCATTATCTTTATAGGTTTAGAGAAGGACATCAATACATAAAATGGCCACTAAAAAAGACATGTGAAGTCAAACAGCAAATTAGTAATGGACCCAAAATAATTTTCAGCATTACTGACTTGAGTCCATTTACATATGCTGTGACTACTCCCCATAAATGATTACCTGATCAAACCCCTAAAAGGATTAGGCACCACCAACAAAAATTATCCTCTGGGTATGCAACATAATTGAAAGACAAGATAACCTGGACTTGTTATCTTTGAATATATGTATCCTGATTTATTGATGTCGCCCGTTAAAAAAATAAAATTAAAAAAAAAAATTATCCTCATGTCAGTGCCTGCACTGCAGGACAGGCCTATAAAAGAATCCTATAATTTCTAATTGAGACAATGCTGCTATTTCACATGAGACTCCACTGATATCACCTCTTCCAACCACCTCTACTGTTCAACACTGTAGTGATTGTCTTCATGAATGCAGTATGTTAGCATGGCAAAGGAGGACAGAAAAAGATTTGCCCAGATAAAAAGTATCAACTTATGGATAATTTAGGATAATATAAACAAATGAGAGCAACACAAATAGTCATTTGTATGTATACACAAATGAGAGACAGTATTCAGAATAGATAAGAATTTCTATAAATAGTGGTAAGTTAGAAAAAAAATGAGGCAATGATAGGAGTAGGCAAAGGCAAACTCAATAGTCAAAAAAAAAAAAGCTAGTAACCAATGTACTGCAAATTAAAGTAACAATAGAATACCATTTCATACTTCTTAAATAAGGGGAAAATGTCATAAAATAGAGTGTTCATAGAAAGAAAAGTGTTAAAGTTGTGTATGCTCCTGGAAGGAACCAAGCTACTGTGTCCACTTTTGAGAACAACTTGGCATCATACCAGTAATTTTTAAAAAGAATATAATCTACAACACAAGTCCATTTCTAAGTATACACCCTATCAAAATTCTTGCACTGGTGTCCCAGAAGACCCTTTAAGAATGTATATAGCAGCATTCATAAAATTGTATAGTAAACAAAAATATCCATCAATACTAAAAGAGATAATTAAGGTGGAATGTAGAAAAATTTTAAATGAAAAAGTTATACCAATGTGCTTCAATATGGACAGATATAAAAAACATAATACTAAGTAAAAAATGCACACTGTAGCCTGACCTGTGGTGGCGCAGTGGATAAGGTGTCAATATGGAATGCTGAGGTTGCTGGTTCAAGACCCCTGGCTTGTCTGATCAAGGCACATATAAGAAGCAAAGGTAAATTAGTGCTTTCCATTCCTCCTTCTTCCTGCCTTCATCTTTCTATCTCTTCTCTCTAAATCAATAAAATGAAATCTAAAAAATATATATATATATATAAAAAATGCACACTGTAGATGGTTACATATGGTACATTACAATGTCTAAATAGTTAAATACTCAAACAATAGTATGTGTATATATTTATATATTTAAACATATATATATATTATACATAAGTAAAATTTTCTAGAAAATAGAAAAGTATTTTCTAGAAAAAAAAACAAAAACAAAACATAACCTCCCTAACTCAGGAATAGGTGGGAGAAGAAATGGGAATAGGGAGGATAAAGGCAGGGTCAATATTACACAGTATGTTTTGTTTCTTTTTCATTAAAAATATGAACAAAACAAAAGAAGTAATTTTATTGTGACAATCTCAGTGTTTGTTATATAATTTTTTATATTTTACATTTTTTGTATTTCTTAAAATAAAAAAATACCTCTCTATGCTTGCAATTTCCTGTCTGTTCCTCTTCACTTTCTCTCCTGCCTGGTTTGGATTGGCAGGAGAGAATCCTAATAAAGAAACAGGCTCTGGAATCAGAACCACTTCAGTTCCAATGGAAGCCTGGCTGTGTGTGCCTGGGCAAGCCACTTCAACTGTTCGCTGCCATAATTTCCTCCTGTGTAAAGGGGGAAAATAATAATATCTAGAGTGTTGGAGGAGACAGTGATGACTAGTGATAAGGAAACAGGCTGGTTGGTGACTGTACCCCAGGATCCCAGTGCTGAGCCAGAGACCTCACCTGCCTGACAGTGCCACATGGGCTTCCAGTCCAGAAGAGAGGTCATCGCTCACTTATCCCTGAATCTTCCAAGCTACCCTATTCAGAGTAGCTGCTCAATCAGTACTTAACTGAAAAAGTACTATTCAAATAACCATGTCAGGCAACAATAGGATCTCCAAAGAAAGAAATCACTAATATAAACATTTTAACAATATCTTTCTTTTATTTTCTTCACTCGTTTATTGGATAAATATTCACTAAATACTAATACATTCTAATGCTACTCAAAGTGCAGTCTATAAACCAGCAAAACTGGGGCCCCATCCCAGCCCTAGAGTCTGCATTTTATCAAGGTCCCAGGTGATATATATTCAATTTAAAGTTTAAGAAGCACAGGTATAGAAGCCAGTGTAAACCCAAAGGAATACATAATGTGTGTGTGTTTTTTTTTAATGGACTGCCTGAGTTCAAATTCTGGTTCTATCATTCCTAACAGTTGGACCTTTTCTCAAGTCTTTTGACTTCCCTGAGTCTGTTTCTTCATCTAAAAATGGGAATGTCAACATATATCTCTCACAGGGTCATTTTAGAAATTAAAAAACTGACAGAGTCCAAGATGGCAATGGAGTAGACAAACGTTCCAACTGCCACGTCCCAGGACCAAATTGGATTACAACTTAATTTAAGAACAATCAGCTTGAAAACCAACTTTGGACTAAACAAAGAGGAGTCTATAAACAAGGATCACAGACCTATAAACAAGGATCACAGAATAAGCCACACTGAGACTGGTAGGAAGGGCGGAGTCATGGAAAGGCCTGCCTTTCTCCCAGGAGCGAACGACAGCTGAGGGTCCAGTGGGACTGTCACTGCAGGGAGGGTAACCAGAGAGTTGTAGGTCCTCAGCCTCAGGTCAGGAGCCCCAGCCTAGAGCCACAGAGCCTAGAATAGGCACCTAGACAGCATTTGGTGGTGAAAAGAACAGGGTTTCTGTTTGCGAGAAAGAGAGAGCTCTCGGAGACGCAGGCTCCATCTTAAAGGGCCCATGCAAAAAATCTCATTAACAGCCACTTACCCAGGGCTCCGGTGGAGGGAGAGCTGAGAGGACTAGAGTTGTGTGAGAAGAGTATAAGTTGGAGAACCAGGGAGAGACACTGTGGAGGACAGTCACTGGAACTCCTGTGCTGAGTTATTCTCCAATACTGCATTTGCTATCTTTCTTGGGTGTAGCAGTCCCCTCTGAGCAGCATCAGCCTGGGGAAAAGCAACTGCACTTCCCTTGGGAGTTTTGCAAGCCCCAGTCAAGGAGACTGGGTCATACTGGGCCAGGAAACAGAGGGCATGTCAGTGACTCAGTGTTCTGGTGTTGAGGCCAGAGCTTTCCCTCACATGCCCCCAAATCTATGACTGGTGTTTCTACCCTACTGAAGATTCAGTAGAAACTGCCCAGACTGCAGACAGACCACACTTCTGGGTCTCAGAGGCCACATCCACCAGACTCCTGGGGCCACACCTTATTGAGGTCTGTGTAAAAAGTCTGGATAGACTGACACATAGGGCTGAGAGGCAGAGCCACACCCACCACCCATCCTACTCCCCGAATTGCCACAGGCTCTAGACTCTACTGGAGGCTTTTTGAGTAGCCTAGCCCAACAAGCAGCCAGCAGCCAGAGGCTACAGGAGGCGGGACTTAGAGAATCTTCCTCTAGGCCCAGTATGGGTAAAAGCCAACTTAGGTGGTCAGCTTGGTATTTCCATGTGCACCTGGGCCCAGCAGAGGCAGCCACAAACTCTAGATTGCTTGTACCTTCAAGAAGATTGCTGAGGGCCAGTCATGGGCAGTGTGTCCCACTGGTCTGTGCCAGGTTTCTACCAGGGAGGCCAAGGCTGACATATCCAGTGGCTAGATGTGAAGAACATCAGTTCAGGATCTAACAACCCTTGCTAGAGTGATATCCTAAGAAAGGACTCCTCACACCTGGCCCAGCTGAGGTGAGTTCTACTCTCTGTGATCAGCACCAGCACAGCAGCTCATGTGCACTGAACAAGGTGGAGCTACATAGCCAGTCAGCCTAGGTGCTGGATATCTTTCCCTGCTGGGCTAGATTCCACAGGAAAAAGGGAGAGAGGGTTTGAGCATGGATATTTAAAGTGTGGGTTCCACCTGACCTATGGAGGCACAGTGTCAACCTGGGATGCTGAGATCACTGGTTAAACCCTGGCCTTGCCCTGTCAAGGCACATATACTTTCTATCCCTGCTTTCCCTCCTTCTGTCTCTCTCCTCTCTCTAAAATCAATAAATAAAATCTTTAAATTTTTTTTAAAAAGTGCGGGTCCCTATAAGCTTATTGTTGGATCTGGTTGAGGGGCTTAGCCACCTTCTTGGGGGGCACAGTCAGCCTCAGGAGAGGACTCTCTCAGTTTTCTTCCCTGAGACCAGAGTCTCACCAGCTATAAGAACTTCTCCAGAGGAAACTATCAGCCCCACTCAATTTGAACTTCCTTCTCACCTTGTTTGGGAGAAATAAAATTTAAGTATCCAGCAGTGGCTGAGGGATTAGCTCTGGAGTAGGACCCACATTCCATGGACTGAGCTCCTGACCAAGAGACCCCTGAAGTAGGGCATTCCATTAAAATCATATTCTCAACCTCACCTGCCCTAATCCACTAAGCTTGCAACCTGTAGAAGGGTTGATTTGGTGAGACCAGTCTGAGCCCACACTACAGTCTTTCTACAGGACACTCTGTGAGAAGACCAGGAAGCTGCAAGAGAGGTGGACTAGCTGAAAAATGGAAGCAAATCTTATGGAGCTCCTGTCATTTCTAAGAAGGAGGAAGCTGATCCTTATACACAGGCTGGCACCTCCCACACTACCCAGGCACAGAAAATGCTGACACAAACAATGAAAAGAGCAGTAGCTCCAGTCTGGTAGTCCACAGCAGGTTACAAACAGCAGCTGATGCAAGTTAGAAAGATCTAGAACCAACACAACTGGTAGTGGATGGCAGACAGCACCAGACCTAGGCTCAGCACACTACACAACCAGCATACACAAAGGAGTCCAGCAAGCATCAGACACTGTAGAGAATAAATATGCACAACAGGACAGACCCTTCAGAGTGTCTGAAACACATAAAAGGTTGATCTTTAGAGCCAGTCGGCCTGAAGGGATAACTGTATCCATGAAAGGACCAACTGTATTCAATACTCACATACAACAAGCAAAAAAATAGTACCCTCAAGAAGCATTTCTAGAATAAGGAAAACAGATGGCCAGAGCCCATATTCTTCATAAAGACACCACAAAAAGTTCAAAGTCAGACAGCACTACCTAATACACAGACAAATGTGCAGGCAAAGAAATATGACCTGAATGAATCAACAAGAGAAATCTCCAGAAAAATAAATAAATGAAATGGAAGTAACCAAACTACCAGATGTAGAGATTAAAATAATGATTTTTAGGATGCTCAAGAATCTTAGAATAACAATGATTGGTCATAATGAGAACATAAATAAAGAGATAACAAGCATCAAAAATGATACTGAAATTATAAAAAAGAACCAGTAAGAAATGACAAATACATAATAGAAATGAAGGCTGTACTAGCAGGAATCAATAGCAGGCTGCATGAAGCAGAGGATTGAATTAGCAATTTAGAAGACAAGATAAACATAAGCACAGAAGTAGAGCAACAAAACAAAAAAAAAGTGCAAAAAGGCTGAGGAAACTAAGAGACCTCTGTGAAAACATGAAGAGAAACAATATCCACATCATAGGGGTTCCTGAAGAAGAAGGGAACAAACAAGAGATAGAGAACTTGTTTGAAGAAATCATAACTGAAAATTTCCCTAAAAAAAAGAGTCACACAAGATCAAGAAACACAGAGAGTCTCATTAAAGAGGAACCCAAGGAGGCCTACACCAAGACACATCATAATTAAAATGTCAAAGATAAGAGACAAAGAAAGAATACTAAAAGCTGCAAGAGAAAGGCAGTTAATTACCTAGAGAGGAGCCCCCATAAAGATGACATCTGACTTCTCAGCAGAAACACTTGAGGCCAGAAAGAATTGTCAAAATATATTCAAAGTGATGCAAAAGGAAAACCTACAACAAAATCTTATTTATCCAGCAAGGCTATTGTTTAAAATTGCAAGAGATATAAAAAGCTTCCCAGACAAAAAGACACACAAGGGATTTATTACAACCAAACCAGTACTGCAAGAAATGTTAGGGGGGCCTGCTGTAAAAAGCACAAACAAAAAAAAAAGAAATTGAGAAAAAGTAAATTGTGGATTGAAAGAATAAAATGGTGATAAATAAATATATATCAATAATAACCTTAAATGTAAATGGATTAAATACTTCAATCAAAAGACATAGGGTAGCTGCATGAATAAAAAAGCAGGACCCGTACATATACTGTATACAAGAGACCCACCTCAGAACAAAAGATTATGTGTGAAGGGATGAAAAATAGTATTTCTTGAAAATGGAAACAAACAAACAAAAAGATGGGGTAGCAATACTTATATCTGACAAAATAGCCTTTAAAACAAAAGCTATAGTAAGGTATAAAGAAAGTCACTACATAGTAATAAAGGGAGCAATCCAACAGGAGAATATATGTAGCCATTGTAAATATTTATGCACCTAATATAGGAGCACTTAAATATATAAAGCAGATTTTGATCGACATAAAGAGTCAAATTGACAGCAATATTATATCAGTAGGTCATTTTAATACCCCACTAACATCACTGGACAGATCCTCTAGATAAAAAATTAACAAAGAATCAATGACCTTAAATGACACATTAGATCAGCTGGATTTAAATGACATCTTCAGAACCTTTACCCAAAGCACCAGAATATATATTCTTTTCAGGTGCTCATGGTACATTCTCTAGGATAGACCACAGGTTAAGACACAAAATAAGTCTCAATAAACTTAAGAAGACTGAAATCATATCAAGCATCTTTTCTGATCACAATGGCTTGAAACTAGAAATCAACTTCAATACAAAAACTGAAAAACATTCAAACACTTGGAGACTAAATAGCATGCTATTAAATAGTGAATGGGTTAATAACAAGATCAAGGAAGAAATAAAAAATTTTCTTGAAACAAATGAAAATGAGCATACACAACTCAAAATTTATGGGGCACAGCAAGAACTATATAGAAAACGGACAACAGATAAAGCCCAGAGAAGTAGAAGGAAAGGAATAATAAATATCAAAACACAAATAAATAACATAGAGGCTAAAAAAAACAATATAAAAGATCAATAAAACCAAGAAGTGGTTCTTTGAAAAGGTAAACAAAATTGTTGAATCTTACAACAGACTCACCAAGATAAAAAGAGAAGGGACTCATATGAATAAAATTGGAAATAAAAGTGGAGAAGTAACAACTGACACTGCAGAAATACAAAGGATTATAAGAAATTACTATGAAGATCTACATGCCAAAAAATTGGACAACCTAGGTGAAATGAATAAATTTTTAGAATCATACAATCTTCCAGAACTCAATCTGGAACAATCAGAAAACCTAAACAGACTGATTATAACAAATGAAATTGAAACAGTTATCAAAGTACTTCCAGCAAACAAAAATCCTGGACCAGATGGCTTCACAGACAAATTTTACCAAACATTCAAAGAAGTACTAACACCTATCCTTCTCAAGTTATTTCAAAAAAAATTCTGAGGAGGGAAGACTTTCAAACTCTTTTTATGAGGCAAGCATTATACTTATTTCAAAACCAGGTAGGCCCTGGCCGGTTGGCTCAGTGGTAGAACATCAGCCTGGTGTGCAGAAGTCCCGGGTTCAACTCCTGGCCAGGGCACACAGGAGAAGCGCCCATCTGCTTCTCCACCCCTCCCCCTCTCCTTCCTCTCTGTCTCTCTCTTCCCCTCCCGCAACCGAGGCTCCATTGGAGCAAAGATGGCCCGGGCGCTGGGGATGGCTCCTTGGCCTCTGCCCCAGGCACTAAAGTGGCTCTGGTCGCAACAGAGCGATGCCCCAGAGGGGCAGAGCATCGCCCCCTGGTGGGCAGAGCGTCGCCCCTGATGGGTGTGCCAGGTGGATCCCGGTCAGGCGCATGTGGGAGTCTGACTGTCTCTCCCCCTTTCCAGCTTCAGAAAAAAACAAAACAAAAAAAACAGGTAAAGACAATACAAAGAAAGAAAACTACAGGCCAATATCCCTGATGCACATAGATGCTAAAATTCTCAACAAAATATTAGCAAACTATATCTAACAATACATCAAAAAGATCATACATTATGATTAAGTGGGATTTACTCCAGGGAGGCAAGGCTGGTACAATATTCGCAAATCAATTAATGTGATTCATCACATAAACAAAAGGAAGGAGAAAAACCACATAATAATTTCAATAGATGCAGAAAAAGCATTTGATAAAATCCAGCACCCATTCATGATCAAAACTCTCAACAAAGTGGGAATACAGGGAACATACCTCAACATGATAAAGGCCATCTAGGACAAACCCACAGCCAACATCATACTCAATGGGCAAAAATTAAAAGCAATCCCCTTAATATCAAGAACAGGGTTGCCACCTTTCACCACTCTTATTCAACATAGTACTGGAATCCTAGTCACAGCAATCAGAAAAGAAGAAACAAAAGGCATTCAAATTGGAATAGAAGAAGTAAGACTATCATTATTTGCTGATGACATGATACTGTACATAGAAAACCTTAAAGTCTCAGTCAAAAAACTACTAGACCTAATAAATGAATTGAGCAAGGTGGCAGGATATAAAATTAATATTCATAAATCAGTGGTATTTTTATACAACAATAAACTGAAAAAGAAATTAAGGAAACAATCCCCTTCACTATTGCAACAAAAAGAATAATGTACCTAAGAGTATGTTTAACCCCAGATAAAAGACTTGTACTCAGAAAATTATAAGACATTAAAAAAAGAATTAAGGAAGATACAAACAAGTGGAAGCATATACGATATTTATGGATAGAAAGAATAAACATCATCAAAATGCCTATACTACCCAAAGCAATCTATAAATTCAATGCAATTTCTATTAAAATACCAATGGCATATTTCAAAAATATAGAACAAATATTCCAAAAATCTATACAGAACCAAAAAAAAACCCAAAACATGGATTGCCTCAGCAATCTTGAAAATGAAGAATAAAGTGAGAGGTATTACACTTCCTGATATCAAGTTATACTACAAGGCCATTGTAATCAAAACAGTTTGGTACTGGCATAAGAACAGGCATACAGATCAATGGAACAGAACAGAGAACCCAGAAATAAATCCTCACCTTTATGGACAATTGATATTTGACAAAGGAGGTAAGAGCATACAATGAAGTAAAGACAGACCCTTTAATAAATGGTGTTGGGAAAATTGGACAGATACATGCAACAACATGAAACTAGACCACCAACGCACACCATTCACAAAAATAAATTCAAAATGGATAAAAGACTTTAATGTGAGTCAGAAAATCGTAATTATCTTGGAAGAAAACATAGGCAATAAGCTCTCCGATATCTCTTGTAGCATTATTTTGGCTGACACATCTCCACTGGCAAGTGAAATAAAGGACAAAATAAATAAATGTGACTATATCAAACTAAAAAGCTATTGCACAGCAAAAGATATCATTAACAAAATAAAAAAACAACCCACACAATGGGAGAACATATTCACCAACACATCTGATGAGGGGTTAATGACAAAAATTTATAAAGAACTTCTGAAATTCAACACCAGGAAGGTAAACAATCCAATTAAAAATGAGCAAAGAAAATGAATAGACACTTCTCCAAAGAGGACATACAGATGGCCAATAAGCATATGAAAAAATGTTCAAAGTCACTAATCATCAAAGAAATGCAAATTGAAACCACAATAAGACACCACCTCACACCTGTCAGAATGGCACTCATTAACAAGTGAACACACCATAAGTGCTGAGGAGGACGTGGAGAAAAGGAACCCTCCTGCACTGCTGGTGGGAATGCAGACTGGTGCAGCCACTGTGGAAAACAATGTAGCATTTCCTCAAAAAATTAAAAAGGAATTGCCTTTTGACCCAGCTATCTCACTTTTAGGAATATATCCTAAGAATATTCCTAAATCAGTGATTCAAAAGAAGGTATGCACCCTCATGTTTATGGCAGCATTGTTTACAACAGCCAAGATCTGGAAACAGCCCAAGTGTCTGTCAGTGGACACGTAGATTAAAAAGCAGTGGTACATATACACAATGGAATGCTACACTGCCGTGAAAGAGAAGGAAATCTTACCTTTTGCGAAGGCATGGATGAACCTGGAGATTATTATGCTATGTGAAATAAGCCAAGCAGAGAAAGAAAAGTATTGATATCATATGATTTCACTTATATGTGGAATCTAACAAACAAAGTGAACTGAGGAATGGAATAGAGGCAGAGGTGAGGTTACAGGGAGCAGAGGGACAGCTGTCAGAGGGAAGGAGGATGTGGTGATGGGATCAGAGAAGGTGAAGGGATTAGTGAAATTATATATACATAACACAGAGATGCAGATAACAGGACAGAATATCCCAGAGGGGGAGGGAGTTAGGGGGGTGGGGTGCAAAGGGGGTGTAATGTGGGGCACGAAGGTGGGGAGTGAGGGTTTTATATTGAAAGGAATACTTGAATCTATGGTAACAAAATAAATTAAAATTAATAAAAATTTAAAAAAAAGAAATAAGAAATTGCCTTCCCAGAAGTGCTTACTGCAGCCATGAGACCTCTCAATGGTGTTAGTTTTTGTTACTAATATTACAATCTGAAAGAGAAAAAAAAATTATCCAAAGAAAACACCAAAGGAGAAGTGAAAAGAGCTTGGCTAGTAGGAGAAAAGATAGAAGCCAAGAGGAAGATACTGAGGTGCAGCAGTGAGAAAGCAGGGCAGGGGGAAGAAGTAAAAAAAAAAGAAAAAGAGTTCACTATGCAGTAATCCTGAAATAGATTTACAGCTACATCCTAAATAGATTTACAGCTACATCCTATGCTCACCCCTGCTCCAGAACTTAATTCAACTGGACTTCTCTTCTTTGTTTCTAAAAAACAAGTTTTTGTTGGTTGTAGTGGTTTGTTTTGGTGCTCTATATTTCCTGCTCTAATTTAAATGCTTCCTGGAAATTTTAGATAGTGTAGATTCTTTGCTCATGCTGGAGTATTCTGCCTAATCCTTTCAGCACCAGACGTCTAACTGAGGCATTGAACGCACATTCTTCTCCAGGGCCGTCTCCCACTGTGTTTGCTCTGCTCGGTGTGCGGTGTTCCGGTTCCTAACAGGGTGTAAGCCGCACATTCTCTCACCTGGACCATCTTCCGTTCTTTGTCCGGAATTGGACCCTACTATACAACATAGCAAAAAGAGATTTAAGATGGTAATTCTGATGTTGTCACATTGCTTAAAACTTTTCATAGCTACCGGCAAGGCCAGTGGTCGCCGCCATGGCCATGCAGATGCAGGTTCAGAGTGGATTAGGGTAGACAGTAAAAGAACTGTGGAGCCAGAAAATGGTGGGCTAGTTCGTTTATTAAAGTCTCATATGACAAAGGAGCAAACAGGCAGGGAAGACAGCCTCTCACTGTCTTTCCTCTCGCTCAGAGCTCCAGCCCAGACTCCCTCAGGATCTGCAGACTCACAGCCCCCCACTAGCCTAAGCAGAGCTCCCAAGCCCCTCAGCACTCCCCAGCCAAACAGGCCTGGTGAAAATACCCCCTCTCTAGCAAACAACAGCAAATAAATTCCCCTCCCAAGCAGGAAATCAATCTGCAATTTTCAATCTGCTGCTCTGAGGACAAGCACTGCAGCCTTTCATAGACTATACACACATGGCACTGCCCCACTATAAGCCAGCAAACTTAAAAAACATTAATTTACCCAATACTGGTCCTAATTAGCTGAGCTTTCATCTTGTCCTGCACAGATTCCCTCTCAGTCCCTCGCTCCACCAGGACCCCTGGACAACTCCCTCCTGGTCAACCTTCTGCTAGGGTTTCCTTCCTTGGACTCAGGGACAGCAGCCCAGCTGCCCCTCAGAGCCCACCCTAAGCACAGTGTCTTCAGGGAAGCTTCCACACCAGAGGCCTGGTCCACTTTAGGCCAGACGACTAGGACTGCTCTCAGAGGACACTCTCACTTCCTTCAAAACATTACCTTATTGGGGGAGAAATTCTACTGTCCCTGATGATTTACGCTCATATTTCCTGCCCCTTTTATGTGTTATCTGTATGAATTTCCCCCAATTGCTCCACAAGCGAAACCAACAGAAGTGTAGCACACCCCTCTCTTATCCACAGTTTGTTCATCTTCTGACCTCTGAGATGTTCTTTGACTTTTGGAGGGTTCGGGAAATGTTAGTTACTACATCTCATCTGGTGGTTCAGGCATTCTGAAACAGGATGATTTATTGTTATCCTCCATAACATCACAAGAAATGTAATATTCTACCTCAGTATAAATGTGTATTTATTATTATTTAAGAAGACTTGTTCATCTCTCTGTGTTGTAATTGCCAAGAGAGAAGACAATGTATGTGTTTGACTCATCACTGACTTCGGTTTTTCTCGCACAGAGCAGGTTCCCCAAAACATTTGTTGACTGAATGAAAAGATCAGAGCTGGAGGGTTGAGCATTCTCCTTAGAGCATCTTGCTGAATAGCAGGCTGATAAAATTTAACCAAAGGCTATATGACAAATTTCAAGATGTTCAACATTCTCTTAGGCACTTGAAGATAAAAAGCCTCCAAGTCTTTGATCACCAGAAAATGTGGCTCTTACACTAGTGTAATGTCATTAATTTTTAATGCAAGTTTTCATTCCATCCATCTGACACATAAGTTTCCATATTCTTCATTAATTCTATTATCAGCAGACTGAATTCCTCTGATGCCTAAGGCAAAGAGCTTTCCTTTCAAATACCAAAGGCACATTTTTTAAAATACAGGCATAATTTTTGCCCACAAGATTTTGTGTAACAATATTACCAATTAGCCTCTTGTACCATCCAAATAAATTGCCTACTAGTCATCACTTTAAGGGACTAATTGACCATGCAAATACTGAGAGGCATAACATTCAGCTGCCAAACAGAGACCCAGCAAGGCCTCTTTTAAGTATTTCTCCTTCGGAGCAAACTCCTTTAACACTTTAATCATGTTGTATCATTAGTTTAAAATCAAACCTTATAGGTGCATTTAGGTTTTCATCCCTAAGAACCTCCTCACTTTATTTGTTCTTTGCCATCTGAGAGTAGCCAGACTTTCTTCAGAGCTTTTACACAAAGGAGGCAGGATGTCAGAAGGCAAATGTTAGAATTCCAGCTGGTTTTCCAGGTTTCTCCTTGTGCCCTGGAGAGACTAACCATGGCAGAATGCACCCTGACTTTTCTGAGATATGGCTACAGTTAGAATATTGGTAATGAAAAGTTTCATAAGATCTTCTAAGACTAAGTCCAATGAAAGTCTGTAGAAGTGAATAAGACAGTCTATTAGACAGGGTCCCAACAGCAAATAGACAGCACAGTCAAATAGAATAACAAGTAGTTTTAATAAAGGAATTGTTTACAAAGACTGTGAGAAAACCATAAAAGCTGTAAATATGCCCAGATGTCAGTGCCAACAGAGCTGTTCCCCCACCCCTCAGCTGAAAGGGGCAAGAAGAGTTATCAGAACTTGGAAAGAGACATGGGGAGAAGGCCACCTTCCAAAGAACTGTGATTTTGGTCAAAGTGACACCCAGTCCAAAGTGATCCCTCCAGGAGAGAACCAAGAGAATATAATTCCCCAGCTTTCCTCTCCTTCCTTCCTCCCATATCCTGCTAGGGCATCCGATTGGCTGTTCCCAATAAGTAGCCAAAAGGCAAGGGAGTTAGTTAATTCAAGCAGTCTATAGAACCTGGCCTCCTGACAACAGAGATTAGTAAAAAAAAAAATTGTTTTTGATATACATCTGGGGAGTAACACAGAAGATATCAAATACTGTAAGGATCAGATGCATCTAGGGAAGACTCACAAAACACAGATTCCAGGAACACACCCACTTTCACTAAATCAGTATGATCCCAAACACATGAATTTTAGGAAAACTGCACAGACAATTATGATGCATACCTTTAAGAATAGCTGGCATTTTTAATTCAAACCCCTAATTTTGCGGGGAGGTTATAAGTTTTTATTAACATGATTTTTCTTCTCCTTCTTCTTCCTTCTCCTTCTCCTTCTCCTTCTTCTCCTTCTTCTTCTCCAAGTGAGAGGAGGGGAGATAGACAAACTCCTACATGCACCCTGACAGGGATCTACCAGCAACCCCCATCTGGGGCCAATACTCTTCCCATCTGGGGCCATGTTTGCAACTGACTTATTTTTAGCACCTGATGTGGAAGCTCCATGGAGCCATCCTCAGAGTCCAGTACTGATACACTCAAACCAATCAAGTTATGGCTATAGGATGGGAAGGGAGACAGAGAGAGACAGAGAGAGACAGAGAGAGAGAGAGAAGGGAGAGGGGGAAGGGTGGAGATGGTCGCTTCTCCTGTTTGCTGTAATTGGAATCAAACCTGGGACATCCACACACCAGGCTCATGCTCTACCACTGAGCCAATTGGCCACGACCTAACCTGTCTTTTTAAAAAAAAACATCCATACCAATGTGGGGAGTGAAGAGAGGGCAGGTCAGGGTGTGAGGAAGGAATTGATTCTGCTACATTGATAATAAAGTTTCAAGTCTATCCATGTGGATTTTATAGTTCCCCTAGGGGAATCGTGTACGTAAAAATTGTGTACTGCCTGACCAGGCAGTGGTATAGTGGACAGAACATCAACCTGGGATGCTGAAAACCTAGGTTTGAAACTTTGAGGTCGCTGGCTTGAACACGAAGTTCCCGGCTTGAGTGTGGAATCATAGACATGAACTCACAGTCACTTGCTTGAGCCCAAAGGTTACTGGCTTGAGGCCCAAGGTCACTGGCTTCAGTCCAAGGTTGCTGGCTTGAGCAAGGGGTCACTGGCTTAGCTGGAGCACCCTGATCAAGGCACATATGAGAAAGCAATCAATGAACAGCTAAGGTGCTGCAACAAGTTGATGTTTCTCACCTCTCTCCTTTCCTGTCTGTCATCTCTACCTGTCCGTCTGTCTCTTTCTCTCTTGCTAAAAAAAAAAAAAAGAAAAAAAAGAAAAAAAAAGTGTACTTAAGAGTACTTAGAGAATAGAAACCACTTCTTTTTAATACAACCTTCTTCCAGTGGGTACCCATTTGGGTTGTGATTGGCTTCTTAAGGTCCCCAGTGGTGTCACTGGTGCTGTTTCTCACACAGACCTTCTTCACCAGATAGTGGTTGCAAACAAACTCAGTCATTCTGTCTGGAGCTTGTAGGAACGCAGGTTTTTAACTGTGTAGATATCCACCCTGTTTATGTTGCGCCAGTGGTTAAACTATTCAAGCATTTATTGGTTGGTAAATAACCCCTGCCCTAAGCTCCCAAGTATCCAGCCTCTACTCCAGTTTCCCATGTTTTGAATCCAGGAATGAAGTGTTAACACTTAGACTAATAGACTAATACCACAGCATGTAGTCTTATGAGATATTTTGAATATTGCATCCCAATTTTACGCAGAAGACTTATTTATTTTGTTATGTTTTGTGGGGGTTTTTGTTTTAGATTTTTTTTTAAAAAATTGATTTTTATAGAGAACAAAGAGAGAGAGAGGAAGTGGGAGGAGAAGTGGCAAACATCAACTCGTAGAAGTTGCTCCCTGTATGTGCCTTGACCACGTCAGCCCGGCTTGTTTCAAACTGGCAATCTCAGTGCTCCAGGTCAACATTCTATCCATTGCAGCATCACAGGTCAGGAAGACTTGTTTTACTCTACACCCAGACTTTGCCTTAAATAGGAATGCTAAATTGAAAAGCTGATCAATTTCAGGCAAACTTATTAATGAGCCCAACAGCCAAAGACTCTGTCATGATGACAAAGGTGCCTGCTACTCAGTCTGGATGGTTACCCCATGTAAACAACAGCGAATCGTACATCTTTTCCTTATGTCAGTAGTCAACCTTGAAACCCCACAGCTGTCAACCTTGAGTCCAAGAACAATAGGAGTATAAACTCAGGAGGATGATATTTGCAGTTAGACACCGGTGTTTAAATTCTGATCTGTCCCAACCCACTGATTAACCTTGGTCAAGTAATTTAAGTTCTGGGTCTCACTTTTCTTACCACTTAAATATTTTTAAAAAAATGTCTTTTCACAACATTTCTGGTCAAAGTACCCTAATTCAAAATAGATCTCATGTTTTAATCATTCATTTATGAGGACCAAAGAAAAACAGAAAAAGAAAAAAAAACCCCAAAATTTTAAAATGAGCAGAAAATTGATAGCACATTCTAATGTATATATAATCATATAAATAAAGTATCTGCCATGTACAAAGCAGTTATGCTTCACCATACATGTAATGGTGGCTTTGCACACATGTAATTCTCATGGAGTCCTGGAGTTGGCACATAACAACAGAAGCCATCTCCCAGCCCTGGCTTCTTGGACTTTCAAGAGATGCTCTGACTTAATACTCACTACAACAAAACTATCGATTTATAATCCCATTATTATGAATAAGACCTTTAAAACTGCTAACCAATCAATCACTTTCATCTCATTTCAGAAAAAAAGGGGGGGGTGACAGAATATTGGTTTTTAATGAGCGACCCTTATAAAACTGCCCTATAGAGAAAGGTACATTTTCTTAAGACATCTATCTGTATTTACCTGGATTGGCTAAATTCTAGATAATATTCCAGAAAGAGTCAATTTTATTAGTGCTGTTGGGATTCATTAAAGAGCTACTGGTTTCTCTCTCTGCAAGTCTTTGTTTATATGTTTATTAGCACAATCAACATCAAAGTAACTCAAGTCCCAGGATTGCACTCTCTCACAGGACTAAAGGTTTAATCACAGTATGTGGGGTTCTTACAACTCTTTTTCATCCCAAAAGTAGGTAGATTTGATCTCCAACCCCTCATCACAGCTGGTAAACTGGCCTCACTGGCTCCTTTAATATGCCATTTAATAAAGAACACTGTGGGGGAAAGTCTAAAATACAGTTCACAGACTTTTTGAAAATACAATGAGGAAAGCTTTTTAAAAAAAATACTTTATGTATTTTGTTTGTTTGTTTGTTTGTTTATGAAAATACATTGACTTTGTCCCCTGCATCATAGAACTTGTAGACAATGCATCATTACAACTCACTTCCATATCACAGGGGTTCTCGAGTTCCCAAGAGCTTCTGCTGCCTCCTAGTCTCAGACAGTTCACAGCACAGCCACAGAAGGAGCGCATTACTCCTGTCTCATTCTTCACAGTGGACGGGGATCTGTCTAAGCTGGTTAGACTGGCAGCTAGTTAGAAAAGCAGAATCCAGGGCTGCACCCTGCCTTTCAAATCAGAAATTTAGGGTTTTCAACAAGTTATTCAGGTAATTCTGATTCATGCTCACCTGTAGGAGTCACTTCCCTAGACCAGATTTCTTAAATTTGCCTAAAAAAAATACTCACCTGGGATAGTATTCCTCAACCAGAGCTTCCAGCTGGTGAAATTGATAAGCCTGTGAAACCCTCCTCAAAGTAATTGTCTCACTGGGTCTCAGAGAGTGTTAGGAGTTGAATTGTGTTCCCTCCATTCATATGTTGAAGTCCTAATCCCCAGTTCCTCAGAGTGTGACTTTATTTGGAGATAAGTACTTTAAAGAAGGTCATTATGTAAAAATGAGGCTGTTACAGTCGGTCTCAGTCCAATCTGATTGGCACTCTTAAAAAAAAAGGATAACAGGACACACAAGGAGACACCAGGAGCCCCAGGGACGAAGAAGAGCCCATATGATATGGCAGCAAGCAGATAGCCACTTACAAGCCAAGGAGAGCAGCCGCAGAAGAGACCAAACCCTGCCGGCCTCTCACTCTTGCATTCCCAGACTTTATTTTAATCACCCTGTCTATGGTATGTTGTCATGACAAAGTATTTATTTGGGGTGGGTGCCTCAGGTAACTCTGTTACTCCAGCGGGTAGAGAACTCGACCGTTCACCCTTCCCACTTCGATGTGATCCTCAAAAACAGCAGCCTCGACATCGCAGCCACTGACCCAGAATCTACACATGAACAAAATTCCCAAGTGACTTTTATACATAATACAGTTTGAGAAGCACAGCCCTGTGTGAGGTTGCCATATTTAGCTAATAAATATTTACAATACTTGTTGGGACATAGTTCTTTATACATACATACATAAGTAGATATAGTTTTACAAAGAAATATACTTATTTTTTTTACCTGGAATTCAAGTTTACCTGGGCAACTTGTATTTTATCAGACAACCTTAGCAGTCTCTCCCAGGTGTAGCAGACACCTGAATTGTTCACCAGAATGATATCAGGATAGGACAGTCAAAGGCTTAACTTTGGTGTTTAAAGCATCCTTTAGGATTGTGTTTCTTACCCCCCGATTGAGTAATGTAACAACACTCAAAAGGACTGACATTTCCATTAGTTGAAAAAAGTAGGAAATCTCAGTGATCTTGTCTAATGTTCAGGTGCTAAAATTTCTCATTGGAAACATCTATATCAGTGATGGGCAATCTTTTGAGCTTGGTGTGTCAAAATTCGCCAAAAAACCGAGTATAACTTGGGCGGTGTGTCACTTCGAGAAAAAAACCATAATTTTGTGATATTTATAGTTTAAATAACAAAAATATATAATTGTAGTATATAACTGTATTTAATAAACTAAAAACTAATTATTTAACTTATCTGCTTAGTGACTTCTTTGTTCATCTGTCAGTTGGTTTCTTTTGTTGGTCTTGATATTATTTAACTTGTGTGGGGTGCGGTGAACTAAGATAAGTGAGAGGGAGGGGGAATTCTTTAACTAACCTGCCTATTAGTGACTTTTTTGTTGCTGAATTTTATTGGCTAAATCTTCAATTGAAGGTTGGTATTTTGTACACTTCAAGCCCAAGCAAGCGCTACTAACTTCATCTGTCAATCTGTTTCTTTTGTTGGTTTTGATATTATTTAACACTGAGAATAAGGTCTCACAAAAGTAAATAGAGGGAAAAATTGTGAGTAAAACCATTACTATATTTTTCAGGGTGCTAAAAGTGTCTGGTAATTGGTTCCAGGCACTCCAAATTTCCTGTTTGTAATGGCACTCCTCTTGATTCTCCAAGCGGCACCTTTCCAGATTCTCAAGCTTTGACCTCAACTCAACAAACGCCTGAGCCCAGATGCTGTCTTGAAATTCTGCAAGTTGCATCTTATGTAAATTAAGATGGCTGCCGCTATTTCTAATGGCGGGAAACGGCACACATAGCACAGGCCCTCGCCTCTCCCAGCCTCCCCCTCACTTATCTCAGTAATGATGGGCAATTAGAAATCCACGACACCCCAGAACAGCAGATTGGATGATGGTGGCTGTGGTTATGTGGTTGCTGGTAATGGCGATCACAGGGCCCCCCCCGGAGATGTGTCCCCCGCGGCATTCTGCTGCTCCCTGCTCCACCAGCCAGAAGTGAGGTCAAAGATCCCCTAATGGCCTAACCGGAAGACCCAGAGCTAGACGCTCTGTGCCGGAGTTCTGTTGTTTTGGCCTACAGACCTCCTGCACAGAGTGTCTACACTACAGCAAATGTTTTATCCTCGGCTACTGCACCTGGCCGTGCAGGAGTCGAGGATGAAACGTCCTTCTCAGCATGCTGCCCCATACTTCTCTGGTATGCGGCTGCATGCAGCCACATGTCATTGAAAATGGCTACGTGTGTCAGTGCTGACACGCGTGTCATAGGTTCGCCATCATGGATCTGTGCAATAGGAAGGTATGCATCTCATAAAGACAATGATATAGGTGTCTGTTTCCAGAGTCATACAGAAAAATGTTCAAGATGAAATTATGTTAAAAAAAACATATAAAACATGTATGCTTTTTTTGTAAATATTTTTTATTTTTTTTGAAAAAGATATATTTATTTAATAGTGACTTTACAAGCTAACATACACTGAGAATGTACTATTTTCCAGCCCCTGGGCCACCTTATAGGATTATTTTATAATTATCAGCATTTTTATATTAGAAATTAAGGTACAGAGAGGTTAATAAAGTTGTCCAAAATTATTCAATGATAAGAAAATTTAAACCCAAGTCTGTAGGATTTCTAAACCCAAAGTCCCTATGGCTCTACATTGGACCTTTACCCAGACAACAGGATCCAACACCAGTATATTTCATTGAGTCTGGCTGTGTGGTGGGATGATGGACAATTGCTTTCCTTTTATATTCCCCTATAGCTTTTATTTTTTCCATAACATCGTTACCGGGGGCTTTTTAAAATAAATCTAAAAACAAATCATAAAAAAAAAAATAGGCAAAATGCAACAGTGAGCAGATTTTTCCTGATCAGGGCCCAGACAGCATCATCTTCTGGTTGTTGTGAGGCTGTCAGCTTACTCTGCTGCAACCCTGGCTGGCTGCTTCTGGTTACCTGCATTCAATGTCTCTTTCTTTTTGCGAGTGCCTGGCTTAAACCCAATGTGTTTGATTTTGTCAAGCCCTCTTTTCTTGACTGAACTTCCTTGGAACAATATCCTCTACTTTACTGTGGATTGTATTTTTCAAAACCAGACATAACAATATCTCTCATTCCATATGCTGTTCTTAATATATGATTTATATGTGACTGTGCTACTCCCTCCTGAGAGGTGGTACCTACATCCTTTCTTTTGAATCTGGTAGAACTCTGTGACTTCACAATCAATAGAGTGTGGCAAAAGTGATTTTATGTTACTTTCCAGGAGGACAAGACAGCTTCTACCTGGTTCTTTCTCTTAGGAATGCTTGCTCTTGGAACCCAGCCCACTGTGAGGAAGCCCAGGTCACATAGAGAGGCTGCGTGCAGATGGTCCAGCCAACAACCTAGCTGAGATCCTAACCAGCAGTCAGTATTACTCACCAGACATAAGAGTGAGGAAGTCTTGGGGATGGCTCCAGCTCCAGCACTATCTAACTGGCATTGTCTGAGAGATCCAAGCCAGACCACCATGTTGAGCCTGGTCAACTTCCAGAACCATGAGGGGTAATAATAAATCATTGTTAATTTTCAAAAAGTTTGGAGTATTTTATTACATAACAATGGATACCATAAATAATTGTACAGTACATTTTATTTATTTATTTATTTATTTATTTATCTGTTTGTTTATTTTTAGCTAAGGAGAGACAAACAGGAAAGACAGGAAGGGAGAGAGATGAGAAGCATCAATTTTTTGTTGCAGCACCTCAGTTGTTAATTGATTGCTTTCTCATATGTGCCTTGACCAGGGGTATCCAACGAAGCCAGTGACCCCTTGATCAAGCCAGCAACCTTGGGCTTCAAGCCAGCGACCACGTGGTCATGTTTATAATCCCATGCTCAAGCCGGTGACCCTGCCACTAAAGCTGGTGAGCCCAAGCTCAAGCCGGCGACCTTGGGATTTTGAATCTGCGTCCTCACTGTCCCAGGCCAATGCTCTATCTACTGCACCACTGCCTAATCAGGCTCTGTAAAAAAAAAAAAAAAAAAAAAAAAGGATCTTATCATTTTATCTACACCTACAGGATTGTAACTGTTATATGAGAATAAATGTAAAAATATTTTGTAAACTAGTATATACAAGAAGTTAAGGTTCTAGGATTATAAATATCAGAGACCTGGGTCTAACTCCCATTTGAGGCACTTACTAGTTAACATGATTTAAAATATAATCTTAAAGTTTGAACACTCAGATTATTCATCTATAAAATAGGTACAATACTATTATGAACTTTACAAGACTGAGCAGTGGGTTGTGTAAATATGAAATGCATGTGAAGTAATTAGCACTAGCCTATCTTGGTAAATGCTTCCAGTTTTCAGGCCCAACTCATTGGCGGTTATCTGTGATGCCTTCTGTTCATGCCTCAGAGCCAATCACCACCATATTCTAGTAGTTCCAGTTCCAGGACATACGCACAGATCATTTCTCCCAAGTCTGAGCTCCAGTCATAGTGGAGTCTGGAGGCCTGCATTAGGACAGCAGTGCAAGTAGTCTCCCTACCCTGCCCTTGCCTTCTGTGAGCCTTGCAATAGAGATGCAGAAGTGATCCTGCAATCACATCACACCTCTTCTCAAAATCCCCAATGGCTCTTCTTACTCCAAGCAAATGCGAAATTCTTATCAAAGGACAACCAGCTGTCTGTGCAGAATCTGGCCTCTGTTATTTCTTTGACCTTGGCCACGTCTACCCTCCCCCTCACTCACTTCCCTCTGCCTTCCTGCTCTTGACTCATCCTTTCGCCTTGAAGCCTTCATACTTGCTCTGTCCTCCACCCGGGAGACTTTCCTCCAGGCATCTCCGAGGCCCATTTCCTCCCCTCCTTGAAGACTGTGCTACAGCCATCACTCTCACTGAAGCTTGTCTGGACCACTGTGTTTCAGATTGCCACCCCTCTCTCACCCCAGCAGTTCCTGTTTACCTCTCCAAGCCCTCCGTGGTGCTCAGCACCTCACACACAGTGGCCTTCAGCTTATTGCTGTCTAGGCCCACCACCCTCATCAGTGTGCAGACTCCATGAAAACAGAGATTCCTGCCATTTTATTTATCATTAGAGTACCAGAATCTAGTACTTGTATATAGTAGATGTTCAATACATTTTCTGAAGTATTAGAACACTAAACCAGTCTCCAGTTTGTCCCAACAATTTGGACCTGACCAAATTTGCCCAGCAGGGCTCATCAAAACCGCACACCGCTGCCACGTGGACAAGCAGGTTGGCACAGCCTCTGATCGATCTGACATTGCTTTGGCCACTGCCCTCACCAGCCTTGCCCAGGCTCTGCCTTTGATACTTCCCCAGCTTGTTCTGGCTACGGCTGGGCACTGCTGCAAGCTTCCGGTAAGGCTGTCAGGTCCTGTCTCCAGACATAAGTGCGCTGGGCGTGCTAAGCATCCGGAGCGGAAAGGATGCTCCTCAAGCCCCAGCCTGCCTATGGGGCTGTCTGGCAACCACTGAGGCTCCATACCTGTAGCTGATGATCTCACTACCCCTTGGAACCCATTGGCCAGACTGCATTAAAAGTGCTGGAAGTACCTTCAGTTCCTGTAATCTTTTCCAGCTGATATCTGCTGTGATGTTTAATTTATGTTGTAAGAAATGAAAAAAAGTACACTTCTTCCTGCCTAAGATATTTTCATCAGCTGAGACTGGCACTGTTAGTCCTGCGCTGGGGAGACAGAGCGTCAGGAGGAAGACTTACTGTCTGAATCCAAAAGGGTTTTACAACACCCTCCTTCCAAGGGCTTGGAGCGGCATCATTTTAGATCTCCCCAGACTTCTACATAGATAGAGTAATACCCTCCCCCATGCAGACAGGAAGCCAAATTTCAAAGCCCTGTTCTCCTTAACCAGCAAACAGGGATTGACAGCTAAACAGATGGATTTCAAAATGTCTTTTGCTTCCTGTTAATCGAGTTGCCGTGCCCTCCTTCCTAACCCACCCTAATTTGTCAAGCCTTTCCTCAGTTCATATGAGATGAAGTAGACACCCACCTCCTACCTACACACTTCTTTACACATTCACTAAGAGGTGAGCCATCACTTCATAAAAATAAATACACAGAGCATTCATCAAAGAGAAAAATTTATCTCTTTGAATAGGTGAAGGCTAAGAAAAATAGCTTCTTGTTGGTGTTGAAGATTTTTCAGTCCAAAAAAGAGTTCCACCCAATGGAAGCAAGATCTACTGAGTTCTTTGGGGTACTCAGTTTAAGGAAGGCCAGCTCCTCCTAGCATATAAACTCCTGAAGGACAAGAAGTTTTATCTATATTCAATGTACCCCTAGTGCTACAAATGGTCCTGGCACATAGTAGGTTCTCAATAATGAATAAGGATAAATGCTGAAGTCTTAGAAAAGAAAGCAACTGGAAATTCTGTGAGAAACTTGCAGAAAGTGTCCTAAAATTCCAAAGCAGTAAGGCCCCTTTGGAAACATCTAGTCTACACCAAAATTTTTATTAATAATGACAATAGCCGGTATTTAGTGTTAAGTGCCAGGCACTGAGCTGAGCACTTAAGATGTATTATTACCTTATTAAATCTTATCACTAACCTCATTATATATGAGAAGATAAAAGACCAGAAAGGGTAAATAATTAACTAAGGTCACACAGCTGTATTTGGCCAGGTCAGGATTCACATCCAGTTCTTTGAAGCCACAGTCTATAATGTTTGACTTTGTGCTATATTGGCTGGCATCTTTTACAATTTAATAAACTGAAGCCAAGAAATGGGAAAAGGCCATCTTAATTGCACAGCTGAAAGCAACATGGAGAGCTTAAACTTGGCATTTCTGGGTCTCTAACCTGCTGCTGCCGCTACAACAGTGTACTGTAAAACCAGTGATCTTAAAACTTCAGCTCTTAGAAAGATAGAAATCTGGTTGATGCCTTTATAGAAGACAATTTTTAAAAATCAAATATTCTTTTGGAAAAAAGGCAACATGTTTGATTACCAAAAGACTTACACACATAAAAAAGGTTAACCTGTTTAAAATATGAATGTACTATTTGTATACTGCCTTTCTTCCAGGAACTGAAAGAGTTTAATATAGGTCGTTAATTCTTAGACGATTTCTGTGAGGGAAGAAAGCAAGCATCACTATCTATATTTTAATACAAGCATAGAACCAACTGGAAAGTCAGAATATAGAGCAAATTTAGCTTCTAAGCAAATGTGAGTCATGATCATTAAATCAAGCTATAGCTGGCGTGCTTGCTGGATGAGGTCAGTTCTCTGAAGTATTCTGATCTCTGCTGGCTACTAGATGCCTTGAGAAGGCTATGGCTTCATAGCATTAATCAGTGAACCCTGTGATTTATAACATTTTTCTTTAGGTGAAAGTCAAAACATGTGATTCTCACATTTGAACATGCAACAGACTCACCAGTTGGGAGAAAATACACATCACTGCCAGCACCCCACTTCCCCCCTGCCCCCCCCCGGTATAATCACTGCCAGCACCCCACTTCCCCCTGCCCCCGCCCCCCTGCCCCGCCCCCCGGTATAGTCCCTCTGGAGTGAGATTGCCATTCTGCATGCTGACACATCTTGGTCCACGGACCACACCTGAGAACCAGCCGTCTAGAATGCTGTGCTTTGGAGATGGTCCTAAGGCAGGTAAACACTGGGACTGGGAAACAAAGCTGCACAGGTTCGAACCTTTGCTCTTCTAATTCACATAATTAGTCATTTTATATTTCAATTTTTTTTTCTTTTGAAAAAAGGGTGGGGGTAAGGTGATGACAGTTTTACACAGTGTGTGGCAGAGAAAGAGTGCTCAAAAGTTGCTGCCCTCACTCTGTCGTGACTCAGGTCACGCTGTTTAGCAATCTTCTTTGATGCTGCAGAGCCCTCACTAACAAGGTTTATAAATTGGGAACTATTCCTTTAAGAAGTTGGACAGTCTCTAGGGAAATCTTAATTGTGGGAATGATTGTGAAATTCATAGATCCTAAAACTTTCATCACTGGGTATTCTGTGTCAGGACACAAACTTCCAAGTCTTGCATTCAAAGTCCCACTAGCAAGGACAGAGACCATAAACCAGTGTTTCCCAACGTGGGGCCCATGCCCCACAGGGGGGCAATTCGATAGTTAAGGGGGGCAATTTGAAAATGGACTCGACACGACTTTAACTCTTTCGCCCCGGGCCATTTAAATGCAATGCTAGATATCGGTGCCAAATTTAACAAAAAATGCAATTCTTAAATAATTGCGGTAAATAATTATTAAGTAAAATTTTGTTTGACGAGACCAAAATATCAACTGGGTGATTGGCATCGTCAAGTAAACTTCATCCTGGGTTCACCGCGGAGCGTGCCATCTGCTGCAGGGAACCCCGGACGTTTTAAAAACTCGCTAAACAACGCATTTATTCTCATCTAATTGGCCCATCACAACTTCTGTAGTGTTTCACATCATTCAGTTGGTGTTAATTTGAAATAAGTGTCAGTCAAAACTGTTGTAAAAGCTCGTTGATTTAATAAATATACATATATATATATAGTATAGATATAATTGGTAATTATTTAATTTTATTTTTATCAATATTAAACTCTTTATTAGTACTTCTTGCATCGGGGCTAGAAAGCACTAATATTTTATAAATATTATTGGGGCTATAATAGTGCATGCACAACAATTTTAATTTTAGAAGCATAACTTTCCAGAAAATTTTGTCAGGTGGAAAAAATATAGATACCTTTTGATTTGCGGTGGTAGTGTAGTAAATGTGTTATATACATTTAAATAAATATGAATTTTTAGTATACGTTTACTCTATGTCACATTGAATATATTTTAGCACATATTTTAATATTAGTTTTTAATTGATCTTATTTTTATTATAGCCCATAGTAAAATGAGTGGTGCAAGCAAGAAAAAACTCGTCAATATTCAGAGGAATATTTAAAATTTGGGTTCATACTCACTGTTCACGATGAGCGGATTCCTTTCTGTCTTTTATGCCAGCAATGCTTGACCAACAAATCAATGAAACGAGGTCATCTTGAGGCGCATTTGAAGGCGAAACATAGTGCTCATATTAATTCAGATTTGAGTTACTTTAAAACTTTAAAGAAAAAATTTTGAAAAAAGAACAACATTAAAGTCTCTATTTACTGCTCATACTTCAACTAATAATCGTGTTCTTGAGGCTAGTTATCAAATTTCTTTATTCATCGCTAAAACTGGAGAAAATCACACTATAGGAGAGAATTTAATAAAACCGTCAATATCAGCATTTCTTAAAACGGTTCTTGAAAAAGATGACAAAGATGTAAAAGCTATGCCACTCAGTGACAATTCTGTTAGCAGAAGAATAGATGAAATGAGTGAGGATATTGAAAAACAACTTATTGAAAAGCTGAAAACAAGAAAATTCTCCTTGCAAATGGATGAATCAACTTTGAGAGACAGTGAGGCAGTATTGATAACTTACGTAAGATATATTGATAAAGGACATTTTGCTGAAGAAATGTTGTTCTGTAAAAGATTAGAAAGCACCACTACCTCCAAAGATATATATAATAAGCTAAAAAACTACTTAGATGTCAATGATATACCAATGAAAAATATAACATCTTGTGCTGCAGCTGGTGCTCCCAATATGATGGGCAAGAAAAATGGCTGCTTAAAATTGATGAAAGATGCGAATCCAGAAATGATTCTTGTGCATTGTGTTATTCATAGGGAAAACTTGGTAGCTAAAAACATCTCGCCTGTTCTGAATGAAGTATTACATACAGTAATAAAGTGTGTTAATGCTATTAAAGCTAGTGCCAAATGTGAGCATCTTTTCAAGCTATTTTGTGAAGAACAAAATGAAGACCATGTGAGACTTTTACTTCATACTGAATTAAGATGGCTATCTAAAGGAAACTGTTTGAAAAGATTTATGGAACTGTTTGATACTCTTAGTGATTTTTTAAGCGACAAACCTGAAATGAAGTATCTGTTAACAATAGATGGTAGAGCATTTGTGAGTTATCTAGCCAATATCTTTGAAAAACTAAATATATTAAATAAGCAACTTCAAGGAACAAATAAAACTCTTGTCAATGCAAAAGCAAAGATATTTGGTTTCATTACTAATATTGAGTTATGTCAGAAACATATTGTATTAACAACAAAAACTTTAAACAGTTTCATTGGCTCCAAAAATGTGAAGTAACTGATACCGCTTTACTTGTTATTGTCAATCATTTGAATATTCTATCGGCTGATTTAAAAGAAAGATTTTCTGATTTAAAACAAATTGATTTCCCAACATGGATGATGCAGCCAATGTTAGTGGATTTGTCTGATATATCAAATATGCAGTATCAAGAAGAACTCGCAGAATTGCAAAATGATGAGTCAGTTAAAGCTTTATTTAATATCAAAGGAGCGATGGCATAGCTTTGTGAGGAAACAGAAATCAAATACCCAAATTCAACCAAATGTGCAAGAAAACTATTACTACCGTTTTCATCTTCATTTTTAGCTGAATGTGGATTTAGTGCTGTAAATGATTTACTGGTAAAAAAAAAGAAATCGGCTGGATATAACACAACGTGGAGACTTGAGACTAAAGCTAACCAAATTGGAACCTAATATAAAATCTCTGTGCAGCAAGCATCAAGCGCAAGGATCACACTAAATTAAAATAATAAATTAATATAGAAAAATCTGTATTAAAATTATTTGGAATTTAAATTTCTGTTTTTCATTATATGTTTTGAAATTTTACTTACTGTGTTTTGTTAACAATTTCATAGTGATTTCTTCCTAGAACCTATCATTTATGTTTATTAAGTGAACAAATCAATTTTTTAATGTTAAAAATTATGTATGTTACATAGGGGGGGGACATAAAAATTTTAGAAAGGTTAAGGTGGGGCATGGTACAAAAAAGGTTGGGAAACACTGCCCTAAACTGTGACACAGATCCAGGGAGTTAAGTAACAAACTATCAGATTTTAATGAGTCTGTCAAGGATAACTATGTTTGATGGAGGTATATTCAGCAATACTTGTCTAAATTTTAGTAAAAGAGGTTTTTCTCCATTCCTGGGTTAGCTACATTTATTCCCCAGCCATGAGAAAGGATCTGTGTACATGTGGAATGATAACAATGTGTTGAAATTTTTACTGAAGTTTCCAGAATTCTTCCAGCAAAATGGAGCACCTAAAATCTCCATTTCTTGTCCTTTTGATAGCATAATGGGGGAATTATTCAAATAATTTATGCTAAACATTCATTTCAACTATTAATAGGGCTCATGTTGTCCCCAGCATTTTATGCATATAAACAGGTAATCTATGGATTTTTTTTTTGTATTTTTCTGAAGCTAGAAATGGGGAGAGACAGTTAGACAGACTCCCACATGTGCCCAACCAGGATCCACCCGGCACGCCCACCAGGGGGCAACACTCTGCCCATCAGGGGGCAATGCTCTGTCCCTCGGGGGCGTAGCTCCAATGGAGCCTCAGCTGCAGGAGGGGAAGAGAGAGACAGAGAGGAAGGAGAGGGGGAGGGGTGGAGAAGCAGATGGGTGCTTCTCCTGTGTGCCCTGGCTGGGAATCAAACCCGGGACTTCTGCACACCAGGCCGATGCTCTACCACTGAGCCAACCAGCCAGGGCCAATCTATGGATTTTTAAAAAGAATTTTTCAGACAGTATACTTCAGCATCTCATAAATGTCCAATTCATCACCTCTCTCAGACTCACACTCCTCCCCAGCCTACAGGGATAGAGGCATACCCATCCCAGGTCACTGTGGCAGGGCCTTGACCTCACACCTTTGCACACTAATCTAGTTCCAAAGGTAAATGTATAAAGTTATAACACGTGGAGCTAGTGCAATAGAACTCACTGGCCCCTAGTGAGCAATATGCCAGGTATTTATACTCCACTCCCCTGAATCTGGGCCATTTCTGTGATGAACAGAATGAGGCAGGAATGATGGTCTGTCTGTTCTGTGGATTCTGCTTTTGCACGTGCTGTCATGTAAGATCTAACTACACTTAACTGCCATGCTGTGAGACATCGGACCTTGTCACGTGGACAGGCACATGTGGAAGAAAACTAAGGCACTGGCGCGGAGCCCCCGTCAAGCTCCCAGCAACAACCACACCAACCTGCCAGCTGGTGACTGAGGTCATCCTCAGTCTAGCAGCCCCAGCTGCACTTTGGGAGCTAATAAATGAAATGGTTATTTTTTAGCTGCTGAGTTTGGTGGATTTTATTAAGCAGCAGCCGATAACCAGATAACCATGAAAGCTAATGCAAACAATAGCCTGGTGCATCTCAGCATGAGTGTGCTGTGTAAAAATTCATTGGGATCCAGCCTTAACAAGCCCACAACTCTCTGGTGCTTTGTAAAACACACAGATTCCTAATGAGCAGTGTGCATAGGTTACTTGACACAGTTTCCCACAGCAATCTTCCTTTTTATCTTTCTTCTCACATTTTTTGGGTTGATTTTTATATAAGGAAGGAACCCAAAAGGAGTTTGTTTTTTTAGATTCTGACAGTCCAATAATCTAGGCCTGACACTTAATTATGTCTCATGTTCATTTTGATCATAAGCACATCGGGGGAAAAATTGCTCCAGTATACAAAGGTGATGAACTCTTTAACCTGGTGGCTCCATGTGCACTTAAAACTGCAAATACCTAAGTGCATTTGGGGACTGATGACAAGAACTGACTCCAGAGTAAGCTGTTCCATCCTTCAGCCCTTCGTCACCTGACTTGGCAGAGCTACACATTTTTTTATAAATAAATTTTTATTAATTTTAATGGGGTGACATCAATAAATCAGGGTACATATATTCAAAGAAAACATGTCTAGGTTATCTTGTCATTCAATTATGTTGCATACCCATCACCCAAAGTCAGATTGTCCTCTGTCACCTTCTATCTAGTTTTCTTTGTGCCCCTCCCCCTCCCCTCCCCTCTCTCTCCTTCCCTCCCCCTCTGTAACCACCACACTCTTGTCCATGTCTCTTAGTCTCATTTTTATGTCCCACCAATGTATGAAATCATGCAGTTCTTGGTTTTTTTCTGATTTATTTATTTTACTCTGTATAATGTTATCAAGATCTCACTATTTTGTTGTACATGATCCAATGCCATCATTTCTTATGGCTGAGTAGAATACCATAGTGTATATGTGCCACATCTTCTTTATCCAGTCTTCTATTTTTTTTTACAGTGATTAAAGCCTTTAAGCAAACTCTTGGCCAATACAGCCAGAATCCATAAAAGAGTAGTGTCCTTAACATGTCCACCAAGTCCAAGTTGGCACCAATACCATTCCAAATCCCTGCAAATACAACCCAACCCCAGTTCAGTCCATTAGGAGCTGTCACAAGAAGCAGGAGTCCAGGAAAAGTCCACATCCAGAAAAAGTCCATATTGCACTGGAATTGTTGTCACAATTCTATACTTTGCAGCTCATGTCCAAGTCCCAATGACCGCTGCTTCTCGCTGGTAATGATTCAGGTAGACTGGAAAAGCCATCTGCAGCCTGTGTGGAGATGGAGCTTCTGTTCTCCTCTGCCTGGAGAGATGAGACCAGGTTGCTTTTCCCTGGAGCTCTGTGACTGTGCCATGGTAAAGAGAACCTTGGGATACACTAAGCTGGGTGGCAAAGGTAAATTCATAATAGAAGTTGGCGAAAGGGGGAAAGAGACCTCTAAATTAGGAGTAGGTCCCAGCCTGAAATATGTGTGGGGCATTGAGGTAGGAGGAATAAAGGAAACACTATATATTAAACAAAGCAGCAGAAAATAGGACTATCAACACCCACAACAGAGATCTTCGAGGGAAGAATAAAAAACCTGACTATTCAGGCAAGACATAGTTAAGTGGCCCTTGTGCAAATGAGATCAGTTTACCTGCTTCTTGGAAGAAATACCCTAGTTCTTTCAACGGCCCTGGGCACCTTCAGCCTTCAGTGGCAAACCCCAGCATTCTGGGCAAGGTTAGGTCATAGGTGGCTGGAGCAGGGCTGGAAGAGACTGAACCCTCCCTTAGAGGAGCGAGGGGGAAGCCTACCTTCCAGTGTCCCTGTTTCCTCACAGCAAAGGCATGTAAGCCTGGTAGGCTTTAGCTCAATGACCTTCCTATTCACTATTGAAGCAGGACCTAGATGGGAGCTACACATTTTGTAGGTTATGGGAACAACTATGTACAATGAATATTTCTGGCATTTTCTTTAATGTCACTCATTTCTATCAGTAGTCTTTCCAAAAGTCATAGAAAGCACACAAAATCCAAATGAATCGATCCACAGACTATCACTATGTAAATAGTCTATAAAATCTAATTTTGTTCCTGTGGGGCAGCTATATTAGCTTGCTCGCTGGTTTGTGCTGCAAGCTCTTTGCCTAATTAGTGCATGAGTGCTCAGCAGCACCTGTGTAAGGCTGTGGGCGCTTGCGCTCAGGGGGATTGCGGATGTGCAGATTGTCTGCCCGCCACTCTGAGGGGCTATTTTTCTGTTTGTTTGCCTAAGAGGTAGTTTCCCCTGCCTGTGTGCTTGTCTACCATTGTGAGACTTTATTAAACGGAATGCCCAACCCTTTCCAGCTTCGCAGTTTATCTACTGTCTTCCTGAATCCAAAGTGGACCTGCCTGGCCTCGGCCACCGGCATTACATCTGGCATAGT
This sequence comes from Saccopteryx bilineata, assembly GCF_036850765.1. Taxonomy (NCBI): domain Eukaryota; kingdom Metazoa; phylum Chordata; class Mammalia; order Chiroptera; family Emballonuridae; genus Saccopteryx; species Saccopteryx bilineata. Next base: position 70,072,349 of record NC_089499.1, read on the forward strand.
CAGCAGGATTTGGAGCAGATTGGTATTGAGCCCGACACCCTTAAGGGGTAGAGTAGAGAAGTGGCTGTTCCCAGCGGTTCTCCTGTTGAGGATGGTGGGTTGGGTGTTTTTCTACAATCCTGTGAGAAGAAACTAAGAGCTCTGTGCGAGAAGCTGATCAAGGTGGAAAGCTCCTGGATGAGCTGCATATTGAGTGCCAACGATGGTGTGAACTGGAGCGAGCACTGGGTCCGAGAGATGCAGAGCACCAACAGCACCTGGAACTGGAGTGATCTACAGGTTCAAGGGTTGCAGTTTGCCCTGGAAGTTGAATGTTGGCAGGGGCAGTTGTTGGAGGAAGAACTGTGGGTTCAGCTTCAGGCTGAGAGCCGGCAGCACAGACGCTGAAGATGGAGCTGTGCTGGCCGAGTGGCTCTGAGTCAGCAGGAGCAGGCGTTTCCAGTTTCTCTTCTGAGGATGAGGAGGTTCGGGCTGAAGCTGCCATCCGCACACTCAGAGCTTGACCAGTGGTCATCTAGAAGGTAGAAACCCAGCAGCAAAGAGTATCTACTGAGCCCTGGTAGGCTTGCTGTGATTGTGGAACATAGGAGTAGATGGCAGCATGCTCTCTGGAGCAGAGCTGGAGAGATTGGCCACTGGTGCCATGTGCTCCTCCTGGGGCAGCGTCTTCAGAGCGGCCATGACAAGAGAGATGAGGGGGAGGCCTGAGGCCCCATGTGAACCTACTTGCCTGTAATGGACATTTACCTTGGTGATTTTCACAGACAGCTGAGCTGTCTATCATGGACTAACTCTTGGACTGAGACCAGAGAGGGGCACCAGCTCCCTTGTTGGATGGACATGCCACCTTTGGACAGTATGAGAGACCCTGATGGGTGGGGGCAGCTCCGGTGGATGCCCTCCTGCACTGGGAAGCTGCTTCTCACCTAGTTGCAGAGATGCACCAGGGACATTTTTTGTTTCAGTGGACATAGCCTTGGACTATATAGGCCCTCCTACCTACCATTGGGTAGTTAGTTAGAGGTGGGCTTCCAGGTGACACCATAGGCAAAGTGCTCAGGGAGACATTGTAAAGGGCACCTGTACTGCTGGTGGCTGAGGCCAGGCAGGTTCACATTGGATTCAGGCAGACAGTAGAGAGACTGCAGAGCTGGAAGTTATCGGGCCATACCTGTTTATTGGAGGCTTGCATAGATAGGTGAGCAAATAAACAACAAAAGGGAAAGAGCTAATGAACAAAGGAAACCCTGCTATTTGCAGTGAGGCCAAGGGAGCAAGGAACACCGCACCTCATGGTGGTGGGAGAGCGACCTGGGAGAATCACCCCCAGGGGAAGCACCCACAGCCTTACACAGACCACGCACACGTGCCTCTGCCACGCGCTCACACACTAATCAAACTGCTTGCAGCTGGTACAACCGTGAGCAAGCCTAACACAGCTGCCTCACACTCCACTCCTTTAGGGTTGCTCTCCTCACAATGTAGGTGCCAGGTTTCTTCTGCAGTGGTCCCTGTGTGAGGAGTGAGGTACATTCCAAAAACCAAAACAGCACAGTCTACAGCAACAGAATTGCAAACACAGCTATGCGTGCAATGATAGAGTGCTCAGCGGCACCAAGAGAGGCAGATCTTTCCCTTCTGGCAGAACACAGGCCAGAGTTCTGTCTGCAGACAGCACAGCAGCAGGTACCAGAGGGCGCCCTGGCAGGTGTACCAAACCTTATTGGCCAATACACCTGCATCTGCTGGTTCTATGTGTAGCAAATAGGAGAACTCATTATGGGACATAAAGAAATTACAAAGGTGCCCTTCATAATGGTATCTCCCTGAGCGCTCAAGGGGTCGTACACTTCTACCTTAGGCGGCCAGGTGCTGGTTGTCCGGGGAGTGAACTGGAGGTCCACCTCTCGTTCCTTACCCCATGGTGCCAACAAGGCCACCCATCATAAGTGAGGGGCCAGTATCAGTCCAAGGCCATGTCCCTTGAAGCCATTGGCCTTTAAGGAGGGCTATTGGGGCAGGCAGGAGCACGTTGCCCTGCCATCCAAAGCCCAACTTGAGCAAAGCATCCTTGGTGCGTATCTGCAACTGAATGGGAGCAGCTGCCCGGTGCAGGAGGGCCTCCACCAGAGCTGGGCACCCTGTCGTCTCTCATTCAAAACCTGGAGTTCTATCCACAAGTGGTGTGTCCATCCAGTAAGGGAGCCAGTGCCCCCCCACCCCCATCACAGTCCCTGCTTTAAGAGTCCATTAAAAGTCTCAGTGATATCAGCAGCCTGTTGGTGGCAGAGGATATGGTTCTTCCAGTCCATCCCTAGGTCTTGAGCCCATTGCTTTATCATAGAACCTGTGAAATGGGCACCACTGTCACTTTCAAGAGCCAGTGGCCACCCATATGCAGCACACAGATGATCCAGAGCCTGTATGACTGCCCTTTAGTCTGGATTATGTGCAGGGTAAACAGCAAGCAGACCAATGGCAGTATCTACACAGGTGACTGCATACTGGTACCCGTCTGACTTTGGTAAGAGTCCAATATGTTTATTTGCCACTGTTTCAGTGGAACACAACCTCTCTGGATCTGTCCAGGTAATGCCAGTTGTCTCTGAAGGTGTTCCTTGGAATACACTGCACATTGCTTGCACTCTACAAGTACCTCTGCATAGGACACAGGCAAGTTCCATGCCTCAACAGTATCCCATATAGTTTTTTGTTCCACATAGCAGACGCCAATAGAGCCACCGTGCCATGTCACATGCAGGCGCAGTCTCCAACCATTGCACCCTCACCAAAGTGTCTGCCCCATCATTCCCAGGATGGACAAGAAGGGCATGCCCCGTGACATGATATACTGTCACCTGCTTCTGGTATCCTATTTTCCATAAGTCCTGACACATAACCTGACCCCATAGAGGACTGTGCATTACTATTCATTGGCTACTGTGCCAAGTAGCAATCCAAGGGGTCAGTCCACATGATAGACAGCCCAGCTGTCAGTACAGATCACCAGAGGTGAAGGTTCATTATGGGCAACTAGCTAAACAGCTCTTAATTTCACCAATTGGCTTCTTTGGGCTGTACTTGTGTCCATCCAAATAGTCTCAGTGGCCAAATGGAAGGCTATAACTATCCACTTGGCAGGTTGGCCCCTACTAAGACCATCATTATACCAGGCATCCTCAGGGATGGGCATTTGCCCCTCCTGGTAGGGATTGACTTCAGGTTCTGCCTCCTGAGCCCCAGTGGCACCTGACTCTATGGTCATATAAGTAACTGGGCCCAAGACTTCTTGCAGTTCTGCTCTCAATGAGCTGGTGCTAAAAGTACAGTGTTGCTTCAAGTATGCACCCTACGTAACCAGGGTGTAGATTTGGACTGTACACTATGAGGTTTGGTTGCCCAATCTCTCACCCATCCTGCAATAGGGTATGTGGTCTTGATTGTAACTGGAGTTGTGGTTGTAGTACTCTTAGTGGCTAGGAGGGCAGCATACACAGCTACCAGCTGTATCTCCACTAATGAGTAACAAACTTCAATGCCTTTCCACAATTGGGACCAAAACTCAGTAGGTTACTGTAGGTGCTCTGTCTGTTGCCACAAGCCCCATCCAAACCCCTCAGGGGTTACATGAACATCACGCTCACAGGGCCTCGCAGGATCAAACACATTCAAGGCCTTTGCCACCTTGACAGCCTCTTAGCAGCTACAAATGCACCTTGTGCCTGCTCAGTCCAAACCCAGCAAACCCCCTTCCAAATAAGGTGATATAAGGGATGCAGTAACTGAGCTAAATGGGGTATGAATGCTTGCCAATACCCCAGCAGACCTAGGAATTCCTGTAACTGTTTTACTGTACTGGGCATGGGGTATGCTTGGAATTTATAACTGTGTCAGGGATAACCTTTGTCTTACCCGACCAGACAACTCCTGAAAAGTTAAACAGATAACCCAGGTCCTTGTAATTTGCCCTCGTTGACCACCCAACCACACACTTTTATATAGGATAACAGGGTATGGACTGCTTGCTCCAATTCTGAAAAAGAGTCACTAGTTAGCACAATGTCATCGATATAATGATACATATGAACTGCCTCTGCTGTTTCCATTTAGCCAGGTCAGCAGCCACCAGCCCATAACACAAGGTGGGGCTATGCAAATAGCCCTGGGATAATACTGTAAGGTCCATTGTCTCCCTTCCCAAGTGAAGGTAAATTGGTCTTGACTCTCTGCAGCTATATCAATAGAGAGAAAGGCTTTAGCTAAATCCCACACAAAGTAGTATGTCTCTAACTCACTGCTTAACCAATCCATCAAGTTAGCTATTGAGTGTACAGCAGAGTGCAAAGGGGGAACAACTTTATTAAGTTCCCTGTAATCCACTGTCCTTTGCCAGGTTCCATCTGGTTTGTGCACAGTCCACACTAGAAAATTGTAAGGGCTGTGTTTGGCCAGATGCTCTCTACCTTTTCTAGTTTGAGGACATTCCAGTGATTTCTTCATAGCCACCTGGCAGGCAGTACTACTTCATGCTAGTCACATGCCAGGGTTACGTAGGATGCAAGTGGGAATGTGCTGCATGTCTCCGCAACACAGCCTTCATGACCCAGACTCTCAGAGCAAACCCTCAGCTATAGTTTCCAACCACAGTCCTTGTAAGACATCTACCCCCAAAATATATTCAGGAGTAGGGGATACACCTTACATGGCTTAGGAGGCAGTCTTCCTATCCCCAATGGAATAGGTACTGGCTTCACTTGAATAGTTTGGCCCCCACACCCATCAATGGCCACTGGGGTCCCAGGAAACCATTCTGGGTTCCCATAAAGAAGGGAACATTCTGCACCTGTATCCACCAGGCCAATACTTGTTGTACATTAGAAGGTGACCAGTGGATAACCAGTTCAATGTATAGCCTCTGGTCCCCCCATCCCTGTTAGACGAGTCCCTCGGCCTTCCCTTATTCAAACTGGAACAGCGGGTCCTGAGGGTACTCCTCACCTTCAGAGCAGTCTCTTTCATATAATCTTCTAATCGTGCTGCCCAGCTACCATCTGTTTTATTGGTAGCTGCTGGGGCCCTTTGTCTCAGTGGCTGGAATCTCTGTCCTGGTTTAAGCTCCTGCCAAAGCTCCAAAAAACCTTATTAGGCTTGCCATCCAATTTCTCCCTATCTGCCCCAGCCACAATTAAATCTACCCACATCTGTGTTTGGGTAACTTTCACAGGCTCTTTCCTCTTGCTAGTAGGAGGGGCAGCACGGGCAGCAGCCCTCACAGCTTTGTGATTCCATGCTACCTACAGCTCCCCCAAGTCTGCTACCATCTGTGTAACCACACTGATGGGCTGTCTGTCCCACATACGGGTCCAGGATAGCCACTAGTGACCCAGAAAGGGGTGATGGGGCACTGCAGAGGATATGATCCTGCTTCCTGGCCCAAAACACTTCCTCATCTGGTCCACGGGACCCCATTTAGAAAGCAGCATTTTTCGTACCTAGTTCCTGAAGGACCTTTACTAACTCACTATAGCACTGCCACCACCCCACTGCCCCCAGCAATTCTCCAGCATTCTGCCAGCTTATTCGAATGGCATCCATCACCCATTCTAAAAGGGTATGGTTTCTTGGGTTGTCAGGCAGTTCTGAAGATGCTGCCTTAAGTAGGAATTTGTGATAATGGCAGCCAATTTCTCCATCTCTATTCTGGAGAGCATGATACCATTGACTTTTATGTCCTACAACCTCAGTAACCAGGCTGCCAGTGGCTCCATGGGTTTCTGCCTGAATTGTGTGCCCAACTCCATCTGCCTGGGTGTAGGGTCAGGTCACAGAGTGCTCCCCTTTCTGTGGAGGAGGCTGTGGTTTCCCCTGAGGGACTGTTTGCAGCTGGGCTTTTACCTTCTTGGCAACCACTGGCTGAGCACTGAGTCTGAAGATGGCAGTTGCAACCCAGGCCACCCCCTCAGAAGAAGAGAAGTCAGTAACACCTGCTCCTGAAGACTCAGAATTGCTCTTATGGCAGAAATGCAGCTCCATCTTCTGTGCCTGCTTCAGCTACTGTGGCTGCTGGCTCTTGACCTGAAGATGACTTTCGAGTTCCTGAACCTGACTCTCAAGCTCCTGATCCCACGTTGTTTCTCCAACAACTGTAGCTGCTAACATTCAGCTTCCAGGGCAAACTGCAGCTCATGAACCAGCAATTTCTCCTCCAGAGACTGCTCCAGTTCCAGATGCCATTGGTGCTCAGCCTGCACCTCACAATGCAACCTCAAACCCGGTCAGCCTCTCTCTCCAGTGCTGGCTCCAGTTCATGCCATTGCTGGTTCTCAGCCTGCAGTCTGACTTGCAATTTTCAGATCTACAGCTCTTTCTCCAGTGACCATTTCAGCTCATGCCATTGTTGCCGCTTGCTCCGCAGCTCACCCTGGGGCTTTTGACCTCGGGTCACCTCTCGCAAAGAGCTCTCGGTTTCCTCTTGCAGGGCTGTAAAAAACTCCCAGCCTATGGTCCCCAAAAGGACAGCCGTGGGGAACCATACACTGGAGAACAGTGACCACTCCTCTACCCCACCCCTCAAGGGTGTCAGCAGCTCCATACCAATCTGCTCTGAACCCTGCCCACTACACCAGATGTAATGCCAGTGGCCGAGGCCAAGCAAGTTTGCACTGGATTCAAGCAGATGGTAGAGAAACTGAGGAGCCGGAAAGCATTGGGCCATACCCATTTATTGGGGGCTCTCAAAGACAGGCGAGCAAATAAACAACAAAAGGGAAATAGCTAATAAACAAAGGAAACCCTGCTATTTGCAGTAAGGCCAAGGGAGCAAGGAAAACTGTACCTCACAGTGGTGGGAGAGCGACCTGGGAAAATTGGCCCCCAGGGGAAGCACCCACAGCCTTTTATAGTCTACGCACATGTGCCTCTGCCATGTGCTCACACATTAATCAGGCAAAGTGCTTGTAGCTGGTAATCCCACAAGCAAGGTTAACACAGCTGCCCAACAGCACCTTTGTAATTATTGTGTAACTATTTTGTTGTTGTAGTCTCTGTTTCCTGTGATGTAGATGGTGAAGTAAGCAACCCTAAAGGGGTGGAATGTGGGGCAGCTGTGTTAGACTTGCTTACAGGTTTACCGGATGCAAGCCCTTTGCTTGATTAGTGTATGAGCACCTGGCAGCACCACATGTGTGTGGCCTATATAAGGCTATGGTGCTTGCACTCAGGAATTGCGGATGCACAGATTGCCTGCCTGCCACAGTGAGAGGCCATTTTGCTGTTTGTTTGCCTGAGAAGTGGTTTCCCCTGCCTGTGTGCTTGTCTGCCACTGTGAGGCTTTATTAAACGTAATGGCCCAACCCTTTCTGGCTCCACAGTTTCTCTACCATCTGCCTGAAACCAGTGTGAACCTGCCTGACCTCCACCACTGGTGTTACAGTTCCCTTTTAACCCCTGAGGAAAAACTCTTAGATATCCAGTTGTAACAACAGAGACTTCTTAATTCCCTGTGGGACCCTTTCTTCAGATCACACATCCCCTCTTAACCTGTCTTCTCTCCAGTGAATGGCAAATGTTCACATCAACTGTTTGTGGCAAATGTTCACATCAACTCCATCCTGCCCTAGGACACTGGAATAGTCTTAAGGTTTGGTGTTTAGCCTTATAACAGTGGGGTTTTCCAGACTTCTGCAAAGAGATACTTAAACCATGTAAAATGTTTCCTGGGACTTAAACATGGAGAGGTTACACCTGGAAGGGAACCAAGTTGCACTGTTCGCAAAGCACACTCCTCTCTGTTGCCTCCAGGGAAGGGCAGCACTGGGGGGCTGGGAATAGACAAAATGCAAACAAACAACTTGCACTGGAATTGTGATCAATTCCACACCTTCCTCCCCATAAATGAAGCAGGACAAACAAAGTGTCTGAGAAAGTACATTGACACTCTCTACCAAAACAAAGAGGACTGTCATTATTACTGCTGTGTATTACTGTAACATCTCTGAATATTAAGAACAGCTGCCACTTGTTGACTGTTATGTACTCTTTGTGAATGAAACATTTTTTCTTGCAGTAGTCCTTGTATAATCTTGTATAAATTAGGTTTTCCTCTGTTAGGCTGTCTTCTCCCCACCTGATCTGAAGGCAATGTGAGGATGAAAGGAAATAACCTCAGAGTATAATGCTGGCTATTTAGCACTTAACCCCAAGGTCAGTGCTGCCCAGGACCCTGAGTGTGTCCAATAGGGCTTCATCAGTACAGAAGATCCTCCTACTATCTTGTTCTTTTCACCTCGAAACACAGAACAGCTGCTGCTGATACCCCGCCCTCTGTCCCTCAGCCAGCTCTGAGCTAACCTGCTGCTACAGGGGATAATTCCTGGCAACCTATCATCCTTTACCTCTCATGTCCTTTTACTCTGCCTCCTGGGCTTGTTTTTAGTGCCCCAAGTGCTCACTTAGCCCATCCACACCGATAAGGTATGGAATTTGGTGGATGAATAACTCACCTTCTTGTTGCAATTCTAACCTGCTTTCTAGAAGATTCTTCAGAGGATAGTCAGAAAGATTGAGACTCAGCTATTGATAGCTGAACCTGCTCATCTACTTCTATTTAATGAGCTTTTCTCCATTTTCTCTCTCATTTCCCTAACTCATTTCCTAGAGTTTTTGGAGTTTATTTTCCAAATAAACAAATAAGTCAAAACCATGTGTCAAGGGGTGCTCTTGGAAGATCCCAAACCAAGAAAACACACCAAGTCCAGGGAGGGCATGCCTGATACACCTAGCCCATCTTTAGCCTCTGCCCTCACATCAAGGGGACTGGGAACTCAAGTGCTTGGCAGTTCCAGCTCCTATAGTCAGAGGCGGATAAAGGTCAGTTGAGGCCCTGGGTGCAGAAGAAAATATTGGGCCCCTTAAAAATAAAGAGAGAGAGAGAGAGAGAGAGAGAGAGAGAGAGAGAAATAAAAATACATGTTAACCATATTTTTAAATAAATAAAAATATTATGTACTATTAATGTTAAAATTGCACACATGAAACCAGACTTGGTGTCATTAGAAAAAAGTGTAAAGTTGGGGTTTTGCAGGGCCCTTCAGAAGTTGGGACCCAGGGCACATGCCCGGTGTGCCTGCCATTAGACCCACCTCTGTCTATAGTGAGAGTAATCATGTCAGTTCCGCCTCTATAGCACCCTGATGTTCTGTATTCTCCAAGTAGCTTAAATCTTTTTAGATACATACACTAACAATTAACAAACATCTACTACTCAGTGTTGTATTCTTTTTTTATCAACAGCAGAGTACACCTAAATTCACATTCTTCTGGCACACACATATGTTGTAAAGCCCTAAACATCATTTTGTCTTTACTTCCATGGTTCTAAAATTTGTTTACGAGCTCTCATTGCCCCTCAGCTCCCTTATCCTCATAATATCTCTGGGGATTTTTTATCTGACATTAGTTTCAACCAGCCGACCCACTTTTGCTGATCCACACAGACTGGGAGAGAAACTGATAAACTGGCTAGACCCTTCGCTTGCCTTCAGTTGAATTCTGGGGACAATCATGTACATAAAAAACCTCTGATTTAAGAAGAATTTTGGTGCCTGACCAGCTGGTGGTGCAGTGGATAGAGCTTCAAACTGGGACATGGAACACCCAGGTTCAAAACCCTAAGTCACAGGCTTAAGTGCAAGTTCATCCAGCTTGAGAGCAGGGTTGCTGGCTTGAGCGTGGGATCATAGATATGACCCCAGGGTCACTGGTTTAAGTCCAAAGGTTGCTGGTTTGAAGCCCAAGGTCCCTCTGGCTTGAGCCCAAGGTTACTGGCTTGAGCAAGGAGTCACTCACTCTGCTGTAGCCTGCCCCACCCCGGCAAGACACATATAAGAAAGCAGTCAATGAACAACTAAAGGATCTGCAATGAAGAATTGATGCTCTCATCTCTCTTCAGTCCTGCCTCTCTGTCCCTAACTGTCCCTTTCTCTGATTCTCTCTCTGTCTCAAAAAGAAAAAAAGAAAAAAGAAAGGTTCTGGCAAATATATAACATCAGCACAAAAGGTAGGAAACTGGGAAAAGAAAGGATTTGTTTCTTTCCCAAGAGCATCAGAAAAAGATTGAACATCAGAGATGGGCAACATGACCAACAAAAGCATAAGCAATAATCTGAAAATATGCAAAGCATATTTTTACTCCCTGTAAAAAAAGTCTGTAGCTATGAGAGCATATATGCTAGCAAAACAGTTTATTATGAACTTATAGGAAGCACTATGGACAACTGGGCTGAATGGTCACCCACTGCTCCTGGTCAGAGGCAGTAGGTGATGAAGCTGGCACTATACTTGAAACAAGGGTGCAGCTCTGGAAAGACAGGGTGTTTATTCAGGAGATGGAGAGAAGCAACTTCATGATTCACAAGTGCACATCAGGCTTACCTTGGTGTTTTCTCTTTTTTAATAACCATAGTTTATATACCCCAAGCCAGGAGCTGATTTTACATAATATTTTGGCAACTTTTCTACATGCATTCCCAGTTCTAGTGCACTATCAGGTGTCTAATCAATTGCAAAATTATTGATATTCTACCCCTACAGTGGACCTCTGCCCACCCTCTCCCAGCCATTATTGCCTTTCCACCCTAGTTTTAGATGTCCATGGCTTGTCTTTGGAATTTTGCCATCTGTTTTTCCTGTCTCCTTTCCTTTCCAAACCAGCCATAATTCTCCTGCTTAAGTTACCTTTGAAGCCTGATTTCAAACAATATAATGAAGTCTTTATAATAGTGGTCTCTGGCATAGATAGAGTTGCATTGGAGTTTTGCCTCTGTAGATAAAAAGACAATAAATAGAAGTGATAATCTACATCCAGGGTTGGCAGGTCTGGCCTGTGTAATAAAGTTCTGTTGGGACGAAGTCACTCTCATTCATTTCTGTATTATCTAAGACTGTTTTCCACTATAATCGCAGAGCTGAGTTTTTGTAACAAGGGTTGTATGGCTCTCAAAGCCTAAAATATCTACAACATGGCTCCTACAGAAAAAGTTTGCTAATCCCAGATATATATTACAGAAATCTTAGAAAAACTACAAAAATACATGAAAAGAGGCAGAGGGATTCAAGATGACATTGTAGAAAGAGCCTAAGCCGACCTCTCCTCTACAGCTACGTGCAGGATAATGTACTTGGGAAAAGACCTGAAAACTCTGTGGACAATGACTCCAAAATATAGGATAAAAGAGCTGCATCAAAACAAGTAGGAGTGGCAGAAAATCCACTGTTCCCAAAAAAGCCACTCTATATGGGGCAATCCACATTTGGGAGGGACCTCAAAAATAAAGAACTTTTCACCAAGAAGGAAAGGGTTTGTGCCCCACATCAGGTACCCCCAAACCCTGGCTCCTGACCTATAGAGACAAGCCTCCAAATATCTTGCTTTGAAAACCAATGGGGATAATGCCCAGGAAAGTCATAGAACTATATAGAATGGAGAATCACACTTAAAGGGCATGCCTGCACATTCAGTTGTCCAGTTGACCCAGCACAGAAGCAGCAGTTTCAAAAGTGTCTAAGATCCATGTGAAGGAGACACAGTTACTAATGGGAGTCTGGCTCTGGTGGCGGGGGGGGGGGGATTATATTTTAAGGCCCACATGTCACCTCCTACATAAGGCAACTCCTTCAAGACTAGGAGAGATAGCTGATTCATCTAACATTTAGAATCAGGTGAAATCAGACAGAAATATGTTATAAACAACACAAAAAAATATATAAAACCTAAAAAAAAGACCTTCTGAAACAGAGAAGTAATGATTATAAAAATGCTCACTAAACTTGGGAGAGGGGTGGATAAGCACACTGAGAATTTCAACAAAGAGACAAAAAAAATGTAAAAATATAAATAAATAAATAAATCGAAACAGAAGTCACAAACAAAACTGAAGAGAAGCTGAACTGAAAATATAATAGAGGGATTCACGTCAGACTTGAAACGAAAGAACAAAGCAGCAAATTGGAAGACAAAGCATGGGAACTCACCTAGACACGGCAGAAATTAGAAAAACGTTTTTGAAAAGCAAAGATGCTCCTGACCTGTGGTGGCGCAGTGGATAAAGCATCAACCTGGGGTGCTAAGGTCACTGGTTCGAATCCCAGGGCTTGCCTGGTCAAAACACATATGGGAGTTGATGCTTCCTGCTCCTCCCCCCTTCTCTCTCCTCTCTAAAATGAATAAATAAAGTCCATAAAAAAAGTGAAGATGCATCAAGGGATTTATAGGACAGTATGAAGCAGATTGACATTTGCATTGTAAGGGTCCAAAAAGAAGAAAGAGAAAGAAACATGAATTTATTTGAAGACATAATGGCTGAAAACTTCCCTAAACTGGGGAAGAAAACAAACATCCAGGTCCAAGAGCCTAGACAGTTCCAATAAGAAAAACCCGGAGAGACCCACATCAACACACATTATAATTAAAATAACAAAAGTTAAAAATAAAGAATCGCAAAAGCAGCAAGAGAAAAAGAACGTTTTACTTATGGGAAACCCCATAAGGATATCAGCAAATTTTTTAGGAGAAATTCTTTTCAGTCAAAAAAATTTTTTTAAGTACAATATATTCAAAGTGACGAACAGGCAAACACCTACAATCATCAATTCTCTACCTGGCAAAAGTTATTATTAAGAATTAAAGGTCTGACCTGTGGTGGCGCAGTGGATAAAGCGTCGACCTGGAATGCTGAGGTCACCGGTTCAAAACCCTGGGCTTGCTTGGTCAAGGCACATATGGGAGTTGATGCTTCCTGCTCCTCCCCCTGTTCTCTTTCTATCTCTCCCTCTCTCTCTCCCCCCTCTCTCTCTAATAAAAATGAATAAATAAAATCTAAAAAAGTAAATAAAAAAAATTAAAAAAAAAAAAGGTATGAGTACAAAAATTGTAAATCTTTATAATGGAGTTTTTTTTAAATAAAGAAGTATCACACACACAAAAAAAAAGAATTAAAGGAGAAATAATTATCCAGATAAGCAAAAGCTAAGATTTTGTCACCACTAAACTGGCCTTACAAGAAATGTTGAAGGGTCTTCTTTAAATTGAAAAGAAATAGTACTAATAAATAATAAGAAATCATATGAAAGTAAAAGAAATATATCAAAGGTAATATATTAATAAATTATAAAACTAGTATGAAGGTCAAAAGACAAAACTAGTAAAACTACAATAAATCATTAAGAGATATATAAAATTAAAAGATGTTAAACGTGACATAAAATGGAATGTTCAGTATATATATAAGTACATCAGGCCGAATGTGTTGTTTAAGGCTGATATTTCCTTATTGATTTTATGTCTGAATGCAAGTGAGTTATTAAAGTTTTCTACTAAAATAAGACTATGTCTTTCTTCAGGTCTGTTAATATTTGCTTTAAATATTTGGGTGCTTCTGTGTTGGGTGTATAAATATCTATAAATTTTATCTCTTTTTGTTAGATGACACTTTTATCAATATGTAACATCCTCTTTGTCTTTTATTATAGTCTTTGTTTTAAAGTCTGTTTTGTCTGAAAATATTACCATAAAAGGACCAGGACCAGGGTGGGCCTGCCTCTGGCTGGCCGGTAGTATGTGGATTCCCGACTTTGTGCAGGAAAGATTTCACAGTGCAAGTCCAGGTGACTTTGAGAGTGTATTAATTAAAGCTGGGGACAGTGAAGCAAGGAAAGGCTTAGAAGCAGCAACAAGAGAGCCTAGGCGGAGCTGCAGTGTCTCACTGAGAAATAAAGTCATAGTGACAGCAGCGAGCCGAGGTGAGGCTGCTGTCAGCTCACTGGAAAGTCAGAGGAAAGGGGCCCTTGGTGACAGGCTCAGAGGGTTAGCCCGGGACTAGCTCCTTCTGCCCATTGTCCCCCTGGTTGCTAGTGTCCTGGGGTCCCTTAGAGCTTAGGAGAGGCACACCTATGGAGGAAGAAGTGGAGAAAAGAAAAGCATGGGCATGCTCCCAGGAAGGAGACTGTGCACTAGGTCCTTCATTTTGAGGGTTTTTTTTAAGACTGGGACTTAAGCTTGATTGAGTGGTGGCACAGTGGTTAGGGCATTGGACTGGGGTGCAAAGGACCCAGGTTCAAAACCCTGAGGTGGCAGGTTTGAGCATGAGCTCATCCAGCTTGAGTGCAGACTCACCAGCTTGAGCATGGGGTCGCTGGCTTGAGCGTGGGATATAGACATGACCCCAAGGTTGCTGACTTGAGCCCAAAGGTCGCTGGTTTGAAGCCCAAGGTCGCTGGCTTGAGCCCAAGGTCCCTGGCTTGAGCAAGGGGTCACTCACTCGGCTGTAGCCTCCCCTACCCCCCACCACCCCTCACCTCCCTCCATCCACAGTTAAGGCACATATGAGAAAGCAATCATAGTACAGCTGAGGAGCCACAATAAAGAATTGGTGCTTCTCATCTCTCTCCCTTCCTGCCTGTCTGTCCCTATCTGTCCCTCTCTCTCTATCTCTCTCTCTCTGTCTCTGTCACAAAATTAAAAGGCTAAGATTTTAGAAAAGGTCTTAGAGGAGCTCTCAGTAGAATATCGATCAGCTCTATGCTGATGAACAAAATGAAATTTATTCCCTTAACTTCATCCATCCTTGGGTGTGGTTGGCACAATGGCACTAATTGGATTTCTGTTATCTATCTCCTTGAGTAGGGTGATTTAAGCTATTTTTCCTCTGGTTTGGAAGGAAAAGGGTAAACCATTTAGAAGTGTCCTTGGTTAGGGAAGATAAGATTTTACAATTTACTGGATGGTCATAAACTGCTTGGCCACTTAACCATCTGTCTCAGTTTTCCTATTTCACTAGCTGTCTTGTTCTCTCATCAGAGACTTCCACCCTGAAATCTTTCAGGAGTGATGAGGGAGGACAGTCAGTCTTCAGTAACTGCTTCTTGCTGACAAGGGCCACAGTCCTACTATACCTGTATAGGGTGTGGAAGCCACCCTGCTTGATCTAAGGGAGGCAAGGGAATAGGATCTGAGACTGGAAAAGGGAGGCAGTTGATTGTTTCCAAGTAGGAATGGGCTTGCATTCCCAAAGCATCATCATCCATGTGGCCAGTGATTCTTCCACAAAGTCACAAGAAAAGCATTTCAAGGAGTCACCCATAGGAGGATGTGAGGTGTAGTGGTAAGATTTATTGAGTGAAAACAAAGGCCTTCCCCTAGGTGTCTGGTGTCTCCTCCATAATCAGGTGGCTCAGTGCCTTCTAGCTATGAAAGACACCCACCAGGAGGATCAGGATCCAGAACTACAACCGGCATCATCCTGGGTTTGATAGCCCAACATAGTCTCCTCTCCCAGCTGTGCTCCAGCCCAATCTGCATCCCGCTTCAGCCCACACTTGGATGCACAGGGCAACTACAGAGAGAGAAGATGTGTGAACAAATGTGTCTCGGGCCATTTTTAGGCTTTGCCTTTACTTCCTGATAAGTTTTTTTTCAAACTAACCAATCTCCTTCCTGATTCTTCATAGGCTTGTGCTGGGCCCTCCTTCTACCCAATCCCTTCCCTGGATATTCCAGGGTTTCCTGCCCTCATCCTACCTTGTCCTTTTCCTAGACTTTCCAAGGCTAGATTCTTCCCTTTTATGGTCGCCATTTTAACTTCCACTGTGCCTGTCTCAAAGTTCTGCTTTGTCATCTGGCTTCTAATGCACAGGTGCCCAGAAAGGAGTTTCCCTATTGTTCTATCCCTACCCCACCCCACCTCCCATCCTGCCTAATGGTTGGATGCCCCCTGGGGAGGTTGGAAAACTGGAGGAGGGAGGGATGTTAATCTCCTTGGTAGAGCAATGCAGTTGTCCCCTGGGGTGTGTGAAGTTGTAGCTTTCAAACTTAATTAAGCTTAGCCAGTTTTGCTCCCTTGTCTTTTCTGAATTCCTAACTAGCGGCCAATTACAACAATGTAAGTAAGTATAGCTACCCTGCAGAGGAGGCAGATTTAACAGCAGGCACACCAGGCATGCATGCACCCTGGGCCCTGACTTTTGAAGAGCCTCAGAGAACCCTAACTTTATACTTTTTTCTAATATAAGGGGCCCAATATTTTCTTCTGCATCCTTTTCCATCACTTCACTTTCAGTCTGTGTGTGTCTGAATATCTGAAGTGAATTTCTTGTAGACAGTATGTACTGTATTTCCCCTTGTACAAAATGCACCTTCTTTTGAAAAATTTGGGGTCTGAAAACTGGGTTCATCTTATACAGTGCTTATGGTATTTCAAATGCCATAGATGGAACTGAGGATGAGGCAATACAGGTATTTGAAGACAGTAATTTGTCATCAGACACAGATGAGGACAAGCTAATAGATGGGAGTTTTGACAGTGATGAGGAGTTGTATGAATTTTATGATGAATAAAACTTGAGTTCAATAACTTTATCTAATACATTTCTTTTTCAAATTTAGGGCCCCAAAATTAGGGTGCATCTTATACATGGGGAAATACAGTAGCTAGGTCTTTTGTTTTGTTTTGGGGTTGGTTTTTGTTTGTTTTGTTTTGTTTTGATCTCTTTTTATTGCAGGAATTCTTCAGGACTCTTTTTTTATTGTGACAGAGACAGAGAGAGGGACATACAGACAGGAAGGGAGAGAGATGAGAAGCATCAATTCTTTGTTGCTGCACCTTAGTTGTTCATTGATTGCTTTCTCATATGTGCCTTGATGGGGTGGGGGGGTGGGGGGGCTACAGCAGACCAAGTGACCCCTTGCTCAAGCCAGCAACCTTGGGCTCAAGCTGGTGAGCCTTGCTCAAACCAGATGAGCCCACGCTCAAGTTGGCGACCTCGGGGTTTCGAACCTGAGTCCTCCGCGTCCCAGGCCAATGCTCTCTCCACTGCGCAGGTTGGGTTTTTTTTGTTTGTTTGTTTGTTTTTTTTAATGACTGAGCCACTCAATGTCTTTTGATGAGAGAATTTTATCTCATACATTTAAAGTAATAATCAATAGGTGTGTAGCATTGGCATTTCTTGTTTTCTGGTTGTTAAATCGTTTCTCTGTGTTTCTTCTGCTTTTGCTTTCTTCCCTTGTGGTTCAATGACTTTTGCAGTGATATGCTTAGATTCCATTCTCACTATCTGTTGTATATTGACTATAGATTTGTTATTTGCAGCTATTGTAAGGTATTTTTCCACGCCGAGGAAGAAGTAAGGGGCTGGAGCCACAAAGTGTGGAATAATAAAAAGGCTTTATTGAGTACAGAGCGCTTCCCGCCCAACAAAGTTCCCTGGTCCTGAGGACATGGAGGCCAAGGAAGTCTCAAGGTGTGACCCACGTGGGGGATATTTAAAGGGTCTCTAGGTGGTCAAGTTAATATGGTGTGGTGAAATCTCACTGGCTGATGGACAATCGCTTTTTTCCAAAGGGCTCCTGGGAAGTTTCTTTTGGCGCATATGGATGTGGGCAGTTCTAGCCAAGTTCCCGGGCCTGGGTTCCTCACCTGACTATCCCCCATTGCTGACCACCCCACAGTTATCATGAGGCTTACATATAAAAACCTATTTTTATAACAATCTATTTTATGCTGATAACAACTTTCATTTTAATACGTTCTAAAACTCTAGGTTTTTATTCTCCCTCCCCCAACATGTATGCTTTTGATGTCACATTTATCATCTTTTTATTTTATGTTTAACTCAACACCATTGACTTTGACCACTCTACTACCACTCTACTTTCTTGCCTTCTATAATTTTATTTAGTTTTCTCTTTTTAATTACTTTGCATTATCTCTTATTCTTTTTCTTTGATTTTTTTGAAATAGCAAAAGAAATTGTCCCTTAATTTTCATTTAGTTTTCTCTACTTGTGCTTGATTATTCTGTTTTTTAAATTTAACTAAAGACTCCAAATATTATTTGTCTACTTCTTTCACCCCACTCTGCATTAATTTGTTAAACATATTTATAAAATTATTCTACCCTGAATACCATTTTCTTCATCTTTGCCTTATTTTATAATCTTTTAATTCTCCTTGCTTCCTACAGTGACAATAGGCAAAGTGTGCTTCTTGAAATGTTAATAGATATCCTATTTAAACAAAATAAAAAAATGTGGTATTTTACTTTTCTTTCTTTAGAAGCAAAAGGAAAGAATGAATAATTTAAAAATTAAACACACACACACATACACACACACACACACACACACACACACACATTATAATTCCATAAAGTAGTTTTGGGAAAACAGCTTTTGGAAAAAATAACCTTTTTTCTCTAAAGTACCCAGACATCTTTGTTTTTACTGCTGAGGTTTTGTAAAGAATACTCCCAGAATCATTGAACTAAAAAAGTTATTACATTATTTTACATACTTAAGTAATTAACAAGCCTAAAATGTTACACCATTAGTGGTAAGTTACAGCCTGAGCACTTTCTTGGAAGCTAATCATCTTTAGTATCAAAGAGATGAGAATGATTATTATCCGAGTTAAAGCTGTTGTCATCTGCTGGGTAAGGAGAAGAACAAGACAAAAACAAATCCTACAAGCAAAGAACAAATTCAGTGTTAAAAATGATTTTCTCATTAGGGCAATGATATCAACTATTTAAAATTTTTTACATAGTATTATTAATTTGAGACTATGTGCTAAAGGTTGTGACATTATAATATGGAAAGGCCAGGACTACCTCCCCTCACACATTCCTTAGACTGAAGTGAAAGAGAAAAAATACCACTGAAATTTCATGTTAAATCACTGAGATTTTGAGGTTGTTTGTTATTGCAGATAGTGTTACTCATCCAGACGGAAATTAAGGCCCAGAAATGTGATAGAATATCCATTTCTACAGTGAATTAAGGACACAGCAGGCCTGTGCTCTTTCTCCCTAAAAATATAGCTTTTTTACAGGAGACTTCATTGTTTTAGTCCTCTTATTTCTAAAAACCAATTTGTAAGTAATCATTTGTTTCCTCTCATAGTTTACCTTAGGGAAAGGTAAAAACCGCATTAAGTGATTGTGACATTAAGTCAAGTCATTATATTATGAAATTACAATGGCAATTATTCCAAAGCAATTGAAGCAGCTCTATAATAGAGCACAGTACAATAAATGAAATAACATTGCTTAAACTTTCTACTTTCACCCAGTAATAAGAGAGGACAAACTGACATGACACAGTCAAAGGTTTCCACAGCCTCAACAGTAAGAATTTCATGTACTTCAAACAACTCTTTCCTCCCCCAGACCAATTTTTCTGCTCTAAATTAAATTATATGTGTATTTCTTATTTTAACAATCCCACAATGTAGGACATAGTGTCTTTAAACACAGTCCTAAATAGAAACCCTAATAAATCACTGTGTTTTGGATCAGAGCCATGCCCACACTGTAAATTGGAATGGAAGATAAATGGATCTGCAGGGGGACATTCACCTAAATAGGTTTATCCTCAGTAACAATGACAATGCTCTTCTGGGTTACAGGAATATAATGGAATCTCCAGGGAAGTTAGAAAGGTGCAATTTCAGTAGAGTGAAGTCAGCTCCTTCCTATTAAATAGCCATTCTTAAGTGAATTCCAACCAAGAGTCACAGATCTCAAAAGCAAAAAAAATTAAGCAATGGAGACATTAGAACCACCATCCCCTCTTTTGTAAGGCTTAGACTGGAATAGGAACATAGAAATGCATATCTGGGCTGAAAAAAGTCAGTAAACAAATGGCAAGAGCAAAGACACAAGAGATCAAATTTAAGATGGAAAAGAGAAAGCATATACTTTAGGTCTAAAAGACTAATCAAGTCAGAGGAGAGAAAAATGCTTATGAGAGTAGAGGAGGGGGGAATTTAGGACTTTAAATTGAAAACTAGATTCAAAACCTAATTCTACTACAATCAGAAGACTATTGGGAAGTAATCTTTTGTAGCCTGTTTCTTCATATGCATAAAGGGAATATAGAATTTAATCTAACAGTATATCTTATGCAAATTCAAATATAAGTGCTCACCAAAGAGGGAGAAACAATTTAATTAGTTCAGGAGTTCTGCTAGCCATTAATGTTAGGTTGTGTGCTCGAGAGGCTCCATCATTTTTCCTGTGTCTTGTGTGCCTCTCACAATGAATAAGGTCAAGAACTTATCTCTCTGGTTAATCATTGTATTTTCAGTGTCTAGAATAACACTTGACATGTAGGAGTTCATAAATATTTGTGGAAGGAAAGGAGGGAAGTATCTTGCTGTACTGGGTTTCTCTCTGTTTTTTGATATGACATGACCCCAGAGACAAGTAATTCACCTTACCAGATGTGAGTGGAAAAAACCAGAAATGAATTCTAATACTTTTGTAAAAAGTAGCTGTGTTTAACTTTTTGAAGGAGAGAATTCTCAAGGATAATTTTTGCCACATAGACAATTTCCGCTTATGAACTCTAGAACCCAATTGCCGAATAAGATGCAACTGTACCGTAATAATAATAATTATAACAATACTTGCATAACCTAGCTCACTAGGTTCATAGAAGATCTAAATAAGATTAAAATATAGAATAGTATTCTGCATAATATTGCTATAGCATGCAAATGCCAGGTAAAATAAGTTATATCATTATCTGACTTCACCCACTAATATATAGATCTCTGCCACATAACAACTACTGTTTATAGTTCCTGTAGTTGCCTGACAAAAGAAATTTCTACAGTTGAACTACTGGAGATGATGATACCCAGAGGACAGAAAAATTAGCCAAGGAAGAAATATCTGCTACTCATTCCATCAACCCCTCTTAGCCTTGTAGCACTATCGACATTCCAGTCTTAGTTCCGTGGGGTTTGTCAATAGAAATGCTCACAAACAATTAAAAGCTATTGCTACCATTGTTAAACTTGTAAGCATACATTCATTACTATTTGTGAGGTGTTTTGTAATCTAATGACAACTCAATTGGTTAGTCATTGCTACAATAGTGTAGGCTAATTTTTTTTTTCCTGAAGTGAGAAGCAGGGAGGCAGAGAGACTCCTGCATGCACCTGACCAGGACCCACTCTGCAAGCCCATCAGGGGGCAATGCTCCCTTGCAACTAGAGCCATTCTAGTGCCTGAGGTGGAGGCCATGGAGCCGTCCTCAGTGCCTGGGCCAACTTTGTTCCAATGGAGCCTTGTCTGTGGGAAGGGAAGAGAGAGATAGAGAAAAAGGAGAGGGAGAAGGGTGGAGAAACAGATGAGTGCTTCTCCTGTGTACCCTGGCTGGGAATTGAACCCAGGACTTCCATACTCTGGGCCATGCTCTACCACTGAGCCAACTGGCCAGGGAGTGTAGGCTAATATTTAAATGAGCTGCCTGTGTGTTCATACAGACCTATGGTCAAGTAAAATTTCTCTCCTTAGTTGTCTTATGAGTTTGAATAGATCATTTACCCTCTCTGTGTCCTCTTCCCCAACAATAAAATAACATGTCTATCATGCATCTCAAAAATAAAAGGTCCTGCCTGACCTGTGGTGGCGCAGTGGATAAAGCGTCGACCTGGAAATGCTGAGGTCGCCAGTTTGAAACCCTGGGCTTGCCTGGTCAAGGCACATATGGGAGTTGATGCTTCCAGCTCCTCCCCCCTGTCTCTCTCTCTCCTCTCTCTCTTCTCTCTAAAAATGAATAAACTAAAAAAAATTTAAATTAAAAAAATAAAAAAATTTAAAATAAATAAATAAATAAAAGGTCCTAAATAGAACTCTTTAGTTCCCACCCAATGCTGGTACTGCAGTCCTATCTTTGTATATGTCATCCCTCTACTCTAGGTAACTGAAATAGACACTTAAGAGTCATCATTGATGCCTTCTTTTCCTGTACCTGATCTCAACATCCAAACATCACCGAGTTCTGTAGGTTCTTTTTTCTTTCTTCTTTTTTTTTGACAGAGACAGAGAGATAGACAGAGATAGGTACAGATAAAGACAGACAGGAAGGGAGAGAGATGAGAAGCATCAATTCTTTGTTGCTGTACCTTAGTTGTTCATTGATTGCTTTCTCATATGTGCCTTGACCGAGGGCTACAGCAGACTGAGTGACTCCTTGCTCAAGCCAGAAACCTTAGACTCAAGCTGGTGAGCCTTTTTCAAACCAGATGAGCCTGCAATCAAGCCAGTGACCCCAGGGTTTCAAACCTGGGTCTTCCACATCAGTCCAATGCTTTATCCACTGTGCCACTGCCTGGTTACTTTTTCAAAAAGAACCATTTCATTTCTAAAATCTTCTCTCAATCTTCACACTGTAACTTTTCATAGACTTCAAACCCACTTAAATGCTTTGTTTTTCTCTTTCATTTTTTGTCATGATAATTATTTTTAAACCTAAAATTAGAGCATGCCATTATCTTGCTCTAAGCCTTTTAATGGTTTTCTTTCCATTCTTGTTAAAATCAAAATTCTTACCCCATGCCCTACAGAAATATTTTGCTTATGCTAAGAACTGTTTACTTCTGTGACTTTATCTACCCTTTCTCTATCACTCACTATTTATTGCTCAGGTAGATTGTTCAGGAGCCTGGGCAAGATGGCAATGAAGTAGGCAGACGTACCAACTTCCACCTCCTAGAACCAAAGTGGATTACAACTTAATTTTAAGAACCATCATCTGGAAAAACCAACATTGGACTAAACTAAGAGGACTCTGGAACCAAGGAACACTGAAGACGCCACATTGAGAATAGTAGGAAAAGCAGAAATGCAGAGAGGGCTTCCCAGCTCTGGGGAGTGAACCCACATGAGTCTTCCCAGCCTGGAGAGACTCATGTGGCAGGAAGTGAGTTTAGCAGAGAGGGGAGAATCCTGGGCCCCAGGAACAAAGCCCCAGCCTGCAGCTCCAAAGCCTAGAAGAGGCATATGGACAGTATTTAGCTGCAAAACAAGTCAGGATACTGTTTGTGAGAAAGAGACAGATTTCTCAGACACAAGATTCTTCTTAAAAAGACCGCGCAGAAAACCTCTTTCACAACCACTCACCTGGGGCTTCGGGGGATGGGGAGAGATGAGAGGACCAGAGTAGCAGGAAGAGAGTATAATCTAGGAGGCACAGGGAGAAACACTTTGAAGGACAGCCACCCTAACCCCTGGGCTGAGTTACTGCCCAAGTCTAAAGTGAATATTTCCCCTAGGACAAGCAATACCAGCAAAGGGAAGCAGGACAAGAACCAAACAAGCTCTCCCGTGACACTCAGAATAGAGACACTGAGAGGGGGGAGCCCTCAAAAATATAATATTGAGCACTTAGTTCTGAGCTGCAGCATCCCCACCCACACTTCTGAGTGGTAGCCAGAGTGTGGGTAGCAGCAGGATGCAGAAGTGCGGTCCCATCGGCAGAGGTGAAAACCAGGCCAGCCAAAACTGAGGCCCGGTGTAAGCTCAGTTGCACCTGGCAAGGGCAGAAGGGGAGCACGAAAGTGGTCCGACCCAGTTGCAGGCCGAGTGACCAAGAGCGATCCCACATGCAATCCTGCTGACAGGAGAAAGGTGAAGGCCAGGGAACTGCAGAGATCCCTGGCTGAGCACAGGTGTGCAGCCCTGCCCGGCCCACAGAGACTGGGATAACAGCCTGACTTGGGAGCACAATTCTGCCCATGGGGGCAGGGCAAAAACCTGGGAACAGGTGGATACCTGAGGCTGAGCATAGGTGTGCAGCCCAGCCCACAGTGCCAAGGCCTGTGAACCCGCACAGCACACAGCTTACTTGCGGGGACGGGGCAAAAGCTGAGGCCAGCCAAGGCTTGTACACCTGAGTATGTGAACACAGCCCCTCCCATGGAGGAGACGTGAAAACCAAAGCAACAGCCGCAGCCGGCCAGTGCCAGCAATGTCCATACCTGAACACCCAAGGCAGAGGGAGTGGTGGGCCTGCAGACAGAGCACACCTAGGGAACACAGAGGCAGCATCTATTGGACTCCAGTAGCCACACCCTTCTTACACACAGACAAATGGAAAGGCAGAGAAATGCAACCCAAATGACTCAAGAGAAATCCCCTCCAACAAACTTGAATGAGTCATATATAACCAAATTACTGGATGCAGAGTTTAAAATAATGATTGTTAGGATGCTCAAAGATCTTAGAAAAACAATAGATGGACATAATGAACACCTAAATAAAGAGATAGCAATTATCAAAAAAGGACACTGAAATAATAAAAAAGAATCAGTCAGAAATAAAAAATACAATATCAGAAATTAAGACACAATGGAAGGAATGAAAAGCAGAATGGATGAATCTGAGGATAGAATCAGCGAGTTAGAGAACAAGATAAACAAATGCATGGAAGCAGAGAAGCAAAAAGAAAGGAGACTCAAAAAGTCAGTGAAAATTCTAAGAGAGCTCTGTGACAATATGAAGAGAAATAACATCTGCACCATAGGGATTCTTGAAAAAGAAAAGAAAGAACAAAGGATAGAGACTTTGTTCAATCAAATCATAGCTGAAAACGTCCCTAAATTGATGCAGGGAAGTCACACAAGTTCAAGAAGCACAGAAAACTCCATTAAAGATAAACCTAAAGAAATCTACACCAAGACACATCATAATTAAAATACCAAAGCTAAGATATAAAAAGAAAATATTAAAAGCTACTAGAGAAAAAAAAGCATTCACCTACAAAGGAGCCCCCATAAGGATGTCATAAGACTTCTCAACAGAAACACTAGAGGCCAGAAGGGAATGGCAAGAATGTAATGCAGAACAAGAGCCTACAACCAAGACTATCCAGCAAGGCTATCATTTAAACTTGAAGGAGAAATAAGAAGCTTCCCAGACAAAAAAAAAACAAAAAACAAAACAAAACAAAAAAAACAAACAACTCACGAATTCATTACAACCAAACCAATGCTGCAAGAAATGTTAAGGGGTCTGTTGTAAACAGATCAAAGGGCGAAAAGAATATAGTAAAAAAGGAATACAGCTTTAAAGAATAAAATGGCAATAAACAACTACATATCAATAATAACCTTAAATGTAAATGAATTAAATGATCAAATCAGAAGACATAGGGTAACCGCATGGATAAGAAAAGAGGACACATACATAAGCTGTCTACAAGAGACACATCATAAACAAAATATGCACATAGACTGAAAGTAAAAGGATGGAAAAATATGTTTCATACAAATGGAAATGAAGAAAAAGCTGAGGTAGCAACACTTATATAAGACAAAATAGACTTCAAAACAAAGGCTACAGTAAGAGATAAAGAAGGTCACTATATAATGATAAAGAAAGCAATCCAACAGGAAGATATAACCATTATAAATACCTACGCACCTAATATAGGAGTACCTAAATATATAAAGTAGACTTAGATGGATATGAAGGGTGAGATCAACAGCAATACTATAATAATAGGGGATTTCAATACCACACTAACATCACTAGATAGATCTTCAAGAAGAAAATTAACAAAAAAACAGCAGATTTAAGGACACACTAGATCAAGTGGATTTAATAGATATTTTCAGAACATTTTACGTTAAAGCAGCAGAATATACATTTTTTTCAAGTGCTTATGGTATATTCTCTAGGACAGACCACATATTAGGGCACAAAAGCAGTCTCAACAATGTAAGAAGATTAAAAGCATATCAAGCATCTTCTCTGATCACAATGGCATGAAACTAGAAATCAACCAGAACAGGAAAATTGAAAAATACTCAAATACTTGGAAACTAAATAGCATGTTATTAAATAATGAATGGGTTAACAAAGAGATTGAAGAAGAAATTTAAAAATTCCTAGAAATGAATGATAATGAGCTGCAACAACTCAAAATTAATGAAACACAGCAAAAGCAGTCCTGAGAGGGAAGTTTGTAGCATTACAGGTATACCTTAAGAAGCTAGAAAAAGCTCAAATAAACAAGTTAACCCTGCACCTAAAAGAAATAGGAAAAGAACAAGTAAAGCCCAGAGGTAGTAGAAGGAAGTAAATAATAAAGATCAGAGTGGAAATAAATGACACAGAGGCTAAAAAAAAATACAGACAATGAATAAATCTAAGAGCTGGTTCTTTGAAAAAGGAAACAAGATTGATGAATCTTTAACCAGACTCACCAAGAAAAAAAGAAAGACCACCCAAATAAATCAAATTAGAAATGAGAGTGGAGAAATAAGAACTGATACAACAGAAATACAAAAGATTGTAAGAAAATACTATGAAGAACTGTATGCCAAAGAATTAGACAACCTGAAGGAAACGGACAAATTTCTTGAAACATATAATCTCTTAAAAATCAATCTGGAAGAATTCAAAAACCTAAACAGACCAATTACAGCAAATGAGATCAAAACCGTTATTAAAAAACTCCCAACAAAGAAAAGTCCTGGGCCTGATGGCTTCACAAGTAAATTCTACCAAATATTCAAGGAAGAACTAACTCCTGTGTTTCTCAAGCTATTTCAAAAAATTCAAGAGGAAGGAAAACTTCCAAGCTCCATTTATGAGGCTAGTTTAATTCTAATTCCAAAACCAGGCAAAGACAACACAAAGAAAGAAAAGTATAGGCCAATATCCCTGATGAATTTAGATGCTAAAATCCTCAACAAAATATTAGTAAACCGAATTCAGCATTATATATAAAAAATATCATAGACCATGATTAAGTGGAATTTATTATGGGGAGGTAAGGCTGGTACAATATTTGCAAATCAATCAATGTGATTCATCACATAAACAAAAAAAGGAGGCCCTGGCCAGTTGGCTCAGCGGTAGAGCGTCGGCCTGGCGTGCGGGGAACCCAGGTTCGATTCCCAGCCAGGGCACATAGGAGAAGCACCCATTTGCTTCTCCACCCCCCCCCTCCTTCCTCTCTGTCTCTCTCTTCCCCTCCCGCAGCCAAGGCTCCATTGGAGCAAAGATGGCCTGGGTGCTGAGGATGGCTCCTTGGCCTCTGCCCCAGGCGCTAGAGTGGCTCTGGTCGTGGCAAAGGAACCCCCCAGAGGGGCAGAGCATCGCCCCCTGGTGGGCAGAGCGTCGCCCCTGGTGGGCGTGCAAGGGGGATCCTGGTCAGGCGCATGCAGGAGTCTGTCTGACTGTCTCTCCCCGTTTCCAGCTTCAGAAAAAAAAAAAAAGAGAGAGAAAAACCACATGATAATTTCAATAGATTCAGAGAGAGCATTCAATAAAATTTAGTACCCATTCATGATCAAAACTCTCAGCAAAGTGGGAATACAGGAAACATACCTCACCATAATAAAGGCCATCTATGACAAACCCATAGCCAACACCATACTTAATGGGCAAAAATTAAAAGCAATCTCCTCAAGATCAGGAACAAAGCAGGAGTGCCCCCTTTTACCACTCTTATTCATCATAGTTCTGGAAGTCCTAGCAACAGAAATAAGACAAGAAAAAGAAATAAAAGGCATCCAAATTGGAAAAGAAGTAAAACTATCATTATTTGCAGATGATATGATATTGTATATAAAAAACCCTAAAGTCACAGTTTAAAAACTACTGGACCTGATAAATGAATTCAGCAAGGTGGCAGGATATAAAATTAATACTCAGAAATCAGAGGCATTTTTATATACCAACAATGAACTGTCAGAAAAAGAAATTAAGAAAACAATCCCCTTCACTATTGCAACAAAAAAAATAAAGAATGTAGGAGTAAATTTAACCAAGGAGATAAAAGACTTGTACTCAGAAAATTATAAAGCATTGATAAAAGAAATCAAGAAAGATACAAACAAGTGGAAGCATATACCATGCTCATGGTTAGGAAGAATAAACATCATTAAAATGTCTATATTGCCCAAGGTAATTTATAAATTCAATGCAATACCAATTAAAATACCAATGACATACTCAAAGATATAGAACACATATTCCAAAAATTTATATGGAACCAAAACAGAACACAAATGGCCCTAGTAATCTTGAAAAGTAAGAATAAAGTAGGAGGTCTCACACTTCCTAATATCAAGTTATACTACAAGGCCATTGTACTCAAAACAGCTTGGTACTGGCATAAGAACAGGTATATAGATCAATGGAACAGAACAGAGAACTCAGAAATAAACCCACCGCTTTATAGACAACTGATATTTGACAAAGGAGTTAAGAGCATATAATAGAATAAAGATAGACTCTTTAATAAATGATATTGGGAAAATTGGACATCTACCTGCAAAAAGATAAAACTAGACCACCAACTTATATCATTCACAAAAATAAACTCAAAACGAATAAAAAACTTAAATGTAAGCTGTGAATCCATACGCATCTTAGAAGAAAACATAGGCAGTAAGCTCTTCGACATCTCTCGCAGCAATATATTTGCCGATTTATTTCCACAGGCAAGTGAAATAAAAGACAGGATAAACAAATAGGACTATATCAAACTAAAAAGCTTTTGCACAGCTAGAGACAATAAGAACAGAATAAAAGGACAAATTACACAGCGGGAGAACATATTCAACAATATGTCTGACAAGGGTTAATAACCAAAATTTATAAAGAACTTGTAAAACTCAACACCATGAAGACAATCCAATCAAAAAATGGGCAAAAGAAATGAATAGACACTTCTCCAAAGAGGACATACAGATGGCCAATAGGCATATGAAAACATGCTCAACATCACTAATAATTAGAAAAATGCAACTTAAAACCACATGATATCACCTCACTGGTCAGAATGGCACTCATCAACAAAACAACAGAGAATAAGTGCTGGTGAGGATTTGAAGAAAAGGGAACCTTCCTGCACTGCTGGTGGGAATGCAGACTGGTGCAGCCACTGTAGAAAACAGTATGGAGATTTCTCAAAAAATTAAAAATTGAACTGCCTTTTGACCCAGCTATCTCACTTATAGGAATATACCCTTAGAACACCATAGCACTGTCTAAAAGGAGAAATGCACCCCTATGTTTATGGCAGCATTGTTCACAATAGCAGAGATCTGGAAACAGCCCAAGCGTCCGTCAGTGGATGTGTGAATTAAATAGCTTTGGTACATATATACAATGGAATACTATGGTGCCATGAAAAAGAAGGAAATCTTACCTTTTGTGACAACATGGATGGACCTGGAAACTATTATGTTAAGTGAAATAAGCCAGGCAGAAAAAGAAAAACATCATATGACCTCACTTATTTGAGAAATCCAATGAACAATGTGAACTGAGGAATGGAATTTAGACAAAGGATAAATCAAAGGGACCAGAGGAAAAGAGCACAGAGGGATGGGGAATGATAGGATGAGATAAACCTGAAGGGAAGTAGGGAGAGCATTATGGGGAGGGGGCAAGGAGATGTTGAGGGGAATATGGGGGAGGGGGGATGCATTGGGGCAACACTAGAATCTATGTAAACACAATAA
Source organism: Saccopteryx bilineata (assembly GCF_036850765.1). NCBI lineage: Eukaryota > Metazoa > Chordata > Mammalia > Chiroptera > Emballonuridae > Saccopteryx > Saccopteryx bilineata. Next base: position 70,101,669 of record NC_089499.1, read on the forward strand.
ATTAAAAACAATAAAACAATGAAAAAAAAAGTTGCTCAGTAAACGTTTTTGACTAAAGAAATGAATGATGAAAGACAGAAAGAGAGAGATAAAGGGGAAAACTGACTCATTGAAGTATGGGATTCCGAAGAATAATTCTGACTATGCACAATTTTCATCCCGTATATTTTGGACCCATCTCCTTAGTAAGTTATAACTCCACAGCAATCATATATGTTTGGCCTCACTTGTTAAGCTTATAAAAAGTCAATGAGATTAAAATGTATAATAGGCACCTTTAAAAATATCAAGCACCATGCAAATGTGATATATATGTATTTTTATACTTGATCTTAGCTAAAAGCTCAACAAGCAATATGTAAATATTTTTGTCATATTTTGATTCTGGGTGTATCCTCTTATATTAATATTGTACATAATATAAAAAACAGTATTCATGTGGGAGTTACAATGGTTTTGAGGACAAGAAACAGAAAATCCATTTGAACCCAGCTAAAAGGATAAAGGGGCTTTATGGCTCACATATCTGAAAATTTCCACAGACAGGGCAGACTAACCAGGATCCAGGCACTGCTTCTTTGTGATGCTCTGGCCTCTCCCTTTTTATCAATGTTAGCTTCATCTGTGAGCTGGATGAGAAGGCTATGAATTCTGCTGTGACAATAGCCACAGCCAAAGGAGGCCATCTTTTTCCATTGCTCTCTCCTTTCCAAATGCTTCCAGCAAACATCCCATCCAGTGTACTTTTCTTGCACTGAGTTATGCCATTTCCTGAACCTGTAATTTTGTCCTGGAATGGTTGGTTGCCTTAGGCCTAAGTTCCTCCACCAACTAATGTCAAAGAGATAGGAGACAGACTCATTAGGGACCTGGAGACAGTCCTGTTTCCCTGAAGCACTGGTTCTGTTACAAGGAGGAACTGTAAATACCAAAGAGTAAATCAGGCACGAAGGGCAGTGTATCTACTACATTTCTATATATATATATGGCTTAAGGGGCAAGTAGAGCACTTAGACAATATCTGAGAGATGGAAAAATGCTAACACTAACTGATCTTTTATTGGACTACAGGTAACTAATCTATATTTCTAAATAAAATTCTAGAAGTTCGGGCAACAAAGAATATGTCAAACCAAGAGAAAACATGGTCTCATATAAAGTATTTTGCAGATTTCTTTTACTTGACCTCAGAGTAGGTATTATTTTATATTTTCTAGTTAGATTTTGATTAATGTTTTAGTATAGATATGATAAGAAACACAATTTAAAATGATACATAAGACATTAAGTGCTTAGAACTAACTCACGGCACGTGTTCTATATCAGTATTCAATAACAACATGAGCTGGGCACTAAATAAATGAAGCTGTATCAGCATGCAATAATAGTACAGGTTGAATATTAATTCTTGTATGTAACACAAATATTTATACATAATATATTTATGTAATAATAGAAAAGCTAAATAATTAGTTCATTGTAACAGTGTTTTTAAGAGCATGGGCATTCGAGTCCTGCAAAGTACAGTTTGAATCCTTGCTTTAGGATTAGTATCTGAGAGATAATGAATAATTCATTGCTCCTCCCCTAGCTCTAAACTAATCTCCTTACCTATCTCATTGGGTTGTGTAAGAGTTAAGTTGAATTAGCTGGTGCAAATGAGACAATCACTGTGTCTGGCATATCATAATGGCTGCTCCATAATGGCTAGCTACTCTTAGAATCTCCATCCTCATTAGGATTCAATGTTACAAAATTTCAGTAAAATGAACCAATTGAAATAGATGGAATTTGGTCTCAGTGCTAAAGAAATGTGGGATTCAAATAGGAGAGAAGATTGCTGGCAGTGTAATCACAAGTCAAACTTTGGAACTCAGTAAATAGCCCAAACTATGTAAGGGGGCATATGTAATAACAAATCATATTTGCACAACATCATCTCACTAAATCCTTTAACAGGTATTTAAAATTTAAGTTGCTATTATCGTCCCTCACCCCCATCTTCAACCCAACCCACATATGCCTGCTTTTTAACAAACAAGGGAAATCAAGGTAGGTTATTAGTACTTTAAATTTATTTTCTATTTTTTTTTAATTTATAAATTAAATGTAACGGGGTGACATTGAGCAATAAGAGTACATACATTTCAGGTGAACATCTCTATGACATTTGAACTGTTGATTACATTGTGTGCCCATCACCCAAAGTCAAATTATTTTCTGTCACCGTGCATTTGTCCCTCTTTCAAATCTTTTTTCAAAATGACATATGTTCCAAGAGAGATAGACCTGTTCTTACTCACTATTGAAAGTCAAGAAAGGAGCACAGTGTCTAAATTATTAAAGGTGCCCCAAGAATATTGAGTTGGTGGTGATGGGGTAAAAAGAAATGAATTGATAAGATGACTTGGTTAAAGCTGTCTGACTACTAAACTGCATAGATGGAACTGAACAAGAACTTGGGTCTCCTAACTCCTGATCTTTTATTTTTTTCCTTGTGATACCTGACTCCCTCCAGGTATAGGAATCACCAAGAGGAGATTAGTAAGAAGCCTCTGTAGAGAGTGCAATGGTCAGAAGATCAGGTGAACACATAAGGTCCTTTCTGGTCTAAGAGCAGTGGGAAGGACAAGTCTTAGTTCCTCCTTTCATAGAACCACCTGTAACCTTGGATAAATTAATTAAACTCTCTGATTTTCATTTCCCTGATCCATAAAAATGGGATAACAGTATTTATCTCAGAAAGTGTTCAAATTAAAGAGAACAATGCATGTAGACCACAAAAAACAGTGCTTAGAACACGAAAAGCACTCTATAAAAGTTGGCAATTACTATTTGGAAAGATGAAAGGACTGCTGTTTTCTTACATTCCTCCCACCCCCACACTTCCCTCTGCATTTGAATCTATGCAGCTCAGAGTCCTGTTGTTCCCTTTTCAGAGCTGTTGCTGTTTGCAGGTCCAGTTCTAAGCAAAGCACTCTCAGAGGACAGGTGGTCTCTGCTTCACTGAAGTCATTCCAGGGAAGCAATCACCTACCTCATCATATTCTGGATCCAAACTAGGAAAAATGGCAACTGTTTTACTCTGTGGGTCTGTTACTCAAGACTGGTTGCATAATTTGTGGGGGCCAATGCAAAATGACAATGTGGGGATTTTTGTTTGAAATGTATGAAGAATTTTCAGACAGCAACAACAGAGCATTAAACTAAGAATGGAACCCTTCGGAGCACATACACAGGTTGAAGCCAGCCCTACCTATGCTTTAAACATTCTATTTCTCTCCTTTTCATCTTCTTTTATAGTCATCCTTCTGCTACTTTTGCCCCAAAAGCCTGGCAGGAAATATTCTTCTCTCCCTTGATCTTTACATTAAACTTCCTTTGCCTTCTGGAATCCAACTTCCTAAATTCAAATGTGGATTCCATCCCTTCCTAGCCATTTTGACTATAGGCATGATGCTTAACTTCTCTTTATCTCTACTTTCTGATCTAAAAGTTAATCATAATGATAATAGCAACCTTAAAGACCTATTACGAGGACTGCATGAACTCATAATTTAAAAGATTTAAAACAGTGGTACTCCACCTTAGCTACACATTCGAATCACCTGGGAGTTGTCAAAAAATGTCATTGCTTGGGTCCCACCAATGACCAATTAAATTATAATGTTTGGGAATGAGGCCAGGACAACAGTGGTTTTAAAAAGCTCCCCAAGGGATTTGAACAAGAGGGTTGGTGAGCACTCTTGTGCACAGCGAGTGCTCAATAATAAATAATATGTTATATTAAATAATATAATAATAAATTATAAATTTTGCCCAGCTATCACAGCTTAGCTAAACAAAGAAGTAAAACATTCTGTATTTCAATTCTCCTCTGAATCTACTTGGCATCTGGATTCTTTCTCACTCTCTCATCGGCTTTGATGCAGGATGTACCTGCTACCAATATAAATTAATACCAGAGATGTCTACAGGGCTTCCACTGAGAGGATGGTGCCTTTGAATTCAGGTCTTTCCATTAACCCAGAGATCAGAGGGGAAATGTCAATTCCTCCAACAGGGATCTTTTGATATTAGAGTCGTGTATATTCTAGAAGCTCAGCACACTGTGGGTTTTGGGGGGAGGGGGGAGGACTTCAGTCAAGTCACCAGAGATCCCTAAATAATGTAGACCAAAGAGAGGCCAGTCAGTGGTGAGAATATTAATTTTTTCAGCTTATATTTCTTTCCCATCAGTGTGGATAGTCATCTTTCTGAAAATGTCCTTTTGTCATATTTATGATGTTAGCTCATTCATTATGAATATAGTAGCTCATTTGCAGCATGACTTGACAAATATTGAATGTTCTAGGCAGGTGTTTTTCACTGCTGGTCCTGGGACAGGTAGTTTACAAACACTGTTATAGGCTACATTTAATTCCAAGATAACTAAAAGCATTTGTGTTTCTTAGTAACCAGAAAAAGTTCTAACCACACAAAGCTTTAAAATACTGTGGTAGGCTTTGTATGATTCGTCCTTCACAATGAATCTACCATTTGGGATCTAGACGGGGGTTAGAGTAGGAGCTGGAGGAGTGGTGAATTGAGTCAATTTGGCCTCAAAATCATGAGGATCTTCATTTTGGGCTGAGATTCATGGACACATTGTTGGAGGGGAGCTGGGTTTCTTAACGAAGTGGTTTCTTAACAGGAATCCACTGCCACTTCCCTAGCTAAATCAGGAAATAGGATTACAGTTAGAAGGCCATTGGGACTCAGAGCATAAAAGCTGACCAGAAGTCCCACTCCCAACATCTAATTGTTGAGTTACCTGCTATGTTTGCGGAGACTGTGGGCAGATCCTGCCCAGAGCTGCTCTTATTCTAGTTGGCTCCCCCAATCCTGAATACATGAGAAGGCAACTCTTACAAGATACTACTAAACAACATAGATTTAGACTGCAAAAGAAATGTCATAGTAGGACAGTGTTTTCAATAAGTTTTTAACCATTGTGAGTGCTGAAGTTAATTTAGTAGATCAATACAAATAGTGCTGTTTACAATTGAATAAACTAGACTGAACTAGACTAGATCAGAGTGCTTTCCTCTAGTTCTAGTGTTCACTACTGTTTTCTAAAAGTTTTGCTTCATTTATACATGTTAATGTGTGTGCATATTAGGTTTTTGATGTAAAATAAAATATTTTGGTGTGGTTCAATGTCTAAAAAGAATAAATTCACCATAATAGGGGTCAAGTCTCTTTGGGGCAAAGTTTACAAACTGGTGATTCACAGGATACATAGGCCCATTAAGATTAGGTGGATTGGGTGTTTTAATATTGTTTTATTTTCTTCTGTGTTTTACAAAAGAGGTTTTTGAAAATACAAATTAATAGCCAGCAGTTAAAAGTCATAAAGTTCCACATTTTTTGTGCATTTCTTTTTTTTTAATTTATTGATTGATTTTATAGAGACAGAGAAAGGAAATAAAAGAGAAAGAAAGAGTAGGAGGGAGGGAAAAACATTTATTTGTTGTTCTACTTAGTTGTGTTGTGCTTTCATTGGTTGCTTTCTGTATATGTCCTGACCAGTGATCAAACCCACAACCCTGGTGTTTCAAAAAGATGCTCTGACTGAGCTAACCAGCCAAGGCCAATTTTGCATTTCTTAGATTTTCATCAGCCTTCGAATTGTATCTCTAGTTTTCTTTTTTAATTTATTTTTAATTTGTCAACCACGGTTTACATTCAATACCATTTTGCATGGTTTCAGATGCAGCGTAAGGTGGCCAGAAAACTAGGCACTCCGTAGGGTAGGGTGGTTCCCTGCTGCCCCACTCGCCTGGCCCCATATCCTGTTATCTCAATATTATTGACTATATTCACCATGCTGCAATCCACATCTCTGTCTATTCTGCAACTACCAATAAAATACAGATTTTTCAGCTTCTCTTCAAATAACTAGAATATCTGGAAATAATGACTCTGCATTCCACAGGCCAAGATAGTCCATGTCAATTGTTTTTCCACAGGAGGAGCAAGTCTGATGGATAAGTTGAGTGGGTCTTTTTCTGCTATTTTTTATCCCTGGGTCGTTTTCCTTGACAATGGTTTGGACTTGCCACATGCTCCTACTTCAAGCCTACATTTCTGGCTTTTTCACTGACCCACCTTCTATTCTATGCAAACTGAAGAGCTAACACATCCAGAAACAGCTGCCTCCATCCTCTGAATATATAGCACTCTGTCTCTACTCTGGCCCCTCTTCCAGTTGAATAAAAACCTTATCAAAGCCTTGTTTAAATAAGTAAATTTTCCAGAAAGCTCTTCTGTATCTTCCTCTATCATTCTGGTAGTTCCTATCCCTGGATTCTACTCGCACATTGTGCCTCTTTACTGGCCATGTAGTATTCATAATTTTGTAAAATATATCATTCCTACTTGTAAAATATCTCATTCTGTCTCCCTGAGCAGGTCAGGAACTCCCTGAATGTTACAACTATGTCCCATTTCTTTCTACTTTCCCACTGCTCAGAGCAATGAGTTGCATGGAGCAGATACTCAATAGTTGATGAATTATATTACAAAAATATTTCAATATAAAGTTATTCATTGAAGCATTGTTTGAAATAGCAAAAAAATGAAAATGATCCAACCATCCATCAGTTGAGTTTGATTAAATCAATTAACGCACCTCTGTACAATGGACTACTCTGAGATTATTAAAATGATTAAGATCTATATTTGCTGATGTAGAAAGATAATCAGGACATATTACTAATAGAGTAAATGGCCAAACTATAGACGGAACATTATCCAAATATGTGTGTGTGTGTGTGTGTGTGTGTGACAGAGAGAGAGTCAGAAAGAGGAACAGATAGGGACAGACAGACAGAAAGAGAGAGAGATGAGAAGCATCAGTTCTTCATTGTGGCACCTTAGTTGTTCATTGATTGCTTTCTCATATGTGCCTTGACCAGGGGCTACAGCAGGGCGAGTGACCCCTTGCTCAAGCCACTGACCCTGTGCTCAAGCCAGATGAGCCTGCATTCAAGCCGGCGACCTTGGGGTTTTGAACCTGGGTCCTCCATGTCTCAGTTCAATGCTCTATCTACTGTGCCACCACCTGGTCAGGCTATCCAAATAACTTTTGAGTAGACGTTTCTATATATAGGAGAGATCTGAAAAGATATATACTGAATGCTTACTATGAACCAAGGACTATTCCAAAGCTATATATATAGAAATAAACAAAGCAAAGTTTCTATGAGCATGGAGTTAGCATTCTAATGGGTGATGGGGGTAGAGATAAAAACTATATTAAGGATAGCAAATGTAACAAAAAGAAATAAATTAGGAAAATTAAAGAGTGATAGGGTTGGTATTGAGAACATTTCTATATTATAAAGGTGGTCAAGAAACACTTCTCTGATGAGAAATAATTTCCCTAAAAACCTGAAGTAAGAGAATAAGTTATGTAGTTTCCTGGGAGACAAGGATTCCAGGTGGAGGGAACATCAAGTGCCAGGGTTCAGGGGTACAGGTGTACCTGGTGTGATGAGACAGAGTAAAAGGAGTGGCAGTAAGAGATAAAACCAGAGAATTGGTGGGAAATTACCTTTGATGTTTATTCTAAATAGAATAAAAAGCCTATGAAGCTAAAAAATGAGACTTTGGTATCGGACATGTTACATTTGAGAAGCCTGTCAGGGCCCCAGATTGGAGGTAGACTGCTGAATACATAATACAGAGATCAGGAGCCAAGTTTAGACTGGTGTGAGGATCTTCATAGTGAAAGGCAGGATGTGGGCTCTGGTTCTCACAAGAAACTGCAAGCAGCACCAGCTCCCCTGACTCTCTGGGCTGCATGCCCTAATACCAGCTCCCATGCATAGACTAATCTATGTTCCCAGGTGTTTCTAGGTCAGCCTCATGAAAGACTACCATTTTGGGTATAGGCTATCTGGTTCAGTGAATTGACATCACCATACTGATATAATGGTTGATATGATATTGAGTCCATGCCACTATTATCCCTAAGCCCTGTATCTATCTGCAGCAGCACTACTAAAATAGGAATCTCAGCAGGAGACTTCAGAACTGAAGAGAAAGGAATCTTGAGACTTGAGGATGAGGAGTGTATGGCCAGGGGCCACCATCATGGCCATTCACATGCAGGTTCTCATTGAATTCAGGCAGACAGTAAAGAAATGGCGGAGTCAGAGGGTGGTGGGCCATTCTGTTTATTGGTGTCTCACCAAGACAGGCAAGCCACAAGAGAAGAGCAAGGGATCAGGGAGGAGAGAAAAAGAAATCCTCCTGCACCTCTCAGTGGTTGAGGCAGAATCTCCCTTCCAGTAAATATTTGCATAATAATGGCCCTTCCCAAGCAGGAAGGTAATTAGCCCTTTCACCTGGGCAGTGGCAATTTTTAACAATAAAAGTGAGCAAAACCAGAAAAAACAGATTTTACAAACTTATTTGCCCAACAAGGAGCATCAGAGAAGAGAGCATGAGAAGCAGAATTAACAGGAGCAGCCACAGGAGCAGCAGCAGAGATGAAGCAGCAATAAAGCATTGAAAAATGTACCACCTTCCTCTGGTTCCTCATGCTTTTCTTCGCCTTGAAGATCTCACTGCCTAAGTCATCCCTTGTGAAGAAGGTGGGCTCTGACAGCTATTATTATAAATTTAACGTAACAATGGTATTAAAATCCATTTTCTAGGTAGGTATGACTACCTTGAAAATGAATGTAGAAGGCAAAGAGGTTTAGGGACTGAGCCATGTGGCATTCCATCTTTTAGGGGTTTGAAAAATTAGAGAGTTGGCAAAGTTTATAAAAGACCATGGAGGAATGAGGGAAAGGAGAGAGTTCTGCAAAGAAAGCCTTGCAAAGAAATCCAGGTGCTCTTAAAGAGAAGGATGAGAAAAAAAAAATCAGATTCTGCCAAAAAGTTGAATAAGAGTAGGTCTGAGAATTGAACATTGAGTTTTGTGATGTGAAGATCACTGGTGACTTCAATCAAAGCAGTCTTCAAAAAATGACAAGGATAGTCTAACTAGGTGGTGGTGTAGTGGATAGAGCATCCACCTGGGTCACTGAGGACCCAAGTTTGAAACCCCAAGGTCGCCAGCTTGAGTGTGGGTTCATCTGGCTTGAGCACAGCCTCACCAACTTGAGCATGGGGTTGTTGGCTTGAACATGGGATCACTAGCTTGAACGTGGGATCATAGATAGGACCCAATGGCCATTGGCTTGAGCCTAAAAGACAATGGCTTGAAACCCAAGGCCTCTGGCTTGAGCTCAAGGTCATTGGCATGAGCAAGGGGTCACTGGCTCAGCTGGAGCCCCCATTTAAGCACATATAAGAAAGCAATCAATGAACAACTAATGTGCCTCAACAAAAAGTTGATGCTTTTCGTCTCTCTCACTTTCTGTCTGTCCCTGCCTGTCTCTCTGTTTTTCTCTCATTTAAAAAAAAGAAGAAAAAAAGAAAGAAAGAAAGAGAGAGAGAGAGAGAGAGAGAGAGAAGAAAGAAAGAAAGAAAGAAAGAAAGAAAGAAAGAAAGAAAGAAAGAAAGAAAGAAAGAAAGAAAGAAAGAAAGGAAGAAAAAGAAAAAAGAAGAGAAAAAGATAGATGATGGCAAAGACAAAAGTCAGAAAAATTAGGAGCTGAAGAAAGAATAAGAAGTCAGGGTTGACAATGGTATTATTCAACTCTGAAAGCCTTTTCAAAATTAAGAAATACCAACAACTTTAGACTCATTCTAGAAATAACTGGCCTCTTCTCCAAAAAATGGTCAATATTGTAAAACTTTAAAAAAAGAAAAAGCTGAGGAATTATTCTAGACTAAGAGATTAATATGACATAATTATTAAATATTGTATGTGATTGTTGACTGAACCATGGATAAAGGGAATATTGTTATAAGAAACATTTTAAAAATTGATAAAATTTGAATATGACTGAATTTTAAATGAAGGTATTGTATCAATGCTAACCTTCCTAAATTTGATCACTGGATTATGGTTATGTAATTGGAATGTCATTGTTTTGTGGAAACATGTTCTGAAGTACTTAGGGATAAAAGACTATGATAGATAAAATCTGTATATAAAACAGATATGCATACACAGTATATACATGAACAATATAGAAAAATATATACATCTGAGTGAGGGTAACAGAAACTCTCTGTATTATTTTTATAGCCTTTCTACAAATTTGATAGTTTATAATACAATAGATCATTTTGAAAATGTTGTAGTGGTTTTTTCTGAATAATGAAATAATTTTTTCTATCTCCTTATGTCTATTTTCTTTTCAATGACAAACATAATTATTCAAAAATATAAGTATTTTTAATGATAAAAAATACATCAACCTATAAACCACTCAAAAGGGAACTGTTTTAATTATCTGAGAAAATACTAATTTGATGAGAAATATTCATCAGATTGTTTGAAATTATAAACAGGTCTTTAATGATGAGAGTATATATCAACCTATATGTTGTGGACCAGTGTTCACTTATCAAAAAAGAGGACATTTACTTTATAAGCTGTATAAATGTCTAATCACAATTTTGTATACCTGAAACAAATAAAATAGTATGGCAACAATAATTGAAAAATAAAAAATTATTTTAAAAAGTTAATAAATTGGGATATTGATTTAGGTATTTTAATATTAATTATGATGATAAAGCACCAAATAAGTTGATAATTTTTAACTTTCTGTAACTCAATTGTGAGTTTTCTTTAGGGATTAAATTTTTATCTCTATCTTTTATGTATTAGCTTGACCATTCAGAGAGGAGAAATCTCAAAAAGCAATTAACACTACCCTTAAGTCTCCCCAAGAAATTCCTAAAGGGTTTCTGAAAATAAAAAGCAGGATTAAAGTAATCATAAAATATCTGTTAGACTCTTACTCTGAGGAAATCTGGTTTGATACCTATGGCTATCAAAACAAGCTTGCCATTATTACATAACAGATTTATAATAGAAACTCAATAGCCACTTATTGATTAATTTGCAGGAAAGGGTGGAGAGTTTATATCAAAGACAATTTGATTTTGCAAGGTCTAGTAAGATTAGTGTCAACTCCTCACTCTCACCCAATGTACAGAATAAAGGTGTTAGGAGGCTGAGTAAAATTTTTAAAATTTCAATTCCTCTAACAAGAAAAACAACTTTGTGGATCACAAACCTTAAAGCACTTTATTGATTTAACAGAAAACTAAGAAAAGAAAATTAGGGAGAAAAAGTAATCAGTAAAAGAGGGCCAAATAACAATACTTTCACTCCCAGGATTTATAATTCAAATGGACTAAGTCATTTAAATTAAGCTTTAAACTAATTATAGAGGTATCTTTAAAATTATATTTTTATACTTATGAAGATATATTTTTAGACTACATTGTTTTGAAGGTGTTTAGTTATATATGTATTAGTACATGTATCTTAATTTCAGTTTGACCTACTTCACTAAAACAAAATAAAAATATGGAAATCTATTTTACTGAACTGACAAGCTGGCAATCTGGTAAGGATTCTGCAGAGACTTGAAATTAGGGAGAATAGGAGTCCAATGTGGTAAGCAGAGCTCACTTTTACCCATCATCTTCTAAGCCAGATAACTTTGGAATTCACTTTTCATGGTCTCACTGAAAGTAAAGAGATGAGAAAAATCTTTCAGAATGGAAAGCCAAAAAGGACATTCTAAATATATGCCTGACCTAAAAAATTATAGCCTAAGCAAGCAAATAAGAAATAAAAGTATATCTCTTAAGACCAAAAAGTAAAACTAGCTATCTACATCTTGTTTCTGGAAGAGAGGCAGGAGGAAATACTTAAAATTAAAAAAAAAGAGCACATATAGACAAATTTTCTTTGTTGTCGTTCTTGAAGTATGTTTATTTGCACAAATAACTATCTACAGAGTACTAGGCACTTGGAGATTTAGCAGTCTCTGTTCTCTTGATGCCTGCAATTAGGCACCTTTGTTTATTATTAAATTTAATGCAGTGACATTGATAAATCAGGGTACATATGTTGACAGAAAACATCTCCAGATTATTTTCACCTTTGATTGTGCTGTATATCCCTCACCCACAGTCAAATTGTCTTCTGTCACCTTCTATCTGGTTTTCTTTGTGCCCCTCCACTCCCGCACCTCCTCTCTCCTTCCTCGCCCCATCCTCCCTCCCCCCAGCTCCCCACCCCAGTTGCCATCACATTCTTGTTCATGTCTCTGAGTCTCATTTTTATGTCCCATCTATCTATGAATTCATATAGTTCTTACTTTTTTCTGATTTACTTATTTCACTCCGTATAAGGTTATCAAGGTCCATCCATGTTATTGTAAATGATCCGATGTCATCATTTCTTATGCCTGTGTAGTATTCCATAGTATATATGTACCAAAGCTATTTAATCCACTTCTCCTCTGACGGACACTTGGGCTGTTTCCAGATCTTCGCTATTGTGAACAATGCTGCCACAAACATGGGGGTGCATTTCTCCTTTTGGAGCCATTCTATGGTGTTCATGGGGTATATTCCTAAGAGTGGGAATGTCTGGGTCAAAAGGCAGTTCAATTTTCAGTTTTTTGAGGAATCTCCATACTGTTTTCCACAGTGGCTGCACCAGTCTGCATTCCCACCAGCAGTGCAGGAGGGTTCCCTTTTCTCCACATCCTCGCCAGCACTTATTCTGTGTTGTTTTGTTGATGAGCGCCATTCTGGCTGGTGTGAGGTGATATCTCATTGTGGTTTTAATTTGCATTTCTCTAATGATTAGTGATGTTGAGCATTTTTTTTCATATGCCTATTGGCCATCTATATGTCCTCTTTGGAGAAGTGTCTATTCATTTCTTTTGCCCAATTTTGATTAGATTGTTTGTCTTTCTGGTGTTGAGATTTACAAGTTCTTTATAAATTTTGGTTATTTACCCCTTATCAGACATATTGTCAAATATGTTCTCCCATTGTGTAGTTTCTCTTTTTTTTCTGTTCTTATTGTCTTTAGCTGTGCAAAAGGTTTTTAGTTTGATAAAGTCCCATTTGTTTATCCTGTCTTTTATTTCACTTCCCCGTGGACATAAATCACCAAATATATTGCTCTGAGAGATGTCGGAGAGCTTACTGCCTATGTTTTCTTCTAAGATGCTTATGGTTTCACAGCCTACATTTAAATCTTTTATCCATTTTGAGTTTATTTTTCTGAGTGGTGTAAGCTGGTGATCTAGTTTAACTTTTTTGCAGGTAGCTGTCCAATTTTTCCAACACCATTTGTTAAAGAGGCTGTCTTTACTCCATTGTATTTCCTTACCTCCTTTGTCAAATATCAGTTGTCCATAGAGCTGTGGGTTTATTTCTGGGTTCTCTGTTCTCTTCCATTGATCTATATGCCTGTTCTTATGCCAGTACCAGGCTGTTTTGAGTACAATGGCCTTGTAGTATAACTTGATATCAGGAAGTGTGATACCTCCCACTTTATTCTTCCTTTTTAAGATTGCTGAGCCTATCCATATTCTTTTTTGGTTCCATATAAATTTTTGTAATATATGATCTATATCTTTGAAGTATGTCATTGGCATTTTAATTGGTATTGCATTGAATTTATAGATTGCTTTGGGTAATATAGATGTTTTAATGATGTTTATTCTTCCTAACCATGAGCACAGTATATGCTTCCACTTGTTTGTATCTTCCTTGATTTCTTTTATCAGTGCTTTGTAATTTTTCCAGCACAAGTCTTTAGTCTCCTTGGATAATTTTACTCCTAGGTACTTTATTTTTTTGGTTGTAATTGTGAAGGGGATTGTTTCCTTAATTACTCTTTCTGACTGTTCATTGTTGGTGTATAAAAATGCCTCTGATTTCTGAGTATTAATTTTATATCCTGCCACTTTGCTGAATTCATTTATCAGGTCCAGTAGTTTTTTGACTGAGACTTTAGGGTTTTCTATATACAATATTATATCATCTGCAAATAATGATAGTTTTACTTCTTCTTTTCCAACTTGAATGCCTTTTATTTCTTCTTCTTGTCTGATTGCTGTGGCTAGGACTTTTAGGACTATGTTGAATAAGAGTGGTGAAAGGGGACACCCCTGCCTTGTTCCTGATCTTAAGGGGATTGCTTTTAATTTTTGCACATTGAGTTTGATGTTGGCTGTGGGTTTCTCATAGATGGCTTTCATCATGTTGAGGTATGTTCTCTGTATTCCCACTTTGCTGAGAGTTTTGATCATGAATGGGTGCTGGATTTTATCAAATGCTTTTTCTGCATCTATTGAAATTATCATATAGTTTTTCTCCTTCTTTTTGTTTATGTGATGAATCACATTGATTGATTTATGAATATTGCACCAGCCTTTCTTCCCCAGAATAAATCCTACTTGATCATGGTGTATGATTTTTTCCATATATTGCTGGATCCGGTTTGCTAATATTTTGTTGAGGATTTTAGCATCTATATTCATCAGAGATATTGGCCTATAATTTTCTCTTTTTGTGTTCTCTTTGCCTGGTTTTGGAATCAGAATAGTGCTCGCCTCATAAAAGTAGCTTGGAAGTCTTCCTTCCTCTTGAATTTTTTGAAATAGTTTGAGAAGGATAGGAGTTAGTTCTTCTTTAAATATTTGGTAGAATTCACTTGTGAAGCCATCAGGCCCAGGACTTTTCTTTGTCAGGAGTTTTTTGATAACTGTTTCGATCTCATTTGGTGTAATCAGTCTGTTTAGGTTGTCTGATTCTTCCAGATTGATTTTTGGAAGATTGTATGTTTCAAGGAATTTGTCCACTTCATCTAGGTTGTCTAGTTTTTTGGCATACAGTTCTTCATAGTATTTTCTTACAATATTTTGTATTTCTGTTGTGTCAGTTGTTATTTCTCCACTCTCATTTCTAATTTTATTTATTTGAGCCCTCTCTCTCTTTTTCTTGGTGATTCTAGTTAAAGGTTCATCAATCTTGTTTATCTTTTCCAAGAACAAGCTCTTAGTTTTATTGATCCTCTGTATTGTTTCTTTAGCCTCTATGTCATTTATTTCTGCTCTGATCTTTATTATTTTCTTCCTTTTACTACACTTGGGCTTTACTAGCTGTTCTTTTTCTAGTTCTTTTAGATGCAGGGTTATTTGAGCTTTTTCTAGCTTCTTTTTTTTTTTCTTTTTTTTTTTTTTTGTATTTTTCCGAAGGTAGAAATGGGGAGAGACAGTCAGACAGACTCTTGCATGCACCCGACCAGGATCCACCCAGCACGTCCACCAGGGGTGATGCTCTGCCCACCGGGGGCGATGCTCTGCCCCTCCGGGTGTCGCTCTGCCGTGACCAGAGCCACTCTAGTGCCTGGGGCAGAGGCGAAGGAACCATCCCCAGTGCCCAGGCCACCTTTGCTCCAATGGAGCCTTGGCTGTGGGAGGGGAAGAGAGAGACAGAGAGGAAGGGGGGTGGAGAAGCAAATGGGCACTTCTCCTATGTGCCCTGGCCGGGAATAGAACCCGGGTCCCCCGCACGCCAGGCTGACGCTCTACCACTGAGCCAACTGGCCAGGACCTTTTTCTAGCTTCTTAAAGTGTGCCTATAGTGCTATGAACTTCCCTCTCAGTACTGCTTTTGCTGTGTCCCATAAATTTTGAGTTGTATGCTCGTTGTCATTCGATTCTAGGAATTATTTTATTCCTTCTTTGATCTCATTCTTAATCCATTCGTTATTTAACAACCTGCTATTTAGTTTCCATGTGTTTGAGATTTTTTTGAGCTTTTCTGTTGTGGTTCATTTCTAGTTTCATGCCATTGTGATCAGAGAAAATGCTTGATATAATTTCAATATTCTTAAGTTTGTTGAGACCTCTTTTGTGCCCTAACATGTGGTCTATCCTAGAGAATGTACCATGAGCACTTGAAAAGAATGTATATTCTGCTGCTTTAGGGTGAAAGGTTCTGAAGATATCTATTACATCGAGTTGATCTAGTGTGTCCAATAAGTCTGCTGTTTCTTTGTTAATTTTCTTTCTTGAGGATCTATCTAGTGATGTTAGTGGGGTATTGAAATTCCCTACTATTATAGCATTGCTGTTGATCTTGCCCTTTAAATCTATCAAAGTCTGCTTTATATATTTAGGTGCTCCTATATTAGTTGCATAGATATTTACAATAGTTATATCTTCCTGTTGGATTACTCCCTTTATCATTATGTAATGGCCTTCTTTATCTCTTACTATATCATTTGTTTTAAAGTCCAATTTGTCTGATATAAGTATTGCTACCCCAGCTTTTTTTTCATTTCCATTTGCATGAAATATTTTTCCATCCTTTTACCTTCAATCTATGTACATTTTTTATTTTAAGGTGTGTCTCTTGTAGACAGCATCTGTATGGGTCCTGTTTTCTTATCCACACAGCTACCCTATGTCTTTTGATTGGGTCATTTAATCCATTTACATTTAAGGTTATTATTGATATGTAGTTGTTTATTGCCATTTTATTCTTTAAAGATGTATTCCTTTTTTGCTATATTTTTTCCCACTTTGATCTTTTTACAACAGGCCCCTTAACATTTCCTGCAGCATTGGTTTGGTTGTAATGAAATCCTTGAGTTGTTTCTTGTCTGGGAACCTTTTTATTTCTCCTTCGATTTTAAACGATACCCTTGCTGGATAAAGTAGTCTTGGTTGTAGGTTCTTGTTCTGCATTACTTTGAATATTTCTTGCCATTCCCTTCTGGCCTCAAGTGTTTCTGTTGAGAAGTCAGATGTCATTCTTATGAGGGCTCCTTTGTAGGTGATAGCTTTTTTTTCTCTAGAAGTTTTTAATATTTTCTCTTTAGCGCTGAGCTTTGGTATTTTAATTATGCTGTGTCTTGGTGTAGGTTTCTTTGGGTTTCTCTTTAATGGAGTCCTCTGTGCTTCTTGAACTTGTGAGAGTTTCTCCTGCATTAATTTAGGGAAGTATTCAGTTATGATATGATTGCTGAACAAAGTCTCTATCCCTTGTTCTTTTTCTTCTTCTTCAGGAACCGCTATGTTGCAGATGTTATTTCTCTTCATGTTGTCACAGAGTTCTCTAAGTGTTTTCTCAGACTTTTTGAGTTTTCTTTTTTCTTCTCTGCTTTCATGCTTTCATTCCAGTTGTCCTCCAACTCGCTGATTCAATCCTCAGCTCTATCTATTCTGTTTTTAATTCCTTCTATTGTGGTCTTTATTTCTGATATTGTATTTGTCATCTTCAACTGATTCTTTTTTTTTATTCATTTTAGAGAGGAGAGGGAGAGACAGAGAGAGAGAAGGGGGGAGGAGCTGGAAGCATCAACTCCCATATGTGCCTTGACCAGGCAAGCCCAAGGTTTTGAACTGGTGACCTCAGCATTTCCAGGTTGACGCTTTATCCACTGCGCCACCACAGGTCAGGCCAACTGATTCTTTTTTATACTTGCTATTTCATTATTTAGGTGTTCATAATGACCATCCATTGTTGTTCTAAGATCCCTAAGCATCCTTACAATCATTATTTTGAACTCCGCTTCAGGAAGTTTGATTATTTCCTTATCACTCAGTTCATCTCCTGAAGGTTTCATTTGGATTGCACTTTTTTGTCTTCTCATTGTCTGTGTTTTCTTTGTAGAGTTAGTTGAGTCTAGGCTTGGTGTTGTCTGTCTCCAGTTTTCAGTTGTGTTATTTCTAGGTCTTCTTGGGTTGGTATCAGCTATTATTTGTCTCCCATCCAAGTACTAACCAGGCCCGACCCTGCTTAGCTTCCAAGATCAGACGAGATCGGGCGCGTTCAGGTGGTATGGCCGTAGACCCAGCTATTATTTGTAATCCACTTTTGGATTTGGGCAGCTTTGAAGTCTTGATTTGTTTGTTTTCTTAACAGGTGATAGTCTTGTTTACTGATCTCAGCAGGGGGCTTCCTTAAAACTGTATCCAGGAATGCAGTGTGTGTAACCTGAGACTCTGAAGGCCTCTTCCACCAACTAATCTCTCTGGGGGCAGGGTGTTTTCTCAGCTTCAGTAGGGGGAGGTGTATCTCAGATCTCCATGGAGACCTGAGTTACTGCCCCTCCTCCCCACTTCTTGTTTTCAGCTGTGTCTTGTTGCACTGATTGGAGCTGGAGAGATGTCTGGAGATCTCTGATCCAGAAGCAATTCAGTACTGTTTGGTGGGAAAGATCAGACCCTCCCCCAGCTATGGCCACCTCCAGCACAGATGAGTCAGCTTTTTTTAGATTGTCTCCTGCATTGCTTAGCCCCTCACAGTCTTTCCCTCTCTCTTTCCTTTCCACTTGGGAGATAAGCTGGTCTTTTCAACACACCTCGCTCCCTGGTCGCCAGGCAAGTGGCTGTGAGCAGTATTTTCTGCTCTTTCGCTGGAGTGAAATCTACTCTGGGCTCTCAACCTCACCCCCCTCTGCCTGTTCCTGTAAGCAGGGGAGATTCAGCCACTCCCAACCAGGTGTGTTGTGGCTTCTTCTTTGCTCCTTGGTTTTTGAGAGCTGTTCTTGTAGTCCAGAGTTGGTTTTTCATGCTGATTTTTCTTAAATTGATTTGTATTCCAGTTTGGTGGTGAGAGCTGGGTGTCTTTGCGTCCATTTACTCCACTGCCATCTTCAGGTCTCGACAAAATATTTTTTAATTTTCATATATGATAAACAGTTGAAATATGTCATTTTTGAAAGATAGCATTTGCAATAACTAACAAATGAATCTAACCAATTATCTGCAAGATTTCAACAACATGAAAAACCTATGATACTTTATTGAAACATATTAAATAAGAGCTAAATAAATGTAGACATGTACCATGGTTCATAGATAGGATGACTCAGTATTATAAAAGTATCACTAATCCCCAAATTGATCTGTATATTCAATCCAATCTGGGTTTTACTTTGAAACTTGATGAAAGAATATGAAGTTTAAATAGCAGAGCAAAGACCAAGAATAGTGTAAGCAGCTCCTAATAGAAAATATGTAGTGGAAATATTTGCCTTACTATGTCTTTAAAAGTTATAAAAATCTTCCATTTAAGGCAGGGGTCTCAAACTCAACTCAGCATGTGGGCCGCAGAGCAAGATCACAGCCGTTCGGCCGGGCCACACTAGGTCTACAAAAGGCAACTGTTACACAACACTTTTCAGTGTCACAAAACGACCAGAAACTGTAGTTCTTGGATTAGTCTGCGGGCTGCAAAAAATTGTTCGGCGGGCTGCATGCAGCCCGCGGGTCACGAGTTTGAGACCTCTGATTTAAGGGATGAAGAAATATTGGTCCAGTGATATATACATAGAGTATTGAAACAGTATCAGGACCCAGAAATATATCCTCTCAAAGGATTTTGAATGATAGGTTAGTGAAAAGTATTGATTTTTCTATAGTGGTGAAAAAGTAAAATAGTTCTCTAATTAAATAAGATAATTATATATGAATTAAAGACTTAAATATAAACAGAAAAATATAAAATTTAAAAAGGCAATATGGAAAAATGTCTCCACCATTCTATTCAAAGAAACTTCTAATTTTTCTGTAGTTGATCTTGAAGTTAAGAAGGCTTTCTTAAACACAATAGAAGTAGAATCCATAAAGAAAGAGAGTTAAGCTCAATTACAATTAAATTAAGAGCATCTGTTCATTTCAAACACCATGTGGCTGAGACTGTGAGTACTTCCAACTATCAATGTGCTTTTCTGCCCTTCCTATCCTCCCTTGTGACCTCATAAAGATATACAATTTGCATGGCAGTGACATCAGCCACTTTCAGGCCTAGAGCAAGAAGATAGCCTATGCTGCTAACCAGTTTACCCCAACTTTATCCACCCTTACCTCAACTTTAAGGCCATAAGTCTTCTAAGGCACAGCATCAAGATAGAGAACCCCCATACTAACATCAGACTTTGTTATTCCACAAAGATTCAAGGTGTACTTGTTACCTCCAGTTTAGCCTATCTTATACTATTTAATAAACTCCAGAGCATAAATGGCCACTACAAAGTAAAGGAGATATAGTCAGCACATTTAATTCATACAGATTAGTATCTAATATATTTTAAAGCTTCCATAAATTGATAAGAAAAAGATAACATCCCAATAGAAAAATGGGCAAGAGATTTGAACAGCCTATATCAAATGGTCAATAACGACAATAAAAAGATACTTTTTTGTTTGCTATTCTCTTTAGTAAATGAAAAAGTGGTACCTCATCATTTTCATTCTTATTAATATGGCAAATTTTCAAAGCCTAACACTACCCAGTGTTAATACAAATGTAGAACAATAGGAATTCTCATCTACTGCTAATGGAGATATAAGTCAATATGACTACTTTGGAAGCTCATAATCTTCAACTATGCTCAAAAGGTAAGTACTTTTGACCAGTGCTACCCAATAGAACTTTGATGATTATGAAAATAGTTCATACTCTGGTTAACCAATAGAGTAGTCACTTGCAGTATGTGGCTATTAAGTACTTAAAATATAGCCACTGTGATAAATGGCATAAATATTTCATTTCACTTTAATTCATTTTTATTTAAATTAAAATATCCACCTGTGCTAGACGTTAATGTATTAGATAGCACAGGCCTGGGGTGGGGGTTAGAGAAAGAGCTGAATTACTTACATTTCTGGGGAAAATAAAATAGATGTAGTAGTTCTTCTTCCTTTCACTAAGTATAACTAGAACTCTGGTGGGGAAATGGGAGAAAGATAGATGACTGAACAGTGAAGAAAGGCAAACTGGCTAAGACAAAAAGACCTAAAAATTAGTTCCCTGGATTTTCTTTTTGTCTCACCAACACCAGACTTGGAGCTAAGAATCTAACAATTTTAAAATGCCAATGAAACAGACAAATAAAAAAGGCCTTCTCAAAACCCTGCTCTCACTAGCCAAAGAACCAGGAAAGGAGAAAACTAACAAGACAGAATCTTCAGAAGAAAATATCTTCTTCACTTTAGCCAAACACCACAGAAAAATCTGTGGCCCCCACTCAACCCGCACTCTCAAAGTTCAAATGGTGAGCCTAGACATTTATCCTCATAAAGCTATAATGAGGTGCCACAATCCCTCTGCCAGGATAGGCTCACAGAATGCCATGTGAGGAGGGGACATATGCCCCCACCTGGCAGTAATAAGGTCCTTGCCACCTCCTCACTGAGGTGTTGTGAGAAGAGACACCACATGGGAGCCAAGTATTTCCTCTCCACCCTTCACAAATAAGGGACCCCACTACGGTGATCAACAGAGTTGAGAGGAGAACTTTGACTTCTACATCAGCCTGATGATTACAATGTCATGCCTCTCCTTCCCTTGCTGGAGTAGTGTCAAGAAAGCAGTTAAAACAGAATGTTTAAACAATACCCAGCATCTCATAAAATAACAAAATTCACCCAGATTTCAAGCAAAACTTATTCACTCACCATACAAAAAACCAGGATGATCTCAAGCTGAATAAAAAATGTAATTGATAGATGTCAACACCAGGATGACAGAGATATTATAATTATCTGACAAAAAATCTAAAGCAGCCATATAAAAATGTTTCAGCAAGCAATTATGAACATGCTTGAAACAAATGAAAAACTAACAGTTCTTCAGGAGAGAAATAAAAATTTCACTAAAAAAATCAAAGACATAAGTAAGGACTAAAAGGAAGTTGAGGAAATCAATGAAATAAAGAGCTGGGGTTTTTTTATATCAATAAAATAGACAAACCTTGAGCAAGAATGATAATAATGAAAAAAGATGAAATTACCAATATTAATTGAATTAAACCATTGATATCACTAGAAACTCTGTAGGCATAAAAAACATATTAAAAAAATATGAGTATGGTGGTTCCTCAAAAAACTGCAAATAGAACTACCTTATGACCCAGCAATCCCTCTACTGGGTATATACCCCAAAAACTCAGAAACATTGATATGTGAAGACACATGTAGCCCCATGTTCATTGCAGCACTGTTCACAGTGGCCAAGACATGGAAACAACCAGAAAGCCCTTCAATAGAAGACTGGATAAAGAAGATGTGGCACATATACACTATGGAATACTACTCAGCCATAAGAAATGATGACATCAGATCATTTACAGCAAAATGGTGGGATCTTGATAACATTATAAGGAGTGAAATAAGCAAATCAGAAAAAAACAAGAACTACATGATTCCATACATTGGTGGAACATAAAAATGAGACTAAGAGACATGGACAAGTGTGTGGTGGTTACCAAGGGTGGGGGGGGAGGGAGGACATGGGAGGGAGGGAGGGAGAGAGTTAGGGGGAGGGGGAGGGGCACAGAGAACTAGATGGAGGGTGATGGAGGACAATCTGACTTTGGGGAGGGGTTTGCAACATAATTTGATGACAAAATAACCTAGACATGTTTTCTTTGAATATATGTACCCTGATTTATTAATGTCATCCCATTATCATTAATAAAAATTTATTAAAAAAAAAAAAAGAAAAATATGATGAACAACTTTACTCATAGTTTGGCAACTTAGGTAAAATAGACCAGTCCCTTCAGAAATATAAACTACCACAACTTGCCCAACTTAAAATATATAGATTTGAATAGTCATGTAACTAATAAATAATTGAATACTCCCCCCAAAATAAATCCTCAAGCCCTAGCAGTTTCACTGGAGAATTTTACCAAATGTATAAAGACAATCAACACCAATTCTGTGCAATCTTTTTGGAGAATGTAAGAGTGGAAGGAATATCTTTCAATTCATTTTATAAAACTAATAAAAACCTGATACAAAACCAGAGAAATAAAGTACAAAAATAAAAAAAGACCAATAACCCCCATGAATTTATTGACAGAAACCTTACCAAAGTAATAACAGCAGAAGTCAGCAGTGTATTAAAAGCATATAGTCAATGACCAAATGGGATTTATTCAAGGATCCAAGGCTGGTTCAATATTACAAAATTAATCAATGAAACTTACAATGTTAATAGACTAAAAAAGAAATATCACACAATTATATCCATCAATGCAGAAAAAAATTATTTCATAAAATTCAACACCCACTTATGATAACAACTCAGAAAAATAAGAATAGACAAGAACTTACTCAGATTGGTAAGAGAATCTTCAGAACACTTGAGGATCACACTAGACTTAATGGTCAAAGATTTAGTGCTTTCTTCCTAAGGCTGGGATCAAGACATAGATGTCCACTCTCACTACTTTTATTCAGCAATGTGCTGGAAACTCTAGCCAGTACAACTCTGTAAGAAAAGTAAATGAAAGGCATATATACCTGAAAGGAAGAAATCAAACTAGCCATATTTACAGATGATGTAACTGACATGCAGAACATCCCAAGGAATCTATAAGGAAAACACCCAGAACTGATTATTGAGTTCAGCAAGGTTGGGGGACAGAAAATAATCTTATAAAAATCAACATATGGACTCCAAAATTTACAAAAATATTACTTTCAGTAGCTCATAAGAAAGCTGAAAAAGGTGTAAATCTAACAAATCACATGGGACTCCTATGCTGAAAACTACTTGATGTTGATAAAAGAATTTTAAAAATTTGAAATAAATGGTCAGTCATACCATACTCATGTATTGGAAAATTCAACAGAGTAAAGATGTCAATTCTTTCTGAAACAGGTTTAACATAATTCTTATCAAACACCCAGAAAATGTTTTGTAGATATAGACAAGATTATTCTAAAGTTTATATGTAAAAGCAAATCAATTAGATTAGCTAAAACAATTATGAAAAATAGTGCAAAGACTTTGCCTGATTTCAAGGTAAACAGTGGTCAAGACTGTAGCATTAGAAAAGAAAAAGACACATAGATAAATAGACTGCATCAAAAACAAAAAAAATGGATCAATACAAATATGACCAATTCAATTTTGACAAAGATACAAAAATAATTCAATGGAAGAAGAACAGATTTTTCAACAAATGATGCTGGGAACAATTGGATGTGTAATTAAACATCCACCTAAGTCTCATACACTTGATACAAAAATTAACTCAAAATGAATTACAGACTTCATAAAACAATAAAAATTTATTTACTTATTTATTTTATTTGTATAAGGAATTATAAAACTCAACAGTTAAAAGCAAACAATCTGACTGGCCAGTGGTGGCACAGTGGATGAGGTATCAACCCAGAGCACTGGGGTTACTAGTTTGAAACTCTGAGGTTGCCAGCTCTGAACATGTGCTCATCAGTGCAGGGTCACTGGCTTGAGTGAAGGAATCATTCACACAATCCAAAGTTTGTCAGCTTGAGCCCAAGGTCACTGGCTTTAACAAGGGGGTGCTGTTTCTGCCCTGGTCTAGGCATATAAGAGAAGCAATCAATGCACAACTGAAGTGGAGGCAAGTACAAATTTATGCTTCTATCTTCTCACACTCTCAGAAGCAATCAATGCACAACAAAAGTAAAAGCAACTATGAGTTGATGCTTCTCACCCTCTCTCTCCCTTCTAGTCTCTCACTCTCTTTTCCTCTCTCTCTCAAAAAAAAAAAAAAACAACTAGATAGAACATGGATGAAAGATTTAAAAAGACATTTCACCAAAGAAGATATATAGATAGTAAATAAATACATGAAAAAGTGTTCAACACAATCACCCACTGGGGAAATCTGGGGAAATGTGAATTAAAACCAGAATATAATTCCACCATACAGCTATCAGAATGGGTAAAATAAAACATGATGATAAGGCTGAAAGATAGCAAAGATGAAGAGAAATTGTTACTTAAACATTGTGGTTTCCTAGACAACTAAAAATGTAATTATCATATGATACAGCAACTGTTTTCCTGGGTATTTATCAAATGGAAATAAAGGCTCCAGTACACACCAAACCTGGATTCAAATGATTATAGCAGCTTAATTTATAGTGGCCCTGTAAGCTACTGATGCCTTCAACAGGTAAATGGTGAAACAAACTATGCTGCATTCATACCATAGAATATGACTCAGCAATGAAAAAAGTGAGCTATTGGTACATATGATAATCTGGATGAGTTTTCAGAAGATTATGCTGAGTACAAATAAAGGCAGTCCTTAAAGGTCATATCCTGTATGGTGTGTGTATATAACATTCTTGACAAGACAAAATTATACACATGGAAAGAGAAGCAGAGAAATAAGAAGCATGAACTCCCATATGTGCCTTGAACAGATGCTAACATTAAAAGATACTTGGTAGGACCTGAAGATGGCAGCAAGGTAGGCAGATGCACAGACTCCCAGCTCACACCACCAAACTAGATTACAAATTAATTTAGGAACAATCAGCATGAAAAATTAACTCTGGACTATAAGAACAGCTCTTAAAAACCAAGGAACAAAGAAGAAGCCACACCAAGCTTGGTAGGGAGCACCGAGGAGCAGTGAGTCTCTCCTGATTACAGGAATGGAGGGTGGGGGTGAGGCTGAGAGCCCAGAGAAATCTCACTCCAAGAAAAAGAGCAGAAACTATCACTCACAGCCACTTGCCTGGGGACCTGGGAACAAGGTATGTTGAAAAGGCTGGCTTGTCTCAAAAAAGAAGGGAGGAGAGAGAGAGACAAATGGTGAGGGCAGAGAAATGCATGGGATGACCTGAGAAGCTGATTCATCCAGTGCTGGAGACGGACATAGCTGGGGGAGGGGTTGATCCTTCCACATAACACAAGACTAAAGTGGTTCTGGGTAACCCATCTCCAGACACCTCTCCAGCTCCAATCAATGCAACAAAACACAGCTGAAAACAAGAAGTGGGGAGGAAGGGCAGTAACTCAGGTCTCCATGGAGATCTGAGATACACCTCCCCCTACAGAAGCTGAGAAAACACCCCACCCACAGAGAGAGTAACTGGCAGATCAGGCCTTCAGAGTCTCAGGTTACACCCATGGCATTCCTGGATACAGTTTCAAATAAGCCCCCTGCTGATATCAGTAAACAAGACTACCATGTGTTAAGAAAACTGAGAAGAAAACAAACAAATCAAGACTTCAAAGCAGCTCTACTAAAAAAGCCAAATCCGAAAGTGGATTATAAATAACAGCTGATGCCAACCCAAGAAGACCTAGAAATAACACCACTGAAAATTGGAGGCAGACAAAACAAGTCTAGACTCAACCAGCTCTACAAACAATACATTCAAACACACAGACATAATGAGAAGACAGAGAACTGCAATCCAAATGAAACCAAAAGAGAAACCTCCAGGAAATGAACTGAGTGATATAGAAATAACCAAACTTCTGGATTTAGAGTTTAAAATAATGATTGTTGGAATGCTTGGGATCTTAGAAGAACAATGGATGGTCATTACAAACACCTAAATAAATAGCAAGTATAAAAAGAACATTGAAATATTAAAAAAGAATCAGTTGGAGATGACAAATACAATATCAGAAATGAAGACCACAATGGAAGGAATTAAAAACAGGATGGATGAAGTTGAGGATCGAATCAGCAAGTTGGAGGACAAGTTGAACGAAGGCATGTAAGCAGAGCAGAAAAAAGAAAAGAGACTCAAAAACTCTGAGGAAACTCTTAGACAGCTCTGTGACACCATGAAGAGAAATAGCATCCGCATCATAGAAGTTCCTGAAGAAGAAGAGAAAGAACAAAAAATAGAGACTTTGTTCAATCATATCATAGCTAAAAACTTTTCTAAATTAATACAGAAAAAACTCTCAAAAGTTCAAGAAGCACAGAGAATTAAAAAAAAAGACCCAAAGAAATCTACACCAAGACACATTATAATTAAAATACCAAAGCTAAGTGATAAAGAGAAAATATTAAAAGCTCCTAGAGAAAAAAAAAGGCTATCACCTACAAAGGAGCCCTGATAAGGATGACATCTGACTTCTCAACAAAAACACTTGAGGACAGAAGAGAATGGCAAGAAATATTCAAAGTAATGCAGAACAAGAACCTACAACCAGGACTACTTTATCCAGCAAGGCTATCATTTAAAATTAAAGGAGAAATAAAAAGCTTCCCAGGAAAAAAAAAACTCAAGGAATTTATTATAACCAAACCAATGCTGCAGGAAATGTTAAAGGGCCTGTTGTAAACAGATCAAAGTGGGAAAAGATTATAGCAAAAGTAAAATAGAGCTTTCAAGAATAAAATGGCAATAAACAACTACATATCAATAATAACCTTAAACATAAATGGATTAAATGATCCAATCAAAAGGCATAGGGTAGCTCTGTGGAAAAGATAACAAGACCCATACATATCCTGTCTACAAGAGACACACCTTAAAACAAAAGATGCACATACTGAAGGTAAAGGGATGGAAAAAATATTTCATGCAAATGGAAATGAAAAAAAAGCTGGGGTAGCAATACTTACATCAGACAAATTGAACTTCAAAACAAAGGCTATAGTAAGCGATAAAGAAGGCCACTATATAATGATAAAGGGAGCAATCCAACAGGAAGATATAATCATCATAAATATCTATGCACCTAATATAGGAGCACCTAAATATATAAAGCAGACTTTGATGGATATAATGGGAAAGATCAACAGCAATACTATAATAGTAGGGGAATTCAATACCCCACTAACATCACTAGATAGATCCTCAAGAAAGAAAATTAACAAAGAAATAGTAGACTTAAAGGACACACTAGAGCAACTGGATTTAATAGACATCTTCAGAACCTTTTATCCTAAAGCAGCAGATTATAGATTCTTTTCAAGTACTCATGGTACATTCTCTAGGATAGACCACATGTTAGGACACAAGAGCAATCTCAACAAATTTAAGAGAATTGAAAACATATCAAGCACTTTCTCTGATCACAATGGAATGAAACTAGAAATCAACCACAACATAAAAATTTAAAAATACTCAAACACATGGAAACTAAATAGCATGTTATTAAATAATGAATGGGTTACCAATGAGATCAAAGAAAAAATAAAAAAATTCCTAGAAATGAATGATAATGAGCATACAACAATTCAAAATTTAAGAGACACAGCAAAAGCAGTACTGAGAAAGAAGTTCATAGCATTACAGGCATACTTTAAGAAGCTAGAAAAAGCTCAAATAAACAAATTAACTCTGTATCTAAAAGAACTAGAAAAATAACAGCAATTAAAGCCCACATGTAGTAGAAGGAAGCAAATAATAAAGATCAGAGTAAAAAAAATAACATAGAGCCTAAAGAAACAATACAGAGGATTGGCCCTGGCTGGTTGGCTCAGTGGTAGAGCGTCGGCCTAGCATGCAGAGGATCCGGGTTTGATTCCCGGCCAGGGCACACAGGAGAAGCACCCATTTGCTTCTCCACCCCTCCGCCGCGCCTTCCTCTCTGTCTCTCTCTTCCCCTCCCGCAGCCAAGGCTCCATTGGAGCAAAGATGGCCCGGGCGCTGGGGATGGCTCTGTGGCCTCTGCCCCAGGCACTAGAGTGGCTCTGGTCACAACATGGCGACGCCCAGGATGGGCAGAGCATCGCCCCCTGGTGGGCAGAGCATCGCCCCTGGTGGGCGTGCCGGGTGGATCCCGGTCGGGCGCATGCAGGAGTCTGTCTGACTGTCTCTCCCTGTTTCCAGCTTCAGAAAAATGTAAAAAAATTAAAAAAAAATACAGAGGATCAATGAAACCAGGAGCTGGTTCTTTGAAAAGGTAAACAAGATCAATGAACCTTTAACTAGACACACCAAGAAAAAAGAGAAAGGACTCAAATAAATAAACTTAGAAATGAGAGTGGAGAAATAACAACCAACACAACAGAAATAGAAAATATTGTAAGAAAATACTATGAAGAACTGTATGTCAAAAAACTAGACAACCTAGATGAAATGGACAAATTCCTTGAAACATACAATCTTCCAAAAATCAATCTGCAAGAATCAGAAAACCTAAACAGACCGATTATAACAAATGAGATCAAAACCGTTATCAAAAAACTCCCAACAAAGAAAAGTCCTGGGCCTGATGGCTTCACAAGTGAATTCTACCAAATATTCAAAGAAGAACTAACTCCTATGCTTCTCAAGCTATTTCAAAAAATTCAAGAGGAAGAATGACTTCCAAGCTCCTTTTATGAGGTGAGCATAATTCTGATTCCAAAACCAGGCAAAGACAGCACAAAGAAAGAAAATTATAGGCCAATATCCCTGATGAATTTAGACGCTAAAATTCACAACAAAATATTAGCAAACCAGATCCAGCAATACATGATAAAAATTATAAACCATGATCAAGTGGGATTTATTCTGGGGAGGCAAAGTGGTACAATATTTGCAAATCAATCAATGTGAATCATCACAAAAACGAAAGGAAAAACAAAAACCACATAATAATTTCAATAGATGCAGAAAAAACATTTGATAAAATCCAGCACCCATTCATGATTACAACTCTCAGAAAAGTGGGCATACAAGAAACATACCTCAACATGATAAAGGCCATCTATGACAAACCCACAGCCAACATTATACTCAATGGGCAAAAATTAAAAGCAATCCTCTTAAGATCAGGAACAAGGCAGGAGTGCCCCCTTTCACCAGTCTTATTCAACATAATTTTGGAAATCCTAGCCACAGCTATCAGACATGAAGAAGAAATAAAAGGCATCCAAATTGGAAAGAACAAGTAAAGCTATCATTATTTGCAGATGATATGATATTGTATATAGAAAACCCTAAAGTCGCAGTCAAAGAACTACTGGACTTGATAAATGAATTTAGCAAGGTGGCACGATATAAAATAAATACTCAGAAATCAGAGGCATTTTAATACACTAACAATGAACTATTAGAAAGAGAAATTAAGGAAACATTCCCCTTCATTATTTCAAAAAATAAAAATAAATTACCTAGGAGTAAATTTAACCAAGGAGATTAAAGACTTAGAAAATTATAAAACACTGATAAAAGAAATCAAGGAAAATACAAACAAGTGGAAGCATATACCGTGCTGATGGTTAGAAAGAATAAACATCATTAAAATGTCTACATTACCCTAGGCAATTTATAAATTCAATGCAATACCAATTAAAATACCAATGACATACTTCAAAGATATAAAATACATATTCCAAAAATTTATATGGAACCAAAACAGAGCACGAATAGCCTCAGCAATCTTGAAAAGGAAAAATAATGCAGGAGGTATTACACTTCCTGATATCAAGTTATACTACAAGGCCATTGTACTCAAAAGAGCCTGGTACTGGCATAAGAACAGGCATATAGATCAATGGAACAGAACAGATAACCCAGAAATAAACCCACAGCTCTAAGGACAACTGATATTTGACAAAGGAGGTAAGAGCATACAAGGGAGTAAAGAAAGTCTCTTTAAGAAATGGTGTTGGGAAAATTGGACATCTACCTGCAAAAAAATATGAAACTAGACCACCAACATACGCCATTCACAAAAATAAATTCAAAATGCATAAAATACTTAAATGTAAGCCATGAAACCATAAGCATCTTAGAAGAAAACATAGGCAGTAAGCTCTCCACCATCTCTCGCAGTGATATATTTACTGATTTATCTCCACGGGCAAGTGAAATAAAAGACAGGATAAACAAATGGGACTATATCAAACTAAAAAGCTTTTGCACAGCTAAAGACAATAAATACAGAATAAAAAGACAAACTACACAGTGGGAGAACATATTCGACAATACATCTGATACGGGGTAAATAACCAAAATTTATAAAGAACTTGTAAATCTCAACACCAGGAAGACAAACAATCCAACCAAAAAATGGGCAAAAGAAATGAATAGACACTTCTCCAAAGAGGACATACAGATGGTCAATAGGCATGTGAAAAAATGCTCAACATTACTAATTATCTGAGAAATGCAAATTAAAACTACAATGAGATATCACTTCACAGCAGTCAGAATGGCACTCATTAACAAAACAACACATGATAGGTTCTGGTGAGGATGTAGATAAAGGGGAGCCCTCCTGTACTGCTGGTAGGAATGCAGACTGGTGCAGCCACTGTGGAAAACAGTATGGAGATTCCTCAAAAAATTAAAAATCGAACTGCTTTTTGACCCATCTATCCCACTTTAAGGAATATACCCTAAAAACACCATAGAACTGTTCCAAAAGTAGAAATGCACTCCCATGTTTATGGCAGCATTGTTCCCAATAGTGAATATCTGGAAACAGCCCAAGTGTTTGTTAGTGGATGAGTGGATTAAAAAGCTTTGGTACATATACTATGGAATATTACTCAGCCATAAGAAATAATGACATCAGATCATTTACAATAACATGGATGGACCTTGATAACATTATACAGAGTGAAATAAGTAAATCAGAAAAAACTAGGAACTATATGAATCTATACATAGATGGGACATAAAAATGAGACTCAGAGACATGTACAAGAATGTGATGGTAATGGGGGGGGCGGAGTAAGGAAAGGAAGGGGTTGGGGGAGGGGAGGGGCACAAAGAAAACCAGATAGAAGGTGACAATTGACTTTGGGTGAGGGGTATGCAACATAATCAAATGTCAAAGTAATCTGGAGATGTTTTTTTCTGAACATATGTACCTTGATTTATCAATGTCACCCCATTAAAATTAATTTTAAAAGTTACACACATGGAAACCAATTATTGGTTGCCTCCTTCAGATTAAGGATGGAGGTGGGGCTCTGAGGGAAGTGAGTGTGGCTATCCTTGGGCTGATAAAAATGTTCTGTATGTTGACTACATTAATGTCAATAGCCTGACTATAATAGGGTTCTGTAAGATATTCTGATAGGGAAAACTGGGCTTCCTTGAGACCTTTCTGAATTATTTCTTATAACTTGACGCTAGTTTACAATTATCTCAAAACAAAAAGTTTAGTTTTAAAAACACTGGGAAAAAACTCAAATATCCATGAACAGTGAAATGCAAAATAAAGTGTGATAGACTCATTTACACTTTGAAATGAAAGCAAAGGCAAAAGTAAATTTAATAGACAATATTATGTCTGAAAAAGAAAGAAAGAAATTATTTTAGGATGGGAGCTTAAGGAAGTTTAAAAGCAAAGGTTTTATTTTTTCCCCATAAACTGATTAGTGGACATACAGGATTTCATTATATTCTTATTCTTTATACCTTACACATATGGTATAATTATAGCATTCTTTTGTAAGCACTAACTTAAATTTAAGTTATTTTAATGTAATAAAAGAAAATCTTTCATTTTAATCTATTTTAAAGAGTATTTTCAGTCACCAATAAACTAGAAATTTAAAAGAAAAAACCAGAGAGATCCAAGATGGTGATGGAGTAGGCGGACGGATGTTCCACTTGCCTCCTCCAAGGACCAAACTGGAATTATAACTAAATTTAAGAACAATTATCCTGAAAATTCAAGTTAAGGCTAAATGAAGAGGAGTCTATAACCAAGGATTTACAAAAGAAGCTGCATCAAGACTGGTAAAAGGGGTGGAGATGCAAAAAGGGCTGCCCCCACTCTCCTCCCAGGAGTGAACAAGACTCTCAGCTGTGGAGGATGTTCTCCCTAAGAGGAGCATGCTGGTCCTAAGTCCCAGGCCAGATGCCCCTGCCTAGAACACCAGAACCTATAAGAGGGGTCTACATAGCATTTTGCAGTGAAAAGGGGCAAGGTTTCTGTCTGCCAGAAAGAGACAGGAGATCTTAGAGACACAGGTGACCACTTAAATGGCTAATGCAGAAAATCTCATTCACAGCCACTTACCCTGGACTCCAGCAGAGGGAGGGCTGAAAGGATAAGAGCCACAAAAGGAGAGTGTGAAATTGGTTTCCCAGGGAGATACATGGTGGGCAACAGCCAGCAGAACCCCAGTGCTGAATCACTCTTCAATACTGCAGTTGCCATCTTTTTTGGGAGGAGCAGTCCCCTCTGAATGACATCAGCCTAGGGCAAAGCAACAGCCCCACCCTCACAAATCTCTCTGGCCCCACCCTATGGAGATTAATCCTATCTGAGAAGTAAGCAGCCTTGGCCAGAAAGCAGGGGCCTGAAAAGACTCAGGAAGTGACAGTAGCTCAGTTGTCTAGCATTGAAGCCGGATCTTTTCCCCTCTTTCCAGAGAATCCGACTGGTTCTTTCACCTCACTGGAGATTCAGTAGAAACTGTCCAGACTGCAGGCAGACCAAATCTCTGGATTTCAGAGGCCACATCCACTAAATTCCCAGTGGCCACACCTTACTGAGTTCTGTGAAAAAATTTAGAACAAACCAACCCCTGGGCCTTGAGGTACCTGATTAGCACCAACCTCTAGACTCTTACCAGCAGTTTTTTCATGGATTCAGCCTAACTAGCAGCAGAAAGCAGAACTCAGGAAACGTTAGATCTTTTGCTGACTTGCCTCCAAGTCTGGTGCTGGCAAAAGCCAGCCTAGGTGTACAGCTTGGTATTCCACGTGCACCTAAGCCCAGCAGAGACAGCCACAAACTCTGAATCGCTTATTGCTCCAAGAATGTTGCTAAGAGCTAGTCACAGGCAGCATCAAACACTAGTTTGTACCAGGTTCCTTCCTAAGAGGCCCAGAACCAACACATTCAGTGGCCAGCTATAGAGAAAATTCAGAGCAAGACCAACTATCCTTACTAACAATATATTCAAAGGGAGAGCTTGGCAAGCACAAAACCCAGCTGAAGTGAACTCTGCTTCTTGTGGTCAGCACCTGCACAACAGCTCACATGTGCTGGATAAGGTAGAGCTTCAGTCAGCTGGCCCAAGTCCCATATATTAGGCTCCATTGGGCTAAGTTCCAAAATGGGAAGGGAGATAGGCTTAGAGCACAGACAAAGTGTGAGTTTTCTATAGCTTATTATTGGGACCAGTTGGGTTTAAGCACCTTCTGTGGGGGACAGGGCATAATTGAACCTCTCAATCTTCCTCTTTGAGACCAGGGTTTCCCCCACTGAAAGAACTTCTGCAGTGGGGATTATAGGCCCCACCTAATCTGAACCTGCTGCTCACCTCACTAGAGAAATAGAATTGGAATATCCAGAAGTGGCTGAGGAAACAGGTACTGGAGTAGGGGCCATGTTCCCTGACCCAGAGACTCCTGAAGCAGGGGGTCCCACTAATGTCATCCCAACCTCAGCTGCCTGAACCACAAAGCTTGCGACCTTTATAGGGGTTTGTAGGGTGAGGCTAACCTGAGCCACTGTGCAGTCTTTCTACAGAAGACTCTGTGGAAAGATCAGGCAGCTGCAAGAGGAAGTGGAGCAGCCGAAAAGTGGAGGCAAGTCTTAGGGAGCTTGGGCTCTTTTATGAAGCTATTGTTATCTCTAAGCAGAAGGAAGTTGATTCTTATACATGGGTTGACCCATCCCACACACATGGAGGCACAGAAAAGGCTGGCATAAATAGTAAGCAAAGTTGTAACTTGAGACAGGTAGTCCACAATGTTAAAAACAATGTCTGACATCAACTCTTACCCAAATTCTACCCAAGAACCAACACAACCAGTAGTGGGTAGCAGACTACATCAACACTCGACTCAACTAGCTACACAAGTGGCATGCCCAAAAGAGCAGACCAGCAAGCATCAGACCTTGATAAGAATAACTACACCCCAGAGTACAAACACTGCATAGTATCTAATACACATGATCAAGCCAGCCTGAAGGGTTAACAGCAGTCAAGGGCCAACAGCAGTCAAGACTCACATACAATAGGAGGAAAAATGTAACCAATAAGAAACATTCCTTGAGCAAGTTCAGGTGGCCTGGAGGTTAGTACTACTGAGCCTACCTTTTTCACAAAAACAGCACAACAATTTTGAGAATCAGAGCAGAAGTACCTAATACACAGACAAAATGGGCAGACAGATATGCCCCAAGTGGATCAACAAAAGAAATCCCCAGAAAAAGAATTCAATGTAATGGAAGCAACCAAACTACAGATTAAAAAGTTTAAAATAATGGTTATTAGTCTGACCAGGTGGTTGCACAGCAGATAGAGCATCGATCTGGGATGCTGAGGACCCAGGTTTGAAAACTCAAAGTCATTGGCTTCAATGTGAGCTCATGTGGCTTAAGTGCAGGCTTACTAGCTTGAGCATAAGGTTATCAGCTTGAGTGTGAAATCATAGACATGACCACATGGTTGCTGGCTTAAGCCCAAATGTTGCTATTTTGAAGCCCAAGGTCACTGGCTTAAGCAAGGGTTAACTGGCTTGCCTGAAGCCTCCTGGTTAAGGAACATATGAGAAAGCAATCAATGAACAACTAAGGTGCTGCAACTATGAATTGATGCTTTTCATCTTTCTCCCTACCTGTCTGTCTGTCCCCGTCTGTCTTTCTCTATCTCCCCTCTCTCTCACTTAAAAAAAATAAAAAAGGAAAGGCAAAAAGAAACTGAGAGAAGAAGATTTAAGGAATAAAATAGCAATAAACAAGTACATATTAAAAATAACATTATAAGAGAAATGGCTCCATAAGGAGTGATACCAATAAATCTCCCCCAAAATTCAACAAGATCTTCAACCAGAGACAGAAAAATCTATCCTTGGAGCCTCCAGAAGTTCCACACTAAACGCAAAGGTATGATTGAGTGAAAAAATTGAGTAAATATATAATCAACCCCAAAGAAAATAAGGAGGAAGAAACACTCTGCCTTCCTCACTAACCTAAATAAGGACTACTTTCACTGGGAACTGAGAGTATAGGAACTAAGGTGGGAACAGGGTGTGAAATAGATCCAGGCCATAGCACAAACGGCCGAACCAGGCTGTGGCACGAAGATCCAAGCTGAGAAAAAACTATGCTTGTGGCAACCCAGTCAATAAAAGCTAGCACTCACGCCAAACCCACACAAAGAAAGACAAGTGGGGCAGCCATCCGCCCCAAACTCCTAGTTGGCGCACGCAGATAGTGGGCGAGAGATTCCTCCAAGAGCCCCAGGAGTGGGCACCCATGTTACCGACAAAGAGGCAGAGTCAGAGGCCTTTGTGTGGGGTGAAAGCAGAATCTCAGGGCTGCACCAGCGCCCTGAAAAAGCCTCTCACAGGGAGGGAGTGAGAGCTAATTCCAACGCAGAAACTTTTCCATGCGGGCAGGGGTCTCATTTGGAGTGAGAGCTGGCCTGCTTCATATTCTGGTCTGTGCATGCAGATAGTGAGCAAGAGATTTCTCCGAGCGCCCCAGGAGAGGGTGCCTGCCCATGTTACCGAATAGAGGGGCAGACTCAGAGCTCTTTGTGTGGGCGGAAGCCCCGCCTGATTATGCTAGCAGCTCTGACTGATTGAGCCTTACCCAGAGCCCTGTGCTGAGTGGGAATAGAGTAGGGATTTGCCAGCTCTTTGAGCCTCTTACTCTCCAGGCAGAGGCAGCAGCAACCCCATAGCTGAATCACCAGGCTACTAATTCAGGAAGGAAAGACTAGGAGAGAGGCTCCAGGAAAACAGACTCTCTCATTGGCGGAGCCTGCAAATGCTAATGAGCCTTGACTGCCAACGAGACTGAAGCCCAATATATGACATTGCCATAGAGACTTATCAACTGCAAAACTCTACCTAAGCATGCCACAGGGGCAGAACCCGGGGTACAGTCACTGACCAGGAAGAGAAAGAGAAAAGAAAACGCAAGAAGATAACCTCTCAAAATCAAGAATAATCCACAGACCTTATAACCTATCCCATTTTATTATATTTGTTCATTTATTTCTCTTATCTTCTTCTCTTGATTATTTTTTTCCTCTTCCAATTTGGTCATTTAATTCTCTGACAGTCTTACTCTCTCCTCTCCTTGAACTACACTACCCATAGGTGTTATATCTCCCATTATCTTTTCTTTCCTCTTCCTTTCTCTCTATAAGGGTTGCATTCCAAAACCCTTAACTCTCTCTCTCACTCTCTTTTTATTCTTTTTTCTTCTTTTTGTGTTTTCCTCTTTTTTCTCTCTCCCTCTATATTAGTTTCTTCTTTTCTCCTTTACTTTTCCTCTCATTCAATCCTCAATCATGAACAAATTATTTTATCTGGAACTCAAATTTTTCTTTGTGGCGCTTTGAGGATTTTTTACTTCACTTTTTTAGCTCACTAGCAGTGCTCCCAGACATGGCTCTCCATTTTATCTACTTCTTCCTCCACTAAATACAATACTAATTTTTAAATTTCCCCCCTTTTTTCTGTTTCCCTCTTATTCCTCTCATCATATCTCTTAGTCAACCATCACCTAAAAGCAAATCATTTTATTCTTGACCCAAATTTTTTCCTTTTTTCCATTTGTGGTCCATACCCCCTTTTTTGCCTTTTTATTACGTCTCCCCAATTCAGGTCCTCCATTATAGGTAGTTTTTGTTTTATTTAGCACAACATAATTAACAATTCACCAAAAGATTTTTCTCAAGGAGAAAGAAAGAGGAGAAGAGAGGAAAAAAAAGGGGGGGGATAATATTTTTTATTCATTTTATTCTTTTAACTTTTTATTCTTTATTAATGCTCATTAATACTATCAACAAAATCACCCTCAGATGCCATTAAGGAAGAAAAAATCAAATATGATACAAAAGAAAGAGAGGTAGCACAGATATATGAGGAAAAATCTATGGAGAAAACATTTAATATATTGGAAACCTTGGAGCTAAATGACAGAGAATTTAAAATAGAAATCCAAAAAATGTTCAGAGACCTACAAAAAAACACAGAAAGGCAATTTAGGGAGCTCAGAAAACAACTCAATGAACACAAAGAATATATTTCCAAGGAAATTGAAACTATAAAAACAAATCAAACAGAGTTGAAAAACTCAATTCACGAGCTGAAAAATGAGGTAACAAGCTTAGCTAATAGAACAGGCCAGATAGAAGGTAGGATTAGTAAAATAGAAGACAAGCAACTTGAGGCACAACAGAGAGAAGAAGAAAGAGACTCAAAAATTAAAAAAATGAGAAAGCCCTATAGTGGTGTTTCCCAAAGTGGGGCCCATGCCCCACAGGGGGGCAATTCGATAATTAAGGGGGGCAACTTGAAAATGGACTCAACACGACTTTATCTCTTTTGCCCTGGGCCATTTAAATGCAATGCTAGATATCAGTGCCAAATTTAACAAAAAATGCAATTCTTAAATAATTGCGGTAAATAATTATTAAGTATAATTTTGTTTGACGAGACCAAAATATCAACTGGGTGATTGGCGTCGTCAAGTAAACTTCATCCTGGGTTCACCGCGGAGCATGCCGTCTGCCACGGGAAACCCCGGACATTTTAAAAACTCGCTAAACAACGCAGTTATTCTCACCTAATTGGCCCATCACAACTTCTGTAGTGTTTCACATCATTCAGTTCGTGTTAATTTGAAATAAGTGTCAGTCAAAACTGTTTTAAAAGCTCCTTGATTTAATAAATATACATATATATATTGTATAGATATAATTGGTAAGTATTTGATTTTATTTTTATCAATATTAAACTTTTTATTAGTACTTCTTGCATCGGGGCTAGAAAGCACTAATATTTTATAAATATTATTGGGGCTATCATAGTGCATGCATGACAGTTTTAATTTTAGAAGCATAACTTTCCAGAAAATTTTGTCAAGTGGAAAAAATATAGATACTTTTTGATTTGCGGTGGTAGTGTAGTAAATGTGTTATATACATTTAATAAATATGAATTTTTAGTATACATTTACTCTATGTCACATTGAATATATTTTAGCAAATATTTTAATATTAGTTTTAATTGATCTTATTTTTATTATACCCCATAGTAAAATGAGTGGTGCAAGCAAGGAAAAAACTCATCAATATTTGGAGGAATATTTAAAATTTGGGTTCATACCTGCTGTTCATGATGAGCGGATTCCTTTTTGTCTTTTATGCCAGCAATGCTTGACCAACAAATCAATGAAATGAGGTCGTCTTGAAGCGCATTTGAAGGTGAAACATAGTGCTCATATTAATTCAGATTTGAGTTACTTTGAAACTTTAAAGAAAAATTTTGAAAAAAGAACAACATTAAAGTCTCTATTTACTGCTCATACTTCAACTAATAATCGTGTTCTTGAGGCTAGTTATCAAATTTCTTTATTCATCACTAAAACTGGAGAAAATCACACTATAGGAGAGAATTTAATAAAACCGTCAATATCAGCATTTCTTAAAACGGTTCTTGAAAAAGATGACAGAGATGTAAAAGCTATGCCACTCAGTAACAATTCTGATAGCAGAAGAATAGACAAAATGAGTGAGGATATTGAAAAACAACTTATTGAAAAGCTGAAAACAAGAAAATTCTCCTTGCAAATGGATGAATCAACTTTGAGAGACAGTGAGGCCGTATTGATAACTTACGTAAGATATATTGATAAAGGACATTTTGCTGAAGAAATGTTGTTCTGTAAAAGATTAGAAAGCACCACTACTTCCAAAGATATATATAATAAGCTAAAAAACTACTTAGATGTCAATAATATACCAATGAAAAATATAACATCTTGTGCTGCAGCTGGTGCTCCCAATATGATGGGCAAGAAAAATGGCTGCTTAAAATTGATGAAAGATGCGAATCCAGAAATGATTCTTGTGCATTGTGTTATTCATAGGGAAAACTTGGTAGCTAAAAACATCTCGCCTGTTCTGAATGAAGTAATACATACAGTAATAAAGTGTGTTAATGCTATTAAAGCTAGTGCCAAATGTGAGCATCTTTTCAAGCTATTTTGTGAAGAACAAAATGAAGACCATGTGAGACTTTTACTTCATACTGAAGTAAGATGGCTATCTAAAGGAAACTGTTTGAAAAGATTTATGGAACTGTTTGATACTCTTAGTGATTTTTAAGCATCAAACCTGAAATGAAGTATCTGTTAACAATAGATGGTAGAGCATTTGTGAGTTATCTAGCCGATATCTTTGAAAAACTAAATATATTAAATAAGCAACTTCAAGGAACAAATAAAACTCTTGTCGATGCAAAAGCAAAGATATTTGGTTTCATTACCAATATTGAGTTATGTCAGAAACATATTGTATTAACAACAAAAACTTTAAACAGTTCCATTGGCTTCAAAACTGTAAAGTAACTGATACCGCTTTACTTGTTATTGTCAATCATTTGAATATTCTATCGGCTGATTTAAAAGAAAGATTTTCTGATTTAAAACAAATTGATTTCCCAACATGGATGATGCAGCCAATGTTAGTGGATTTGTCTGATATATCAAATATGCAGTATCAAAAAGAACTCGCAGAATTGCAAAATGATGAGTCAGTTAAAGCTTTATTTAATATCAAAGGAGCGATGGCATAGCTTTATGAGGAAACAGAAATAAAATACCCAAATTCAACCAAATGTGCAAGAAAACTATTGCTACCGTTTTCATCTTCATTTTTAGCTGAATGTGGTTTTAGTGCTGTAAATGATTTACTGGTAAAAAAAAAAAAAATCGGCTGGATATAACACAACGTGGAGACTTGAGACTAAAGCTAACCAAATTGGAACCTAATATAAAATCTCTGTGCAGCAAGCATCAAGTGCAAGAATCACACTCAACTAAAATAATAAATTAATATAGAAAAATCTGTATTAAAATTATTTGGAATTTAAATTTCTGCTTTACATTATATGTTTTGAAATTTTAATTACTGTGTTTTGTTAACAATTTCATGGTGATTTCTTCCTAAAACCTATCATTTATGTTTATTAAGTGAACAAATCAACTTTTTAATGTTAAAAATTATGTGTTACATAGGGGGGACATAAAAATTTTAGAAAGGTTAAGGTGGGGCATGGCACGAAAAAGGTTGGGAAACACTGCCCCACAGGCATTGTTTGACTCTATCAAAAAGAATAACAAAAGAATAATAGGTATATCAGAGGGAAAAGGGAGAGAAAATGGAATGGAGAACATAGGCAAACAAATAATAGATGAGAACTTTCCAAGCCTGTGGAAAGAGCTAAAGCCTCAAATTCAAGAAGCAAAAAGAACTTCGAAATTTTCTTAACCCCAACAAACTAACTCCAAGGCACATCATAATGAAATTGGCACAAACCAACAACAAAGAAAAAATTCTCAAGGCAGCCAGGGAAAAGAAGAATACAACATATAAAGGAAGGCCCATTAGATTATCATCAGATTTCTCAACACAAACTTTACAAGCTAGAAGAGAGTGGACCCCAATATTTAAAGTCCTGAAAGAAAGGAACTTTCAGCCATGAATACTATACCTATCAAAGCTATCCTTCAAATATGAAGGAGAAATAAAAACATTGACAGATACAGAAAAGATGAGGGAATTTATCATCAGAAAACCCCCCACTCCAG
Source organism: Saccopteryx bilineata (assembly GCF_036850765.1). NCBI lineage: Eukaryota > Metazoa > Chordata > Mammalia > Chiroptera > Emballonuridae > Saccopteryx > Saccopteryx bilineata. The sequence continues at coordinate 70,142,895 of NC_089499.1, forward strand.
GAATTACTAAAGAGGGTTTTCCAACCAGATACAAAAAACAACACAAAACCACAAATAAACGCTCCACCAAGAACACAATAAAACCAAATTTAATCTGTGACAACAATAACAAAAAAGGGGGGGAGAGGACAGAAATTAACAGTAGCAAAAACTGATGGAGTGCAAAAGTACTCACAAGATAGTGCAGTACAATCAACAGGGTAGGAACCCTTTTCATTACTTACTGGAACCACACTTGAAAAAACCACCACAGAAGCACATGATTTAAAAAAGATAGCAACAGACAAAAGATGTATGGAATACAAGTAAACAAAAACAAAAGATAGAAAAACAAAAGAAAAATAATCAAACAAGACACAAAAGTAACAGAAATCAATGTATAAAATGGCAATAGGGAACTCACAAGTGTCAATAATTACACTAAATGGAAATGGATTAAACTCACCAATAAAAAGGCACAGAGTAGCAGAATGGATTAAAAAAGAAAATCCAACTGTATGCTGCCTACAAGAAACTCATCTAAGCAACAAGGATAAAAGCAAATTCAAAGTGAAAGGCTGGAAAACAATACTCCAAGCAAATAACATCTAAAAAAAAGCAGGCATAGCAATACTCATATCTGATAATGCTGACTACAAGACAGCAAATGTACTAAAAAAAAAAAAAGGTCATTTCATAATGATTAAGGGGACACTGAATCAAGAAGACATAACAATTCTTAAAATATATGCACCAAACCAAGGAGCACCAAAATATATAAGACAGCTACTTATTGACCTTAAAACAAAAACTGACAAAAATACAATCATATTTGGAGACCTCAATACACCACTGATGGCTCTAGATCAGTCATCCAAACAGAGAATAAATAAAGATATATTGGCCTTAAAAAAAAAACACTAGAGCACCAGGATATGATAGATATCTACAGGACATTTCATCCCAAAGTGACAGAGTATACATTTTTCTCCAGTGTACATGGGTCATTCTCAAAAAATGATCATATATTGGGCCACAAAAACAACATCAGCAAATTCAGAAAAATCGAAATTGTACCAAGCATATTTTCTGATCATAAACCCTTGAAACTAGAATTCAACTGCAAAAAAGAGGGAAAAAAACACAAAAATGTGGAAACTAAACAACATACTTTTAAAAAATGAATGGGTCAAAGAAGAAATAAGCGCAGAGAGAAAAAGATATATACAGACAAATGAAAATGGGAATAAGACATATCAGAATCTATGGGATGCAGCAAAAGCAGTGATAAGAGGGAAGTTCATATCACTTCAGGCCTATATGAACAAACAAAAGAGAGCCCAGGTGAACCATTTAACTTCACACCTTAAGGAACTGGAAAAAGAAGAACAAAGATAACCCAAAACCAGCCAAAGAAAGGAGATAATAAAAATCAGAGCAGAAATAAATGAAATAGAGAACAGAAAAACTATAGAAAATATTAATAGAACAGGAGCTGGTTCTTTGAAAAGATCAACAAAATTTACAAACCCTTGGCAAGACTTACCAAGGAAAAAGGAGAAAGAACTCATATAATCAAAATCCAAAATGAAAGAGGAGAAATCCTCACGGACATCCTAGATATACAAAGAATTATTGTAGAATACTATGAAAAACTTTATGCCACTAAATTCAACAATCTAGAAGAAATGAATAAATTTGTAGAACAATACAACCTTCCTAGACTGAGTCAAGAAGAAGCAGAAACCCTAAACAGACCAATTAGTAGGGAAGAAATATAAAAAACCATTAAAAACCTCCACAAAAATAAAATTCCAGGCCCAGACGGTTACACTAGCGAATTCTATCAAACACTCAAAGAAGACTTGGTTCCTATTTTACTCAAAGTCTTCCAAAAAATTGAAAAAAGAAAGAATACTTCCAAACACATTTTATGAGGCCAACATAACCCTCATACCGAAACCAGGCAAGGATGGCACAAAAAAAGAAAACTACAGACCAATATCTCTAATGAATACAGATGCTAAAATACTAAATAAAATACTAGCAAATCGACTACAACAACATATTAAAAAAATAATACATCATGATCAAGTGGGATTCATCCCAGAATCTCAAGGATGGCTCAACATACATAAAACAGTTAACGTAATACACCATATCAACAAAACAAAGAAAAAAAACCACATGATCTTATCAATAGATGCAGAAAACGCATTTGATAAAATACAACAAAATTATATTTTTTTTATTTATTTATTTTTTGTATTTTTCTGAAGCTGGAAACGGGGAGAGACACTCAGACAGACTCCCACATGTGCCCGACCGGGATCCACTTGGCACGCCCACCAGGGGCGACACTCTGCCCACCAGAAGGCGATGCTCTGCCCCTCTGGGGCATTGCTCTGCCGCGACCAGAGCCACTCTAGTGCCTGGGGCAGAGGCCAAGGAGCCACCCCAGTGCCCGGGCCATCTTTGCTCCAATGGAGCCTTGGCTGCGAGAGGGGAAGAGAGAGACAGAGAGGAAGGAGGGGGTGGGGTGGAGAAGCAAATGGGCTCTTCTCCTATGTGCCCTGGCCGGGAATAGAACCCGGGTCCCCCGCACACCAGGCCAACGCTCTACCACTGAGCCAACCGGCCAGGGCCAAAATTTTATTTTTAAGACTCTCAACAAAATAGGTATAGAAGGATAATATCTCAATATGATAAAGGCCATATATGATAAACCATCAGCTAACATCATATTAAATGGCACAAAACTGAAGGCTTTCCCCCTTAAATCAGGAACAAGACAGGGTTGTCCACTCTCTCCACTCTTATTTAATGTGGTGCTAGAGGTTCTAGCCAGAGCAATCAGACAAGACAAAGAAATAAAAGGCATCCATATTGGAAAAGAAGAAGTAAAGGTATCACTTTTACAGATGATATGATCCTATACATCAAAAACCCCAAAGAATCTACAAAAAGACTACTAGAAACAATAAGCCAATACAGTAAGGTCACAGGATACAAAATTAACATACAAAAGTCCATAGTCTTTTTATATGCCAACAATGAAACATTTGAGAATGAACTCAAAAAAATAATCCCCTTCACGATTGCAACAAAAAAAATAAAATAATTAGGAATAAGCATAACAAAGAATGTAAAGGACTTATATAATGAAAACTACACGTGCCAGGTGGATCCCAGTCGGTCGCATGTGGGAGTCTGTCTGTTGTCTATCCCCGTTTCCAGCTTCAGAAAAATACAAAAAAAAACCCAAAAAACAAAAAAAACCTACAAATCATTGTTAAGGGAAATCGCAAAAGATACAATGAGATGGAAGAATATTCCTTGCTCTAGGATAGGAAGAATAAATATAATCAAGATGGCCATATTACCCAAAGCAATATACTAATTTAATGCAATTCCCATCAAATTCCAATGACAGTTTTTAAAGAAATGGAACAAAAAATCATTAGATTTATATGAAATTATAAAAAACCCTGAATAGCCAAAGCAATCCTAAATAAAAAGAATGAAGCTGGGGGCATTACAATACCTGACTTCAAACTATATTATAGAGCCATGAAAATCAAAACAGCATGGTATTGGCAGAAAAATAGATATTCAGACCAATGGAACAGAATAGAAATTTCAGAAATAAAACCACATATATATGGTCAAATAATTTTTGATAAAGGGGCCAATAACACACAATGGAGAAAAGAAAGCCTCTTCAATAAATGGTGCTGAGAAAAGTGGAAAGCCACATGCAAAAAAAAATGAAACTCGACTACAGTTTGTCCCCTTGTACTAAAATTAATTCAAAATGAATGAAAGGCCTAAATATAAGACCTGAAACAATAAAGTACATAGAAGAAGACATAGATTCTAAACTCATGGACCTTGGTTACAAAGAGCATTTTATGAATTTGACTCCAAAGACAAGGGAAGTGAAGGCAAATATAAATGAATGGGACTACATCAGATTAAGAAGTTTTTGAAACTGACAACAAAATAGACAGCCAACTAAATGGGAAATGATATTTTCAAACAACAGCTCAGATAAGGGCCTAATATTCAAAATATACAAAGAACTCATAAAATTCAACAACAAACAAACAAACAATCCAATAAAAAAAAAGGGAAGAGGACATGAACAGACACTTCTCTCAGGAAGAAATACAAATGGCCAACAGAGATATGAAAAGATGCTCATCTTCATTAGTTATTAGAGAAATGCAAATCAAAACTGCAATGAGATACCACCTTACACCTAGCTATTATTAACAAGACAGGTAATAGCAAATGTTGGAGAGGCTGTGGAGAAAAAGGAACCCTCATTCACTGTTGGTGGGAATGTAAAGTAGTACAACCATTATGGAATAAAGTATGGTGGTTCCTGAAGAAACTGAAAATAGAACTACCTTATTACCCAGCAATCCCTCTACTGGGTATATACCCCAAAAACTCAGAAACATTGATACGTGAAGACACATGTAGCCCCATGTTCATTGCAGCACTGTTCACAGTGGCCAAGACATGGAAACAACCAAAAAGCCCTTCAATAGATGACTGGATAAAGAAGATGTGGCACATATACACTATGGAATACTACTCAGCCATAAGAAATGATGACATCGGATCATTTACAGCAAAATGGTGGGATCTTGATAACATTATACGAATTGAAATAAGTAAATCAGAAAAAAAACAAGAACTGCATTATTCCATACGTAGGTGGGACATAAAAGTGAAACTAAGAGACATTGATAAGACTGTGATGGTTACGGGGGGGGGGGAAGAAAAGGGAGAGGGGGAGGGGCACAAAGAAAACTAGATAGAAGGTGATGGAGGACAATCTGACTTTGGGTAATGGGTATGCAACATAATTGATTGACAAGGTAACCTGGACATATTTTCTTTGAATATATGTACCCTGATTTATTGATGTCACCTTAGTAAAATTAATTTAAAAATAACCTTTAATGTAAACAGTTTAAATGCTTTAATCAAATAATATAGGGGGCCCTAGCTGGTGAGCTCAGTGGTAGAGCATCGGCCTGGCATGTGGAAGTACTGGGTTCAATTCCCACCCATGGCACACAGGAGAGGCACCCATCTGTTTCTCTACTCCTCCTCCTCTCCTTCCTCTCTGTCTCTCTCTTCCCCTCCTGCAGCCAAGGCTCCATTGGAGCAAAAGATGGCCCAGGCGCTGGGGATGGCTCCTTGGCCTCTGCCCCAGGCGCTAGAGTGGCTCTGGTACAGAGCAATGCCCCGGATGGGCAGATCACCCCCTGGTGGGCATGCCAGGTGGATCCCGGTCGGGCACATGTGGGAGTCTGTGTGACTGCCTCCCCGTTTCCAGCTTTAGAAAAATACAAAAATTAAAATTAAAATTAATAAAAGTAATATAGGGTAGCTAAATGGATAAGAAAACATGATTCATATATCTCTTGTCTAGAAGAGTTCCTGCTCAGGAAAAAGATACACATAGACTAAAAGTGAAGGATTGGAAAAAATATTCCATGCAAAATACTTATATCTGACAAATTAGTCTTTAAAACAAAGGCTATATAGTAAGGGGCAAAGAAGTTCACTACTTAATAATAAAGGGAGCAATCCAACAAGAGGATATAGCCATTGTAAATATTTATGCACCCAATATAGGAGCACCTAAATATAGAAAGCAGATCTTGATGTCTATAAAAGGAGAGATTGATAGCAATACAGTAATAGAGGATTTGAACACCCAACTCATATCAGTGAATAGAGCCAACACACAGCAAATCAACAAAGAAATAGCAGCCTTAAGTAACACACTAGAGTACTGGATTTAATTCATATTTTTAGAACATTTCACCCCAGAGGAGCAGAATATGCATTCTTTTTAAGTTCACAGGGTACATTTTCTAAGATAGACCACGTTAGGACACAAAACAAATCTCAATAAAGTTAAGAATATTGAAATCATATCAAGCATCTTCTCTGACCACAATGGCATGAGACTAGAAATCAACAACAATAGAAAAACACTTGGAGGCTAAATAGCATATTATTAAATAACAAATGGGTTCCCAAAGAGATCAAAGAAGAAATGAAGTTTTCTTGATACAAATGGAAATAAACATACAACACAAAATCTAAGGAATACAGGAAAAGCAGTTCTGAGATGAAAGTTCATAATATTACAAGCATACCTCCAGAAGCAAGAAAAATATCAAATAAAAAATCTAACCTAAACTAACTAGCAAAAGAACAACAAACAAAGCCCAGAGGATGTAGAAGGAAGAAAATAATAAAGATCAGAGAGAAAGTAAATGTCATAGAGGCTAAAAACACAGTACCAAAAATCAATGAAAGCAAGAGCTAGTTCAGTGAAAAGTTAAAAAACATTGATGAACTTTAACCAAACTCATCAAGAGATAAAGAGGACCCAAATAAATAAATTTAGAAATGAAAGAGAAGTAACAACTGACAACACAAAAATACAAAAGATTGTAAGAAAATACTATGAAAAACTATATGCCAAAAATATTAAAAACCTGGGCAAATGAATAAATTTCTAGAAACATACAATCTTTCAAAATTGAATCTAGAATAATCAAAGAACATGAGCAGACTGATTATAACAAATAAAATCAAAATTGTTATAAAAAAATCTTCCAGCAAACAAAAGTCCTGGGCTGGATGGCTTCACAGGCAAATTTTACCAGACATTCAAAGAAGAACTAACACTTATTCTCCTACGCTAGTCCAAAAAATTCAAGAGGAGGGAAGACTTCCAAATTCTTTTTATGAGACAAGCATTATCTTTATTCCAAAATCAGGTAAAAACACTACAAAGAAAGAAAACCAAATATCCCTGATGAACATAGATGCTAAAATTTTTAACAAAATCTTAGCAAAAATACATTAAAAGATCATGCACCATGATCAAGCAGGATTTATTCTGGGGAGGCTAGGCTGGTACAATATTCATGATTAATAAACATGATGCATTTATTACATAAACAAAATGAAGAATAAAAATCACATGTTTATATTAATAAATGCAGAAAAGGTTTTGATAAAATTCAGTACCCATTCATAATCAAAATTCAGCAAAATAGGAATAGAGGGAACATACATCAACATAATAAAGGTATATATATGACAAACCAACAGTCAAAATTATACTCAATGGGCAAAAACTAAAGGCAAATCCAGTAAGATCAGGAACAAGACAATGGTGCCCCCTTTCACTTATCTTATTCAACATAGTACTGGAAGTCATAGCCACAAAAATCAGATGAGAAAAAGAAATAAAAGGCATTCAAATTGGAAAGGACAAAGTAAAATTTTTATTATTTGTTCACAATATGATACTGTACATAGGAACCCTGAAGTCTCTACCAAAAGACTACAAGACCTAATAAATGAATTCAGTAAGGTGGCAGGATATAAAATTAATATTCAGAAATTAGTGGCATTTTTATACACAATAATGAACTGTCAGAAAGAAAAATTAAGTAAACAATCCTATGTACTATTGCAACAACAACAGAAATAAGTACCTAAGAATAAATTTAACTAAGGAGGTAAAAGACTTATACTCAGAAAATTATAAAACATTGAAGAAAGAGATCAAGGAAGATACAAACAAGTGGAAGCATATACAATGTTCATAGATAGGAAGAACTAACACTATTAAAATGTCCATGCTACCCAAAGCAATCCATAAATTCAGTGCAATTTCTATTAAAATACCAACAGCATACTTCACAGAACAAGAAAAAATATTTCAAAAATTTATGTGGAACCAAAAAGAAACCCAAATTCTATAGGCCATCTTGAATATGAAAATCAAAATGGGAGGTATTGCACTTCCTGATATTAAGCTATACTAGAGCCTTTTTAATAAGTAGTGTAGGGAAAATTGGACAGGTACATGCAAGAAAAAAATAATGAAACCAGACTACCAACTTACACCATTCACAAAAATAAATTCAAAATGAATAAAACATTCACCAATAAATGTAAGTCACAAAACCATAAAAATACTCTATAAGAAAGCATAAATAGTAGATTCTCAGACATCTCTCATAACAATATTTTTGCCAATATATCTCCTCAGGCAAGTGAAATAAAGGACAAAATAAACAAACGGGACTATATTAAAGTAAAAAAGTTTTGCACAGCAAAAAGACAACTTATTTTATGGAAGAACATTTTTGCTGATATGTCAAATAAAGGGTTAATAACCAAAATTTATAAATTTTAAAAAACCTATAAAACTCAAAACCAAGGACAACAATCCATTAATAATATGTGCAAAGGATCTGAATGGACACTTCCCCAAAGAAGACATATATATTATCAATAAGCATATGAAAAAATGTTCAACTTCACTAACATCAGAGAAATGCAAATTAAAAACACAATGAGAGGCCTGGCCAATTGACTAAGTGGATAGAGAATTGGCCTGGTGTGTGGAAGTCCCAGGTTCAATCTCAGGTCAGGGCACACATGAATGAGAAGTGACTATCAGCTTCCCTTCCCCTCCTTAACCTCCCTATCTTTAATCCCCTCTTGCAGCCTGTGGCTTGCTTGATTTAAGTGTCAGCCCCAGGCCCTTTGAGCATGGCCAGGTAGATTCAGGTCTGTCTCTCTATCTTCCCTCTTCTCACTTAAAAAAAAAAAAAAAGGAAACACAATGAGATATCACCTTACACCTGCCAGAATCACTTTCATTAACAAATCAACAAAGAAGTTCTGGTGAGGATGTAAAGAAAGAGGAACCCTCCTGCACTGCTGGTGGGAGTGCAGACTGGTGCAGCCACTGTGGAAAACTGTGGAAAAAATGGAGATTCCTCAAAACATTAAAAATTGAACTGCCTTTGACCCAGCTATTCCACTTCTAGGAATATATTCTAAGAATCCCAAACTGCTAATCCAAAAGAAGACATTGCACCCTCATGTTCATTGCAGCATTGTTTGCAATGGCCAAGATCTGAAAACCACCCAAGTGCCCATCAGTGGACAAGTGGTTAAAAAAACTGTGGTACATTTCTACAATACAATACTACACAGCTGTGAAAAATAAAGAAATCTTACCTTTTGTGACAGTGTGGATGGATCTAGGGATAATTAGGCTAAATAAAATAAGCCAGGCAGAGAAAAACACCCTATGATCTCACTTATATGTGGAATCTAATGAACACAATAAACTGAGGAACAAAATAGAAACAGAAGCAGGGTACAGGTAACAGATGGATAATTGTCAGAGGGAAGGGGGATAAGGGGATGGGATCAAAGGTAAAGAAGTTAGCTAAAATCATACATACGTAACACATATATACAGACAACAGGATAGCAATAGCCAGAGAGATGGGAGGGGTGAAGTTTGGGAGACAGGATTCAAGAGGGGAAATTAGGGGTAGAGATTGCATGGTGCATGTGAGGCATGATGTGGTGTGTAGAGATTAGTGGGACATTTAAAACCATGTCAATACAATAAGTTAAAAATAAAAATTAAGAAAAGTAAAAGCCTATAGCCCTCAGTAATACGTGCTAAATAATCTCAATAAAAAATGAACAGTGCATTTATCAATTAAGATTAAATTTTATGTTCTGCTTCTGTACAAACTGTCAGACAACATAGAAGAATGATTAGATTGGAGACAAGGTATCAGTGAGATGAAACATAAAAGGGGAATGGAATTTATGGTTAAAAATGAGGCAACCACATTTTAAATGCATATGACATCATGGCATTGGGCTAGGTCTTGGAATAAAAATGACAAGAAATCAAACCCCAAATGCCTAAAAGTAGATAGGGACTTTCCCATTTGGGTGGAGAAGACCCAGGAGGCTCTAGCCATAAATCAGATGTGCTAACACTTCAGTGTAAGTGTAGCTTTAAGGAAAAAGCAGGACATTTTACAATAAAGCACTTGATAAAGAAAGGGCCTAGAGAATTCTGGGAACTGTGCAAAACCAAATTTAAATGCAGAAATTTAGTGGAAGTATCCATCAGATTTCATATAGGGGTTGGTAAATTTACAGGTAACTCTTCCCATCTTCACTGCTTTTAGAACTAAATGTAAATCAGCTGTAGTAGCTGACCCCTACTGGGCATTTTCTGTAGTGCAGGGCCCATGTTAAATACTTTACCTATATTGGTTTATTTAACAGTCACATAACTCCTCTGCGATGGGACTATTTTTTCTTCAGTTTATAGGTGGAGATCTGAGACTCAGTGAGGTTAAGGGCTTACCTGAAGTTAAGACACAGAGCCAGGTCTGCACGTCAGACTCCAGAGCCAGTGCTTTTAAACATGGTGAATACTGTTTCAGGGTTGAGAAATGGGAGGGCAAAGAAAATTATAAATAAGAGTGTCCTCCTGCTGAGAAGAGAAATGGAAGGTACATGTAGCAGTCACATGAGTAACTTAATATTATCCTACCTTAGTTAATTGCTGGAAAGTTCAGCTGGCATAAGCTTAAATTTTTTTAAGCAATTCCATGGCCCACTCTCACCATTTGCTTGGTCTATTTCATTTGCTCCAATCTGTATAATGGTGCTTCAAAAAAGAATAAGGGGGACAGCAGGGCAAAGCTGTAAGGAACCTGAAAATATCAACTTGTAGCATTTTTGCTGACTGCATAGGAGAGGATTTAACAGGAGGAAGGAAAGGCTAGACCTGATGAGGTCTAGGAAAGAAATTTCTGAAGAAAGTACTTAACCATCTGTGTGAAGGTTGGTGTATGCTGGTGGTTGAAGCCATGTAGGTTCTCATTGAATTCAGGCAGATGGTAGAAAAACTGTGGAGCCAGAAAGCATGGAGCCATTACCCATTTATTGGAGACTTGCAAAGACAGGTGAGTGAACAAAGGAAAACCTGCTATTCACAGTGAAGGGCAAGGGATCAGGAAAACCACACCTCGCAGTGGCAGGAGAGCATTCTGAGAGAATCACTCCTGAGGAAAAGCACCCATAGCCTTACGTAGACAATGCACATGTGGCGTTGCCATGTACTCTATACACTAGTCAATCAAAGTGCTTGCAGCCAGTTAACCCACAAGCAAGCTTAACACAGCTGTTTTTTTCTACATTCAACCCTTTTAGGGTTACTTGCCTCACAATCTATGATACAGGTTTCTTCTGCGATGGTCCCTGTGGAAGGAGTGAGGTACATTACATAAACAGAAACAGTACAGTCACAAATGTCCCCAAACTACGGCCTGTGGGCCGCATGCAGTCCCCTGAGGCCATTTATCCAGCCCCCTCCGCACTTCCAGAAGGGGCACCTCTTTCATTGGTGGTCAGTGAGAGGAGCACTGTATGTGGTGGCCCTCCAACGGTCTGAGGGACAGTGAACTGGCCCCCTGTGTAAAAGGTTTGGGGACACCTGACAGCAACAGAATTACAAAGTACTAGTTATGGGCAAAATAAGAAAGTGGTCAGTAGCACCAAGAGAGGTAAATCTTTCCCTTCTGGCAGAATAGAGACCAGATTTCTGTCTGCAGACAGCACAGTAGCAGGTACCACAGGCCGCTCCAGGGTAGGTGTACCAAACCTTATTGTACTCTACACCAGGATCTGCTGGTTCAATGTAGAGCAAAATGGGAGAACTCATTATGGGCCATAAAGAAATTATTGTACAAAGGTGCCCTTCATAATGGTGTCTCCCTGAGCGTTCAAGGGGTAATACACTTCTACCTTAGGCGGCCAGGTGCTGATTGTCTGGGGAGTTAACTAGAGGTCCACATCTCGCTTCCTACCCTATGGTGCTGTTAAGCCTAATCCAGAGGGACTCGAAACATTGAAGACAGGAACAAAATCCATCAATTACACACCAAAGCATTATTGTCTAGCTTGGCCAAGCGGCGGGAACTCTGACAGAAATCTGAGGGAGAGCGCGCTGGCCCTTTGTTCTACTTAGTTTTTATAGCTTTACAAGCAGGAAGTATAGAAGCAAAAATTGCAATTAGGTGCCCTTTACCACTATAGGTTATAGTCATATGCCCTTTAACATGATAGGACCATGTTCAATTTGCAAGCCATATATCATTTTGGAGAAAACAAAATTTACAAGTCAATACAATGATAGAAAGGTGTCTCTTTACATATTAAGAGACATTCCTATATTTTCTAATGTTTATACACCATCTCTTTGTCCAGAGTCACACACATTAACTATATGCATTCATATGGAAGAGGTAGTTTCTGTGGGGACAAATGCCCGCAAATGGCTCATTACTATAAGAAAAGGTTTATTTTGGCTTTTCTCTTTCTGCACCTGGCTAGCCATTCACCCCTTTCCCCACAGGTGTGGTGGAATGTCAGAGAATCCATGTTTTCCTTCCCTTTGCATTTATAATACAGTGCCAAGGGCAATCCTGGTTTTATGCCAATCACACAGTACAGAGATTATTCACAAAATTTCTCTTCACACCTTAACCCAAATTAATAAAATGTTCTTTAAGCCTCTTAAAATATTAATATTGATTCTGTAGCTTTTGGTACTTTACAACAGCTGCGGGTGAGGTGGTGCAGTGGCTCCTCAGGGCTCCTCAGTGACAACAAGGCCACCCAACATAGATGGGGGCCAGTATCAGTCCAAGGCCATGTCCATTGAAGCCACTGGCCTTTAAGGAGGGCTGTTGGGGCAGGCAGGAGCATGTTGCCCTGCCATCCAAAGCCCAGCTTGAGCAAAGCATCCTTGGTGCGTATCTGCAACTGGATGGGAGCAGCTGCCCGGTGCAGGAGGGCCTCCACTGGACTGGGCCCTCTGGTCGAGGTCTCTCATTCAAAATCTGGAGTAATGTCCAAAAGTGGCTTGTCCATCCAGTAAGGGAGCTGGTGACCCCTGCTGTCACAGTCTTTAAGAGTCCATTATATCACTCAATGATATAATGCAATCCTATGATATAATGCAGCCTATGGGTGAAATAAACATGGTACTTCTAATCCACCCCCAGGTCTTGAGTCCATTGCTCTACCAGAGAACCAGAGAAATGGGTACCATTGTCAATTTCAAGGGCCAGCGACCACCCCATATGCAGAACTCAGGTGGTCCAGAGCCTGCATGACTGCTCTTTGGTCTGGGATTTGGGCAGGGTAAACAGCAAGCAGACCAATGGCAATATCTACAAAGGGGACTACATACTGGTACCCGTCCAACTTTGGTAAAGGTCCAATGATGTCTATCTGCCACCGTGTCAATAGAACATGACCTCTCTGGATCTATTCAGGTGATGCCAGTTGTCTCTGAAGGTGCTCACTGGAACACACTGCTCATTGGCCACAAGCTGTAAGTACCTCTGCATAGGACACAGGCAAGTTCCACTCCTTAACCATAACCCACATAGTTTTCTGTCCCACATGGAGCAGACACTGATGGAGCCATTATGCCATATTACCTGCAGGTGCCATCTCCAATCATCACACCCTTGCCAAGCTGTCTGCTCATCATTTCCAGCATAGGCTAGAGGGGTATGCCCCATGATATTATATACTGTCACCTGCTTCTGGTGTCCTATTTACCATAAGTCCTGCCACATGGCCTGACCATCCACTGGTTAATGTGCCAAGTAGCAATCCAAGGGGTCAGTCCACGATAGATAGCCTAGCTGTTGGTGCAAATCACCAGAGGTGAAGGTTCATAATGGGCAACTAGCCATATGGCTCTTAATTCTATCCATTGGCTGCTTTGGCCTATACCTGTGTCCATCCAAATAGTCTCAGTGGCCAGATGGAAGGCTATGGCCAGGGGTCCCCAAACTTTTTCACAGGGGCCAGTTCACTGTTCCTCAGACCATTGGAGGGCTGCCACATACAGTGCTCCTCTCACTGACCACCAGTGAAAGAGGTGCCCCTTCTGGAAGTGCAGTGGGGGCCAGGTAAATGGCCTCAGGGGGCCGCATGTGGCCCATGGGCCATAGTTTGGGGACGCCTGGCTATGGCCGTCCACTTGGCAGGTTGGCCTCTGCTAGAACCATCAGTATACCAGGCATCCTCGGGTTGGGTATTCATCCCTCCTGATAAGGACTGACTTCACATTCTGCCTCCTGAGCCCCAGCTGCACCTGACTCTAAGGTTGCATAGATGGCTGGACCCAAGACTTCCTGCAGTTCTGCTTTCAATAAGCTAGCACTAAGAGCACAGCATTGTTTCAAGTATGCACTGCACTTGGCCAGGGTGGAGGTTTGGGCCATACCACTACAAGGTTTGGTTGCCCAATCTCTCACCCATCCTGCAATAGGGTAGGTGGTCTTGACCTTAATTGGAGTCAAGGACATAATGTTCTCAGTGGCTAGGAGGGCAGCATATACAGGTGCCAACTGTTTCTCTGCTAATAAGTAATGGACCTCAACACCTTTCCACAATTGGGACCAAAACCCAATAGGTTGTCATAAGTACTCTGTCCGTTGCCACAAACCCCATCCAAATCCCTCAGAGATTACATGGACATCAAGCTCACAGAGCCCAGCAGGACCAAACATTCAAGACCTGTGCTACCTTAGCAGCTCTGTTATCTGCTGTAATGCACCTTGTGCCTGTTCAGTCCAATTCCCAATGAACCTCCTTTCAAATAAGGTTATATAAGGGGTGCAGTAACTGAGCCAAATGGGGTATAAATGCTTGCCAATACACCTAAAGATCTAGGAATTCCTGTAACTACTTGACTAGCAGGTACAGGGAATGCTTGGATCTTATTCAGGGGTCCCCAAACTTTTTACACAGGGGGCCAGTTCACTGTCCCTCAGACCGTTGGAGGGCCGGACTATAAAAAAACTATGAACAAATCCCTACGTACACTGCACATATCTTATTTTAAAGTAAAAAAACAAAACGGGAACAAATACAATATTTAAAATAAAGAACAAGTAAATTTAAATCAACAAACTGACCAGTATTTCAATGGGAACTATACTCCTCTCACTGACCACCAATGAAAGAGGTGCCCCTTCCAGAAGTGCAGCGGGAGCCGGATAAATGGCCTCGGGGGGCCGCATGCGGCCCGCGGGCCATAGTTTGAGGACCCCTGATCTTATCTATAACTGTATCAGGGATAACTTTTGTCTTTCCCCACCAGACGACCCTCAAGATCTGCCTTTGCTAACTGCCCAGCCACATGCTTTCAAATGGGATATCAGTGTAGGAACTGCTTGCTCCAATCTTGGAAGAGAGCCACTAGTTAGCATAATGTCATCGATATAATGATGCATAGGAACTGACCCTGGTTGTTTTCATTTAGCCAGGTCAGCAGCCAACAGCCCATAACACAAGGTGAGGCTATGCAAATAGCCCTGGGATAATACTGTAAATCTCCATTGCCACCCTTCCCAAGTGAAGGCAAATTGATCTTGGCTCTCTCTAGCTATCTCAACAGAGAAAAAGGAGTTAGCTAAATCTGCCACAAAGTGGTATGTCCCCAACTCATGGCTCAGCTGATCCATCAGGTTAGCTATCAAGGGAACAGCAAGATTCAAAGGGGGAATAGCTTTATTAAGTTCCCTGTAATCCACTGTCACTCGCCAGGTTTCGTCTGGTTTGCACACAGTCCACACTGGGGAATTGTAAGGGCTGTGTGCTGGCTGGATGATCCCCACTTATTCTAGTTCAAGGATCATCCCTGTGATTTTTTCATAACCACTTGGCAGGCAGTATTGCTTTATGCTATTCACACACCAGGGAACAGGTAATTGCAAGGGGGAATATGCTGCAAGTCCCTGCAACACTGCCTTGACAACCCTGACCTGTAGCCAGAACTCCCCGGCTATAGTTTCCAGCCACAGTCCTTGTAAGGCATCTACCCCAAAATATATTCAGGAATAGGAGATACATATACCTTGTATGGCTTAGGAGGCAGTTTTCCTATCCCCAATGGAATAGTTATTGGCTTCCCTTAAACAGTTTGGCCCCCATAACTGTCAATGGCCACTGGGGTCCCAGCAAATCGTTCTGGGTTCCCACAGAGGAGGGAACATTCTGCACCTGTATCCACCAAGGCCAACACCCGTGTACATTGGAAGGGAACCAATGGATAGCCAGTTCTATGTGGGGCCTCCAGTCCTTGTTAGGTTCCTTGGCCTTCCTCCTATTTAAACTGGAGGGGGTCTTAGGAATCCTCCTCTCCCTCAGCTGTCTCTATCATATAATCTTATAACTGTGCCACCTGTGTACCAACCATTATATTGGTAGCTGCTGGGGTTATTCGTCTCAGCAGCTGGAACCTCTGTTCTGGTTTAAGCTGCCGCCAAACTCCAAAAGAACTTTATTTGGCTTTTTATCGATTTTATCACTATCTGCCCCAGCTGCAATCAAATCTACCCATATCAGTGTTCAGGTAACCTTTATAGGCCCGTTTCCCTTGTTAGTCAGGGTGGAAGGCAGCACAGGGAACAGCCTTTACAGCTTTATGATTCTATGCTGCCTCCAGCTTCCCCAAATCTGCTACCATCTGTGTAACTGCATTGATGGGCTGTCCCACATAAGGATTTTAGATAGGCACTGGTGACCCAAAAAGGGCTGATGGAGTGCTAGAGAGAATAAGTCCCTCTTCCCTGCCATAAAAACTTTCTCATCTGGCCTATGGGACCTTAGGTTGAAAGCAATATTCTTTATACATAGTTCTCAAAAGACCTGGGGCAGCTCACTATAGGATTGCCACTGACTCACTGCCCCGGGCAAGTCCCCAGCATTCTGCCAGACTGTACGAATGGTGGTCATCACCCATAGGGTATGGTTTCCTGGGTTGTTATGGCAGTTGTGAAGATGCTGCCTCAAGGAGGAGTGCATGGTAATGGTGGCCAATTTCTCCATCTCTATTCTAGAAGGATGAGGCCATCCATCCTTATGTTCCACAACCTCAGTAGCCAGGCTGCCAGCGGCTTGGTGGGTTTCTGCCTGAATTTCACCCCTAACCTCATCAGCTCCTAGTGGGTGTAAAGTTGGACCACAGAGAGCTCCACTACCTCTGGGTGAGAGGGGGTGTATCTGCCCCTGAAGCACTCTTGTCTGCTGAGTTTTTACCTTCTGGGTGACCACTGGCCAGCCTCTGAGTCTGAAAATGGCAGTTTCAGCCAAAACCTCCACCTGAGAAGAAGAAGAGGAGTTGGAAACACCTGGTACTACCAACTCAATGCCACTCTTCTGGCATGGATGCTGTTCCTTCTTTAGTGACTGCTTCACTTTCTACTGCTGCCAGCTCTTGGCCTGAAGCTGACTCTCAAGTTCCTGAGCCCACAACTGGTGCTGCCAATGTTCAGATTCCAGGGCAAATTGCAGCTCACAAACCTATCATTTCTTCTCCAGAGACCATTCCAGGTCCAGGCGCCATTGGTGCTCAGCCTGCATCTCATACTGCAGCTCTCAAACCTGGTCAGCCTCCTTCTCCAGCACTAGTTCCAGTTCACACTATCGCTGGCACTTGGTCTGTTCTCACAGGGCTGTAAAAACACCCATCCCATGGCCCCAAAAAAGACAGCCCCAGGGAACCATATGCTGGAGAACAATGACCACTCCTTTAACCCACCCTTCAAGGGTGTTGGTGACTCCATTACTAATCTGCTACAAATCCTGCCCACTACACCAGATGTAATGCTGGTGGTTGAGACCAGACAGGTTCACATTGAATTCAGGCAAATGGTAAAGGAACTATGGAGCCAGAAAGCATCGGGTTATTACCTGTTTACTGGAGGCTTACAAAGACAGGCTAGTAAATAAACAAAGGAAAACCTGCTTTCGCAGTGAAGGGCAAGGAATCAGGAAAAGCACACCTCACAGTGGTGGGAGAGCAATCTGAGAGAATTGTCCCTGAGGGAAAGCACCTGTAGCCTTAGAGAGACTAT
Source organism: Saccopteryx bilineata (assembly GCF_036850765.1). NCBI lineage: Eukaryota > Metazoa > Chordata > Mammalia > Chiroptera > Emballonuridae > Saccopteryx > Saccopteryx bilineata. The sequence continues at coordinate 70,160,699 of NC_089499.1, forward strand.
AAGCACATGACACTGCCACGTGCTCGTGCACTAGTCAGGCAAAGTGCTTACAGATGCCAGTAAACCAGTGAGCAAGCCCAACATAGTTGTTTTCCCCACAATTGGACATCAACTTTTCTATCTGTTTTGAAGGGGGGCACAAACTCAACTTTATTTGCTTGTTTGTGAAATAGAAAGCCATTTTTCCAAGCAGCAACAGCACCCTGAAAAAGTTCAGCTCTTCAAAAATGAAAAGTATTCTCTCAGGGCACAAACCAGCTTGCCCCTGGTGTAATTTAACAGAGCTTCTACTCATTGACCGAAATAGCAACATTTCCTGACAAATTTGCAATTTCTTCCAGAAACTAGCCTGGATTTTGTATATACATATTCATACTATGAAAATAACTTAATTTGCTGGCACTCTGGGTCTAGAAGCAGAGGAATTTGAAGGAGAAATATTTCTGGTTTTCAAGAAGAGCAGGACCAGAGAAAGCAGGAAGGAGAAGGAGGCAAGCCATCTGCAAAGGGTGGAATAGGTGTTAACAGCACACATGTGCTCGGGAAAGAAGACTGCTTTTCTGCTTAGGATCCTCTGGCCTGAACTTAAAATCACTGGCTGCCCAACCCAGATGGTGGGGACTCTCCTATCTGCCAGAGCAGAGCGGAAGGTGTTGATTGGACACCGGCCAGCAGCCTCCAGCCAGGAGACAGAAGTGAGCTGGCCCAGTAGAGCAGCTGCTGGGCTTCTCTCGCAGAGGTGCCCTTCATAACAGGGCTCCTGTGTACTGGGGTGGCAGCAGCTTGTAGAAAAGCAGGAGGAACATTCTGGATTTTCTTTGTTTGTCTCTCCAGTTCTACTCTCTGCCTTTCTCTCTCTTTTTATTTTTTTTTTATGGAAGCAGGAGACTTTGTCATGTTTATTCCCCAGCTCCTTCCCTTGAGGCTCTGAAGCAGCAGTGGCCACATGCCTCACCTCAGGCCACTGTTGCTGCGTGGCTGTGATGGCTCCCAGCTGTGACTTGCCATGGGCTGCTTCAAGATCTCCTGGTTTCTCTTAATGTCACAGTACCTAGGCAATGATCCCCTCAAAGTACCCCCCTCAATTACCCCATTTGGATGTTCTATATGCTTTCTGCCAGGAACCTAACCTAGGCAGTGAGTTAGTTCTAGCTAGTAAATGAGTTCCAGAAAGGCAATTTGAAAGGGAGGAAAGAGATTAGTAGGTGGTGAAGGGAGAGAAAGCTCCAGGACCACATGCTGTCCTGGTCCTTGGCTGTCCTCTCTGAAAGCAGCAGCATCAAGGGAACCATCTGGCTTAGGTTATGCTGTTGCAGAAATTAAGGAAATGACATTGGGTTTCATTGGGAGCATTGAGAGAGGAGGCAGTTTGAGGTTATAAGAATAAACATGGGTTTGTGGGCCACACAGACTTGCATCTGTTTCTTAGTACTTTGGTAGCCCAGAGAAAATTACTCATCTTTGAGCCATTATTTTGTCATCTGTTCTAAAAGATAATAGTACCCACATCTTGGGGATTTTGTGTAATGATGAATTATTAAAGAAACAAATATAATGCATCTAATACAGAGTTCTAGTCTACGTTTGCTCACTGATCCTTCTCTTTAATGGGCGGTTCTGGGGCAGTATGTTAGGCTTGCTTGCCGAGTTACCAGCTGCAAGTACTTTGCCTGATTGGTACATGAGTGCGGGGCTGTGCCACATGTGTATGGCCTATGTAAGGTTATGGGTGTTTGCACTCAAGAGAGATGGGGAATTACAGATGTGCAGTTAGCCTGATCACCACTTTGAGGGGTCATTTTGCTGTTTGTTTTTCTGAGAGGCAGTTTCCCCTGCCTGTATGCTTGCCCACCATTGTGAGACTTTATTAAATGGAATGACCCAACCCTTTCTGTCTCTGCAGTTTTTCTACCATCTTCCCGAATCCAATGTGAACCACCCTGGCCTTAGCCACCAGCATTAATTACATCTGGCATAGTGGGTAGGATTTGGAGCAGATCAGTATGGAGCCATCAACACCTTTGAAGGGTGGAGTAGAGGAGTAGTCTCTGTTCTCCAGCATATAGTTCCCCATGGTTGTCTTTTGGGGGGCCATAGGTTGGGTGTTTTTTAAAGCCCTGCAGGAGGAAACTAATAGCTCCGTGAGGGAGGTGGCCCAAGGTCAAAAGCTCCAGGGTGAGCTGTGGATCAAGCAGCAACAATGGTACCAGCTGGAATGGTCACTGGAGAAAGAACTACAGATTTGAGAACTGCAATCAGACTGTAGGCTGAGAACCAGTGATGGCATGGACTGAGGCCAGCACTAGGGAGGGAGGCCAACTGGGCTTGAGAGTTGCATTGTGAGGTGCAGGCTGAACACCAATGGTGCCTGGAACTGGAACAGTCTCTGGAGAAGAAATTGCTGGTTTGCAAGTTGCAGTTTGCCCTGGAAGCTGAACATTGGCAGCAATGGCTGTTGCAGAAACAACTGTGGGGTCAGGAGCTCGAGAGTCAGCTTCAGGCCAAAAGCTGGCAGCCACAGGAGCCAAAGCAGGCATGGAAGACAGAGCTGCATTCCTGCCAGCGAGTGGGTCTGAGTCAGTGGGAGCAGGAGTTTTTGACTCTCCTCTTCTGAAGGGAAGGCTTGGGCTGCAACTGCCATCCCCAGACTCAAAGCCCAGCTGGTAGTCACCAAGAAAGTAAAATCCCAGCAGCAAAGAGTCCCTCGAGGGAAACCACAGCCTCCTCCTCAGGTAGTGGAGCACTCTGTGGTCCATCCCTACACCTGGGCAGAGCTGATGAGGTTGGGGGTGAAATTCAGGCAGAAACAACTGAGCTGGTGGCAGCCTGCTTGGTACGGCTGCAGGACATGGGAGTGGATGGTATCATGGTCTCTGAAACAGAAATAAACCATAAGGCTAAGAGGGCTGCTGCCCGTGCTGCCCCTCCCCCACTGACTAACAAGAGAAATGAGCCTGTGAAAGTTACCCAAACACAGAGGTCGGTAGATTTGATTGCAGCCAGGGTAGATAGAGAGAAATTAGATGGCAATCCTAAAAAAGTCTTGTTGAAGATTTGGCAGCAGATTGAGTCAGAACAGAGGTTACAGCCACTGAAAAACTGGGGAAAGCAGGTGGCCCCAGCATCTGCCAGGAAAATGGCTGGTGTTCAGATTACAGGATCCCCAAGACCCACTGTCCCAGTTTCAATAGGGGGAAGGGTGAGGGACCCGTCCTACAGGGATGGGAAGGGGCTAGAGGCCCCATGTGAAATTAGCATTAGAAGGTAATATGTGCTTTTTTTTCTACAGCAGCAGTAGCTTGGAGAACTGTTAAGGTGACACAATGTGTCATGTCCATCCATCAGCTTGGAAATGGAGGTAGGCCTTTAGTTAACTCCCTGGGCAGAGTGCTCAGGGAGACATTGTGAAGGGCACTTTTGTAATTATTGTGTAACCGTTGCTGTAGCCTCTGATATCATATACATTGTGAAGCAAGCAACACTAAATGTGTGGAATATAGGGCAGCTGTGCTAGGCTTCCTCACGGCATTACCAGCTACAAGCTCTTTGCCTCATTGGTATGTGAGTGCGTGGCTGCACCACATGTGTGTGGCCTATCTAAGGCTATGGGTTCTTGTGCTCGAAAGAGATGAGATATGGGAGATTACAGATGCACAAATTGACTGCCTGCCACCGTGAGAGGCCATTTTGCTGTTTGTTTTCCTGAGAGGCAGTTTCACCTGCTTGTACACCATTGTGAAACTTTATTAAACAGAATGGCCCAACCCTTTCCAGCTCTTCAGTTTTTCTATCATCTGCCTAAATCCAGTGTAAATCTGCCTGGCCTTGGCCACTGGCATTACAGAGGTCAAGGCCTGAGAAAGTAGCACCTTCTAACCATGGGAGGTGGTGATGGTGCTGGACTATTACTTTGCTAATGAAAAGCTGTGATGCCCAATGGAGGGTATATGGCCCTGGCCCCAGATCTGGAGTCAAGGTTTAGATTTTCCACAAAGTCAGTTGATTTACACAAGACATTTGTCCTCTCTGAGCCCCAGTATCCTATTAGGAGACTAGCATTTGGGCTAGATCAGTTCTTCCTAAGCTATAGTCACAGTCTAGAACTAGGAGGGATACTGGGAAATAAGGAGAGGACAGGAGGGTGTGCCCTCTCAGGTTGTGAAACAAATATGCAAGTCAATAGAAATAAAAATAGAGCATTGAATTACTTTCAGTAGAAAAAAAGTGTTGGAAAGCCATAGCTAGATATATTTGCACATATATTTATTTATTTATTTATATATTTATTTGACCTGGTGTGGTTGTTTAAAATTTAACATTATTCGACAATCTTTAACAGTGAAGAGACCTCATCTGAAAATTCAGATCATCAGCTTTTTTTTTTATGAGTAAAATATCTGGTTCTTTCTTTTTTTTTTTTTAATAATTTTATTTTTTAATGGGGTGACATCAATAAATCAGGATACATATATTCAAAGATACCAAGTCCAGGTTATCTTGTCATTCAATTATGTTGCATACCCATCACCCAAAGTCAGATTGTTCTCTGTCACCTTCTATCTAGTTTTCTTTGTGCCCCTCCCCCTCCTCCTTTCCCTATCCCTTTCCCCCCACCCCCCATAACCACCACACTCTTATCATGTCTCTTAGTTTCACTTTTATGTACTACCTACGTATGGAATAATGCAGTTCCTGTTTTTTTCTGATTTACTTATTTCACTTCATATCATGTTATCAAGATCCCAACATTTTGCTGTAAATGATCCGATGTCATCATTTCTTATGGCTGAGTAGTATTCCATAGTGTATATGTGCCACATCTTCTTTATCCAGTCATCTATTGATGGGCTTTTTGGTTGTTTCCATGTCCTGGCCACTGTGAACAATGCTGCAATGAACATGAGGCTGCATGTGTCTTTACGCATCAATGTTTCTGAGTTTTTGGGGTATATACCCAGTAGAGGGATTGCTGGTTCATAAGGTAGTTCTATTTTCAGTTTTTTGAGGAACCACCATACTTTCTTCCATAATGGTTGTACTACTTTACATTCCCACCAACAGTGGATGAGGGTTCCTTTTTCTCCACAGCCTCTCCAACATTTGCTATTACCTGTCTTGTTAATAATAGCTAATCTAACAGGTGTGAGGTGGTATCTCAATGCAGTTTTGATTTGCATTTCTCTAATAACTAACGAAGATGAGCATCTTTTCATATATCTGTTGGCCATTTGTATTTCTTCCTGGAAGAAGTGTCTGTTCATGTCCTCTTCCCATTTTTTTATTGGATCGTTTGTTTGTTTGTTGTTGAGTTTTATGAGTTCTTTATATATTTTGGATATTAGGCTCTTATCTGAGCTGTTGTTTGAAAATATCATTTCCCATTTAGTTGGCTTTCTGTTTATTTTGTTATCAGTTTCTCTTGCTGAGCAAAAACTTCTTAGTCTGATGTAGTCCCATTCATTAATTTTTGCCTTCACTTCTCTTGCCATTGGAGTCAAATTCATAAAATGCTCTTTCAAACCCAGGTCCATGAGTTGAGTACCTATGTCTTCTTCTATGTACTTAATTGTTTCAGGTCTTATGTTTAGATCTTTGATCCATTTTGAGTTAATTTTAGTACAGGGGGACAAACTGGAGTCCAGTTTCATTCTTTTGCATGTGGCTTTCCAGTTTTCCCAGCACCATTAATTGAAGAGACTTTCTTTTCTCCATTGTGCGTTGTTGGCCCCTTTATCAAAAATTATTTGAGTATATATATATATATATATATATATATATATATATATATGGTTTTATTTCTGGATTTCTATTCTGTTCCATTAATCTGAGTGTCTATTTTTCTGCCAATACCATGCTGTTTTGATTGTCGTGGCCCTATAATATAGTTTAAAGTCAGGTATTGTCATGCCCCCTGCTTCATTCTTTTCTTTAGAATTGCTTTGGCTATTCGGGGTTTTTTATAGTTCCATATAAATCTGATAATTTTTTGCTCTATTTCTTTAAAAAATGTCATTGGCCCTGGCCGGTTGGCTCAGCGGTAGAGCGACGGCCTAGCATGCAGAGGATCCAGGTTCGATTCCCGGCCAGGGCACACAGGAGAAGCGCCCATTTGCTTCTCCACCCCTCCACCACGCCTTCCTCTCTGTCTCTCTCTTCCCATCCCACAGCCGAGGCTCCATTGGAGCAAAGATGGCCCGGGCGCTGGGGATGGCTCTGTGGCCTCTGCCTCAGGCACTAGAGTGGCTCTGGTCACAACATGGTGACGCCCAGGATGGGCAGAGCATCGCCCCCTGGTGGGCGTGCCGGGTGGATCCCAGTCGGGCGCATGCGGGAGTCTGTCTGACTGTCTCTCCCTGTTTCCAGCTTCAGAAAAATGAAAAAAAAAAAAGTCATTGGAATTTTGATGGGAATTGCATTAAATTTGTATATTGCTTTGGGTAATATGGCCATCTTGATTATATTTATTCTTCCTAACCAAGAACAAGGTATATTCTTCCATCTCATTATATCTTTTTCAATTTCTCTTAACAATGGTATATAGTTTTCATTATATAAGTCCTTTACATTCTTTGTTATGTTTATTCCTAAGTATTTTTTTTGTTGTTGCAATCGTGAAGGGGATTATTCTTTTGAGTTCATTCTCAGTTGTTTCATTGTTGGCATATAGAAAGGCTATTGACTTCTGTATGTTAATTTTGTATCCTGCGACCTTACTGTATTGGCTTATTGTTTCTAGTAGTCTTTTTGTAGATTCTTTGGGGTTTTCGATGTATAGGATCATATCATCTGCAAAAAGTGATACCTTTACTTCTTCTTTTCCGATATGGATGCCTTTTATTTCTTTGTCTTGTCTGATTGCTCTGGCTAGAACCTCTAGTACCACATTAAATAAGAGTGGAGAGAGTGGACAACCCTGTCTTGTTCCTGATTTAAGGGGGAAAGCCTTCAGTTTAGTGCCATTTAATATGATGTTAGCTGATGGTTTATCATATATGGCCTTTATCATGTTGAGATATTTTCCTTCTATACCCATTTTGTTGAGAGTCTTAAACATAAAATTGTGTTGTATTTTATCGAAAGCCTTTTCTGCGTCTATTGATAAGATCATCTGGTTTTTGTTCTTTGTTTTGTTGATATGGTGTATTCTGTTAACCGTTTTACGTATGTTGAACCATCCTTGAGATTCTGGGATGAATCCCACTTGATCATGATGTATTATTTTTTTAATATGTTGTTGGATTCGATTTGCTAGTATTTTGTTTAGTATTTTAGCATCTGTATTCATTAGAGATATTGACCTGTAGTTTTCTTTTTTTGTGCCATCCTTGCCTGGTTTTCGTATGAGGGTTATGTTGGCCTCATAAAATGTGTTTGGAAGTATTGCTTCTTCTTCAATTTTTTGAAAGACTTACAGTAGAATAGGAACCAAGTCTTCTTTGAATGTTTGATAAAATTCGCTGTTATAGCCATCAGGGCCTGGACTTTTATTTTTGGGGAGGTTTTTAATGGTTTTTTCTATTTCTTCTCTACTAATAGGTCTGTTTAGGGTTTCTGCTTCTTCTTGACTCAGTCTAGGAAGGTTGTATTGTTCTAGGAATTTATCCATTTCTTCTAGGTTGTTGAATTTAGTGGCATAAAGTTTTTCATAGTATTCTACAATAATTCTTTGTATATCTATGGTGTCCATGGTGATTTCTCCACTTTCATTTTGGATTTTGTTTATATGAGTTCTTTCTCTTTTTTCCTTGGTAAGTCTTGCCAAGGGTTTGTCAATTTTGTTGATCTTTTCAAAGAACCAGCTCCTTGTTCTATTAATTTTTTCTATAGTTTTTCTGTTCTCTATTTCATTTATTTCTGCTCTGATTTTTATTATCTCCTTTCTTCGGCTGGTTTTGGGTTGTCTTTGTTTTTCTTTTTCTAGTTCATTAAGGTGTGAAGATAAGTGGTTCACTTGGGCTCTCTCTTGTCTGTTCATATAGGCCTGAAGTGATATGAACTTCCCTCTTATCACTGCTTTTGCTGCATCCCATAGATTCTGATATGCCTTATTGTCATTTGTCTGTATATATCTTTTTCTCTCTGCACTTATTTCTTCTTTGACCCATTTATTTTTTAAAAGTATGTTGTTTAGTTTCCACATTTTGTGGGATTTTTTTCCTCTTTTTTGCAGTTGAATTCTAATTTCAAGGCTTTATGATCAGAAAATATGCTTGGAACAACTTTGAGTTTTCTGAATTTGCTGATGTTGTTTTTGTGGCCCAACATATGGTCAATTCTTGAGAATGATCCATGTACACTGGAGAAAAATGTATACTCAGTCACTTTGGGAGGAAATGTCCTATAGATGTCTATCATATCCAGGTGCTCGAGTGTTTTGTTTAAGGCCACTATATTTTTGTTGATTCTCTGTTTGGATGACCGATCTAGAGCCGTCAGTGGTGTATTGAGGTCTCCAAATATGATTGTATTTTTGTCGGTTTTTGTTTTAAGGTCAATAAGTAGCTGTCTTATATAATATATTTTGGTGCTCCTTGGTTTGGTGCATATATATTAAGAATTGTTATGTCTTCTTGATTCGGTGTCCCCTTAGCAATTATGAAATGGCCATTTTTGTCTCTGAGTACTTTTGCTGTCTTGTAGTCAGCATCATCAGATATGAGTATTGCTACGCCTGCTTTTTTGTGGATGTTATTTGCTTGGAGCACTGTTTTCCAGCCTTTCACTTTGAATTTGTTTTTATCCTTGTTACTTAGATGAGTTTCTTGTAGGCAGCATACAGTTGGATTTTCTTTTTCAATCCATTCTGCTACTCTGTGCCTTTTTATTGGTGAGTTTAATCTGTTTCCATTTAGTGTAATTATTGATACTTGTGAGTTCCCTATTGCCATTTTATATCTTGCTTTCTGTTAGTTTTGTGTCTTGTTTGATCCTTCTCTTTCATTTTTCTATCTCTTGTTTTTATTTGGTTGTATTCCATACATCTTTCCTCTGTTGCTATCTTTTTTATCTCATGTGCTTCTGTGGTGGTTTTTTCAATGGTGGTTACTTTTAAGTAATGAAAAGTGTTCCTACCCTGTTCATTGTAGCGCACTATTATGTGAGTACTTTTGCACTGCATCGTCCTTTGCTACTGTTAATATCCATCCTCTCCCTCCCTTTTTGCTGTTGTCACAGTTTAAATTTGGTTTTATTGTGTTCTTCTTGGAGCTTTTACTTGTGGCTTTGGTTTTTTTTGTTTTTGTTCTTTGTATCTGATTGGAGAACCCCCTTTAGTAATTCCTGGAGTGGGGGTTTTCTGATGATAAATTCCCTCATCTTTTCTGTATCGGTGAATGTATTTATTTCTCCTTCATATTTGAAGGATAGCTTTGATGGGTATAGTATTCGTGGCTGAAAGTTCCTCTCTTTCAGGACTTTAAATATTGGGGTCCACTCTCTTCTAGCTTGTAGAGATTCTGCTGAGAAATCTGATGATAATCTAATGGGCCTTCCTTTATATGTTGTATTCTTGTTATCTCTGGCTGCCTTGAAAATTTTTTCTTTGCAATTGGTTTGTGCCAATTTCATTATGATATGCCTTGGAGTAGGTTTGTTGGGGTTAAGAAAACTAGGAGTTCTGTCTGCTTCTTGAATTTGAGGCTTTAGTTCTTTCCACAGGCTTGGGAGTTCTCATCTATTATTTGTTTGAGTATGTTCTCCATTCCATTTTCTCTCTCTTCTCCCTCTGATATACCTAATATTCTTATGTTATTCTTTTTGATGGAGTCAGATAATTTTTGTAGGGCTATCTCATTTTTTTTAATTTTTGAGTCTCTTTCTTCTTCTCTCTGTTGTGCCTCAAGTTGCTTGTCTTCTATTTCACTAATCCTCTCTTCTATCTGGCCTGTTCTATTAGCTAAGCTTGTTACCTCGTTTTTCAGCTCGTGAATTGAGTTTTTCATCTCTGTTTGATTTGTTTTTATAGTTTCAATTTCCTTGGAAATATATTCTTTGTGTTCATTGAGTTGTTTTCTGAGCTCCATAAATTGCCTTTCTGTATTTTCTTGTATATCTTGGAGGATTTTTAGGATTTCTATCTTGAATTCTCTGTCATTTAGCTCTAAGGTTTCCAACATATTAAATTTTTTTCTCCATAGATTTTTCCTCATCTATCTGTGTTACCTCTCTTTCTTTTGTATCCATGATATTCGATTTTCTCTTTCTTAATGGCATCTGAGGGTGGTTTTTTTCATAGTAGTAATGAGATTTAATAAAGAATAAAAACTTAAAAAAATAAAAATAGAAAAGAGTTTTTTAAAAAAATTAATACTGAAATAAAAATAATAATAAAATAAAGATTAAAAAAAAGGAAATTATTCCCCCCCTCCTTTTTTCCTCTCCTCTGCTCTCCCCTCTTTCTTGAGAAAATCTTTTGGTGAACTGTGAATTATAACAAACAATGCCTGTAATAGAGGGCCTGAATTGGGGAAAAGTAATAAAGGGGCAAAAAAAAAAAAAAAAAAGAAAAGAAAAAAAAGAAGAGCGTATGGACCCAAAAAAAGCAAATAAGGAAAAAAATTGCATCAAGAATAAAATGATTTGCTTATAGGTGTTGGTTGACTAAGAGTTATGATGAGAGGAATACGAGGGAAACAGGAAAATGGGGGGACAAATTAAAAAATTACTATAGTATTTAGTGGAACAAGAACTAGATAAAATGGAGAGCCAGGGATGGGAGCACTGCTAGTGAGCTAAAAAGGTGAATTAAAAACCCTGAAAATGCCACAAACAAAGTTTGAGTCCCAGATAAGATAATTTGTTCCTTATTGAGATTTGAATGAGGGGAGACATAAAGGAGAAAGGAAGAAACTAATATACAGGGAGAAAAGAAAGAGAGAGAGAAAAAAAAGAGGGAACCACTAAAAGAAGAAAAAAGGAAAAAGAGGAGAGAGAGAGAGAGTTAAAGGTTTTGGAGTGCAACCCTCATAGAGAGAAAGAAAAAGGAAAGAAAAGATAATGTGAGATGTAACGCTTATGGGTAGTGTAGTTCAAGGAGAGGAGAGAGTAAGACCGGCAGAGAGTTAAACGACCAAATTGGAGGAGGAAAAAAATATCAAGAATGAAGATAAGAGAAACAAATGAACAAATATAATAAAATGGGATAGGTTATAAAGTCTGCAGATTATTCTTGATTTTGAGAGGTTATCTTCTTGCTTTTTTTTTTCTCTCCCTCTTTCTGGTCAGTGACTCTGTACCTGGGTTCTGCCCCTTTGGCATGCTTAGGTAGACATTTGCAGTTGATAAGTCTCTATGGTGATGTCATGTATTGTGCTTTAGTCTCGTTGGCAGTTGAGGCTCATTAGCATTTATAGGCTCCGACAGTGAGAGAGTCCGTGTTCCTGGAGCCTTTCTCCTAGTCTTTCCTTCCTCAATTAGTAGCCTGATAATCCAGCTATGGGGTTGCTGCTGCCTCTGCCTGGATAGTAAGAGGCTCAAAGAGCTGGCAACTCCCCACTCTATTTCCACTCAGCACAGGGCTCTGGGTAAGGCTCAGTCAGTCAGAGCTGCTAGCATAATCAGGCGGGGCTTCCGCCCACTCAAAGACCTCTGGCTCTGCCACTCTGTCCGGTAACACGGGCAGGCGCCCAATCCCGGGGCGCTTGGAGGAAACTCTCATTCACTATCTGCACGCGCAGACCAGGATATCAGGCCGGCAGTCTCATACTCTGAGTGAATCCCCCACCCGCATGGAAAAGTTCCAGCATTGGAATTGGCTCTCACTCCGTCCCTGTGTGTGGCTTTTTCAAGGAACTGGGTCTGCCAGAGATTTCGCTTTTGGCCCACACAAAGGCCCCTGACTCTGCCCCTCCATGGGATTACACGGGCGCACACTGCCGAGGCACTCGGAGGAATCTCTCACTCACTATCTGCATGCGCAGCCCAGGATATCAGGCCGACCGCCTTATCCTCTGAGTGAAACCCCCACCAGCACGAAAAGTTCCAGTGTTGGAATTAGTTCTCGCTCCTTCCCCATGCACGGCTTTCCCAGGGCACTGGGGCAGCCCGGAGATTCTGCTTTCGGCCCACAAAAAGGCCTCTGACTCTGCCTCTCTGTGGGATTACACGGGCGCCCACTCCCGGGGCTTTGGAAGGAATCTCTCTCCCACTATCTGCGCGTGCCAACCAGGGGATCGGGGAAAATGGCTGCCCCACTTGTCTTTCTTTGTCTGAGTGTTAGCTTGTATTGCCCGGGTTGCCACAGGAACAGTTTTTCCTCGGCTTGGATCTCCATGCCACAGCCTGGTTCGGCCGTTTGTGCCGCGGCCTGGATCTATTCACCCCCTTTGCCCGCCTCAGTTTCTATATTCTCAGTTCCCAGTGAAAGCCACCCTGTTTAGGTTAGTGAGGAAAGTGGAGCATTTCTTACTCTCTGTTTCCTTCGGGGTTTGGTTATATATTTAGCCAATTTTTCGCTCGACCATACCTTTGGGTGTATTGTGAAACATCTGGCAGCTCCAAGGATAAGTTTTTCTGTTTCTGGTTGAAGATCTTGTTGAGTTTTGGGAGAGATTTATCGGTATCACTTCCTACCCCGCCATTACTCTGACGTCATCTTCATCAGCTTTTTTTTAAGGTCTGGTTATAACACACCCAACCTCCATCACACAACTTCCTCCAGGGTAACAGTACTCAGGGCTGAATAACTTCTGTCACCTTTAGAGAGAAAAAGCACTCTCCAGTGGGCCACAGCCTTCACCTGAACCACTTCACTCATAAATGAGATATGCCAGGCTCCTCAAGGAATTTGAATGTCCACCACCTAAGAAATGAGAAATGGCCTGACCAGGAGGTGGTACAGTGGATAGAGCATCAAACTGGGATGCAGAAGACCCAGGTTTGAAACCCTGAGTTTGCCAGCTTGAGCACGGGCTCATCTGGTTTGAGCAAGGCTCACCAGCTTGAGCCCAAGGTCGCTGGCTTAAGCAAGGGGTCACCCAGTCTGCTGTAGCCCCCCAGTAAAGGCACATATGAAAAAGCAATCATTGAACAACTAAGATGCCACACAAAAAAATTGATGCTTCTCATCTCTCTCCCTTCCTATCTCTCTGTCCCTATCTGTTCCTCTCTCTGTCTCTGTCTCTGTTACCAAAAAATAAAAATAAAAAAATTAAAGAAATGTTAAGTCCCAATATTAAAGGCCCTACAATAGCTTAAAAAATGCATCTTATTTTCATTAAAATAAAAAAACTCACAAGAAAACTAAGAGTACATTGGTACACTACCACTGATAATTGACTCAAGGAAGAATCCAATGATGCTATTTTGCCACCACAAATTTGATTATGTCACCTCTTACATGGTTGTCACTTCTGCCAGGGAAACAGTCACATAATTTTGAAAATTGGTAAATGATGAGGAAAAATATCTTTTTTGTGTGAACTCTTATTTCCACCCAATCAATAGAGGTATTTCAACTGATAACTGCAGAAGGAATGATAGAATATCATTTTGTAACACCTGATAAAACAATGATTTTGATAAGCAGCAATGGTCACTAGCCCCACAAAATAAGAGAAAACTGGAGTATTGTAGTCTCCTGATGGACACACCCAATACCACTTAAAGTATTCTTACAAAAAAAAAATCAAAACTGAATCTAGTCAAATCTATCATTCTAAAAATCTCACCATCCACTCAAAAATATAAGGGACAGAAATATTAGTTAAATGATATGATGGGGATACAGTCAGCAAAATCTAGACCTAAGAAGCTACATTAATTTAATGAATAAATAGTAAACGAAAGGTAAATTGAAAAGGGGGAAGACAGTATATGAATAAGAGACTATCCCTATCCACTAATGGCAGTGTGTAAACCTTACTTAGAACATGATTCGGCCCTGGCTGGTTGGCTCAGTGGTAGAGCATTGGCCCAGTTTGTGGAAGTCTTGGGTTTGATTCCTAGTCAAAACACACAGGAGGCCCTGGCCGGTTGGCTCAGTGGTAGAGCGTTGGCCTGGCGTGCAGAAGTCCTGGGTTCGATTCCCAGCCAGGGCAGACAGGAGAAGTACCCATCTGCTTCTCTACCCCTCCCCCTCTCCTTCCTCTCTTTCTCTCTCTTCCCCTCCTGCAGCCGAGGCTCCATTGGAGCAAGGATGGCCCGGGCACTGGGGGTGGCTCCTTGGCCTCTGCCCCAGGTGCTAGAGTGGCTCTGGTCGCAACAGAGCGACGCCCCGGAGGGGCAGAGCATCGCCCCCTGGTGGGCGTGCCGGGTGGATCCCGGTCGGGCGCATGCGGGAGTCTGTCTGACTGTCTCTCCCCATTTCCAGCTTCAGAAAAATACAAAAAAAAAGAAAAAACACACACATACACACAGGAGAAGCACCCATCTTCTTCTCTACCCTTCCCCCTCTCTTTTCTCACTACTTCTCCCTTCCCCTCCTGCAGCCAAGGCTCCATTGAAGCTAAGTTGGTTTGGGCACTGAGAACAGCTCCATGGTCTTTGCCTCAGGCACTAGAATGGTTTTGGTTGAAATAGAGCAATGCCCCATATGGGCAGAGCATCACCCCCTGGTGGGCATGCTGGGTTATCCCAGTCGGGTGCATGCCGGAGTCTGTCTGACTGCCTCCCTGCTTCTAGCTTTGGAAAAATATAAAAAACAAACAAACAAACAAAAAAACCCCAAAAACATGATTCAAGCAAAATGTAAAGAATTAAAAATAAGTTATTAAGGCAATTGGGAACATTTAAATATTGAGTGGAAGTTTGATGACACTTGGGAATTTCTTTGGTACTGTCATTTCTTTGGTATAAGAATTATACTGGTACATTTTGTTATTAATAAACACTGAAGCAGTTCTATATTCAAAATAAAATAGAACAGAAAGTACAGAGTTTTCATTTACCTTCTGTCCCCACATACATACAACTTCCTCTGCTATGCACATCCCCCACCAGAGTGGTATATTTGTTATAGTCAGTGAACCTACACTAACATATTATTACCTAAAGTCTATAATTTACATTAGGATTCGCTCTTGGTGTTCTACATTCTGTAAGCTTTGGTAAATGTAAATGGCATATGTCCATCTTTGTTGTACATGTAGAACTGTTTCACTACTCCAAGAATCCCTTGTATTGTCTTTCTCCTCTCTACCTTCAAGAAACCACTAATTTTTTCACATTTAGTTTAACATAATAAAGTAGAATTTCTTCTTGGGTTATCATCTTTGTGAAAATATAATAATTTATATAATGGAGTAAATACACTAATAAACTAAAAGATATGATTGCATCAGAATTTGTCTACAATTTCAAAATAGAACATATTAAAACACTTATTTTAATTACAAAATTTGCACAAAACTTATTTAAATTTTATTCAGGCAAAAATTTGGTTTTTAGCTCTTGCATTTGTGTACTTGTTGAAAACAATCTTGTTTGATGCTCCATCAGTAGTCTGCCATCATATTTCTGTCCCATCACCCTTGATAACACTTGTCCATTATCTTCAGATCTTGATGAAAGTGTTCTCCCTGCTCATCATTAACAGCTCCAAGATTTTTGGGAAACTTATGAAGGTGACTGTACAGGAAGTGAATCTTAATGCTCATGTTACATCCAATGTCACAGAAAGCCAACAGCATCTTTTGAACCAGAAGTTTATATTTTTCTGCTTTTTTGTTGCCAAGGAAGTTTTTGGTAACTGCCACAAAAGAATGCCATGGGAGATGACGTCAGAGTAATGGCAGGGTAGGAAGCGATACCGATAAATCTCCCCCAAAACTCAACAAGATCTTCAACCAGAAACAGAAAAACCTATACTTGGAGCCTCCAGATGCTTCGCAATACACCCAAAGGTATGGTTGAGTGAAAAATTGGCTAAATATATAACCAAACCCCGAAGGAATTAGGAAGTAAGAAATGCTCCGCCTTCCTCACTAACCTAAACAGGGCAGCTTTCTCTGGTAACTGTGAATATAGAAACTGAGGTGGGCAAAGGGGGTGAATAGATCCAGGCCATGGCACAAACGGCCGAACCAGGCTGTGGCACAGAGATCCAAACCGAGGAAAAACTGTGCCTGTGGCAACCCAGGCAATACAAGCTAACACTCAGACAAAGAAAGACAAGTGGAGCAGCCATTTTACCCCGTCTCCTGGTCGGCGTGCGCGCAGTTGGTGGGCGAGAGATTTCTTCCTAGGCCCCGAAAGTGGGTGCCCATGTTGCCCCATGGAGATGCAGGGTCAGAGGCCTTTCTGTGGGCCGAGGGCAGAGTCTCTGGGCAGTTCCAGCGCCCTGGGAAAGCCACGCACAGGAGGGAGTGAGAACTAATTCCAACAGTGGAGATTTTCCGTGCTGGAGGGGTTTCACTCAGGAAACGCGGCTGGCCTCATATCCTGGTTTGCGCGCGCAGATAGTGAATGAGAGATTCCTCCGAGTGCCTCGGCAGTGCGCGCCCATGTTATCGCACAGAGGGGCAGAGTCAGGGGCCTTTGTGTGGGCCAAAGCGGAATCTCGGGCTGCCCCAGCGCCTTCCAATGGCCGCGCACGGGGACGGAGCGAGACTCAATTCCAACGCTGCAACTTTTCCCTGTGGTTGGGGGTTTCACTCAGAGCGTGAGACTGCTGGCCAGATATACTGGTCGCAGACAGTGAGTGAGAGTTTCCTTCAAGCGCCCGGAAGTGGGCGCCCGCCTGTGTTACCATACAGAGTGGCAGAGCCAGAGGTCTTTGAGTGGGTGGAAAGCCCGCCAGATTATGCTAGCAGCTCTGACTGACTGAGCCTTACCCAGAGCCCTGTGCTGAGTGGAAATAGAGTGGGGAGTTGCCATCTCTGTGAGCCTCTTACTATCCAGGCAGAGGCAGCAGCAACCCCATAGCTGGATTATCAGTCTACTAATTGAGGAAGGAAAGACTAGGAGAAAGGCTCCAGGAACACGGACTCTCTCACTGTCGGAGCCTATAAATGCTAATGAGCCTTGACTGCCAACGAGACTAAAGCACAATACATGACATTGCCATAGAGACTTATCAACTGCAAACCTCTACCTGAGCGTGCCAAAGGGGCAAAACCCGGGGTACAGAGTCACCGACCAGGAAGAGGGAGAGAAAAGAAAAAGCAAGAAGATAACCTCTCAAAATCAAGAATAATCTGCAGACTTTATAACCTATCCCATTTTATTATATTTGTTCATTTGTTTCTCTTATCTTCATTCTTGATACTTTTTTTCCTCCTCCAATTTGGCCGATTAACTCTCTGCTGGTCTTACTCTCTCCTCTCCTTGAACTACACTACCCATAAGTGTTGCATCTCCCATTATCTTTTCTCTTCTCTTCCTTTCTCTCTATGAGGGTTGCACTCCAAAACCCTTAACTCTCTCTCTCTCTCTCTCTCCTTTCTTTTTTCTTCTTTTAGTAGTTCCCTCTTTTTTTCTCTCTCTCTCTCTTTCTTTTCTCCCTCTATATTAGTTTCTTCCTTTCTCCTTTACATCTCCTCTCATTCAAACCTCAATAACAAACAAATTATCTTATCTGGGACTCAAACTTATGTTTGTGGCATTTTGGGGGGTTTTTACTTCACCTTTTTAACTCACTAGCAGTGCTCCCATCCCTGGCTCTCCATACTATCTAGTTCTTGTTCCACTAAATACAATAGTAATTTTTTAATTTGTCCCCTCATTTTTCCATTTTCCTCTTATTCCTCTCATCATAACTCTTAGACAACCAACACCTAAAAGCAAATCATTTTATTCTTGACCCAAATTTTTTCCTTATTTGCTTTTTGTGGGACCATACGCTCTTTTTTTTCTTTTTTCTTTTTCTTTTTTTTTTTTTTTTTTGCCCCTTTATAACTTTTCCCCAATTCAGGCCCTCCATCACAGGCATTGTTTGTTATAATTCACAGTTCACCACAAGATTTTGTCAAGAAAGAGGGGAGAAGAGAGGAGAGAAAAAAGGAGGGGGGGGAATAATTTCCGTTTGTTAAATTTTTTATTTTATTTATTTTTCTTTATTTCATTATTAATTTTTTTAAAAAAAACAACTCTTTTCGATTTTTTATTTTTTTATTTTTTTAACTTTTTATTCTTTATTAAATCTCATTAATACTATCAACAAAACCACCCTCAGATGCCATTAAGGAAGAGAAAATCGAATATCATGGATACAAAAGAAAGAGAGGTAACACAGATAGATGAGGAAAAATCTATGAAGAAAAAAATTAATATATTGGAAACCTTGGAGCTAAATGACAGAGAATTCAAGATAGAAATCCTAAAAATCCTCCAAGATATACAAGAAAACACAGAAAGGCAATTTAGGGAGCTCAGAAAACAACTCAATGAACACAAAGAATATATTTCCAAGGAAATTGAAACTATAAAAACAAATCAAACAGAGATGAAAAACTCAACTCACGAGCTGAAAAACGAAGTAACAAGCTTAGCTAATAGAACAGGTCAGACAGAAGAGAGGATTAATGAAATAGAAGACAAGCAACTTGAGGCACAACAGAGAGAAGAAAGAGACTCAAAAATTAAAAAAAATGAGATAGCCCTACAAGAAGTATCTGACTCCATCAAAAAGAATAACATAAGAATAATAGGTATATCAGAGGGAGAAGAGAGAGAAAATGGAATGGAGAACATACTCAAACAAATAATAAATGAGAACTTCCCAAGCCTGTGGAAAGAACTAAAACCTCAAGTTCAAGAAGCAAACAGAACTCCGAGTTTTCTTAACCCCAACAAACCTACTCCAAGGCATATCATAATGAAATTGACACAAACCAACAGCAAAAAAAAAAAATTCTCAAGGCAGCCAGGTAAAAGAAGAATACAACATATAAAGGAAGGCCCATTAGATTATCATCAGATTTCTCAGCAGAAACTCTACAAGCTAGAAGAGAGTGGACCCCAATATTTAAAGTCCTGAAAGAGAGGAACTTTCAGCCACGAATACTATACCCATCAAAGCTATCCTTCAAATATAAAGGAGAAATAAAAACATTCACAGATACAGAAAAGATGAGGGAATTTATCATCAGAAAACCCCCACTCCAGGAATTACTAAAGGGGGTTCTCCAATCAGATACAAAGAACAAAAAAAAAAAAAACAAAGCCACAAGTAAAAGCTCCAAGAAGAACACAATAAAACCAAATTTAAACTGTGACAACAACAAAAAGAAAGAGGGGGAGAAGATGGAGATTAACAGTAGCAAAGGACGATGCAGTGCAAAAGTACTCACAAAATAGTTTGCTACAATGAACAGGGTAGGGACCCTTTTCATTACTCAAAGGTAACCACCATTGAAAAAACCACCACAGAAGCACATGAGATAAAAAAGATAGCAACAGAGGAAAGATGTATGGAATACAACCAAATAAAAACAAAAGATAGAAAAACGAAAGAGAAAGATCAAACAAGACACAAAACTAACAGAAAACAAGATATAAAATGGCAATAGGGAACTCACAAGTATCAATAATTACACTAAATGGAAACGGATTAAACTCACCAATAAAAAGGCACAGAGTAGCAGAATGGATTAAAAAAGAAAATCCAACTGTATGCTGCTTACAGGAAACTCATCTAAGTAACAAGGATAAAAACAAATTCAAAGTGAAAGGCTGGAAAACAATACTCCAAGCAAATAACATCCAAAAAAAAGCAGGTGTAGCAATACTCATATTGGATAATGCTGACTACAAGACAGGAAAAATACTCAGAGACAAAAATGGCCATTTTATAATGGCTAAGGGGACAGTGAATCAAGAAGACATCACAATTCTTAATATATATGCACCAAACCAAGGAGCACCAAAATATATAAGACAGCTACTTATTGATCTTAAAACAAAAACTGACAAAAACACAATCATACTTGGAGACCTCAATACACCGCTGACGGCTCTAGATCGGTCATCCAAACAGAAAATCAATAAAGACATAGTGGCCTTAAACAAAACACTAGAGCACCTGGATATGATAGACATCTACAGGACATTTCATCCTAAAGTGACTGAGTATACATTTTTCTCCAGTGTACATGAATCATTCTCAAGAATTGACCATATGTTGGGCCACAAAAACAACATCAGCAAATTCAGAAAAATTGAAGTTGTACCAAGCATATTTTCTGATCATAAAGCCTTGAAACTAGAATTCAACTGCAAAAAAGAGGAAAAAATATCCCACAAAAATGTGGAAACTAAACAACATACTTTTAAAGAATGAATGGGTCAAAGAAGAAATAAGTGCAGAGATCAAAAGATATATACAGACTAATGAAAATGACAATATGACATATCAGAATCTATGGGATGCAGCAAAAGCAGTGATAAGAGGGAAGTTCATATCACTTCAGGCATATATAAACAAACAAGAGAGAGCCCAAGTGAACCACTTAACTTCCCACATTAAGGAACTAGAAAAAGAAGAACAAAGACAACCCAAAACCAGCCGAAGAAAGGAGATAATAAAAATCAGAGCAGAAATAAATGAATTAGAGAACAGAAAAACTATAGAAAAAATTAATAGAACAAGGAGCTGGTTCTTTGAAGAGATCAACAAAATTGACAAACCCTTGGCAAGACTTACCAAGGAAAAAAGAGAAAGAATTCATATAAACAAAATCCAAAATGAAAGAGGAGAAATCACCACAGACACCGTAGATATACAAAGAATTATTGTAGAATACTATGAAAAACTTTATGCCACTAAATTCAACAACCTAGAAGAAATGGATAAATTCCTAGAAAAATACAACCTTCCTAGACTGAGTCAAGAAGAAGCAGAAAGCCTAAACAGACCTATCAGTAGAGAAGAAATAGAAAAAAACATTAAAAACCTCCCCAAAAATAAAATTCCAGGCCCTGATGGCTATACCAGCAAATTTTATCAAACATTCAAAGAAGACTTGGTTCCTATTCTACTCAAAGTCTTCCAAAAAATTGAAGAAGAAGCAATACTTCCAAACACATTTTATGAGGCCAACATAACCCTCATACGAAAACCAGGCAAGGATGGCACAAAAAAAGAAAACTACAGACCAATATCTCTAATGAATACAGATGCTAAAATACTAAACAAAATACTAGCAAATCGAATCCAACAACATATTAAAAAAATAATACATCATGATCAAGTGGGATTCATCCCAGAATCTCAAGGATGGTTCAACATACGTAAAACAGTTAACGTAATACACCATATCAACAAAACAAAGAACAAAAACCACATGATCTTATCAATAGACGCAGAAAAGGCTTTCGATAAAATACAACACAATTTTATGTTTAAGACTCTCAACAAAATGGGTATAGAAGGAAAATATCTCAACATGATAAAGGCCATATATGATAAACCATCAGCTAACATATTAAATGGCACTAAACTGAAGGCTTTCCCCCTTAAATCAGGAACAAGACAGGGTTGTCCACTCTCTCCACTCTTATTTAATGTGGTACTAGAGGTTCTAGCCAGAGCAATCAGACAAGACAAAGAAATAAAAGGCATCCATATCGGAAAAGAAGAAGTAAAGGTATCACTTTTTGCAGATGATATGATCCTATACATCGAAAACCCCAAAGAATCTACAAAATGACTACTAGAAACAATAAGCCAATACAGTAAGGTCGCAGGATACAAAATTAACATACAGAAGTCAATAGCCTTTCTATATGCCAACAATGAAACAACTGAGAAGGAACTCAAAAGAATAATCCCCTTCACGATTGCAACAAAAAAAATAAAATACTTAGGAATAAACATAACAAAGAATGTAAAGGACTTATATAATGAAAACTATAAACCATTGTTAAGGGAAATCGAAAAACATATAATGAGATGGAAGAATATACCTTGTTCTTGGCTAGGAAGAATAAATATAATCAAGATGGCTATATTACCCAAAGCAATATACAAATTTAATGCAATTCCCATCAAAATGCCTATGAGATTTTTTAAAGAAATAGAGCAATAAATCATCAGATTTATATGGAACTATAAAAAACCCCGAATAGCCAAAACAATCCTAAGGAAAAAGAATGAAGCTGGGGGCATTACAATACCTGACTTCAAACTATATTATAGGGCCACGACAATCAAAACAGCATGGTATTAGCAGCAAAATAGACACTCAGACCAATGGAACAGAATAGAAAGCCCAGAAATAAAACCACTGATATATAGTCAAATAATTTTTGATAAAGGGGCCAACAACACAAAATGGAGAAAAGAAAGCCTCTGCAATAAATGGTGCTGGGAAAACTGGAAAGCCATATGCAAAAGAATGAAACTGGACTACAGTCTCTCCCCCTGTACAAAAATTAACTCAAAATGGATCAAAGATCTAAACATAAGACCTGAAACAATTAAGTACATAGAAGAAGACATAGGTACTAAACTCATGGACCTGGGTTTTAAAGAGCATTTTATGAATTTGACTCCAATGGCAAGAGAAGTGAAGGTAAAAATTAATGAATGGGACTACATCAGACTAAGAAGTTTTTGCTCAGCAAGAGAAACTGATAACAAAATAAACAGAAAGCCAACTAAATGGGAAATGATATTTTCAAACAACAGCTCAGATAAGGGCCTAATATCCAAAATATACAAAGAACTCATAAAACTCAACAACAAACAAACAAACAATCCAATAAAAAAATGGGAAGAGGATATGAATAAACACTTCTCCCAGGAAGAGATACAAATGGCCAACAGATATATGAAAAGATGCTCATCTTCTTTAGCTATTAGAGAAATGCAAATCAAAACTGCAATGAGATACCACCTCACACCTGTTTGATTAGCTGTTATTAACAAGACAGGTAATAGCAAATGTTGGAGAGGCTGTGGAGAAAAAGGAACCCTCATACACTGTTGGTGGGAATGTAAAGTAGTACAACCATTATGGAAGAAAGTTTGGTGGTTCCTCAAAAAGCTGAAAATAGAACTACCTTATGACCCAGCAATCCCTCTACTGGGTATATACCACAAAAACTCAGAAACATTGATACGTAAAGACACATGCAGCCCCATGTTCATTGCAGCATTGTTCACAGTGGCCAGGACATGGAAACAACCAAAAAGCCCATCAATAGATGACTGGATAAAGAAAATGTGGCACATATACACTATGGAATACTACTCAGCCATAAGAAATGATGACATCGGAACATTTACAGCAAAATGGTGGGATCTTGATAACATGATACAAAGCGAAATAAGTAAATCAGAAAAAACCAGGAACTGTATTATTCCATACGTAGGTGGGACATAATAGTGAAACTAAGAGTCATTGATAAGAGTGTGGTGGTTACGGGGGGATAGGGGGTAGGGAGGGGCACAAAGAAAACAAGATAGAAGGTGACAGAGGACAATCTGACTTTGGGTGGTGGGTATGCAACATAATTGAATGACAAGATAACCTGGACTTGTTATCTTTGAATATATGTATCCTGATTTATTGATGTCACCCCATTAAAAAAATAAAATTATTAAAAAAAAAAAAAGAGAAAGGTACTTGATAAGCTCATCCTCATAAAGGGGTTAATGACAGTTACTACTGCCTCCCTCTTTCTCTTTTTATAATAATCAACGTGTACAGTTTGGACCTAGTGACAGGCCCTGTTATAATTACTCCGCGTGTGTAGTGAGCACTTTATTCTCCCAGCAACTCTGTGAAGCAGGCACTATTCTCCAGACTGTTCGGCCGATGAGAAGACTCTGTCGCAGCGTGGTTCCAGAGCTCGCGCAGGGTCACACAGAGCGTAAGAGGCCAGGATGGGACACACGGGAGTTGTGTGCCGCCGGAGAAGACGAGATGGGAAGATCACACCGTCACTTCTGTGACATTTCTGCTGAAGATGCACAACTCAGTTGAAATCACGAGGAAGTGTCAGACGAGCCAATGCTGAGGGACGTTCTGCGATGTAAGTGGCCTGTAATCTTCACAAATGTACCGAGATCATGAAAGTCCAAGGAAGACCTGGGAGCCGCTCCCGACTGAAGGAGAGTAGACAGACTTGACAGAAAAATGGAGGATTTGATTGTGACCCGGGTCCTTGGCCTCGAGGACAGCATTGGCGGAACCTGGATGGGGCCTGAGGGTTAGGTCACGGTCATTCCCCTTCTATCCATCTTTTCTGTCTACCTTAGCTGTAGTAACTCGTTCAGCCTTCACAACTCCATGCAGTGGAAGCTATTGGTTTCCCAGTGAGGAAGCCGAGGCTCCCAGAACAGTGGGGTACCGGCAGACCCCCGACACTGAGCTTTGTGTCATTGCACTTTGCAGATCCTGTTCTGTTTGTTTTAACAAACTGAAGGTCAGACCCTCAACCAGCAAAAAGAATACGACTCACCAAAGGCTCAGATGATGGTTAGCATTCTTTAACAATAAAGCATTTCTTTTTTAAAAATGTTTATTTTATTGATTTTTAGAGAAAGTAGAACATCAATCTGTTCCTGTATGTGCCCTGACCGAGGATTGAACGGGCAACCTCTGTGCTTCAGGACGATGCTTCAACCAACTGAACTATTCAGACGGGGCAACAATAAAGTATTTCTTTTTTCTTTAAAAAAAGAAAAAAAAGAATGCCGTGATGCTTTCTCCTCCTTATTCATCTTTCTGGCAAATTCTTCATCATGTATGAGGATTCGAATTTGGGGTTCATTGAATACAACTGCTTTTATCTTCTTGAAAGACAAGGCAGGAAAAGCAGAAATAATTTGTTGAAAGCATTCACTTTCTCTACCCAAAGCCTGAACAAACTGCTTCATTAAGCCAAGTTTGATGTGAAATGGGGGAAAAATTATCCTGTCTCGATTAACTATAGGTTCACTCACAATATTTTGCATCCCTACTTCTAGAGCTTTATGTTTAGGTCACTCCTTCTGTGTCCAGTGTTTCTCCCAAGCTTGGCTGTCCCACAAACACAGAAAGGAAGGATACTTCGTGAAACCTCTCTATTGTTCTAGCAAAAAATTTACCACCACTAAGCTGCTTTCTTTGATAGGCCCAAATCTCTTACTAAGTCATTCAATTTGGGTTGGCTACTGCTGAGGGGTTAATGACTGCTTGGCATCAGAAGAAGACCCTTCAGATTCTACAACCATTTCCTCATGCATCTTATCAAAATACACCTGAACACCATGTTCACTTTCTTCATCTTTAGAAGAAATAAAACCATTGAAAACTGGAACCAGGAGTGTCTCAGAGTGTGGGATAGGTCATATTGCTGAAGGAATATTAGGATATGCAATCATATGCCATTTTTTCTTGCCGATGCCCTTTGTATGAATCAGACAGAAATAACAGTCTCTGCTGTGGTCCTTAGGTTCACGCCAAACCATGGAAATACCAAAAGGCATTCCTTTGCGTTTTCCTTTTGTCCAGTCACAAAGCATTTCCTCACAATTATGACACACAATATGAGGAGCCCAATTCTTGTCTTGATTGCCAAGGGGATCTTGAAAATAAGCAATATATGCATGTGTCACAAATGATGAAATATTGCACCTTTGACATTGAAGTGTGTAACAGCCACATAGATAACAGAAGGTATCAGGACTATTCTTACATTTACACCTACTAGAAGAAGCCATGATTCCATCTTAAAACAAAATAAGAGGGTGTTTTATCAGATAATAATTTTTTACATTAAAAACAACTACAATTATGTAAAAGTGATGTTTGTAAAACATTAATTGCTTTGTGTCTATGTTCAATCCAAGAGTCATTGCCCTTTAACTCCAATTTAAAAACCAATGCATGCCATTAACTGTAACAAAAAGAAATTAAAATTGCATAAAAACTAGAGCATGCACCAAAAAAATGGATTTCATATTTGGAATCAGCAATGCAGAAATATATAAAAGAGTTCTAAAACCTTATGCAACAGAAAATGAAAAAAAATTGTTCCCCAGTGTTATATTCCTACCTGGCAATGGCTACCAAGAAGGTTTCTGCTTGTGGGTTTCTGTTCCAGTAGGTTGTGATTCTCTGTATCCACTTGTCTGTCTTTCCAAATTTGAAGCAGTGACCTCACTTCCCTGGCAGATGGAAGAATTGTTTATTTTTTAGTTTAGTTTTTGGGGGTTTTTTTGGCTTCTTTTTGTTTGAATAGAGTGACAACTGGTAAGTTCTAGAGCAGACTAGAAGTCTACTTTGTTTTTAAAGATTTTTCCTATTTGAAATGGTCATACAGAAATATTACAAATGAAGTAATATTAGAGCTGAGATACTTGAAAATAATCTGAAAGAATGGAGATACAGATGAAACAAAATTGGTCATGAGTTGCTCATTGTTCAATTGTGTAATGGGTTCATTAGTGTTTAGTGTATTATTATCTATACTTTTGTATTTGTTTTCATTTTTTCAAAGTGCAGTTTTTAATATTTTCTCTTTTTTCCTTCCTGAGGAATTTCCAATAGCCATACCTCTCCAATAGCGAGGTCCATTATTCTTCTTCCCTCCCATTCTTTCCTCTGACCCTCTACTTCAAATACCTTATAAATGTTGAACACAGCTCAGTAATGCCTTAAGGAAATAACTACACCTTAGCAATATGTTCTATACTTCCAACCTCTATAGTTTTTTACCCATATCTCACATACCCTATTCTATTATTTTACTTAATTTTATTTTAAATTAATTTTTTAACTTTGCCCTGAAAAAAATCCACAAAATTTATAAAAAGCATTCTAGCAAAACTTTATTCTATATATAAATAAATCCCCAACCAGTTAAGTAAAATGCATTGGTTCATGACCTCTTTATATTAACTTGTACTTTACCAGAAGACTTGAGCGATGCTCCAGGAAACAGTGCACTAGATTAAGTGATGGTCACAGTCCTGGAGAAAGGTACATAACCACCTCCCACAGTACCTTCAGAAAAAAATTGTCATGTTATATCTCTCCTTTCCTGTTCTAATATTTGGATTATTTAGTGGCAGAATTAGAATCTTTTACTTCTCCAGTGTAGCAGTTCCTAAGAAAAATCACACCTACTTTTTGAAGCAAATTTTCAATAGTTTTAGAGAATTCAATGATTGTCCTAGGGTGTTCATCAAATGAAGGTGGCATAAATCCAGGTCTGCTTCTTGAGCAATGATTTGGAACTCTTACTAAAAGAAAGTGTTGATACTTTGGATTCACTTTATTTTAGCTTATCTGAGAAAGAAACTCTGAATGAATGAATTGCCGAGGATGGTATTTTCTTTCTGAACACAGTCATGTAAAAATCAATGTACATATAAATGTGCTAGTCCATTTCAATTGTGCCTGGAGTCTTGGTTCTTTTTCACCTCTTAGATTGAGTTTTTATCATTTGATCAATGCTTTAGAGACCTTGAAGAAAAAAAAATAAAGAAGAGTAAAGTTTAGACTCTGATTGAATCTTGCAGAATTTGAAAAATGGAAGTTCTTCTGTTTCTTTGGTTATTGCAATGCAATAGACTGGCAGCTGAGTGATTATAAGAAAATAAGTGCACCAAATTCTACCCCCACCATTAAAACCTGAGTAGTTACTCCTGGGAACCCAGAAAAATCCATGAAATTCGTGTAAGAAAATGCTTCTGAAAATTGAATACCAGACTTTATGAAAAGCAACCAGGAAAACTTCTATAAATGCACTAGGCCTTTAAATTAGCTTTAAAATAATGAATATCAATTTTCAACATTTTCAGGCTATTTTATATCAAAAGATGTAATGAATTTTGCAATATCACTTTTTACTCTAGTGCAAAAAAATATTATTCTCTGTAGATACTGCAACCTAAAACAAAAGTGCTTTTATTACCAGGAGCCATGATGTGACATGCCTGATGAATGCAAGTTTAAGATTTCTTTGGGTTTTGACACCCCTTCACACTTATTTTCGAGTTACTAATAGATTCTGAGGGTTTGACTAGCCATCATTTAAGAGTGTCATTTAGCTTGAAAGGAAAAAAAAAAGTAAAATGTTCTTAAATGTCCAATTTTTCTCTTTTCCCTGACTGAGTTGCTAATGACCAAAAGTAATACCTTTTATTCACATTGTCTGAGTAATGAAACAGTCACTTGCCAAATGATGAATATCAAACAGAGACATTTTTATTTAATACTCTTGAAAAAACTTTAATAGGAATCTGGCTACCCTGTTTTGGGTTTTTGTTGTTTTATATTAGAAACTTGGATTGACATAAATTTTTTCAACTGAATGAACCTTAAATATCCCACATATAAAACCTAGATGTTATATGAAGCCTGATAAAAATGGTTTGGTTTGTAAGCTAATCAGTGCATTGAAAGCCAAAGCATAATTTTATTCTTTTCTCACACACTAGAAAGATTTCTAAAATGGTGACAATTCAGGAACTACATGTAAATAGTTAATGACAGAACAGCCCATTGCTTTCCAAGCAGCATGTTTTTTGAAAGTTATGTGAACATATTTGAAATACTACATAATAGCCACATTAGAGATCTCTGGTCTGGTTACCATTGATTTTGAAATGTAAATAACCAGCTCAGATCCCTCAAGGTGTCTTGGAGGTTGAAATTTAACTAACTCAATATTTTGACTTGCCATTTGGCAAAATATAACTTTTTTTTCTTCACCAACAGCTCCAAAAAAAATTAGGCATTTCAAAGCTTGCACAAAACAATGTTTATCATTGTTGGAACTTTTTATTTATTCATTCATTTCTTCATTTATATTAATTTATGTCCCCACTCTTTTTTTTTTAGTTTCAAGTATGCAAGCATTATGTAATACAAAGAGAGAACAATAGTAAACAATGCAGTTAGGTCCCCTTTGTTATGAAGACTATACCAACAGGAATTTAAATGAAGATTTATAAAGAAGGCAGATTTACACAGTGATAGAGTAACAGAGTGGGATAGGAGGATGGCATGAGAGTCAGCAAAGGGATCAGCGCCCAAGAGCAGTGACAATCCAAATGTTTTCTCTGGGTCAGCAGCGTCTGCAACACCTGACAGCAAGACACAAATGGAAATTCTTCCCACCCCCTGACCTACTGAGTCAGAAACTCCAGAGGTGGGCCTTCGCATTGGCTTCTCCCACTGCCTGGAATGTTCTGTCCCCAGATACTCTCCTGGATCACCTATGACTTGTCTTCTTAGCAGTGATGTGTGCCTTATTTTATTTTCTCCATAGATGTGTCACCCTCTGAAACACTGTATAATTACTTCCATATGTATTTATTATCTATCTCTCTTCATTGGAGTTGCAAGTGGATGTTGTTGTTTTAGTCATTGTTTTTATCCCCAAATGCGTAGAAGAGTGTCTGGCACTTAAATGTTTTTCAATAAATATTTGCAAAAATAATTCATTTAATGCTTCAAGTCTCAGATAAAATATTCATCTCCTAAGAGTAAGTTAATCCAACTAAAATTCCCTTCTACACACTCACTCTCTAGTCCAGGGGTCTCAAACTCGCGGCCCGCCCACCAATTTTGTGCGGCCACAGACTGGCCCGCAGATTAATCCACGAAGTTTGATTAGTCTGCGGGCCGCACAAAATTGGTGGGTGGGCCACACGGCCGTGAGTTTGAGACCCCTGCTAGTCCATTACCTTGTCTATTTCTTTATTGCAATTATGAGGACCTGTGCTAATTTATTTACTACTTTATTTATTTGTTCATAATGTCTTTCTCTCAAACACACTAGATTGAATCCCCTTCACAGGCCAGGACTTCATCTATCCTAATACTGCTTAGCACAGCACCAAACACAGTGGTGCACATCAGATGTTTTTCATACAAATGTGGAAAGAAATCTAGTGCTTCTTCTGTGTTCTCTTGATATTGTCCTATTTAATTTTTTTTTTTATCAAACCTCTGAGGTATATGATGTCATCTCCATTCTGTTTATGAGATTACCAGAGGCCAGGGAAGCTAATAACTTGTCTAACGTTACATATAAAATAAATCACAAAACACAGATCAAATTCTGAAGTCCAACTGAGGGTCAGTCTTTTTTGACATAACACCCTAATTTGAGGAAAAAGATATTTTTGTCTAAGGTGTTAATAATCAATAATGCCTGGTGACCACACAATACAATATACTATTGATGTATAATAGAATTGTATACCTCAAACCTATATAATTTTATTAATCAATGTCACTCCAATAAATTCAATAAAAAAATTTTAAAATAATAATAGCTTTATGGCTACTCCTCTCTATTACTTTACTGTTACTTTACAAAGTTAATTTAATATTTTAATCCAAATGAATAATAAAGATATTTAGACCTATGAGAAAAAGATGTTTGGGAAAATAAGGTTTTAATTCCCTTTAATAACACAAAAATGGTAGCTTATTTTTTAGACTACATCTAGAGAATGATGGTGTAGTGGATGGGGTATTGAATTTGAAGTCCAGATCTGCCACCAATTAGACATTAAAAAGAATGATGTCACCTCTGAGTAGCAATTTTCTCACCTAAACAGTGAGGACAATACCTACTTGAAAAACTGCAAGGACATCTTGGGTTCGATCCCTGGTCAGGGCACACAAAAGAAGTGACCATCTGCTTCTCTTCCCCTCCCTCTCCTCTTTCTCTCTCCTCCCTTCTTGTAGACAGTGGCTCAACAAGTTCAAGCGTCACCCAGGGCACTGAGGATAGCTTGGTACTCGAACATCAGCCCCAGATGGGGTTGCTGGGTGAATCCTGATCGGGGCACATGTGGGAGTCTGCCTCTCTATCTCCCCTACTCTCACTTAAAAAAGAAAAACTGCAGAGATCAGAGAAATAACAAAGTATGCCAAATTATCTGTTGTCACTTCAACATCATTGCCACCTCCTTCTGGGCTGTCCCCTGCATGGCACAGAACAGCAATTCCCAGAATCTTCATGTCAGAACATCTCCAAGTTGGATTCTGCCAGGGAGAAGCATTTGTTCAAGAAGTGAGGAATAGGAGGGAAAGCAGGCGATTACTGAAAGTTGGGTTGTGGCAGATGTGAGCTTTGCAGCAGTGTCTGGGAACACAGGTGCCTCACCCGCTTCAGTGCTATAGGCACCTGATGGAGTGGGCTGTGTGTCTTCTGGGACTCCCACCCCTCCCTAGGGTTGGCTGCGCTGGTCAGCAGGCTTCCTGTGTTCTAGAGATCCAAGTCAGATTCAGTGAGTGTCCAGACCAGTCAATTCAGGGTGACAGACTGAGATGATTAGAAATGACTTTCCTGACCTTTCTTCCTCACATTTTAAAAAATTGTACAAGCCACTAATTCCCAAAATTCAGTCTCTTTACCTGAAATACGTAGAGTGAGCTCTGTTTGAATCCCAAACAATACTAACAATGTATGTATGCTAAGCACTAGCCATGAGTGGCCCCTGCTGGGTGTTCCCAGGTCACCATCTCCTTGAAATTCACTCATTGTCCTGTGAGGTAAAGGCTGGGCCATTTAGACTATGGGAAAACTGAGGCTTACAAAGATAATCTGACACAATTTAGAACAGAGGTCGGGAACCTATGGCTCACAAGCCAGATGTGGCTCTTTTGATGGCTGCATCTGGCTCACAGACAAATCTTTAATAAAAAAAAAAAATAATGTTAAAAATATAAAACATTCTCATGTATTACAATCCATTCATTTCCTACCACTTATGTTCATGGTTTCAGGTGGCTAGAGACAAGCACAGCTGTCCTCTGAGACAACACCAAATTTTTATTGGATAATGCGTAATGTACACAGGTCATTGTATGGCTCTCACAGAATTATATTTTAAAATATGTGGTGTTGGCCCTGGCCGGTTGGCTCAGCGGTAGAGCGTTGGCCTGGCGTGTAGGAGTCCCAGGTTCGATTCCCGGCCAGGGCACACAGGAGAAGCGCCCATCTGCTTCTCCACCTCTCCCCCTCTCCTTCCTCTCTGTCTCTCTCTTCCCCTCCCACAGCCAAGGCTCCATTGGAGCAAAGATGGCCCAGGCGCTGGGGATGGCTCTGTGGCCTCTGCCTCAGGCACTAGAATGGCTCTGGATGCAACAGAGTGATGCCCCAGAGGGGCAGAGCATCGCCCCCTGGTGGGCATGCCGGGTGGATCCCGGTCAGGCGCATGCGGGAGTCTGTCTGACTGCCTCTCCGTTTTCAGCTTTGGAAAAATGAAAGAAAAAAAAAAATGTGGTGTTCATGGCTCTCTCAGCCAAAAAGGTTCCCGACCCCTGCTTTAATCCCTGCTCACACCCGGCAAGCAAGTAAATACACACAGCGGGAAACATTTTCCTTTCCATTCAGGGCTCCCAAAGCCACTGACTTATCCAAACTTTTCTAGAATCAAAGCCTTCCACCTCACCATTCCGCTATTTTGACTGCCTCCTCCACGTGGCCTCCCTGCCCTGCTACCCCATGGGCTCTTTCTCACTATAAGAATGTGGTCACTCTCTCAAAATGGCCTCCTAGCTCCTCCTTTTAAAACTGTTCTGTGGGACAACCCTCTCTTTCAGGACACATTAGCATAACCAAACCCCATCCCAAGCAAGAAGGGCATTAATATAATCACCTGGGCGATGGGCAGTGCCACCTTTAATAAAAAGTGAACAAAACCAGAAAATACAGATTTTACAACTCATTTGCCCGACAGATATAAAAGTGAGACTCATGGACAGAGACAAAAGTGAAGTGGTTACCAGAGGAAGGGAGGTAGGAAGGAGGAAGGTAAAGGGGGCCAAATACACAGTGACAGAAAATGATTTGACTTTGGGTAATGGGCACACAATGCAATCAACAGTTCAAAATTATAGAGATGTTTACCTAAAACCTGCCTATTCCTATGGACCAATGTCACCCTATTAAATTTAATTACTTGATAAAATTTAAAAGGTAATAATTGTTTTTATTCTGGAAACAAAAATGAATATTAATAATTATAGTATTTATAGTTACAGCCAACATTTTTGAGTGTCAACAATGTGCCATGAGCTGTGCTAGATAAATTATTTACATCAGATGCAGCCTTCAAAATAAGCCAGCAGGTCCTGGCCGGTTGGCTCAGTCGTAGAGTGTCGGCCTGGTGTGTAGGAGTCCCAGGTTCGATTCCCGGCCAGGGCACACAGGAGAAGTGCCCATCTGCTTCTCCACCCCTCCCCCTCTCCTTCCTCTCTGTCTCTCTCTTCCCCTCCCGCAGCCAAGGCTCCTTTAGAGCAAAGTTGTCCTGGGCACTAAGGATGGCTGT
Source organism: Saccopteryx bilineata (assembly GCF_036850765.1). Taxonomy (NCBI): domain Eukaryota; kingdom Metazoa; phylum Chordata; class Mammalia; order Chiroptera; family Emballonuridae; genus Saccopteryx; species Saccopteryx bilineata. Next base: position 70,193,862 of record NC_089499.1, read on the forward strand.
ATGGCCTCTGCCTCGGGCGCTAGAGTGGCTCTGGATGCAACAGAGCAGTGCCTCAGATGGGCAGAGCATCGCCCCCTGGTGGGCATGCCAGGTGGATCCCAGTCGGGTGCATGCAGGAGTCTGTCTGATTGCCTCCCTGTTTCCAACTTCAAAAAAATACCAAATAAATAAATAAATAAGCCAGCAAAGTAGGCATTTTTTAATCTTTATAAACAAGAGACATTAAGTCATTAGAAGTTAACTATGTGCACTTATTAGACTAGTCCATGAGACTGGTCCAAAAGATTTTAGTAATTTTTATGTTGCCATTACTCTAAAGGACCCTCAAATTCACTTTTTCACTTTCTCTTAATGAAGTCTCTATGCACCATGACTCATTACAGACTGTGGTGGAGAGGCAGTGGAAGAGTTGGGGGATGGACAATAGAGGTAGAATGGCTTAGATACACAAATATAATTATCATAATTATAACATTTTTATTATGCTATAATTTATTGAGTTTCTGCCGTATGTCCTTCCTTGTTATAGTATTAACATTTTCACATGTGCACCATGAAACCAGTTGACATTTACTCTTAATTTACATAAAATAATAGTGATGGTTAGAGAGTGATTACACATGTTTAACAAACACTTATTTTTTGCCTGACTTTCATTCTTTACAAGTGAAAGAATAAGTCCCAGAGTCATAAGACAAAGGGAATAAGAAAGAAGCTAAAAATGGGAGAAAATTAAGATGAAGTTTCTGAGCTGAATTTATCTAGCATATGTGGGACAGCATGTAATATGCTATAAGATGGGACAGCAAAGGGTGCTCCGTTGTTTTACTGCCACTTCTCGGGGAAGGCCTGTGTAGTTCATATGATGCTTCCCTTCTGTGACTTATGCTATCATCCCAGATTCACAGTAATGTAAGGTTTATAGCACTCCACATTGACATATATTATTTTCTCTCTGCATTGTGTTTGCAATGTCCCTGTATTCCTGCTACTTTCCCAGGAGAGAGGGTTAATCCTCAAAGGCACAATACTGGGGTATGTTATAAGTGGCACTGTTTCAGATAAACAAAGTCAGTAATGCAATCATTCCAGTATGTATTGCACAGTAAATTTGTGCCTGCCATTTAGCTGGAGGTTTCCAGAAATGTGTGGTATGCCTAAGATTAAAATTACATAGGCAAAAACTTTTCAGAATAAATGGTATAAATTCTCATCCAAGTATCTTCTATTTTAGTCTAATCAGAACAAAATATTTTATTGATTCTAGATAATATGTGATGAATGCTTGCTCTGTGGCAGATACCATGTAACTGCTGTGTATGCATTTAATCCTTCCCACACACTTTCAGCGAGCAACTATAGTTGTCTTCAGTTTTTATTTGGGGGAAACTGAGTCCCAAGGAGCATAAATAGTTAGTCTAATATTGCATAGCAAATAAGTGTTGAGGCCTAATTTAGATTATGATTATAATAACACTTTTACACTAGTTACCATACAACATGGCTTCTTATATGAAAACTGTGGTGACATTTTCCTACTTATGTAGCTGATTTAATCATCATTCCTAGAAGCCAGATTCCTAGGGAGCTGTGCCAACCCTATAGAGCAAAAATTGGGAATATAATTTATAACTTAGGCAAAATCTCTATGTCAGGGAGAGTGCCAGAGAAATACAACACCGGCTTATTTCCCTCCTCTTTTTCAATCTTTTATTCTGGTCTTAACACTGCTTTTTGTGACTAATAAATGTTATTGGGTGAATAAATATTCATTCAATACACTGTTTTTGACATAAATTATGTAATATCCAAACAATGCAGGAGCTGCCTTAAATAAAGCATGTGAATGCTGGGTCTTCCTTGTAATAATCTGAAAAATATCAATAATGCTGTCAGTTTAACAACAGAACATGCTATCTGCCCTTTTCATCTTCCTAGCTCTATTAGAAAAGGAAAAATGGGCCTTTCATTACATTAAAATGTGATGAAGGCCCATTTTTATACCATTGTTGTCTTAACAGTTGTGTTAGGAACCTTACAATTGAATTTAGAAATAAACAAGTGAATACCTCTTCTTAAGGTAGTGTGAATTAGTGGATCAGAAAATTGGCTTTAAAATCAGAATTCTTGAATCTGAATCTTAACGGAAAGAGTTTGGGCAACACATTTACCTTCTCTGAACCTCTGTTTTCCTGTGTGTAGAGTGGAGATAATTACAACTGTCTCAGAAAGTTGCTGGGGGGGGGGGGATTAAAGAAGATAATAAATGGGTGTCAAGTTATTAGCCAATCTAAATTTCATGAAGTTATAAACAGAAAAGAACTTGATTCTTTTATTCTCCAAACACAATCTTCAATGCTTTGTTTTTTCAAGCTATCTAGCTGGAATCCATGGCTATAGGTAACATTAGGTGATAAAATAATTTTATTTTGGTTGTCCTGGCCAGTTTGCTCAATGGTAGAGCATTGGCTTGGCCTGGGTTCGGTTCCCGGTCAGGGCACACAGGAGAAGCGACTATCTGCTTCTTCACCCCTTCTACTTCTCTCTCTCTCTCTCTCTTCCCCTCCCACATGGCTCCAATGGTTTGAGCAAGTTGGCCTCGGGCACTGAGGATGGCACCCTGGCCTTGCCTCAGGAGCTAAAATAGTTCAGTTGAGGAACTGCAGCCCCAGATGGGCAGAGCATGCCTCAGTAGGAGTCTTGCCAGGTGGATCCCAGTCAGGGTGCATGTGGGAGTTTGTTTCTCTGCCTCCGCACCTCTCACTTAATTAAAAAAAAATTCATTTTGATAATTGACTTATTTTGGGGTACCCCCAAATAATGACCCTGAAACAAAATTTGAGTCAAGTTAATTTGTCTAGGAGATGAATGCATGTAGTACAAGTGAAGTAATGAGGAAAGAGAGACAAGAAGGAAAAGCCAATAAAAACTATGTTATGAGCAGGTCACTAATATGAATAACCAGTGTTCAGCACCTCTGAAATACCATGTGGAACATACATAGAACATTCTCTTCAGAGGACAAGGAGTGCAGTAGATGCTGCTGGTTCCTCATCTGGATCTCTTTCCTGGTCCAGTGCACATACTCTATAGTTACCCTGACCATTGGATGGCTCATAGGTGCCCTTCTCCTGAGAATTGTCCTTGGTTAAGCCCATTGTCTAACTCCAGTTGCTGGTAATCACTGAATGACTGACACGGGAATACAAAAAGCCAGCTTTTTGCATCAAAAGGGAACAATTCTGCTGGGTGGTTTATGCTACAGAAACTTCTACACCCATGGATGAAACCAAGGCTAGCCTTACCTGTCAGATACTAATTTAACTCTTTTCTCTGTTCTTTCTGTTGCATTCCTCCTGTGCAAGTCACTCCTTAGATGTCTTAATCCAGGGGTCAGGAACCTATGGCTTGCGAGCCAGATGTGGCTCTTTTGATGGCTGCATCTGGCTCACAGACAAATCTTTAATAAAAAAAAATAATAATGTTAAAAATATAAAACATTCTCATGTATTACAATCCATTCATTTCTTACTGCTCATGTTCATGGTTGCAGGTGGCTGGAGCCAATCACAGCTGTCCTCTGGGACAAAACCAAATTTTTATTGGATAATGAATAATATACATGGGTCATTGTATGGCTCTCATGGAATTACATTTTAAAATATGTGACGTTCATGGCTCTCTCAGCCAAAAAGGTTCCTGATCCCTGTATTAATCACTAAATACCATTTGAGTCCTTGTCTCAATCTCTGCTTCTGAAGAATGTTATCTAAGACAGGGACATTGTGGAAAATTGTTCAACAAATCTCATCTCCCTTTGGCTGAAGTTTTAGTAACACTGACTCGTTCTTGCTGACTTCTCTAGCCCATTTCTGAGAGGTTCTTCTGCTCCTCTCATGGAATGATTATGAGCATGGCCCCATTAGGATGATCTGAACCAGGTAGCCAAGTTTCTTGGTGCCTGGGAACCTTGTCTTGCTCAACGTGCAGGTGTTTCCACTGTGGACCTGTCCTTCCTCAGCTGTTGGGTTGCCTCTATCTAGCCTTTCCTTCTGTCTTCAGAAAACTTTGAACAGAAAACAAATACCAGTGTTTTACTTCACAATATGTCCCCACACTTAGGGGACATATGTAAAACTTCCTCAGAATATTCTCAGGGAGCTCTGAGTGGGGGGAGCAGAGAGATAGTTAGGCTATGCTAAGGTTTTCTGTAGACCTCAATGCAGTTTGCCAGAGAATGAGACATTAGTCTCTCACCTTGTACTCAGCCTCCCATCTCTTCTTGGAAACTTTCTTATGTGACCACTGGACCAACAATCATCTTGATTCAACCAATCTCTCTTAACTGTGGTCTTCTGTATATATGGACTGGATGGATGATGGCGGTGAGAGTCAAAGGATCAGACTGACCGTATTTTTTGAATAAGGGGTTACCTATTGCATTTTGGCCCTTTGGGACTTTGTTGATGTCCAGATGCCACATAAAACATTCTACTTAATATACTTAAATACTCACTAAAAGGTAGCTTCTGTTTTAATTACAAATTTTTGAAAAACCATCAAATATAGTGTTTATTGTAATGATGTGACTCATTATATTTGATGGAAAAACACATGTTAAGAATCAGAAGACCTGGCTCATTGTGGTCTCAGCCTGTGACCTGATTCTAATTATTTCTCTTTCCAAGGCTTTGAGTTCATAGCCATCAAATAAGATAACAAAAGCTACTTTATAGATTCCACAAGATTGTTATAAGTCTGAAATGAAGGGTAACATGCAAAAATGTATTTGACAGTGTAAAACAATAGAATGTCAGGTAATAATAAAACAACTCACTTTTACATTTAGATCCTCATGCCAACCCAAAAAACTGCTATGGCTGAGAGTGAAGTTGACTCATTTTAGGCAAACAGATGCCATGCTCAATGATGACAAAGTGATAAACATATGTAAATATTTCATATGGAAGTGAAGTCAATACGGACAAATGCTGAAGACACAGTTCCAAGACTTGGAAAGCTAGGCTATGCATAGTTATAGCAGAAAAAGATGTAGATGTTGGAGTGGATCATAAGCTCAAAAGAAGCTCTGTGCTGTTATTTAAAAGTTTACCAGAAATTATTAATACTCATGAGCCATGCATAATTTTGCCATTTGCCTCAGACTTCATGATGTCACATGCTGCTAATTGTGCAAGTCTATATAGTATAGAAGAATTTTGCTGGATTTCAATTCCTGTTCCTGGTGATACAGGACTCACTACTTACCCCTCTAGGTCCTTTATTTGTCAAGTTGGCATGATTATGCATATCTATTCACAGGATGGTTACAATTGACATGAAATTCTGTATGTGAAAGTGTTTTTTAAAAAGCTTAGTTATGCTGTAGAGGTATAAAGTAATATTAAGTGTGATTTTTAAAAAGGATGAAAAAATCTAGAAAAAGAGAAAGCCTGAAGAAGAAGAGGAGGTCAGAAGGTATCCTATTTTATCACAGTACCATGTACTTCCCTAAAGAACTAATGTATCTAAATTTCAGATGGAGAGGAAGGGAGAGAGAGAGAGAGAGAGAAAGAGAAAGAAAGGGAGAGAGAGAATACAAGAAAAGGAGAGAGGGATCAAGAGATCGAATGAGCTCAATGAGATAAAAGCAAAGATCAGAGACCCTGCCTTGGACTAGATGATCCTGGAGGGCTACGCTGCAGTTTTGAAAGCATTTGGGATATGAACATTTACTTGTCCAGTGCCAGGGGGCTTCATAACATCTCATAAGTGCTGTATTCATAAATAGTCCATTGTCAACAGGTGAAATCAGACATTTAACTAAAAACCAATGACAACTCAAACTACTTCTCAAAAAACAAAAGCTCTTTATTATAGAAAATTTTAAATGTGTACAAACTAAACAGAATAGAATACAAATTCTCTTATATATCCATCATCCAGTTTCAATATTATAAACATTTGGGAAAGATCATTTCTTTAATAAACATACTCTTTTTAATTTTAAAAAATCTTTGGAAATAATGTCAAATTAGAATAGAATAGAATGCTAAATAAAATGTGCTGGTCAGAGAAAGAAAAATATCATACGATCTCACTTATACGTGGAATCCAATGAACAAAGTGAACAGAGGATCGGAATAGAGGAAGAGGCGGGGTCACAGGGAGCAGAGGGACAGCTGTCAGAGGGAAGGGGAATGAGGGGATGGAATCAGAGAAGGTGAAGGAATTAGTGATATATATACATAGATACAGATAACAGGACAGCAAGTCCCAGACGGAAGGGGAAAGGGAATTGGGGGGGGGGGGGGGGAAGGGGATGTAAATAGGGACACAGGGGTAGGGGGTGAGGGTGTTATATTCTGTGAGACACTTGAATCTATGTAAACAAAATAAATTAAAATTAATAAAAATTTTAAAAAAGAATAGAATAGATATAATAGAATAATATAAGTAGGATAATTTCAAGTAAGAATAAATATAGTGTGAAGAATAGGTAGAGACCCTTGACTCAGATTCATCTACTAAGCTACTAAGCTTTTACTCCTTTTCTTTTGTCATTCACACCCAAAATTATTTTGCTGTGTATTTCTTAAGAATAAAGATGTGCTCTTTTATATAATCATGATACAGTTATCACTTTCATAATTTCTATTGATACAATTTTATTGTGTTTCAAGTATATCAGTTGGCCCAAAGACACCTTTTATAGCATGTTTTTTCTCCATTACCAGCCCAGACAAGAGTCAAGTGTTATATTTACTTGTCCCTTCTTTTCGCTTCCTATAATATGAAGCATTTTTGTAGCCTTTCTTTGTTTCCTAAAATGTTGAAAATTTAAAAATCTCCTCCATACTCATTTTTTTTTTATGAAATGTTCCTCACTTGGAATTTTAAAATATATTTCCTCATGATTGCATTCAGGTTACATATTCTTGGCTGGAATACTAAACAAGGTGATGGTGTGTCTTTGGTGTGATGTTTGGAGGCAGAACACCTATCTGCCTCTAACTGGGGGTGTAGTCTGATTTCTCAAATGTATGATCAATTTTTAAATTTTTATTGATTTTAATTTACAGTGTTTACATAGATTCAAGTGTTCCACGAATATATCTCCCCACCTCCATGTTCCCCTCAACATCCCCCTTGACCCACTCCCCCCTTTCCTCCAGGATTTACTTTCCTGCTCTCTATAATGCTGTGTCATGTATATAAAATTTCACTAATCTCTTTCCCTTCTCTGTTCCCATCCTCTCATCCCCCTTCTCTCTGTCCAATTCCCTCTGGTCCCTTTGATTCCTCCTCTGCCTCTATTCCGTTCCTCAGTTCACATTAGAATCCTCATATGATGTTTTTCTTTCTCTGCCTGGATTATTTCACTTCACAAAATAGTTTCAAGGCCCATCATGTTGTCGCAAAAGGTAAGATTTCCTTCTTTTTCATGGCCATGTAGTATTCCATTATATATATGTACCACTGCATTTAAATCCACTTGTCCACTGATGGACACTTGGTCTGTTTCCAGATCTTGGCTATTGTAAACAATGCTGCCATAAACATGAGGGTGCATTCCTTCTTTTGAATTAGTGATTTGGTATTCTTCAAATATATTTCTAAAAGTAGGATGGCTAGGTCATAAGTTATTCCATTTAAAATTCTTTCAGGAATCTTCATACTGCTTTCCAGAGTGGCTGCACCAGTCTGCATTCCCACCAGCAGTACAGGAGGGTTCCGCTTTCTACACATCCTCACCAGCACTTATTCTGTGTTGTTTTGTTAATGAACACCGTTCTGACTGGTGTGAGATAAAATCTCATTGTGGTTTTAATTTGCATTTCTCTAATGATTAGTGATGTTGAACATTTTTTTCATCTGCCTATTGGCGATCTGTATGTTCTCCTTGGAGAAGTATCTATTCATTTCTTTTGCCCACTTTTTGACAAGATAGTTTATCTTCCTGGTGTTGAGTTTTACAAGTTCTTTATAAAATTTGGTTCTTAAGCCCTTAACAGACATATCATCTAATATGATCTCCCATTGCGTGGTTTGTCTTTTTATTTTTTTCATATTGTCCTTAGCTGTGCAAAAGCTCTTTAGTTTGATAGAGTCCCATTGTTCATCCTGTCCTTTATTTCACTTGCCCATGGAGATAAATCAGCAAATATATTGCTGTGAGAGATGTCAGAGAGCTTACTACCTATGTTTTCTTCCAAGATGATTATAGTTTCACAATTTACATTTAAGTCTTTTATCCACTTTGAGTTTATTTTTGTGAATGGTGTTAGTTGGTGGTCTAGTTTCATTTTTTTGTAGGTAGCTGTCCAACTTTCTCAACACCATTTGTTAAAGAAACTGTCTTTACTCCATTGTATGCTGTTACCCCCTTTATCAAATATCAATTTTCCATAAAGGTGTGGGTTTATTTCTGGGTTCTCTGTTCTGTTCCATTGATCTATATGCCTGTTTTTATGCCAATACCAAGCTGTTGAGTACAATGGTCTTGTAATATAACTTGATATCAGGAAGTGTGATACCACCCACTTTATTCTTCATTTTCAAGATTGCTGAGGCTATTTGTGTTCTTTTTTGGTTCCATATAAATTTTTGGAACATGTGTTCTATATCTTTGAAGTATGTCATTGGTATTTTAATTGTTATTATATTAAATTTATAAATTGCTTTGGATAATATAGGCATTTTAATGATGTTTATTCTTCCTGTCAAAGAACATGGTATATGCTTTCACTTGTTCGTATCTTCCTTGATTTCTTTTATCAATGTTATATAATTTTCTGAGTACAAGTCTTTAACCTCCTTGGTTAAAACTACTCCTAGGCACTTTATTATTTTTGTTGCAAGAGTGAAAGGGATTGTTTTCTTAATTTCTCTTTCAGATAGTTCATTTTTGGTGTCTAAAAATGCCTCTGATTTCTGAATATTAATTTTACATCTGCCACCTTGCTGAATTCATTTATCGAGTCCAGTAGTTTTGTGACTGAGACGTTAGGGTTTCCTATGTACAGTATCATATCATTAGCAAATAATGATATTTTTAATTCTTCTTTTCCAATTTGGATACTTTTTATTTCTTCTTGTTGTCTGATTGCTGTGGCTAGGACATTCAGAACTATGTTGAATAAGAGTGGTGGAGAGAGCAGTAAGATGGCGATGGAGTAGGCAGACATACCAACTTCCAACTCCCAGAACCAAAGTGGATTACAACTTAATTTTAAAAACCATCATCTGGAAAAACCAACTTTGAACTCATCTAAGAGGACTCTTCAACCAAGGAACACCGAAGAAGCCACACTGAGACAAGTAGGAAAAGCTGAAACGTGGAGAGGGTGGCCCAACTCTCTGGAGCAAACAGCAGCCCAGAGAGACTCACGTGGTGGTAAGAGAGTTTAACAGAGAGGGGAGGGATCTGGGCCCCAGAAAAAAGCCTCAGCCTGCATCCTCAGAGCCTAGGAGAGGCATATGGACAGTATTTAGCTGTGAAACATGTCAGGATACTATTTGTGAGAAAGGGACAGTTTTCTCTGACCCAGGATTCTTCTTAAAGGGACCACGCAAAAAACCTCTTTCACAACCACCCTCCTGGGGATCCAGGGGATGGGGAAAGAGGAAAGGACCAGAGTAGCAGAAACAGAATGTAATCTAAGAGGCACAGGGAGAAACACTTTGAGTGAAAGCCACCCTAACCCCTGGGCTGAGTCACTCCCCAAATCTGAAGTGAATATTTCCAATATAACCAGCAATACCAGCAAAGGGAAGCAGGACATTAGCCAAACAAGCTCTCCCACAACACTCAGAGCAGAGCCGCTTAGAAGGAGAGAGCTTTCAGGACTACAGTATGGAGTGTTAGGGTCTGACCTGAAGCAACCCACCCACACTGCTGAGGGCCTGCTGGAGGGTGGGAGGCAGTGAGATGCAGAAGCACAGTTCTGTCGGTGGTGGCTGAAGCTGGATGGACATGCTGAGGCCTGGCGTGAGCACAGTCTAGCTGGGTAGAGGTGGAAGGGACACATGGAAATGGTTGAGCCTGGCTGTAGGCCAGCCTAAAACCCCACTTGAGGAGAAGGGTGGGAGCCCAGGAAGGGCAGAAATCCACCGCTGAGCAAAGGCGTGCAGGCACGCAGCTTTGCCCAAACTGTGAAGCTGAGGCTTGCAGCCCCGCTCTTGAGCCAGCTCCATCTGTGGGGGAAGGGTGAGAGTTCAGGAAAAGGCAGAGATCCGCAGCTGAGCACATGCCCACAGCCCCACCTGGCCCACAGAGCTGAAAATTGCAGCCCAACACACAAGCCGGCTCTGACTGTGGGGCGGAAGCCCAGGAACAGGTGGAGACCCACAGCTGAGCAAAGGTGCTCACCCTTGCACTTGGTGCTGAGGCTCGTGGCCCAGGTGCAGAGCACAACACCACGCGCAATGGCAAAAAAAAGGCCAAGACCGGCTGAGGCTTGTAGAGCCAGGCACATGAACATAGCCCCTCCCATAAAGGAGAGGTGAAAATTGCAGCAATCTCTGGAGTAGGCCAGCGCCAGCTATGCCCATACCTGAATGCTGCAACAGCAGAGTGGGTGGTGGGCCTGCAGAGAGACCACACTTAGGAAACACAGAGGCCACACCCCTTAAACTTAAGTAGCAAAACCCTTCTTATACACAGACAAAATGGGCAGGCAGAAAAATGCAACCCAAATGAATCAAGAAAAATCCCCAGAGAAGGACCTGAATGAATCAGATATAACCAAATTGCCAGATGCAGAGTTTAAAATAATGATAGTTAGGATGTACAAAGGGCTTAGAACAAAAATAGATAGTCATTATGAACACCTAAATAAAGAGATAGCAAATACAAAAAAGGAAATTGAAATAATAAAAAAGAATCAGTTAGATATGACAAATACATTATCAGAATTGAAGACCACATTGGAAGAAATTAAAAGCAGTATGGATGAGCAGAGGATCAAATCAGCGAATTAGAGGACAAGATAAATGAATGCACAGAAGCAGAGCAGGAAAAAAAAGAGAGTCAAAAAGACTTAGGAAACTCTAAGAGAGCTCTGTGACAACATGAAGAGAAATAACATCTGCATCATAGGGGTTTCTGAAGAAGAAGAAAAAGAACAAGGGATAGAAACTTTGTTGAATTAAATCATAGCTGAAAACTTCCCCAAGTTGATGCAGGAAAAAGTCACACAAGTTCAAGAAGCACAGAGAACTCCATTAAAGAGTAACTCAAAAGCCCTACACCAAAACACATCATAATTAAAATACCAAAGCTAAGTGATAAAGAGAAAATATTAAAAGCTGCTAGAGAAATAAAGGCTATCACCTACAAAGGGGCCCCATAAGGATGACATCCAACTTCTAACAGAAACACTAGAGGCCAGAAGGGAATGGCAAGAAATATTCAAAGCAATGCAGAAAAAAACCAAGAAAACTTTATCCAGCAAGGCTATCATTTAAAATTGAAGGAGAAAGGGACGTCACAGAAATGGCGCCATGAGCAGCGCTTCCGACAGATCTCCCCAAAATCACAACAAATTTATCAACTAGAAACAGAAAAATTTATCCTCAGAGCATTCCGGAGTTCCACACAAACTGAAAGCGAAAGGACTGTTATCACTTGAATCTCAGAGACGAGGGTGTGGAGGAAGCTAACTACCGCAGGGACGTTCATTCAAGCCGTGGAGGGAGTGCGCCTGTGGTGAGTCAGCCCACACTCGGGAGCGGCGAGCAGCCGCCGACGCACGCCCGGTCCGGTTGCAGAGCGAGCACCACTAACGTTCCCAGCGGCCCGCGCACTGCGAGTGAGAGTCCACAGCCACCGGTGCCAGGAGCACCCCATTCGTGCGCATGCCCTGGGCATCCCACGCGCCCAGAGCACCCTACTGGCCCACACACCCAGGTTGCCCCATTATCCTGCGCCCGGTGCGCCCCAGCCGCCAGCGGCGGGGCGAGCGGGAGAGACGCCAGGGCGGTCTTCCCTACTTGGGAGATTCACTCCGTGGGTGGGGCACGTCACCCAGCCATTCAAGCTAACAATCAAGCGTTGGGGGAGGGGCGCGCAGGCAGCCTGAAATACCTTCGGGAGCACAGCTGCGACCCAATCACTGAAATTAGCTTAACCCATGAAATCTGCACACCCATGGGGCTCTAATTGATAAGATCTCTCTCAGTTCAGCGATCCAAGACAAGAGGCGTGATATTTTTTAGTGCCTCTCGCTAAAGGGGCGGGGGCAACTTCTGATTGATAGAGCCTCCATATTCAGAGATAAACGCTAACAAGAGGGACTTGGCAGATAATAAGATCTATACTACACTAGTCGCAAGCAGAGACTAGTGCCTCTTCTTCCCAGCCAAAACAGGCTACAAAGTGTGGAAAGACTGGGTTGAGTGGTCCAACTGAATGCTAGGCACTGAACAGTCACCTTGACAACAATTGACTCCCACCCCCGCCTGATTACACTGGAGGCTCTGACTGCCAAAGCCTTTCCCAAAGCCTTGCGCTGAGTGGGGATAGAGTGGGGATTTACTAGCTCTTTGAGCCTCTTACTCCCCAGGCAGAAGCAGTAGCAGCCTTATAGCTGGATCACCAGGCTGCTAATTCAGGAAGGGGGGAGTAGGAGAGAGACTCCAGGAAAGCAAACTCTCTCATCGTTGGACCCTGCAAACGCCAACAAGCCTTGACTACCAGCAAGACTAAAGCCAATTATATGACATTGCCATAGAATCCCATCAACTGCAAGTCCCTACCTAAGTGTGGCACAGGGGCAGAGCCTGGGGTACAGAGTCACCGACCAGGAAGAGGGAGAGAAAAGAAAAAGGAAGAAGTTAACCTCTCAAAATCAAGAAAAATCCACAGACTTTACAACTTGTTCCACTAATTTTTTTGTTGTTGTTGTTTGTTTCTTCTATCTTATTGCCTTTATTATTATTATTTCTATTTCCTCCACCTTGGTCCTTTTATTCTCTGCCCATCTTATGCTTCCCTTTTCTTGAACTACACTATCCATGAGTGTTACATTTTATTTCTTTTCTTCATCCTCACCCTCCTTTAAGGATATACCCCAAAACACTTAACTCTCACTCTCTTCTCTTTTGTTTTTTTTGTTTTGCTTTATTTTGTTTTTTTCTCTTCCTTTTTTTTTCTTCCTTCGTTTTTCTCTTTTTCTTATCTTTTCCTTTCTATTCATTTTTTCTTTTCTCGTTTTACTTTTCCTCTCATTTAATCCTCAATCACGAACAAATTAGTTAATTTGGGACTCAAGGGTTTTTTTTTTGGTTTTATTTTTCTTTTTCGCTTTTGTTTTTGTTTTTTGTTTGTTTGTTTGTTTACTTTTGTGGCATTTTGGGTACTTTTTACATTGCTTTTTAACTCACTAGCATTCCTCCCAAACCAAGGTCTCCATTGTATTTAGTCTTCGCTCCACTTAATACAACAGATTTTTACTTATTATTTTTATTTTTTTCTTCTTTATTATTCTTTTTTTCTCCTTTTTTCTGGATCCCTCTTATCCCTCTCATTATATCTCTTAGTCGACCATCACTTACAAGCAAATCATCTTATGCTTGTCTAAGATTTTCTTCCCTTTTTTTTTTTTTTGCATTTAGAAGGTCCCTACTCCCTTTTTTTGCCCCTTGAACTCTTCACCCCAAATCAGGCCCTCCGTTATAAGCAGTTTTGTCCCATATAGCATAATATAATTCACAGGTCATCACGATATTTCCCTGAGGAGGGGAGAGGAGGGAAAGAGAAGAAAGAAAAAAGGGGGAAATAATAAATTATTACTGCTTTTTTGTGTGGGGTGTTTTACCTTTTTCTTTCTTTTTTACTTTTTACTCTTTATTAATTCTAATTAGTGCTATCAACAAGACCACCCCCAGATGCCAATAAGAAAGAGGAAATCTAATATTATGGATACAAAAGAAAGAGAGGTAACACAAATAGATGTGGAAAAATCTATGGAGAAAAGACTTAACATATTGGAAGCCTTGGAGCTAAATGACAGAGAATTTAAAACAGAAATCTTAAAAATACTCAGAGATATACAAGAAAACACAGAAAGGCAATATAGGGAGATCAGAAAACAACTCAATGAACACAAAGAATATATTACCAAGGAAATTGAAACTATAAAAACAAATCAAACAGAAATGAAAAGCTCAATTCACGAGCTGAAAAACGAGATAACAAGCTTAGCTAACAGAACAGCCCAGATAGAAGATAGGATTAGTGAAATAGAAGACAAACAACTTGAGGCACAACAGAGAGAAAAAGAAAGAGACTCAAAAATAATAAAAAATGAGAAAGCCCTACAGGAATTGTCTGACTCCATCAAAAAGAATAACATAAGAATAATAGGTATATCAGAGGGAGAAGAGAAAGAAAATGGAATGCAGAATATACTCAGACAAATAATAGACGAGAACTTCCCAAGCCTGTGGAAAGAACTAAAGCCTCAAATTCAAGAAGCAAACAGAACACCGAGTTTTCTTAACCCCAACAAACCCACTCCAAACAGAGAATCAATAAAGATATAGTGGCCTTAAATGAAATACTAGAACACCTGGATATGATAGACATCTACAGGACACTTCATCCCAAAGCGACAGAGTATACATTTTTCTCTAGTGTACATGGAACATTCTCAAGAATTGACCATATGTTGGGCCACAAAGACAATATCAGCAAATTTAGAAAAATTGAAATCGTACCAAGCATATTTTCTGATCATAAAGCCTTCAAACTATAATTCAACTGCAAAAAAGAGGGGGAAAAACCCACAAAAATGTGGAAACTAAACAACATACTTCTAAAAAATGAATGGGTCAAAGAAGAAATAAGCGCAGAGATCAAAAGGTATATACAGACAAATGAAAATGAAAATACAACATATCAGGATCTCTGGAATGCAGCAAAAGCAGTAATAAGAGGAAAGTTCATATCACTTCAGGCCTATATGAACAAACAAGAGAGAGCCGAAGTAAACCACTTAACTTCACACCTTAAGGGACTAGAAAAAGAACAAAGACAACCCAAAACCAGCTGAAGAAAGGAGATAATAAAAATCAGAGCAGAAATAAATGAAATAGAGAACAGAAAAACTATAGAAAAAATCAATAAAACAAGGAGCTGGTTCTTTGAAAAGATCAACAAAATTCACAAACCCTTGGCAAGACTCACCAAGGAAAAAAGGCACAGGACTCAAATAAATAAAATCTAAAATGAGAGAGGAGAGATCACCACAGACATCATAGATATACAAAGAATTATTGTAGAATACTATGAAAAATTATATGCCACCAAATACAATAATCTAGAAGAAATGGATAAATTCCTAGAACAATACAACCTTCCTAGACTGAGTCATGAAGAAGCAGAAAGCCTAAACAGACCAATCGGCAGGGAGGAAATAGAAAAAACTACTAAAAACCTCCCCAAAAATAAAAGTCCAGGCCCAGAATGTTATACTAGTGAATTCTATCAAACATTCAAAGAAGACTTGGTTCCTATTCTACTCAAAGTCTTCCAAAAAATTGAAGAAGAAGCAATACTTCCAAACACATTCTATGAGGCCAACATAACCCTCATACCAAAACCTGGCAAAGATGGAACAAAGAAAGAAAACTACAGACCAATATCTCTAATGAATACAGATGCTAAAATACTAAACAAAATACTGGCAAACCGAATACAACAACATATTAAAAAAATAATACATCATGATCAAGTGGGATTCATCCCAGAATCTCAAGGATGGTTCAACATACGCAAAACGGTTAACGTAATACACCATATCAACAAAACAAAGAACAAAAACCACATGATCTTATCAATAGATGCAGAAAAGGCTTTTGATAAAATACAACACAATTTTATGTTTAAGACTCTCAACAAAATGGGTATAGAAGGAAAATATCTCAACATGATAAAGGCCATATATAATAAACCATCAGCCAACATCCTATTAAACGGCATAAAACTGAGGACTTTCTACCTTAAATCAGGAACAAGACAGGGTTGTCCACTCTCTCCACTCTTATTTAACGTGGTGCTAGAAGTTCTGGCCAGAGCAATCAGACAAGACAAAGAAATAAAAGGCATCCATATCGGAAAAGAAGAAGAAAGGCTATCACTTTTTGCTGATGATATGATCCTATACATCGAAAACCTGAAGGACTCCACAAAAAGATTATTAGAAACAATAAACCAATACAGTAAGGTCGCAGGATACAACATTAACATACAAAAGTCCATAGCCTTTCTATATGCCAACAATGAAATATTAGAAAACGAACTCAAAAAAATAATCCCCTTCACGATTGCAACAAAAAAATAAAATACCTAGGAATAAACATAACAAAGAACATAAAGGACCTATATAATGAAAATTACAAAGCATTGTTAAGGGAAATCGAAAAAGATACAATGAGATGGAAAAATATTCCTTGTTCTTGGATAGGAAGAATAAATATAATCAAAATGGCCATATTACCCAAAGCAATATATAAATTTAATGCAATTCCCATCAAAATTCCCTATGAGATTTTTTAAAGAAATGGAACAAAAAAATCATCAGATTTATATGGAACTATAAAAAACCCCGAATAGCCAAAACAATCCTAAGGAAAAAGAATGAAGCTGGGGGCATTACAATACCTGACTTTAAACTATATTATAGGGCCATGATAATCAAAACAGCATGGTATTGGCAGAAAAATAGACACTCAGACCAATGGAACAGAATAGAAAGCCCAGAAATAAAACCACATATATATGGTCAAATAATCTTTGATAAAGGGGCCAACAACACACAATGGAGAAAAGAAAGCCTCTTCAACAAATGGTGTTGGGAAAACTGGAAAGCCACATGCAAAAGAATGAAACTCGACTACAGCCTGTCCCCGTGTACTAAAATTAATTCAAAATGGATCAAAGACCTAAATATAAGACCTGAAACAATAAAGTACATAGAAGAAGACATAGGTACTAAACTCATGGACCTGGGTTTTAAAGAACATTTTATGAACTTGACTCCAATGGCAAGAGAAGTGAAGGCAAAGATAAATGAATGGGACTACATCAGAATAAAAAGTTTTTGCTCAGCAAGAGAAACTGATATCAAAATAAACAGACAGCCAACTAAATGGGAACTGATATTTTCAAACAAGAGCTCAGATAAGGGCCTAATATCCCAAATTTACAAAGAACTCATAAAACTCAACAACAAACAAACAAACAATCCAATAAAAATATGGGAAGAGGACATGAACAGACACTTCTCCCAGGAAGAGATACAAATGGCCAACAGATATATGAAAAGATGCTCAGCTTCATTAGTTATTAGAGAAATGCAAATCAAAACTACAATGAGATACCACCTCACCCCTGTTAGATTAGCTATTATCAACAAGACGGGTAATAGCAAATGTTGGAGAGGCTGTGGAGAAAAGGGAACTCTCATCCACTGTTGGTGGGACTGTAAAGTAGTACAACCATTATGAAGGAAAGTATGGTGGTTCCTCAAAAAACTGCAAATAGAACTACCTTATGACCCAGCAATCCCTCTACTGGGTATATACCCCAAAACCTCAGAAACATTGATACGTAAAGACACATGTAGCCCCATGTTCATTGTAGCACTGTTCACAGTGGCCAAGACATGGAAACAACCAAAAAGCCCTTCAATAGAAGACTGGATAAAGAAGATGTGGCACATATACACTATGGAATACTACTCAGCCATAAGAAATGATGACATCAGATCATTTACAGCAAAATGGTGGGATCTTGATAACATTATAAGGAGTGAAATAAGTAAATCAGAAAAAAACAAGAACTACATGATTCCATACATTGGTGGAACATAAAAACAAGACTAAGAGACATAGACAAGAGTGTGGTGGTTACCAGGGATGGGGTGAGGGAGGACATGGGAGGGAGGGAGGGGAAGAGTTAGGGGGAGGGTGAGGGGCACAGAGAACTAGATAGAGGGTGACGGAGGACAATCTGACTTTGGGCGAGGGGTATGCAACATAATTTAATGACAAAATAACCTAGACATGTTTTCTTTGAATATATGTACCCTGATTTATTAATGTCGTCCCATTACCATTAATAAAAATTTATTAAAAAGAAAAAAAAATTGAAGGAGAAATAAAAAGCTTCCCAGAGGAAAAAAAAAAAAATCAAGGAATTCACTACAATCAAACCAATGCTGCAAAAAATGCTAAGGGCCCTGTTGTAAACATATCAAAGGGTAAAGAAAATATAGCAAAAGAGGAATACAGCTTTAAAGAATAAAATGGCAATAAACAACTACATATCAATAATAACCTTAAATGTAAATGGTTTTGGTTTAATGATCCAATCAAAAGAAATAGGGTAGCTGCATGGATAAGAAAACAGGACCCTTAAATATGCTGTCTACAAGACACAAATCTTAAAAAAAAGGATGCACATAGACTGAAGGTAAAAGGAAGGAAAAAAATATTTTATGCAAATAGAAATGAAAAAAAAGCTGGGGTAGCAATACTTATATCAGACAAAATGGACTTCAAAACAAAGGCTATAGTAAGAGATAAAGAAGAACACTACATAATGATAAAGGAAGCTATCCAACAGAAAGATATAACCATTATATATATGTACACACCTAATATAGGAGCACCTAAATATATAAAACAGACTTTGATGAATATATAGGGTGAGATCAACAGCAATACTATACTAGTAGGGGATTTCAATACCCCACTAACATCACTAGATAGATCCTCAAGAAAAAAAAAATAACAAAGTAACAGCAGCCTTAAAGTACACACTAGATCAGCTGGATTTAATAGATATCTTCAGGACCTTTCACCCTAAAGCAGCAGAATATACAATCTATTCAATTGCTCATGGTACATTCTCTAGGATAGACCACATGTTAGGGCACAAAAACAGTTGCAACAAATTTAAGGGGATTGCAATCATATCAAGCATTCTCTCTGATCACTATGGCATGAAACTAAAAATCAACCACCACAGAAAAACTAAAAATACTCAAGCACTTGGAAACTAAATAGCATGTTATTAAGTAACTAATGGGTTAACAATGAGATCAAAGAAGAAATAAAAAATTTCTAGAAACAAATTATAATGAGCATAAATAAACTCAAAATTTATGAGACACAGCAAAAGCACTCATGAGAGGGAAGTTCATAACATTACAGGCATACCTTAAGAAGCTAGGAAAAGCTCAAATAAAAAACTTGACCCGGCATCTAAAGAACTAGAAAAAGAACTGCAAGTAAAGTACAGAGGTAGTAGAAGAAAAAATAAATAAAGATCAGAGTGGAAATAAATGACATAGAGGCTAAAGAAACAATACAGAGGATCAATTAAACCAGGAGCTGGTGTTTTGAAAAGGTAAACAAGATTGATAAACCTTTAACTAGACTAACCAAGAAAAAAAGAGAGAGGAGTCAAATAAATAAACTTAGAAAGGAGAGTTGAGAAATAACAACTGACACAACAGATATACAAATGATTGTAAGAAAATACTACGAAGAACTATATGCCAAAAAACTAGACAAGCTAGATAAAATTTACAAATGCCTTGAAACATACAATCTTCCAAAAATCAAACTGGAGGAATCAGAAAACCTACAGAGACCAATTACAACAAATGAGATTGAAACAGTTATCAAAAAACTTCCAACAAAGAAAAGTCCTGGGCCTGATGGCTTCACAAGTGAATTCTACCAAATATTTAAAGAAGAACTAACTCCTATCCCTCTCAAGCTATTTCTAAATATTCAAAAGGAAGAAAGACTTCCAAGCTCTTTTTATGAGGCGAGCACGATTCTGATTCCAAAACCAGGCAAAGACAACACAAGGAAAGAAAATTATAGGCCAATATTCTGATGAATATAGATGCTAAAATCCTCAACAAAATATTAGCAAACCAGATCCAGCAATACATGAAAAAAATTATACACCATGATCAAGTGGGATTTATTCTGGGGAGGCCAGGCTGGTACAATATTTGCTAATCACTCAATGTAATTCATCACATAAAAAAAAAGGAAGGAGAAAAATCATTTGATAATTTTAATAGATGTAGAAAAAGCATTTGATAAAATCCAACACCCATTCATGATCAAAACTTGTAGCAAAGTGGGAATAAAGGGAACATACCTCAACATGATAAAGGCCATTTATAACAAACCCACAACCAACATCATACACAATGGTCAAAAATTAAAAGCAATCCCCTTAAGATCAGGAACAAGGCAGGGGTACCCCCTTTAACCATTCTTATTCAACATAGTTCTGGAAGTCCTAGTCACAGCAATAGGACAAGAAGAAAAAATAAAAGGCATCCAAATTGGAAAAGAAGAAGTTAAACTATCATTATTTGAAAATAATATAATACTGTATAAAGAAAACCCTAAAATCTCAGTCAAGAAACTACTGGACTTGATAAATAAATTTAGCAAGGTGGCAAGATATAAAATTAATACTCAGAAATCAGAGGCATTTTTATGCACTAACAATGAACTGTCAAAAAAGAAAATTAAGAAAACAATCCCCTTCACTATTGTAACAACAAAAATAAAGTACCTAGGAGTAAATTTAACAAAGGAGAATAAAGACTTTTACTCAAAAAATGATAAAACATTGATAAAAGAAATCAAGAAAGATAAAAACAAGTGTGCTCAAAGAGGGGAAGAATAAACATCATCAAAATGTCTATACTACCTAAAGCAATTCATAAATTCAATGCAATACCAACTAAAATACCAATGATATACTTCAAAATATAGAACACATATTCCAAAAATTTATATGGAACCAAAAAAGAACATGAATAGCCTCAGCAATCTTGAAAAGCAGGAGGTATCCCACTTTCTGTTATCAAGTTATACTACAAGGCCATTGTACTCAAAACACCCTGGTACTGGCATAAAAACAGGTATATAGATCAATGGAACAGAACAGAGAACCCAGAAATAAACCCACACCTATATGGACAACTGATATTTGATAAAAGAGGTAAAAGCATACAATAGAGTAAAGACAGCCTTTTTGACAAATGGTGTTGGGAAAATTGGACATCTACCTTCAAAAAAATAAAACTATACCACCAACTTACACCATTCATAAAAATAAACTCAAAATGTATAAAAGACTTAAATGTAAGCCATGAAACCATAAGCATCCTAGAAAATACATATGCAGTAAGCTCTCTGACATCTTTCACAGCAATATATTTGCTGATTTATCTACATGGGCAAGTGAAATAAGACAGGATAAACAAATAGGATTATATCAAACTAAAAAGCTTTTGCACAGCTAAAGATAATAACAGAATAAAAAGACAAACTACACAATGGGAGAACATATTCAACAATACATTTGATATGACATTAATAACCAAAATTTATAAAGAACTTGTAAAACTCAACACCAGGAAGACAAACAATCCAATTAAAAATGGGCAAAAGAAGTGAATAGACACTTCTCCAAAGAGGACATACAGATGGCCAATAGGGATATGAAAAAATGCTCTACATCACTAATCATTAGAGAAATGCAAATTAAAACCACAATGAGATATCACCTCACACTAGTCAGAATGGCGCTCATCAACAAAACAACACAGAATAAGTGCTGGCGAAGATGTGGAGAAAGGGGAACCCTCCTGCACTGCTGGTGGGAATGCAGACTGATGCAGCCACTTTAGAAAACAGTATGGAGATTCCTCAAAATATTAAAAATTGAACTGCCTTTTGACCCAGCTCTCCCACTCTTAGGAATATACCCCAAGAACACCATAGCACTGTTCAAAAGGAGAAATGCACCCCCATGTTTATGGCAGCATTGTTCATGATAGCAAAGATCTGAAAACAGCCCAAGTGTCCATCAGTGGACGAGTGGGTTGAAAAGTTTTGGTAAATATATACTATGGAATACTACTCCACCATAAGAAATGATGATCGGATCATTTACAATATGAATGGACCTTGATAACATTATACTGAGAGAAATAAATAAATTACAAAATACTAAGGACTATGTGATTGCATACAAGATGGGACATAAAAATGAGACTCAGAGACATGGACAAGAGTGTGGGGGTTATGGGAGGGGGATAGAATGGAGATGGAGGGGGTGGGGGGAGGGGAAGGACACAAATTAAACTAGATAGAAGGTGACAGAGAAAAAATTTGACTTTGGGTAATGGGTATTCAACATAATCAAATGTTAAAATAACCTGGAGATATTTTCTCGGAACTTATATACCTTGATTTATCAATGTCACCCTATTAAAATTAATAATAATAAAAAAAGAAACTAAAAAAAAGTGGTGAAATGGGACACCCCTGCTTTGTTCCTGGTCATAAGAGGATTTGGATTTGTCATCGGTGGCTTTTATCATGTTGACATATGTTCCCTGTATTCCCACATTAATGAGAGTTTTGATCATGTATGGGTGCAGGTTTTTATCAAATGCTTTTTCTGCATCTATTTATATTATCATGTGATTTTTCTTCTTTCTTTTGTTTATATGATGAGTCACACTGATTGATTTACAAATTTTTGCCAGTCTTGCCTCCCTAGAATAAATTCCATTTCATCCTAATTTATGATTTTTTTTCATGTATTGCTGGATCTGGTTTGCTAATATTTTGTTGAGAATTTTAGCATCTATATTCATCAGGGATATTGGGCTATAATTTTCTTTCTTTGTATTGTCTTTTTCTGGTTTTGGAATCAGAATTATGCTTGCCTCATAAAAGGAGTTTGGAAGTCTTCCCTCTTTTTGAATTTTTAGAAATACCTTGATAAGGATAGCACTTAGTTCTTTTTTGAATATTTGGTCGAATTTGCCTGTGAAGCAATCTAGCCCAGGGCTTTTGTTTGTTGGGAGTTTTTTGATAACTGTTCAATCTCATTTGTTGTAATGGGTCTGTTTAGGTTTTCTGATTCTTCCAGATTGATTTTTGGAAAACTGTCCATATCATCTAGGTTGTCTAGTTTTTTGGCATACAGTTCTTCATAGTATTTTCTCACAATCATTTGTTGTTACTTCTCCACTCTCTTCTCTAATTTTATTTATTTGAGTCCTCCCTCTTTTATTCTTGGTGAGTCTGGATAAAGGTTCATAAATCTTGTTTACCTTTTCAAAGAACCAGTTCTTGGTTTCATTGATCTTCTGTATTATTTTTTTAGTCTCTATATCATTTATTTCTGCTCTAATCTTTCTTATTTTCTTTTTTCTACTTCCTCTGGGCTTTACTTGCTGTTTTTTTTTGGGGGGGGGGTTAGTTCTTTTAGATGCAGGATTAGGTTGTTTATTTGAGCTTTTCTTGCTTCTTAAGGTATGCCTTTAATGCTATGAACTTCTCACTCAGAAGTGCCTTTGCTCTGTTCCATAAATTTTGTGTTGTTGTATATTCATTTTCATTTGTGTCAAGGAAATTTTTTATTTTTCCTTGATCTCATAGTTAACCTATTTGTTATTTAATAACATGCTATTTAGTTTTCAAGTGTTTGCATGTTTTTCAGTTTTTCAGTTGTAGTTGATATCTAGTTTCATGCCATTGTGATCAGAGAAGATGCTTGACATGATTTCAATCTTTTTAAATTTATTGAGACTCATTTTGTGTCTGAACATGAATTCTATCCTAGAGAATGTACCATGGGCACTTGAAAAAAATGTGTATTCTGCTGCTTTGGGGTGAAAGATTCTGAAGATATCTCTTAAAGCCAGTTAATCCAGTGTGATCTTTAAGGCTGCTGTTTCTTTGTTAATTTTTTTTCTCAATGATCTAACCATTGATGTTAGTGGGGTATTGATGTCCCCTATTCTTGATCTCACCCTTTATGTCTATCGAAATCTTCTTTATATATTTAGATGCTCCTATATTAGGCACATAGATATTTATAATGGTTATATCTTCCTGTTGGATTGCTCCCTATATCATTACGTAGTGGCCTTCTTTATCCTTACTATAGCCTTTGGTTTAAAGACTATTTTGTCAGATATAAGTATTGCTACCCCAGCAGTTTTTTTCATTTCCATTTGCATGAAATTTTTTTTTTATCTTTTTACTTTCAGTCTATGCGTAATTTTTGTTTTTAGGTGGGTCCTATTTTCTTATTCACACAGCTACCCTATGTCTTTTGATTAGAATATTTAATCCATTTACATTTAATTTTATCATTGATATGTGATTGTTTATTGCCATTTTATTCTTTAAACTTACATTTCTCTTTTACTAGATTCCCCCCCTTTGTTTTATTTACAACATGCCCCTTAACATTTCTTACAGCATTGGTTTGGTTCTAATGAATTCTTTGAGGTTTTTTGTTTTGTTTTGGGTTTTTTTTTTTTTGTTTGTTTGTTTGTCTGGGAAGCTTTTTATTTCTCCTTCCATTTTAAACACTAGCCTTGCTGGATAAAGTTGTCTTGGTTGTAGGCTTCTGTTCTGCATTACTTTGAATTTTTCTTTCCATTCCTATCTGTTCTCAAGTATTTCTGTTGAAAAGTTGGATGTCCTCCTTATGGAGGCTTTTTTGTGGGTGATTGACTACTTTTCTCTTGCAGCTTTTAGTATTCTTTTTTCATCTCTTACTTTTGGTATTATTTTTTTGGCTTTTTCCAAAGTTAGAAGTGAGGAAGCAGTTAGAGACTCTCACCTGCACCTGACTGAGGTCCACCCAGCATGCCCACCAGGGGGTGATGCTCTGCCCATGTAGGGCATTACTTTGTTGCATCCAGAGCCATTCTAGTGCCTGAGGCAAAGGTCATGGAGCCATTCTCAATGCCTAAGCCATCTTTGCTCCAAAGGAATCTTGGCTGTGGGAGGCAAAGAGAAGACAGAGAGGAAGGAGAGGCGGAAGGGTGGAGAAGCAGATAGACACTTGTCCTGTGTGCCCTGGCTGGGAATTGAACCTGGAACACCCACATGCCAGGCCGACACTCTACTGCTAAGCCCACTGGCCAGGGCATTTTTGGTATTTTAATTATGATGTATCTTGGTGTAGGTCTCTTTGGGTTTCTCTTAAATGGAATTGTCTGTGCTTCTTGAACTTGTGTGACTGTTTCCTGCATCAATTTAGGGAAGTTTTCAGCTATGATTTCTTCAATCAAATTCTCTATCCCTTGTTCTTTCTCTTCTTCTTCAAGAACCCTTATTATGCAGATGTTGTTTCTCTTCATGTTGTCACAGAGCTCTCTTAGAGTTTCCTCAGACTTTTTGATCCTCTTTTCTTTCTGCTGTTCTGCTTCTGTGCTTTTGTTTATCTTGTCCTCTAAAATGCTGATTCAATCCTCTGCTTTATCCAGACTGCTTTTAATTTCTTCTAATGTAGTCTTCATTTCTCATATTGTATTTGTCATTTATGTTTGATTTTTTATGATTTCAATGTCCTTTTTGATGCTTGCTATCTCTTTATTTAGGTGCTCATTATGTCTGTCTATTGTTGCTCTAAGATCTTTGAGCATCCTAACAATCATTATTCTAATCTCTGCATCCAGTATCTTGTTTATTTCCATTTTATTCAGTTCTTTGTCTGTGGATTTCTCTTTATTCATTTGGATTGCATTTCTCTGTCTTCCCATTTTGTCTCTGTATAGACTGCTTCTTTGGATATGCTGTTTGTGCAGCTAGCTGAGTATAGGGTTGGTGTTTTCTGTTTCCAGCTTTCAGTTGTGTTGTTTCTAGATTTTCTTGGGTTGGCCTTAGCTGTTGTTTGTAATCCACTGTGATCTAATTGTCTGTTGCTACTGCTCTTTTTGCTATTTGTGTCACCATTTTTTATGCCTTAGCTGGGTCAGATGTGAAGAGCACTTCCTTAAGATACCACCCTAATTAGGGTTGTTAGGTCCTGAACTGATGTTCTCCATTTCTGGCCACTAGATGTGCCAGCCCTGGACCTCCCTGGCTGGAACCTGGTGCAGACCGGTGGGGGTCACTGCTTATGACTGGGCCTCAGCAACCTTCTTGGAGTTAAGGCAATCCAGAATTTGTGGGTGCCTCTGCTGGGCCCGGATGCCATTGTAAATATCAGCTGCACTCCTAGGCTGGCATTTATCTACTCTTGGCCAGTGTGTGTGGCCTCTCTATTTCCTAGGTGTGGTCTTTCTTGTGGTCCACCACTGCCTCCTTGGGCACTTGGGCACTGGGATTGCAAGGCATGCTGTCTTGAAGGCTGCAGCTTGGGCTGCCCTGTGGGCATGTGGGCCGCCTCTCCAGGCTGCACCTCCCACTGCCACATGGGATGAATGCTGCCACTACTGCTGTAGCCGGGGCCTCATACCCTGCACAGGATACTCAGCAGTTTGGGGGGGGTGTAGCCCTGACCTCAGCACTCAAAACCTGTGTCCCTGATGCACCCCCTGCTTCTAGGTGACTCTTTGCACTGATTGGAGCAGGAGAGCCTCTGGTGGGTGGGGCAATTGCTTCCCTTTCCTGGTGTTGGTTCTCCCAGAAAAATGGCCACTTTATGTTTGGGAAGTGACCCAGTACAGGGGTCAGGGTGGCTGTCCTTCACAGTCTCTCTCTGTGCTCCCAAGGCTACACTCTCCTCTTGAAACTCCAGTCCTCTTGGTATTCCCTGCTCCCGGAACCCTGGGTAAGTGGCTGTGAATGAGGATTTCTGTGCTGTCCCTTTAAGATGGAGCCTGGATCTGAGATTTCTGTTTCCTTCTTGCAAATAGTAGCCCAGCTCTTCTTTCAGCTAAATACTATCTATATGTTTTCTCTAATCTCTGGGGCTCCAGGCTGGGGTTCCGGTCCTGGGGTTGAGGACCCACAACTCTCTGGGAAGCCCACCCTGCTGTGAGAGACCCTCAGGGCCTCCTCTCACTCCTGGGAGTGGGATAGCCCTTTCTGCATCTCTGCCATTTCTACCAGCTCAGTGTGGTTCCTTCAGTTATGCTTGGTTATAGATTCCTCTTAGTTTAGTCCAAAGTTGGTTTTACAAGATTATTGTTCCTAAATTAAGTTGTAATCCACTTTGGTTCTGGGAGGTGGGAGTTGTAATGTCTGCCTACTCCATCACTATATTCTCTTCCTCTAAGCAATATTTTTTCAGTTGCAGCAGTATACAACCTGTGGGACACCTTTTAAGACAATGCACAGATTCTTCTTCTCACCCCTAGATTTTAGCATCCATTCACAAATCTTGCTAGATTTAATATTTAGTATAATAATTGCCAATTGCTGATTTTGGAACCCAGTACTCCTTTTATATTTATTAGGTAGCACATGGCATTGTACTATAAGCAAGAACTTTCTCTTTCCTTATTTATTTTATTTATTTATCCATTCATTCATTCATTCATTCATTCATTATCAATATGTAATAATGGATTTCTTTGTACCCACCAAAATGGCTTTTAACAGAATACTATGGTTAATAATTTTGGTACTGAAATTGTCTCATATTGGCTTTTGGTGGTCTCTTTAAGCTGCTTCTTATGTCCTTAGACATGCCCCATCAATTGTGTGAGCAATTAATTTATAGCATAGCAAAATGTTCTAGATTCATCTTGTACATATTCTTCCCAGCCTCGAAATCAGTCATTGCTCTAAGGATCCTAGTTCCCTTTAGTGGGGAGTGGTATGAGATATCTAGCTCTAGGCACTAGGTGTGCTCATTGCTACTGGGGTATGGCATTTGGCCCTTTCAGCTCACAAAACTAGGAAATATATCCACACACAAACATTTATTATATAATATATATTATATTTCTTATACACATACATTCATATACATATATACTAAAACATGAACACATATACATGCATATGCACACACATATATAGATACATATTATTGAAGTTATGAATTCACACCAATATCTCCAATTTCCAAACCATCCCTTCAGGGTTATTTCTTGTCTTTCCCTACTTCATGTTTTTATGTACCTTCTCTCTGGTTGAGAAACATGGCTCCCAAATTTATTCATTTGCCCAATGCATACTACATCTGAAATTGTTTACAATTGTTTTGCTCATTTATTACAAAAAGCAAGCCTTATTAAAAATAGTTCAGAATTTGTTTAAAATTCTTTTTTTTAATTTTATTAATTTTAATTTGTTGTGTTAACATGGATTCAAGTGTCCCACTCAATATAACACCCTCACCCTCCACTGCTATGTCCCCCATTACACCCCCTTTGCCCCCCCACTTTAACTTCTTCTCCCCTTTCTGCTGGGATTTGCTATCCTGTTATTTGTATCTATGTTTTATGTATATATAATTTCACTAACCCCTTCACTTTCTCTGATACCATCCCCCTTCCCTCTAACAGCAGTCTCTCTGCTCCCCATGACCCTGCCTCTGTCCCTATTTCATTTCTCGGTTCACTTTGTTCATTAAATTCCACATATAAGTGAGATTATATGATATTTTTCTTTCTCCGCCTGGACTATTTCACTTAGCATAATAATCTCAGGTCCATCCATGCCATTGCAAAATGTAGGATTTCATCTTTTTTTAGTGGTTGTGTAATATTCCATTGTGTATATGTAACACTGCTTTTTAATCCACTCGTCCACTGACATACACTTTTGCTCTTTCCAGATCTTGGCTATTATAAACAATGATGAATAAACATGGGGGTGCATTTCTTCTTTTTAATCAGTGATTTGGTATTCTTAGGACATATTTCTGAAAGTGGATAGCTAGGTCAAACGGCAGTTCCATTTTTAATTTTTTGAGGAATCTCCATACTGTTTTCCACAGTGGATGTGACAGTCTGCATTCCCACCAGCAGTGCAGGAGGGTTCCCTTTTCTGCACACCCTCACCAGCACTTATTCTGTGTTGTTTTGTTAATGAGCACCATTCTGACTGGTGTGAGGTGATATCTCATTGTGGTTTAAATTCGTATTTCTCTGATGATTAGTGACATTGAATATTTTTTAATCTGCCTATTGGCCATCTGTATGTATTCTTTGGAGAAGTATTTATTCAGTTATTTTGCCCATTTTTAATTGGATTGTTTACCTTCCTGGTGTTGAATTTTTGAAGTTCTTTATAAATTTTGGTTATTAACATCATATCACATGTATTAATGAATATGTTCTCTCATTGTGTTGGATGTCTTTTTTTTAATAAATTTTTATTAATGGTAATGGGACGACATTAATAAATCAGGGTACATATAATCAAAGAAAACATGTCTAGCTTATTTTGTCATTAAATTATGTTGCATACCCCTCGCACAAAGTCAGATTGTCCTCCGCCACCCTCTATCTAGTTCTCTGTGCCCCTCCCCCTCCCCCTAACTCTCTCCCTCCCTTCCTCCCATTTCCTCCCTCCCCCCACCACTGGTAACCACCACACTCTTGTCTATGTCTCTTAGTCTTGTTTTTATGTTCCACCAATGTATGGAATCATGTAGTTCTTGTTTTTTTCTGATTTACTTATTTCACTCCTTATAATGTTATCAAGATCCCACCATTTTGCTGTAAATGATCTGATGTCATCATTTCTTATGGCTGAGTAGTATTCCATAGTGTATATGTGCCACATCTTCTTTATCCAGTCTTCTATTGAAGGGCTTTTTGGTTGTTTCCATGTCTTGGCCACTGTGAACAGTGCTGCAATGAACATGGGGCTACATGTGTCTTTACGTATCAATGTTTCTGAGGTTTTGGGGTATATACCCAGTAGAGGGATTGCTGGGTCATAAGGTAGTTCTATTTTCAGTTTTTTTGAGGAACCACCATACTTTCCTCCATAATGGTTGTACTACTTTACAGTCCCACCAACAGTGGATGAGAGTTCCCTTTTCTCCGCAGCCTCTCCAACATTTGCTATTACCCGTCTTGTTGATAATAGCTAATCTAACAGGGGTGAGGTGGTATCTCATTGTAGTTTTGATTTGCATTTCTCTAATAACTAATGAAGCTGAGCATCTTTTCATATATCTGTTGGCCATTTGTATCTCTTCCTGGGAGAAGTGTCTGTTCATGTCCTCTTCCCATTTTTTTATTGGATTGTTTGTTTGTTTGTTGTTGAGTTTTATGAGTTCTTTGTAAATTTGGGATATTAGGCCCTTATCTGAGCTGTTGTTTGAAAATATCAGTTCCCATTTAGTTGGCTGTCTGTTTATTTTGATATCAGTTTCTCTTGCTGAGCAAAAACTTTTTATTCTGATGTAGTCCCATTCATTTATCTTTGCCTTCACTTCTCTTGCCATTGGAGTCAAGTTCATAAAATGTTCTTTAAAACCCAGGTCCATGAGTTTAGTACCTATGTCTTCTTCTATGTACTTTATTGTTTCAGGTCTTATATTTAGGTCTTTGATTCATTTTGAATTAATTTTAGTACACGGGGACAGGCTGTAGTCGAGTTTCATTCTTTTGCATGTGGCTTTCCAGTTTTCCCAACACCATTTGTTGAAGAGGCTTTCTTTTCTCCATTGTGTGTTGTTGGCCCCTTTATCAAAGATTATTTGACCATATATATGTGGTTTTATTTCTGGGCTTTCTATTCTGTTCCATTGGTCTGAGTGTCTATTTTTCTGCCAATACCATGCTGCTTTGATTATCGTGGCCCGATAATATAGTTTAAAGTCAGGTATTGTAATGCCCCCAGCTTC
This sequence comes from Saccopteryx bilineata, assembly GCF_036850765.1. Classification (NCBI taxonomy): domain Eukaryota; kingdom Metazoa; phylum Chordata; class Mammalia; order Chiroptera; family Emballonuridae; genus Saccopteryx; species Saccopteryx bilineata. The sequence continues at coordinate 70,224,478 of NC_089499.1, forward strand.
ATTCTTTTTCCTTAGGATTGTTTTGGCTATTCGGGGTTTTTTATAGTTCCATATAAATCTGATGATTTTTTGTTCCATTTCTTTAAAAAATCTCATAGGAATTTTGATGGGAATTGCATTAAATTTATATATTGCTTTGGGTAATATGGCCATTTTAATTATATTTATTCTTCCTATCCAAGAACAAGGAATATTTTTCCATCTTATTGTATCTTTTTCGATTTCCCTTAACAATGCTTTGTAATTTTCATTATATAGGTCCTTTATGTTCTTTGTTATGTTTATTCCTAGGTATTTTATTTTTTTGTTGCAATCGTGAAGGGGATTATTTTTTTGAGTTCGTTTTCTAATATTTCATTGTTGGCATATAGAAAGGCTAAGGACTTTTGTATGTTAATGTTGTATCCTGCGACCTTACTGTATTGGTTTATTGTTTCTAATAATCTTTTTGTGGAGTCCTTCAGGTTTTCGATGTATAGGATCATATCATCAGCAAAAAGTGATACCTTTACTTCTTCTTTTCCGATATGGATGCCTTTTATTTCTTTGTCTTGTCTGATTGCTCTGGCCAGAACTTCTAGCACCACGTTAAATAAGAGTGGAGAGAGTGGACAACCCTGTCTTGTTCCTGATTTAAGGTAGAAAGTCCTCAGTTTTATGCCGTTTAATAGGATGTTGGCTGATGGTTTATCATATATGGCCTTTATCATGTTGAGATATTTTCCTTCTATACCCATTTTGTTGAGAGTCTTAAACATAAAATTGTGTTGTATTTTATCGAAAGCCTTTTCTGCATCTATTGATAAGATCATGTGGTTTTTGTTCTTTGTTTTGTTGATATGGTGTATTACGTTAACCGTTTTGCGTATGTTGAACCATCCTTGAGATTCTGGGATGAATCCCACTTGATCATGATGTATTATTTTTTTAATATGTTGTTGTATTCGGTTTGCCAGTATTTTGTTTAGTATTTTAGCATCTGTATTCATTAGAGATATTGGTCTGTAGTTTTCTTTCTTTGTGCCATCCTTGCCAGGTTTTGGTATGAGGGTTATGTTGGCCTCATAGAATGTGTTTGGAAGTATTGCTTCTTCTTCAATTTTTTGGAAGACTTTGAGTAGAATAGGAACCAAGTCTTCTTTGAATGTTTGATAGAATTCATTAGTATAACATTCTGGGCCTGGACTTTTATTTTTGGGGAGGTTTTTAATAGTTTTTTCTATTACCTCCCTGCTGATTGGTCTGTTTAGGCTTTCTGCTTCTTCATGACTCAGTCTAGGAAGGTTGTATTGTTCTAGGAATTTATCCATTTCTTCTAGATTATTGTATTTGGTGGCATATAATTTTTCATAGTATTCTACAATAATTCTTTGTATATCTATGATGTCTGTGGTGATCTCTCCTCTCTCATTTTGGATTTTATTTATTTGAGTCCTGTGCCTTTTTCCTTGGTGAGTCTTGCCAAGGGTTTGTCAATTTTGTTGATCTTTTCAAAGAACCAGCTCCTTGTTTTATTGATTTTTTCTATAATTTTTCTGTTCTCTATTTCATTTATTTCTGCTCTGATTTTTATTATCTCCTTTCTTCGGCTGGTTTTGGGTTGTCTTTGTTCTTCTTTTTCTAGTTCCTTAAGGTGTGAACTTAAGTGGTTTACTTCGGCTCTCTCTTGTTTGTTCATATAGGCCTGAAGTGATATGAGCTTTCCTCTTATTACTGCTTTTGCTGCATCCCAGAGATTCTAATATGTCGTATTTTCATTGTCATTTGTCTGTATATATCTTTTGATCTCTGCGCTTATTTCTTCTTTGACCCATTCATTTTTTAGAAGTATGTTGTTTAGTTTCCACATTTTTGTGGGTTTTCCCCCCTCTTTTTTGCAGTTGAATTCTAGTTTCAAGGCCTTATGATCAGAAAATATGCTTGGTACAATTTCAATTTTTCTAAATTTGCTAATATTGTCTTTGTGGCCCAACATATGGTCAATTCTTGAGAATGTTCCATGTACACTAGAGAAAAATGTATACTCTGTCGCTTTGGGATGAAGTATCCTGTAGATGTCTATCATATCCAGGTGTTCTAGTATTTTGTTTAAGGCCACTATGTCTTTGTTGATTCTCTGTTTGGATGACCGATCTAGAGCCATCAGCGGTGTATTGAGGTCTCCAAGTATGATTGTACTTTTGTTAGTTTTTGTTTTAAGGTCAATAAGTAGCTGTCTTATATATTTTGGTGCTCCTTGGTTTGGTGCATATATATTAAGGATTGTTATGTCTTCTTGATTCAACTTCCCCTTAATCATTATGAAATGACCATTTTTGTCTCTGAGTACTTTTTCTGTCTTGTACTCAGCATTATTAGATATGAGAATTGCTACACCTGCCTTTTTTTGGGTGTTGTTTGCTTGAAGTATTGTTTTCCAGCCTTTCACTTTGAATTTGTTTTTATCCTTGTTGCTTAGATGTGTTTCTTTTAGGCAGCATATAGTTGGATTTTCTTTTTTAATCCATTCTGCTACTCTGTGTCTTTTTATTGGTAAGTTTAATCCATTTACATTTAGTGTAATTATTGACACTTGTGGGTTCCCTACTGCCATTTTATAAATTGCTTTCTGTTAGTTTTGTATCTAGTTTGATTCTTCTCTTTTGTTTTTCTATCATTTGTTTTTGTTTGTTTGTGTTCCATACTTCTTTCCTCTGTTGCTACCTTTGTTAAGTCAGGTGTTTTTGTGGTGGTTTTTTCAAGGGTGGTTACCATTAAGTAATGAAAAGGGTACCTACCATATTCATTGTAGTATCCTATCTTATAAGTATTTCTGCACTTCATCGTCCTTTGCTACTGTTAATCTCCATCCTCTCCCCCCTTTTTTTTCCTTTGTTGTCACAGTTTAAGTTTGGTTTTTTTGTGTTCTTGGTGGAGCTGTTACTTGTGGTGTTGTTTTCTTTTGTTCTTTGAATCTGGTTGGAAAACCCCCTTTAATATTTCCTGGAGTGGGGGCTTTCTGTTGATAAATTCTCTCATCTTTTCTGTATTTGTGAATGTTTTTATATCTCCTTCATACTTGAAGGATAGCTTTGATGGGTATAGTATTCTTGGCTGAAAGTTCCTCTCTTTCAGGGCTTTAAATATTGGGGTCCACTCTCTTCTAGCTTGTAGAGTTTCTGCTGAGAAATCTGATGATAATCTAATAGGCCTTCCTTTATATGTTGTACTCTTCTTTTCCCTGGCTGTCTTGATAATTTTTTCTTTGTCATTGGTTTGTGTCATCTTTATTATGATGTGCCTTGGAGTGGGTTTGCTGGGGTTAAGAAAACTCGGTGTTCTGTTTGCTTCTTGAATTTGAGGCTTTAGTTCTTTCCACAGGCTTGGGAAGTTCTCGTCTATTATTTGTTTGAGTATATTCTCCATTCCATTTTCTTTCTCTTCTCCCTCTGATATACCTATTATTCTTATGTTATTCTTTCTGATGGAGTCAGACAATTCCTGTAGGGCTTTCTCGTTTTTTATTATTTTTTAGTCTGTTTCTTCTTCTCTCTGTTGTGCCTCAAGTTGTTTGTCTTCTATTTCACTAATCCTATCTTCTATCTGGGCTGTTCTGTTAGCTAAGCTTGTTACCTCGTTTTTCAGCTCGTGAATTGAGTTTTTCATTTCTGTTTGATTTGTTTTTATAGTTTCTATTTCCTTGGTAATATATTCTTTGTGTTCATTGAGTTGTTTTCTGATCTCTCTATATTGCCTTTCTGTGTTTTCTTGTATATCTCTGAGTATTTTTAAGATTTCTATTTTAAATTCTCTGTCATTTAGCTCCAAGGCTTCCAATATGTTAAGTCTTTTCTCCATAGATTTTTCCACATCTATTTGTGTTACCTCTCTTTCTTTTGTATCCATAATATTCGATTTCCTCTTTCTTATTGGCATCTGAGGGTGGTCTTGTTGATAGCACTAATTAGAATTAATAAAAAGTAAAAAGTAAAAAAAAAAAAAAAGGTAAAACACCCCACAAAAAAAAAAACAGTAATAATTTATTATTTCCCCCTTTTTTCTTTCTTCTCTTTCCCTCCTCTCCCCTCCTCAGGGAAATATCATGCCTATAATGGAGGGCCTGATTTGGGGTGAAGAGTTCAAGGGGCAAAAAAGGGGAGTAGGGACCTACTAAATGCAAAAAAAAGGAAGAAAATCTTAGACAAGCATAAGATGATTTGCTTGTAAGTGATGGTCGACTAAGAGATATAATGAGAGGGATAAGAGGGAACCAGAAAAAAGGACGAAAAAAAAAGAATAATAAAGAAGAAAAAAATAAAAATAATAAGTAAAAATCTGTTGTATTAAGTGGAGCGAAGACTAAATACAATGGAGACCTTGGGTTGGGAGGACCCAAAATGCCACAAAAATAAACAAACAAACAAGAAAAAAACAAAAACAAAAGCGAAAAAGAAAAATAAAGCCAAAAAAAGCCTTGAGTCCCAAATTAACTAATTTGTTCGTGATTGAGAATTAAATGGGAGGAAAGTAAAATGAGAAAAGAAAAAACGAATAGAAAGGAAAAAATAAGAAAAAGAGAAAAACAAAGGAAGAAAAAAAAGGAAGAGAGAAAAAAACAAAATAAAGCAAAACAAAAAAAACAAGAGAGGAGAGAGTAAGAGTTAAGTGTTTTGGAGGATAACCTTAAAGGAGGGTGAGGATGAAGAAGAGAAATAAAATGTAACACTCATGGGTAGTGTAGTTCAAGAAAAGGGAAGCATAAGATGGGCAGAGAATAGAAGGACCGAGGTGGAGGAAATAAAGGCAATAAGATAGAAGAAACAAACAACAACAACAAAAAAAATTAGTGGAACAAGTTGTAAAGTCTGTGGATTTTTCTTGATTTTGAGAGGTTAACTTCTTTTTTCTTTTCTCTCCCTCTTCCTGGTCGGTGACTCTGTACCCCAGGCTCTGCCCCTGTGTCACACTTAGGTAGGGATTTGCAGTTGATGGGATTCTATGGCAATGTCATATAATTGGCTTTAGTCTTGCTGGTAGTCAAGGCTTGTTGGCGTTTGCAGGGTCCAACGGTGAGAGAGTTTGCTTTCCTGGAGTCTCTCTCCTAGTCCCCCCTTCCTGAATTAGCAGCCTGGTGATCCAGCTATAAGGCTGCAACTGCTTCTGCCTGGGGAGTAAGAGGCTCAAAGAGCCGGGAAATCCCCACTCTATCCCCACTCAGCGCAAGGCTTTGGGAAAGGCTCTGGCAGTCAGGGCCTCCAGTGTAATCAGGTGGGGGTGGGAGTCAATTGTTGTCAAGGTGACTGTTCAGCGCCTAGCATTCAGTTGGACCTCTCAACCCAGGCTTTCCACACTTTGTAGCCTGTTTTGGCTGGGAAGAAGAGGCACTAGTCTCTGCTTGTGACTAGTGTAGTATAGATCTTATTATCTGCCAAGTCCCTCTTGTTAGCGTTTATCCCTGAATATGGAGGCTCTATCAATCAGAAGTTGCCCCCGCCCCTTTAGCGAGAGGCACTAAAAAATATCACGCCTCTTGTCTTGGATCGCTGAACTGAGAGAGATCTTATCAATTAGAACCCGTGGGTGCGCAGATTTCATGGGTTAAGCTAATTTCAGTGATTGGGTCGCAGCTGTGCTCCCGAAGGTATTTCAGTCTGCCTGCATGCACCCCTCCCCCAATGCTTGATTGTTAGCTTGAATGGCTGGGTGAGGTGCCCCGCCCACGGAGAGAATCTCCCAAGTAGGGAAGACCGCCCTGGCGCCTCTCCCGCTCGCCCCGCCGCTGGCAGCTGGGGTGCACCGGGCGCAGGATAATGGGGCACCCTGGGTGTGCAGGCCAGTAGGGCGCTCTGGGTGCATGGAATGCCCAGGGCACGCATGCGAATGGGGTGCTCTGGGCACCGGTGGCTGGGGACTCTCCCTCGCAGTGCGCGGGCTGCTGGGAACGTTAGCGGTGCTCGCTCTGCAACCGGACCGGGCGCGCGCCAGTGGCTGCTCGCCGCTCCCGAGTGTGGGCTGACTCACCACAGGCGCTCTCCCTCCGCGGCTTGAATGAACGTCCCTGCGGTAGCTTCCTCCACACCCTCGTCTCTCAGATTCAAGTGATAACAGTCCTTTCGCTTTCAGTTTGTGTGGAACTCCGGAATGCTCCGAGGATAAATTTTTCTGTTTCTAGTTGATAAATTTGTTGTGATTTTGGGGAGATCTGTCGGATGCGCTGCTCACGGCGCCATTTCCGTGACGTCGCCGAACTTGTCTTTCCGGATGTCTTTTTATTTTGTTAATAATCTTTTGCTGTGCAAATCTTTTTAGTTTTATATAGTCCCATTTGTTATTTTGTCCCTTAATTTCACATGCCCGTGGAAATAAATCGGCAAAAAGATTGCTACAAGAGATATTGGAGAGTTTACTGCCTGTTTTTTTTTTCAAGATGTTTATAATTTTGCAACTTACATTTAAGTTTTTTATCCACTTTGAGTCTATTTTTGTAAATGGTGTAATTTGGTAGTCTAGTTTCATTATTTTGCATGTACCTGCCCAATTTTTTCAACACCATTTATTAAAGAGACTGTCTTTACTCCATTGTGCATTTTTACTTCCTTTGTTGAATATCAATTGACCATAAAGGTGAGGGTTTATTTCTGGGTTCTCAATTCTGTTCCATTGATCTATATGCCTGTTCTTATGCCAGTACCAAAATGTTTTGAGTACAATGGCCTTGTAGTATAACTTGATATTAGGAAGTGTGATACCTCTCACTTTATTCTTCATTTTCAAAACTGCTGAAGCATTTCGTGTTCTTTTTTGGTTCCATATAAAATTTTGGGATACTTGTTTTATATATTTGAAGTAGGCCATTGGTATTTTAATAGGAATTGCATTGAATTTATAGTTTGCTTTGAGTAATATAGACATTTTAATGATGCTTATTCTTCCTATTCATAAACACAGTATATTCTTCCACTTGTTTGTATCTTTCTTGATTTTTCTTCCATATCTTATAATTTTTCAAGTACAAGTGTTTTACTTCCTTGGTTAAATATACTTTTAGGTACTTTATTTTGTTGTTGTTGTTGCTATAGTGAAGGGGGTTGTTTTCTTAATTTTTCTTTCGGACAGTTTATTGTTGGTATATAAAAATGCCACTGATTTCTGAATTTAAATTTTATATTCTGCTACCTTGCTGAATACATTTATCAGATCTAGTAGTTTTTTGACTGAGACTTTAATGCTTTTTATGTACATTATCATGTCATCAGCAAATAATGACAGTTTGACTTCTTCTCCAATTTAGATGCCTTTTGTTTCTTCTTCTTGTCTGATTGCAATGGCTAGGACTTCCAGAACTATGTGGAATAAGAGTGGTGAAAGGGGGCACCCCTGCCTTTTTCCTGATCTTAAGGGAATTGCTTTTTGTTTTTGCCAATTGAGTATGATGTTGGCTGTGGGTTTGTCCTAGATGGCCTTTATCATGTTGAGGTATGGTCCCTGTATTTCCACTTTGCTAAGAGTTTTGATCATGAATGGGTGCTGGATTTTATCAAATGCTTTTTCTGCATCTATTGATATAATTATGTGATTTTTATTCTTTCTTTTTTTAATGTGATGAATCATGTTTCTTGATTTGAGAACATTGTACCAGCTTTGCCTCCTCAAAATGAATCCCACTTGATCATGATGCTGTTTGGAATTCTTCCTCTCACTGTACCCCATTCTGCCCCAAACTGAAAGTGTATGGTCAATTGGATTAGTTTTTTCTGTTTATCTTTCCTTTCTCTCCTCCTTCCTCCCTCTCTTTATTTTTCCCCCATGTCCTGTCTCTCTATCTGTTTAACTTAAGGTTGTTTATATCATTTCTTTGAAATACAATTAAATTTATGTGGTTCACTTTGCTTTCAGTTTTAGTCCTCTTTCCTTTCCATCTATATGTATGTGTATGTATATGTGTATGTGTGTATGTACGCATAAGGTTAAAGTCTTCAGAAAGTTTAGCTATATGCAAAAAGGAATATCCAGAGGTATCATTTTTTTCCAGTATAACATGACAATATATATGAACAAAAATATGCACATTTAACACAGTGAGATGGTTACCTGTATGGGAATAATAAGGGAATAGAGTTGAGGGTACATTGATTCATCAGTCAATTGAGTAAGAAAGGGGCTTTGCATCACAGGTCAGTTATGATAATGTACAATGAACTAAGGGACACTACTGACTCCATGGTTGTGTAATTAAGGTTAAACAAAAATTTTCCAAAGCCAAAAAGGTATACAACAGCATTTCTCAATATATGTTCTGCAGAATACCAGGCTCATGAGCTATCCAGTAGGAGAAAAAAATGTTGCTGGTCACATAGAATGGAAAAACTGAAAAATTTGATCTTCTTGGAAGTATTTTTGTAAGAAATGCTGTATCTCTAAGTTTGACTTTTCAAAAACTTCATAGAAACTGAGGGTAGAAATGTGGTCACCAAAGTAAAATAAGCCAGACAGAGAAAAAAAATACCATATAATTTCATTTGTATGTAGAATCTAAAGAACAAAGTAGACAAAATAGAAATGGACTCAGAGATAGAGGAAAAAAGTAATGGAGGTCAGAAGAGAGGTATTAGGGGCAGGATAAATAACGTGATTGGATTAAGAAGCACTGCTAAATATGTCAAAATAGTCATAGGGACGTAATATAATGAACAGCATAGGGAATGCAATCCATAAGATTTTAATAACTATGTATGGGCCAGGTGGGCACTTGAGTCATCAGAAGGAATAGTTTATAATCCATATAAAAGTCCATCCAATGTGTAGTATATCTGACAGTAATACAAAAAAGTGTTGAGTGCAAGCTGTAATTAAAAAAGGAAAAGAAAAGCAGTGTTCACCAGGGGCTTGGTGGTAGGGATAATAGGTAGAGGTTGGTAAAGTGTACAAACTTTCAATAATAGGATGAGAAGGTCTGAGGACCTAATGTAAAACATGGTGACTATAGTTGATAACACTGTATTTGCATAACTAAAACTTGCTAGAAGTATAAAACTTAAATGTCCCTCCAAAAAAAAAAGACATATCTAAAGTGATAAATGTGCTAATTAAATAGATAAGAGAAATCCTTTCTTAATATACACATATGTCCAACTATTATGATTTACATTTTAACATTTTATATGTCAATTATACTTCAATAAAACTGAAACAAGAAAAGACTCTAAGCATGCTCCCTTACTTGGCATGGATATCTTTGAATGAATATTTACTTATCTCTTAGAACTGTCTTCAGAGGGACAAACTTTATAAAATTGGGGCCTATTCATTTGCTCAATGAACATTTATTGAGCACTTACTTTTGCTGGGTGTTGTTCTTTCTGGTGCTGTGGATGGATGACCAAAAAAAGCACCCATCTTTTTGAACTTTATATTTTAGGAGAGTTTGTAGGGGTGGTGGAGGCAGAATGAAATATGTCTGGTAGTGATTATGATATTCACTGTTGCATCCACTCAGGAAAGATGAAAAAAACCTGCTAATTTTCTTTCCTCCTTTGGGAACATTTTAACATGACTTTAAAATGCTGGTCCAAAAGAAAAGAAAATGGAAGAATAAATGCTTCAACCAACCTTGATGCAAAGCATCAGGTCAAGAGGGAACATACAGAATGCTTTCCTTTTCTACTTCATCTGCATTTCTCTACATAAGCCCAAAATTAAGTGTATAAAATTTAAAAATTAAGGGGAAAATTCTGAGTTTTTAATCACATTCCCATGTTGATAAAGTATTTATGAGTTCTCCTTTAATTAATTAGAATAAACTATGTAACACTGCAGGAAACAAATTGAAATTTTAATAAAGTAAGTTCACTTCTAATTTCTTTTGAAGAAAGAAGCTAATTATATTTAGTTCTGTAATTATAACTTTAATTAAAATATAATGTAAGATATTTCATAAAGTGAAAACAGTGCTGAGTAATAAAATGGGGCCTTTAAGACAGTTTTGTCTTTAGACAAAAATTTATAATTTAAACTGAAGCCTTTAGTGTACCATTTCCCAAAATTTTATCCTTTCAGTATAAATTTAACAGCTTCCTATAAAGACTAATTAATGTTTATTTACTGGTTTAAACCTATTTACTTCTGTTTGTTCTGTGCGGAAAATCTCCTTTGCATTTGTCTTAGTCATCTTTCTTTTAGAGCAGGTTCAAAGAGACACCCTGTCCCCCTTGCATGTCGTAATGTGCAGCTCATCCCTTTTGAGTTAGAATATGGCTTGAAACTTACAGTGACTTTAACTTTGAAAACTCAGATGCTCTTAGAAGTAGATGTCCGTATCAGCACCCTTTATCTGATGGCACAGAGATTATTTGATAGCTCCAGGAAGACATCCAGGGAGAAAGAATTTTAGATTCTCTAAAATGCAATTAGGAAGTTGATGAAATGATCTTCTGGTAATATTTTTAATAATCATTTGCTCTCAAACACTTCTCAGGGGAATAGAGTTAACTAATAGTTTTCCCAGATATTAGACTTGCTTTTCAAAGTCTACTGGAATTGGGGGCCATTCACCATGATGTTAGAATCATATCCATTCCTGAAGGGCTTTTATACTGCTCTCTAATTTGAAAGATACTCTGCTCTTATGCAAATCACAGAGGTATATGGAAGGAAAATGCCAAACTTGAAAAACTTGGACTCTTTCAACTGAATATCCCTTATACTTCAGCATTAAAGGTAGAATTCACTTGCTTATATCTGTATCAATTTATAACAAGTAAAAATATTTATTAAATGCATACTATATAAAAAATTTTATACTTGATCTCTCCCTGAATAGCTACTGAAGATAAGATTTCTATACCATCAGTGTTCTTGCCTTTGGGTTCAGATCCAGTTAGTTATTCAGTTAGTATGAGAAATATACAAGATGTATGCTGGCTTCTAGAATTGAATAATGTAGTCCTTAACACAAAGAACTTACAACCTCAGTGGCTGATGTTAATAGAATGAAGGCATAAACAATCAGTAACTCTGCTTCCCACTGAGGCAGAACTGCATTGCCCCTGCAGGAGTTGGGAGGGTGACTGGAATAAGGATGGCGTAAACAGAAAGAAAGTAGAGAGAGGGGGCTTTCAGTTGAGTGGTAGGAAATGAATGGATTGTAATACATGAGAATGTTTTATATTTTTAACATTTTTTTTATTAAAGATTTGTCTGCGAGCCAGATGCAGCCATCAAAATAGCCACATCTGGCTCACGAGCCATAGGTTCCCAATCCCTGGATTACAGGAAAATGAACAACCAGTTTTTGGCTCTGTTGCTTCAATACCATCAGTCTGTATCAAACCCGAACCTGCATTGGCCAGGCTATTTTGATGGCGGCCGCAGCTACTAGCTTCACAATATCCCATCTATGTGTAAAATTATATGGCTCTTAGCTTTCTGATTTACTTATTTCACTCAGTAAATGTTCTCAAGGTCTACCCACACTGTTGCAAATGCCAATATTTCATCATTTGTTATGACTTATTAGTATTCCATTGCCTATATGTACTTCTTTCTTTATCCAATCCTCTATGAACGGACACTTCTGTTGTTTAAATGTATTGGCCACTGTGAATAATGCTGCAATGAACATGGGGGTGCACGTGTCTTTGTGTATGAATGTTTTCAAGTTTTCAGCTAGATACCCAGTTAGGGGATTGCTGAGTAATATGGTAGTTCTATTATTAATTTTTTCAGGAAACACTGTATTGTCTTTCATAGTGGCTGTGCCAGTTTACATTCCCACCAACAGTGACTGAGGGTTCCTTTTTCTCCACAACTTCTCCAACACTTGTTATTACCTATCTTGTTGATAACAAACAGTCTAAAAGGTGTGAGTTGGTATCTCATTGTAATTTTGATTTGCATTTCTCTAATAGCTAGGAAAGATGAACATCTTTTCATATATCTGTCATTTGTATGTCTTCATGAGATAAATGTCTGTTCAGGTCCTCTCCCCATTTTTCAATTGGATTGTTTGTTGTTGAGTTTTATGAGTTCTTTATATTTTTTGGAAATTAACCCCTTGTTGAAACTGTTGTTTGTGAATATCAACTCCCATATAGTTGGCTGCCTTTTTGTTTTGTTGTCATTACATTTTGCTGTGAAGAAGCTATAATATTTAGTTTAATATAGTCCCATTCATTTATTTTTGCCATTAATTTTCTTGCCTAGGTCTAGAACATAAAATGGTACAGCCACTCTGAAAAACATTTGGCAGTTTCTTAAAGAAGTAACATGAAACTATCATATTGCCCAGAAGTTGCTCTCCTGTAGAGATTTATCAGAGAAATAAAAATTTATGTTCACTGAAATACCATGTAAAACAAAATCCACAGAATCTTTACTCATAACAGCTGAAAACTAGAATCAACCAGATGTTCCTCAACAGATGAATGGTTAAACAAAATCTGGCACATCCATTCCATGGATGACTCAGCAATAAGAGAGAAACTATGGATTCAAGCAATCATTTAGATCAGTGTTTGGGAATTATGTTAAGTGAAAGAAGCTAATTAATGCCCTGGCTGATTTTCTCAGTGGATAGAGCATCAGCCCACTGTATGAACACCCCAGGTTTGATTCCTGGTCTGGGAACACATAAGAAGTAACCATCTGCTTATCTTCCCTTCCCTCTCCTCCTTCCCTCTCCCTCTTCCCCTCCTGCAGCCAGTAGCTCAGTGGGTCACGGCATCAGCCTCAGGCACTGAGGGAAGCTCAGCTGATTCAAGCACTAGCCTCAGACAAGTGTTGCAGGGTAGATTCCAGGTCCGGGTGCATGCAGGGGTCTATTTCTTTATCTCCCCTCCCCTCACTTAAATATATATAAATAAGCTAATCCCAAAATGATGCATACTGTTTATTTCATTTTTGTAACATTTTTGAAATAACAAAATGTTTAAATGAAGGACCAATTAGTCTGGGGGGGGGGGTGTCAGGTAAGATAGTGGAAAGTGGCTAACAGGAGGAAGGAGGGTGTGGTTGTAAAAGGTCAATGGAAGAGATCCTTGTGGTGCTGGAATATGGCTCAGCATCTTGACTGCAGTGGTGAACTCAAGACCTACACATATGTTAAAGTTGTATAAAAGGTAATACACACAAATGAGTGTAAATTAAACTTGGATAATCTTAATAAAATTGTGGAGTTGCATCACTGTCAATACCCTAGTTATTATATTACACTATAATTTTGTAAAATGTCATCATTGGAGAAAACTGGGAAAATGTGCATGGAATAATTCTGTTATTTCTTACAACTGCATGTTAGTCAGCAACATCACACAAAAATATCTTTTGTAAAAAATAATTTTATTTATTCATTTTAGAGAAAAGAGAGAGAGAGAAGGGGGAAGAAGCAGGAAGCATCAAATCACATATGTGCCTTGACCAGGCAAGCCCTGGGTTTCAAACCAGCAACCTCAGCATCCCAGGTTGACACTTTATCCACTGTGCTGCCACAGGTTAGGCACAAAAATATCTTTTCAATTAAAAAATAAACCGAAGAGAGCCATTAAGAAAAGTAAAAAGTTGCCTGTCTAGGCAGTGGTGCAGTGGGTAGAGTATCAGACTGGAAGGCAGAGGACCCAGGTTCAAATCCCGAGGTTGCTGGCTTGAGCGTGGGCTCATCCATCTTGAGTGCAGGTTTATCCAGCTTGAGCGCATGCTCACCAGCTTTAGTGTGGGGTCACTGGCTTGAGCCTGAAAGTTGCTGACTTGAAGCCCAAACTCACTGGCTAAAGCCCAAGGTCACTGGCTTAAACAAGGGGTCACTCAGTCTGCTATAGCCCCCCAGTCAAGGCACATATGAGAAAGCAATCAATGAACAACTACGGTGCTGCAACAAAGAATTGATGCTTCTTATCTCTCTCCCTATGTGTTCCTCTCTCTGACTCTCTCTCTCTGTCTTGGTCAAAAAAAAGTAAAAGGATATAAATAAACCTTTACATAATGTTAATGTTAAAAGGAAATTATGTTCAAACCCCTAGAAAATCCTTGGATTATTGGCTGCTGATTGCTTAACCTCCAATTACTTCAACCATCTAAAAAGTTTTTTCTAAAATTAAAAATAGATTCTCTTATAAAAGCTGCATCCACTGATCCCACAGAACAACTCTGAATCTTTAAAATCTTAAAGAAAGCTCAAACTTTTTGCTTTGAGGGTGATTTTCTTTGTGATTAACATTCTCAGTTATTTTTCCACATTAATATTCTTTAATATCCTTCCCCATCCTAAATAGTCTTCTCTGAGAACTTTGCAATATAACTAGTTTTTCTTACTGTGACTGTAGTGTCCTAAGTGTGATCTAAACTGCAGAGAGTAGAGAGCAGTGGTGGCCAAGGTAAAGGACAGGGAGTCAGGAAGGGAAATACATGCGGCTCTTAAAGGATACCTAGAACAAGGGAGCTTCCTGATGATGAAATTGTTTTGTAGCTTGCTGGTATAAAGGTGAATATCTAGGCTGTGATATTGTACAGTGTTGCAAGATGTTACCATTTGAAGAAACTGAGCAAAAGGAACAGAGGATCTCTGTATCATGTCATGTGAATCTACAATTATCTAAAAAGTTTAATTAAAACAAGAGAGATTGAAAGAGAGAGAAAGCATCAAGTCATTGTTCCACTTAGTTGTGCCATTGATTGTTTCTCATATGTGCCTTGTCCTGACTGGGACTCCAGCTGGCAGTCTTGGGGGTTGAGTCAGCTACATTGGGATTAGCAACCCAGCACTTGAGCCTGCAACCCTGGGATCAAACCAACAACCTCCATACTCTGAGAGGATGCTCTATCCACCGCACCACCAGCCAGGGCACCTGATCACTTTTTAATCAACTCTGCTACTACCAGCATCTTGTACCTGGATTAGTCTAATAGCTCCATAAATATGTCTACAGTCTCACTGTTGACACACAGTCTATTTAAGGGATCAGAATTATCCCTTAAATATAAGTTAGATCATGACATCACTCTGCTGCAAACCTTTTAATGGCTTCCAAAGACAAACAGACACCATCATGGAAGAAATCAAAATCCTTATCAACACTTTCTATGCCCTACGTGATCTGACTCCCGTACCTGTCTTACCTGGCATATTCTACCTTTCTACTTCAGCCCTTTGGCTCTGCCCTCACTGGTCTCTGCTGTTTTGCAAATATGCCAGTCAAACCCCTGCCTCGGAGACTTTGCACTCACTGTCCCTGCTACTTTGGATGCTCTTCTCTAAGATATGCATATGACTAACTTTCACATCCCCTCCAGGTGTCTACTTGATTGTCACCATACCACAAGCTTCCTCTTCCTTTCTCTGTTTTTTTTTAAATGGAACTTAACATCCTCTGCATATAACTTATACATTTATGTTATTTTATTTAGCAGTCTCTCCATTTAGTGTATATTTTGTTCACCAATACTGAGAATATTGCTTAGAACATAGAATGAATAAGTAATTGAAAATAATAAATAAGGCTTTCCATAATTGAAAAAATGTTGGTTATAAATTTTGATAAAATTCTCTTTCTTCAAGTCTAAGCCACAGTCCCCTCTATTCTACCTGGTCCTTTCCACAAAGCACAACTCCTTCACTGAATTTACAAACTCCTCCACAACACCCAATGCTTTATTTTTTTTCTAATTGTTCTGTATATGGCTTGTCTTCTCAAATGAACTAGAAGCTCAAGAGTAAGAGCTATGTTCTAGTTTATGTCTTCCCCCATCACTGGCAGAGAACAAAGTATACTATAGGTATTCAGGAGATAAACACTTCTTATTTCTATTCCTAGATTTCATGATCATTCCTAGATTGTTCTTTGATCTATTTCATAATATATTTTGATCTTATGATGATTATGTCTCTTTTTCAAATGTAATTGACTGCCAATTGCACAGTGACTACTCAAGGTTTTACACTGATGTGAATGAATATGACCTTTCAGAACCCAGCCCACTCACATTTCTCAGCAGTAGAATCTGTCACCATGTTCTCGCCATTAGTGGACTTGGAAAGTAAAGGCTGTCACCAAGAATATGTAAGTCACAAATGAAAGACATTTCATGGGAAGTTCATCATCAGAGAAGGAGAAAATATTTTGTAGTTCACAGAAATAAGGAAATACTTTTATTAAATTCTACTGGCTGCGGCACTCTGCCTTGCTGCCAGACTTTAGAAATGCAGATTCATAGAATTCATTTTAGAGAAATCAAAACTTATCTTTTAATTGGACTTCTATTCTTAATGTCACTCCAAATTAAAAGCTCTTGAATACTGTTTTATGTACTGTCCTTAGAGATAACTTTGTATACTGAAAATTTGCTTTGTATAGCATCAAGTTTGAAGAAAAACTATAGGGAATGAAATGCATAATGGAGAATCTATTGACAGAAGAAATAAAACAGGCAGAAAAAAACAAACCAAATTTTTGTGAATGATAATGAAATGCAGTAAGCACTGAAGGGAGGCCTATATATCATTTATTTCAGCCTCATCATCTAATATAGGCAAGTATTTCTGCCCAAAATGATGAAATAAATTGCCCAAGGTTACACAATGGTTAAAGATATAAATATGATTAGGACATAGCTCCTTTTCCCTTCCAACTTTTTTTCTTCTACACCACTATTCCTCAATCTTGGAATTTCTAATTTGGGAGCCAGATTTAGCACGATCCTTGGTCTCTCTCCACTCACGTTCCCCTTCCTAGCTGTAACAGCAAAAAATGTCCACAGACATTGACCAATGTTCCCTGAGGACAAAATCACATCCACACTAGTAAGGAGTGGTGTTGAACTATTTTTTGATGTAATCAAGGAGTGAGAATAATTGAGAAAATTTTTCATTTTCAGTGTTACAATCTGTACAAGATTGTATGCCCAATAAGTACTTGTGCTAGTCAGAATTCTGGTTGAAGTAACAGGAATCCACCTGAAACTAATTTAAACAATGTTGTACATCACTGGCCTGTATGAGCAAAGCACCAAAGATAGGTACTAGGCTGGCTGGAAGGAGAGGCAGCTAAAGACTCTCCACTGTTCCACTTCTTGTTTCAGTTCTCTCTTGTCAGCCTTATCATCTCTGACCCTTAATTTGGGAGTGGACACAGACTCTTAGATCCGGCCCCTTTTCCCTACAACCCAAAATCCACTGCAAGAAAGAATACCTTGCCACTTCCAGTCAGGAAAGTTCTAGGCCCTGGCCAGTGGCTCAGTGGATAGAGCGTTGGCCCAGTGTATGGATGTTCCAGGTTCAATTCCAGGTCAGGGCACACAGGAGAAGCAACCATCTGCTTCTCTCACCACCCTACTCCTCCTTCTCTCCCTTTCCCCCTCCCACAGCTCAATTGGTTCGAGCATGGCCCCAATTGCTGAGGATGGCTCAGTTGCCAAGTACATCAACCTTAGGTGCTAAAAATAGCTCAGTACTCAAGCATTGGCCCCATATGGGGTTGCCAGGTGGATCCAGGGTTGGGGCAGGAGTCTGTCTCACTATCTCCCCTCTTCTCACAAGAAAGAAAGAAAGAAAGAAAGAAAGAAAGAAAGAAAGAAAGAAAGAAAGAAAGAAAGAAAGAAAGAAAGAAAGAAAGAAAGAAAGAAAGAAAGGAGGGAGGGAGGGAGGAAGGGGGGAAGGGGGGAAGGAAGGAAGGAAAGAGAGAGAGAGAGAGAAAGGAAGAAAAGAAGAAAGGAAGAGAGGAAGAAAGAAATGTCCTAGAAAGGCAAGGATTGGGCCAGAGTTGGTCATGTGACTGACCCCATGGCCAGGGTATGGAAGCCCCGTTTTCACCAGCATGAGGATTGTGGGGAAGATGAAGGGTACTCACTGTCAATAATAGCAATGATAATAATAATGTCATCTACAGTGCTTTGAAATAATTGACCATAACTATTCTAATTTACATTACCAATTCCTTTAAACCCATTAGACATTACTGTTTAGGTTGAAGGTTCATTCAAACCAGAGAGAAAGTTTTTCTCTCCAATGCCCAATTTCTTAACTATGTGTGTCTTTGCTGTTAACAAGGCCTGGCTCTAATAATAAACAGTCCAGAGTAAGATTAAAAATGGAGGTTCACTGTAATGCCAGTGGTCAAGGCCAGGCAGGTTCACATTGAATTCAGGAAGAGGGTATAGGAACTGTGGAGCCAGAAAGTGGTGGACCATTAGCCATTTATTGGAGGCCCGCAGAGAGGGGTGAGTGAATAAGCAAAGAAAACTGCTTTTTGCAGGGGAGGGCAAGGGATCAGGAAAATTGCCCCTCACCCTGGCAGCTGAGGGAATCAGGGAACCACCTGGAAGTTGCAGGAGAATGATCTGGGATCATCGCTACTGAGGGAAAGGACCCATAGCTTTTCATAGATAAAGGATGCATAGCTTTTCATAGATACACACACATGGCTTTCTGCCATGTGCTCACACACTATTCGTACAAAGTGCTTGCAGCTGGGAAACCAGCCAACAAGTCTAACACAGCTGTTTTCTCCACACCCACAAATCACATAGTGAAATATTTAAATCTCACATAGCACACTAAATGTTCAGTAAATATACTCTCTCTTCCTATATTGACAAGTATATCTTCATAAAGACCTGCAAAGTCATAGTTTGAATTTAGAATTCAACAAGTTCTTGGTGTTCTGAACCAGGGAGTGGTAGCAGCAGGAAGCCCTGCTCCAGCCCGCACCCTGCACCCACCCATATCCTGGCTGGCTCAACTTTTCCCCTTGGGGCCCTCTCACACTGTGCAGGGCCTGCACACCCAGCCACTTTGGCGCACTCTACAAACAGATGTACTCGAACACACTTTGCGTCTAGGGTTTCCTTAGCAGCACCGTGGTCTGGCCTTGACGCAGGATACTCAAAAAGGGCTCTGGCACCCTCTGAAGTCAAATCAGGACCATCCCAGGAGGGCATTCGGGGTCTGGGTTTCCAGAGCTGTCACACCCCTGGATGCATGAACTCTGCCCCTGAGGAGAGCCAGGCTTAGATCAGGGCCCCTCTTGCCAAGATCTAAGGGTGGTACTATGGTGAACATGATACATGTTGTTCTGAACAAAACTTCTGTCCTCTATTAAATAGTGCATTAAAAATAACAACCTTGTGGACAAAATATCATTACGGAAAATCCAAACCTGCTATTCAGTGTCATAACAAAACAACAATTCGTACCTTGGAAGAGAACTTGAGGAAGCCGAGTACTGCTGTTCCGTGAGACCACCCCAGGGGACCAGGGAAGAACTGTGCGGGCGCTGCTGTGGCAGAGACAACCCCATGGGAAGGGATCCCAGCCAGTGACCTGCTGCCCAGGAGCAAGTGCAACCTGCTGCCACACCAGAGCTCGGGAGCGCGAGGTGCTTCTCTCCGGGTACTTATTCTGAATGCTCTTAAATGGAGTCAAGAAGGGTCTCACCTGCAGCACAGGTGAACTGAAGGCTTCTCCTTTCCTGCCAGAAGTTGTTGTTTACTCTGTCTTTTCAGGTTCCTTTGCCTAAGAAAAAAATCATATGATGCCACCATCACCTCTGTATTGAAATGACATCATTATCTATTAACAATTCCATGTGAACTAATTAACATAATGAAAATATGTATTGTAGCAGAACGGACTTTAGAGCTCATTTATCTTTATCATTAGAACAATGAATGATTTTATTGATAATTGTCCAAAGTATGAAATACAGTGTAACCCTATTGAAAATTTCCAATTGTAGATTTTCAGGTCAAAATTTCATGCCACAGTAACTCTACTCTTTGCTTAGGACCCCATTCAAATGCCTCCAGTTCTGCTTTCTTTCTCTATTGCTACAAGCATAAAGTGACCTCTCTGCTCCCATACCCTTTTTGTATCTTCTTTAAATTATTTATGCAGTTGTATTCTCTCTTTGAGGGCAAAACTTTGGTTGTTTTCATCTTTCTGTAGGTCACTATACCTCATCTGGGGTTTGGCTATGGGAGGTGTTCCATAAATGCTCACGCAAATAAATAAAACTTGGAATCTAGAGGCCACACTGCTCAAACTCAGTCTTCAGTAATGTGAATTACATGGTGACCCTTATCTTTATTATCCACCCCTGCCCTTACAGGCTGAACAGGGGTGGAGAAAATCAGACAATAATATAGCACATTATTAGTAGTAGTATCAGTATTAGTATTGTAGCCATATTAGAAAATCAGGCAAGAAGCCAAGTGCATAATGAACATTAGCTCACTCAGTAACCATCCTGAAGGTAAGGTTGTAGCTTCATTTTATAAATAAAGAAGCCGATCGTCAGAGAGGTTAAGTGACTTGTCCAAAAGGCCATAGTGGAGGTGCTGGACCTCCCTGGAAAATCCTCTGAATCTCAATTCCTCATCTTTAAAATCAAGACAAATGTCTTCTCCCCACAGACCTCACAGAACCATTGTAAAGTTAAAATGAACTTCAAAAAGCCCAAGAAAATATTAATTTCTTACATTTGCAAAGGACATTAGAGGTTTTCAAAGTGTTTTCATATGCACCAAGCATTTAAAAAAACCCAGGGTGCTGTGCAAATGTAGAGTATTATTAATCTCTTATACTGCTTTTAATTCCTTACATGTTTTAGATACTACAAGGTAATAGTAGTATCAGAAGCTAATATTAAAATATACTAAGCTCTGTACTAACAGCTTTATACTGATTGTCCTAATTTATACTAAAAGGAAAAAAGATGTTAGTATTCTTAATAACTTACTTTATAGGTAAGAAAATATATGGAAGTTAAATAATTTGTATAACTCATTTTTACTACATTAGCAAGCCAGGATTTAGACTTATAACATGACTTTAAAAAAATAACATTTTCTAACAGAATTCATCCAAGATATCCCATGATTACAACATTGTATAGAATTTAGTATACATGTACTTGTCACTGTGATAACCTACAAGAATGGGAGTTTGGGAGAGATGCTTAAATTTTGAATAAATTGTGTCTGCTAAAGCATCAAATAAAAAGCCTGATTCTCTTTAAAAATTCTAGTAAGTCAATCATTTTCATTTAGGAATGTTCAATTGTCCCAACAGTTATAATACTGTAGAATTATATATTTGCAAGTGAAATATGTGTAAATAAAATCACATTGTTAATGGATATGCTGGGTAGAGCAGTTCATTTTAAAGGGGCCTTTATCATAATCATTTAAAAAAAACAAAATGTAAATTGCTCTTCTAAGCTATACCATAAGATAATATTATTATGCATTATTTTTTTCTCAATGATAATAATACATGTCTTTATTAATATATTTTATTTTTAAAAACAGCTTTAAATTTACAGAAAAATTAAGCAGATGGCACAGTCTTCATATACTCTGTGGTTCATATCTAATATTATTCATTATGATATATTATTTATATTATAACACCCAGCCCCTATTATTCATATCTAACATTAGTAAGGTATATTTGTCATAATTAATATACCAATATTGATAGATTGTAATTAACTAAATCCCACACTTTATTCAGGTTTCCTTAATTTTTACCTAACGTCCTTTTCTGTTCCAGACTCCCATATGACATCCAGTTGTCATATGTCTCCTCGGGCTTCTCTTGGCCAAGACAGTTTCTCAAACTTTGTTTTTATAACCTTGACTGTTTTGAGTTCTGCTAAAGTATCTTGTAGAATGTTCCTCTATTGGGTTTTGTCTTATATTTTTTTCACAATTATTCTGTTGATATTGACCTTGACAACATGACTAAATATTCTTTGTCAAGTTTCTCCACTATAAAATTACTCCTTTCTCTCCCACCTTCCCATACTGTACACCTGGAGGAAGTTACTATGCACAGCTCACATTTCAAGAATAGGAAGTTTTGATCTTATATCTTCAGGGTATAATATTTACATAATTTATATGGAATTCTTTTGTATAGATTTACTTAATCATCATTTACTATGTATATAAATATATATATATTCATAGATATTTATTTTATACTTTGCATTATAATCCAATGTTATTTTATTGATATTTATTTTCTTATGCAAAGTTTTCCAACATTGGTCATTGAGAGCTTTTTCAATAAGATTCTGTATCCCTTTGACATACTAAGACCAGTGAGATATATACATATATATGTAGGTATGTATGTATGATAAACATACATGTATATTGAGCACTTGATTATTTTCTGCCTCTACAATGTTCTTTAGGCTCATTTTATTTATATATATATATATATATATATATATATATATATATATATATATATAGTTTTTTTGCTCCTGGTTTACAATTAGCCATTTCTATAAGGAGCCCTTGTTAATTTTATTATAAAATGATATTAGAAATCAATATCTGTGTGGTAAGTGTGCTTACTGTTACTGGGGTGTCATTTGGGGGTGCCCTCCCAGAGAGCTTATACAGCAAAGAATTATGTATATGTATACTAACTTATGTATATATACATATCTATAAACATTCCTATATGTAACCTCTGTATTAATATTAAGTTAAATGAGTTCCTCTGGTGTCTCCAATTCTAATACATTACCACATTGATCCTTCTGGACGTTTCCCCTAGTTTATCTGTAAATTCTCATCCCAACTGCAAGAAATCTGACTCCTACTATTCACCATCCTTGACTTAATTGTTTGATTCTAGTATACATGCATCAGAAGTGTTAACCAGAACTCCATAGGAAACAAGCACCAACTAGAGTACAAAGCTTTTGTGCAGTTCCTTTTGCCATTAGTCTTCTAGATTCCATTTATTTCCATAATTACTTAGGCTAGCATCTTTTACCCTCTCCACCTCAGTTAGGCTATTTCATACTTTGTACTATATCAGATTCTCTATTAAAGTCAGCACTGTGCCTGAGATCCCTTGACTATCCAAATTAT
The DNA here is from genome assembly GCF_036850765.1 of Saccopteryx bilineata. Taxonomy (NCBI): domain Eukaryota; kingdom Metazoa; phylum Chordata; class Mammalia; order Chiroptera; family Emballonuridae; genus Saccopteryx; species Saccopteryx bilineata. The sequence continues at coordinate 70,247,335 of NC_089499.1, forward strand.
TTTAATTTACATACATTATGGTCACTCTTAGTGTTGTACAGTTTTATGGCTTTTGACAAAGAATGTCATGTATCCACTATTATAGTTTCACCACACCTTAAATTCTCTATATTTAACTTGTTCCATCCTTTCTCCAAAACCTTAGTAACCACTAATCTCTTTATTGTCTTTATTGTTTTACTTTATTCCAGAATAGTATATAATTGGAATTATACAGCATATAACCCATTCAGACTGCTTTTTTCATGCAACCATATACATTTAAGTTTCTTCCATAGTTTTTTATGACTTGATAGCTCATTTCTTTTTATTTCCAAATAATATTACATTGTATGAATTTATATTTACTGGTTCATTCATTCATCTATTGAAACACATCTTCGTTGCTTTCAGTTCTGGGTAATCATGAATAAACCTGCTATAAACATTTATATGCAAGTTTTTGTGTAGATATATATTTTCAGCTTAATTAGGTCAATCTCTAGGCATATGATTGCAGATTATATGATAAGAGTATGTTTACTTTGTACAAAATGACAAACTGCCTTCCAATGTGTCTGTACCATTTTCCTTTCCACAAGCAGTGAATGAGATTTGCTACTGCTCTGCATTTTCAACAGCATTTTGTATTTAATGGTGCCTCATTATTGTTTTAATTTAGAATTCTCTAATGACATATGATATTGAGCATCTTTTCATATACTTATTTTTCATTTGTATATCTTATTTGGTGAGTTACCTGTTCAGACCTTTTGCCTATTTATATAATTTTTAAAGATTTTATTATTTTAAAGAAAGAGAAAAGGGAGGGGAGGGTCAGGAAGCATCAATTCATAGTTGTTTCCCATAAGTTTCTTGACCAGACAAAGCCAGGGTTTAGAACTGGCAACCTCAGCATTCCAAGTCAACACTTTAACCACTGTACCACCACAAGTCAAGCTCTATATTTCTTGGATACATGTTTTATCAGCTGTATGTTTTGCAAAAAGTCTGTGGCTTGTCTTTTTCAGTAACTTTAAAAAATTTTTTAAGAATAATTTTTAATTTTAGTGAAGTCCAAGTTAACAATTTTTATTTTCATGGATTATAATTTTGATGTTGTATTTAAAACCTCATTGCCAAACTGTTGTAACCTAGATTTTTCTCATATGTTGTCTTCTAGAAGTTTTATAATTTATTTTACAATTAGAATTCTGATTCACATTGAGTTGATTTTTGTTGAAAGTATAACGTCTGTGTCTAGATTTAATTTTTTTGCATATGGATATCAATTTTTTTGATGACCATTTGTTGAAAAGACTATCCTTTCTCAATTAAATTGCCTTTGCTTATTATCAGAGGCAATGTTGACTATCTTTGCTTGGATCCATGTCTGATCTCTTCTGTTCCATGATCTACTTGTCTGTTTTATTTTTTTACCAATATCACACTGTCTTTATCACTGTTACTTTATAGTACTGCTTGAAGTGCTCTTTTTTTATCTGTTTTAGTACAGTATTGTATACTTTGGATCTTTTACACTTCCAGTATAAACATTTTCAAATCACTTGTATTTCTGATTTTAATTTACAAGCTGTTGATATTTAGTAAGGCTTAGTGAGAATGACCCTAGAATTATAGCTAGGTCCCTTTTAACTGCATTATTCTAAACTTTGTTCATGTTCAACAAGTCTATGAAAAAAAAATTACAAGTGAGGGTGCTGAAGTTTAAGAAAAGAAGCAACACACGTTCAGTCACACAACTAGTTAATACTAGTTAATCCCAGATAAAACATTAGAATCTCTATAATCATCTGGATTCATTGACTAATTGTCCCTACATACTTTCAAGTATAATTTTTTTTTATTTCAAGTATAATTTTAATTGATGATTTCCCTTTAAAACAATGAAAGATGGTAAGGCTGCAAATTTTGTGCACTTTCTGTTAATACTTTCTTTAAGCAAAAAAATATTTTAAAAATTTTTTTGTAAATATACATGATCCAATAATATACATTTATTTGGTCCTCTTCTTTAGATACTCTATCCATATATAACTAATGCAAAAACCATCTTAAGACATTAAAAAAGGCATTTTGCTAGAGTAAAATTGAATTTATTAACAATATATAATCTGCCTGACCAGACAATGGCGTAGAAGATAGAGCATTGGACTGGAACATGGAGGACCTGAATTCGAGACCCCCAAGGTCGCCTGCTTGAGTGCGGGCTCATCTGGTTTGAACAAAGCTCACCAGTTTGAGCCCAAGGTCGCAAGCTTGAGCAAGGGGTCACTCGCTCTGCTGTCACTCGCCCCTGGTCAAGGCACATATGGAAAGCAATCAATGAACAACTAAGGTGCCACAACTATATGTTGATGCTTCTCATCTCTCTCCCTTACTCTCTGTCTGTCCCTATCTGCCCCTCTCTCTGACTCTATCTCTGTTTCTGTCACAAAAAATAAAAAATATATATAAAATCTAATTTTTAATTGAATAATCATCTCTTAAAATACTCAAAGTATCTGTTTTTATTTTGTTGGCTTTTAAATAATAGATATATCTTAAAATACAACTTTATTTATTTATTTATTTATTTATTTATTTATTTATTTATTTTAGTCTATCACTAGAAAAAATTGCTGAAATTGTAGGCATGCATGCTATAGATGTGTGCAATGTTTAGAGAGAACATCAAAATAGGCATGCAAAATAATATTAATTAAGCCAGGAATGAGTCCTTGAAAATGAGAGTGTTAATTTGGGACCTCTAAGCTCTGTGTTACCCCATTTCTCTACTTACATAAAAGATGTTTCTTTTAAGGCACCTAAAAGTCTGAACTATTAAGAAACTATACGCCAGAATCAATGCTGGTTTTGGCTCCCATGCCATCACAGACAGTCTTTCTTTGAAATCAATTCCTCTTTGGGGCTAATTGTTTAAAAGCTATGACTTCACTTCCAGATTAAGTCCATGTCTGTATTATTGTCATAATATTAAGAAGAAGAAAATCAGTCTTTGAGAACTATGTTCAATTTACTGGAAAATGTCTATAATACTAAAGTGTTTCTAAAGGCAAATTTTTAGTGTACCAGATGCATATAACAACCTCCACAGGCTAGAGGGTCTTAGAAAAGCATCCTGTAGCCACTTTAACAGGAGGACTGTGTATCATCCATAATTCATGAAAGTATATTGAAGCTTTCTGCTGCCATCCAAGAAAGATGGTTTTCATAGTTACAAGAGTGCAAATAATCCAATATTCCTTGTAAAGAGCTCAATATAGCTCGTATAAATTTTACACTGGAGATATTTTCTATGCTGAAGACCTCAAGAACACAATGTGTTATTTTCAGAAAACATAGATTTTGGCTATGTGTCCTTGGGGGACAGCCACTAGATCAGCAAGCTGAGGGTGTGTTTCTAGTTAACCATCAGTGTTGTAGTGGTCACTATAAAATGAATGGGTACCTAAATGCTTTCAGAACTTTACTTTTGTTTTCAATATATTCTTCAGTGGGAAAATGAGTTTGACAATCAGAGTGGAAGGCAAAATCATCATGAGAATAATTCAATCATTTCTTTTAAAATATGAAACTTAGGAAATGAGATCAATTTATGTTCAGTTATGTTGTAGGCCAAAAGGGGTGAGCTTCCTAAAGTGGCTTGATTATTTGCCACTGTCGCAAAATGATAAAGCCATGTCAACCAGTAATAGTCATTGTAAGTTCTGAGTAACACTATAAGTGCATTGAAATATTATGTAGTCAAAAGTCAGTAATCAAAGCCATTATCAATGGACAAGTATATGCAATGAAATCTACAATCAAAATCCAATTATGCTAAATTCTTCATCCACAATAGTCTTTGAACAGCCATTGCCCCTTCCAATGCTTCTTCATCTTCTTTTTAATGAATCTACCAAATTGCATTAGTCGAAAGCACTACCCTAGAATTTGGACTAAACATATGGTATACAAATTTTCCTCAGGGGTGTGCCAATACTGTATAGAGAAGATGCTAATTATAAAGCTAAAGAGTCTTTATGAGCTAAGGCTATACTGCCACAAAGCAGACATAAGAGACTATCTGTTGAGTAAGAAGTCAATGAATGAACAAATAAACTAATGAATAGTTGTATTTATTAAATCATGAATGGCTTAAATCATGAATGGCTTAATTTCCTTTTCCCACTTTTTATTTCAAGGTTTTAGGGCTTTTAAAATAAAATTTTTATTATAAAACAGATTTAGATATATAGAAAAGCTACAAAAATAATACAGCATTCTCATATACCTCATATGTGTCCCCTGTTATTAACATCCTATTTAATATGGTATGTTTGTCATTATATTTCATGTAGTTTTTGTATCTTCTTAGGCTTCTCTTGGCTGGGACAGTTTTTCAGCCAAGTTTATAATAACCTTGAGTGTTTTAAGAAGTACTGATCAGCTATTTTGTAGTTTGTTCCTCTTTTGGAATTTGTTTGATGTATTTCTCATGATCAGACTGGGGCTATTGGTTTAGGAAGGAAGACAACTAAGGAGTCGTTCTCATCACATGACATCAAAGTTCTCTGACACCAACGTGACTTGTTCCTAATGTTGTTAGCTTTAGTCACTTGGCTGAAGTACTGTTCGTCAGGTTCTCCACTCTAAAGTGACTTTCCCCTCTCCACACTGTCCTTTTTGAAGGAAGTCACTGTAAACAGCACACACTTAAGGAACAGGGAGTTGTGCTCCACCTCTTTGAAGGCAGCAGTCTTATGGGAATTATTTGGGGTTTTTTCCACAGGAGATATGTCTGTTGTCTCTAATTTATTCAACCTTTTTTTTATATCAGTATGGATTCCTAAATATTTATTTTGCACTCTGTGTTATAACCCAAAATTACTTTATTTTGTTTCTCAAATTATTCTAGTTGTGGCCATTGGGAACTCTTTTATTTGACTTCTGTGTCCCTTTGACATACAGCTACTATTGTGGAATTTTATCTTTTTCAGAGCCCCTCTTTACTCCCTCATCTATAAGATGCTCCAGGCTCATTTTGTTTATTTTCTCACCCAGTTCTGGAATCAGTCATTTTCTCAAGAAAGTCATATCCTTTTGTGGAGAATGGTATTAGAATCCAAGATCCTAACACTATGTTCTATAGGGTTTTTATGTTATTAGTTTATGTATTGGTTCATAGGAGTCATAATGTTTCCTCCAATAGTCACCATATGTAATTTTGGCAAATCACCTAGTAAATGGGAGGGTTATAATTCTTACATCATAAGGTTATTATGTAATTCAAATGGAGTTGCCAGCACAATGTATATATAGAGAAAAAAACAGAACAAATAATAGCTCTTCACATTATGTTCAGCAAAACATGTCAGAGAATGACAAATATGATATGATAGCACTATATGTACAATATAAAAAAGTTCAACCTAGGCTCTGGCTGGGTTGTTCAGTGGACAAAGAGTTGACCCTATGTATCAGAGGTCAAGAGTCTGACCCCCAGTAATGGCACAGATGAGAAACAAGCAATAAACATACAACTTAATGGAACAACTAAGTGAAACAATAAGTTGATGCTCTCTCTCTCCCCATTCCCGTGTTCCTCTCTCCCTCTCTCTAAAATCAATGGGAAAAAATTTTTAAAATAAAATTTTAATTAAAAAGCTCAACCTATAAAAAAGAGAGAGTAAAATGTTGGTTACAAGGAGACAAGGGTGGGAGAGAAAAACAGTGATGGTTTTGAAGGGTACAAATTTGTAATGATAGTAAATAGGCCATAAGGACAGTATAATAAATACAGATGTAATATTGTACCCTTTTTATGTAATGTAATAAATATTCATATGTCAGCAATCAAATTAATATGTAAATAAAACTCATTGTATACCTTAATCTTATACAAAGTTACATGTCAAATTTATTCAATTAAAATAAAAGCTTTGAAGAGATTCTAAGATGGCAAGAGGGTAGGTTGATATCCCAACTGCCACCTCCCTGGACCAAATTGGATTACAATTTAATTTAAAAACAATCATTTTGAAAAGCCAACTTGGGACTAAATAAAGAAAAGTCTATAACCAAGGATCACAGAAGAAGCCACACAGAGACTGGTAGGAAGGACAAAGACACTAAGGGGATGGCCCCACTCTCAAGAGCGAGCAGCAGCTCAGGGTCTGGAGGGACTCTCACTATGGGGAGGTTAACCCTGTGAGGTGTAGGTCCTCAGTCCCAGGCCCGGAGCCCCAGCCTAGAGCCTCAGATCCTAGAAGAGGCACCCACACAAAATTTGGAGGTGAAAAGAGCCGGGTTTCTGTCTATGAGAAAAAGACGAAGCTCTTGGAGTTGCAGGCTTTGTCTTGTAGGTCCAAAGCAGAAAATCTCATTCACAGCCACTTACCTGGGGCTCCAGTGGAGGGGGGAAGCTGAGAGAACTAGATTGCATGAGGATAGTGTAAAGTTGGAGGCCTAGGGAGAGACACTGTGGTGGACGGCCACCCAGAACCCCTGTGCTGAGTTATTCTACAACATTGCAGTTGCCATCTTTCTTGGGTGGAGCAATCCCCTCTGAATGGCACCAGCCTGGGGAGAAGCAACTACTCCGCCCTCAGAAATTTGGCAATGGGATCATGCTGAGAAGTCAGGAGGCAGGGAGCATGTCAGTGACTAAGTTTTCTGGTGTTGAGGCTGGAGCTTTACCCTGCATGCTCTTGAGTCTAAGACTGATAATTGCACCTCACAGGAGATTTAGTAGAAGCTGTCTGAAGTGCGGACAGACCACACATCTGAGTCTCAGAGACCACACCCACCAGACTCCTGGGGCCACACTCTACTGAGGTCTGTGAAAAAAGTCTAGACACACTGACTTCTGGGGCCAAGGGGTGGAGCCATACCCACTACCCTTTCTAATCCCTGAATTGCCACAGGCTCTGGGCTCTACCACAGGTTATTTTCAGTGGCCAATTGCAACAAGCAGCCAGAAGACAGAGGTTGCAAGAAGCAGGACTCATGGAACCTTAGCCTTTTAAGTGGACTTTCCTCCAAGCCCAGTGTGGGTAAAAACCAGTCTAGGTGTAGAGCTTGGTATTTCCATGTGCACCTGGGCCCAGCAGAGGCAGCCACAAACTCTGGGTTGCTTGTAACTCCAAAAAGGCTGCTGAAGGCCAGTGATGGGCAGTGTCTCCAAATGGTCTGTGCCAGGTTCTTGCCAGGGAGGCCCAAGGCTGGCAGAGAACATCGGTTCAGGACCTAACAACCCATGCTATCCAAAGGAAGAGCTCTTTACACCTGGCCCAACTGAGGTGAATTCTGCTCTTTGTGATCAGCACCAGTACAGCAACTCATGTGTACTGGATACGGTGCAATATCACAGTCAGCTGGACTGGGTGCTAGATACTGTGCCCTGCTAGGCTAGATTCCACAGGGGGGAGAGAGAGAGGCTTGGTGCATGGACATTTAAACTGTGGGTCCCTGTAAGTCTATTGTTGGAACTGATCAAAGGGCTTAGCCACTTTCTGGGGGGGGGCACAGTCAACCCTAGAAGAGGACTCTCTCAGTGTTGCTCCATAAGACCAAAGTTTCACCTGCTATAAGAATTTCTGAAGAAGGGACTGTCAGCCCCACTCAATCTGAACCTGCTGCTCACCTTGTGGGGAGAAATAAAACCTGAATATCCAGCAGTGGCTGAGGGATTAGGCTCTAGACTAGAGGTCACATTCCCCATACTGAGCTCCCCTGGATCAGAAGACCCCTGAATTAGGTGGTCCCACTAATGTTGTATTCACAACCTTAGCTACCCTAAACCAACAAGCTTGCAACCTGCAGAGGAGTTGGTGGGGTGAGGTCAGTCTGGGCCCACACTACAGTTTTTCTATAGAAGACTCTGTGGAAAGACCAGGTAGCTACCATAGGAGGTGGAGCAGCTTAAAAATGGAGGCAAATCTTATGGATCTTGGGGCTTTTGAAGAGCTGCTGTCATCTCTAAGCAGGAGAAAGCTAATTGTTATACAAAGGTTGGCCCCTCCCACACTACCCAAGCACAGAAAATGCAGACACAATAGTAAAAAGAGCAGTAGCTGCAGACAGGTAGCCAACAGCAGGTTAAAAACAATAGCTGATGCCAACACAAGAAGATGTAGAACCAACACAACTGGTAGTGGGTGGCAAACAGCACTAAACCTAGACTCAGCTAGCTACACAAGCAGCACACCCAAAAGAGGAGTATAGCAGGCAACAGACACTGTGAAGAATAAATACACAAGACAGACATTGCACAGAGTGTAACACATGATCAAGGTGGACCCTTAGAGCCAGCCACGTTAAAGGAATAACTGTACCCATGAAAGAACCAACTGAATTCAATACTCACAGATAATAGGAGGGAAAATATTACCCTCAAGAAGCATTCTTAGAACAAGGAAAACAGGTGGCCGGAGGTCAGTACCACCGAGCCCATCTTCCTCATAAAGACACCACAAAAATTTCAAAGTCAGACAGTGCTACCTAATACACAGACAAAATGAACAAACAAACAAATGCAACACAGATGAATCCATAAGAGAAATCCTCATAAAAAGAACTGAATAAGATGGAAGTAACCAAACTATCCAATGCAGACTTTAAAATAATGATTTTTAGGATGCTCAAAGGATCTTAGAGCAACAATGGATAGACATATTAAGCACCTAAATAAAGAGATAACAAGCATCAAAACGGACATTGAAATCATAAAAAAAACAGTCAGAAATTACAAATACTATATTGAATATGAAGGCTGCACTAAAAGAAAGCAACTGCAGGCTGGATGAAGCAGAGGATCAAATCAGCAATTTAGAAGACAAGATAGAGGATGAGAGACAAGATGGCGATGGAGTAGGCAGACATACCAACATCAACCTCCCAGAACCAAAGCAGATTACAAACTAATTTTAAGAAACATCATCTGGAAAAACAAACTTTGGACTAAACTAAGAAGACTCTTCAACCAAGGAACACTGAAGAAGCCACACTGAGACTGTTTTTGGCCAAGAGAAATGAAATCTGAAGGTGATTGCTAAAGGCCTGCAGGACAAAGAGATGCATAGCCCAGGTTTCTGCCAAAGCTTTGAATTTGCTGTTCTTCTCATCATTACCAAGGGCTGTAGGGGATTTTGTTTGGTGAAAGACCAACAACCTGTTCCTTCTTTTAAAAGTCCCATCCAGGAAGATGGCAGTGGAGTAGGCAGATGCACAGACTCCCAGCTCTCACCACCAAACTGAAATACAAATCAATTTAGAAACAATCAGAGTGAAAACCAAATCTGGACTACAAAAACAGCTCTCAAACACAAAGGATCAAAGAAGAAGCCACAACAAACCTGGTAGGGAGTCCCTGAATCTCCCCTGCTAACATAATGGAGGGGAGGGTGAGGCTGAGAGCCCAGAGGGGCTCTCAGTCCAGGGAAAAGAGCAGAAAAATACTGCTCACAACCACTTGCCTGATGACCAGGGAGTGAGGTGCATTGAAAGGACCAGCTTGTACTCCAAGAGGAAAAGGGAGAGAGAGGGACAAACAGGGAGGGGCAGAGGAATTCAAGGGACAACCTAAAAAGCTAACTCATCCAGTGCTGGAGGTGACCATAACTGGGGAAGGGACTGATCCTTAAACAAAACACAACACTGAAGTGTTTTCTGATCACAGATCTCTAGACATCTCTCCAGTTCCAATCAGCACAACATGACAGAGCTGAAAACAAGAAGTGGGGAGGAGGGGCAGTAACTCAGGTCTCCATGGAAATCTGAGATACAACTCCCTCTACTGAAGCTGAAAAAACACCTTGCCCCCAGAGAGATTATCTGGTAGAAGAGGCCTTCAGAGTCTCAGGTTACACCCATCTCATTCCTGAATACAGTTTCAAGGAAGCCCACAGCTGAGATCAGTAAACAAGACCATCAACTATTAAAAAAACAAACAAATCAAGACTTCAAAGTAGCCCAAATCCGAAAGAGGATTACAAATAATAGCTGATGCCAACTCAAGAAGACCTAGAAATAACAAAACTGAAAATGAAGGCAGACAAAACCACGCCTAGATTCAACCAGCTCTACAAACAAAACACCCAAAACACGAACATAATGAAAAGACAAAGAAATGCAATCCAAATGAAACCACAGAAACCTTCAGGAGATGAAATGAGTGATATGGAAATAACCAAACATCCAGATGCAGAGTTCAAAATAATGATTGTAAGAATGCTTAGAGATCTTAGAACAACAATGGATGGTCATTACAAACACCTAAAAAAAGAAATAGCAAGTATAAAAAAGGATATTGAAATATTAAAAGAGAAGCAGTCAGAGATGACAAATACAATATCAGAAATGAAGACTACAATGGAAGGAATTAAAAACAGGATGGATAGAGCTGAGGATCAAATCAGTGAGTTGGAGGACAACTTGAATGAAGGTAAGAAAGCAGAGAAGAAAAAAAAAAGAGGCTTAAAAAGTCTGAGGAAACTCTTAGAGAGCTCTGTAACACCATGAAGAGAAATGACATCTGCATCATAAGGGTTTCTGAAGAAGAACAGAAAAAACAAGGGATAGAGACTTTGTTCAATTGTATCATAGCTGAAAACTTCCCTAAGTTAATGCAGGAGAAATTCTCACAAGTTCAAGAAGCACAGAGAACTCCATTAAAGAGAAACCCAAAGAAACCTACACCAAAACACATCATAATTAAATACCAAAGCTAAGTGATAAAGAGAAAATATTAAAAGCCTCAAGAGAAAAAAAAGCTATCACCTACAAAGGAGCCCATATAAGAATGACATCTGACTTCTCAACAGAAACACTTGAGGCAAGAAGGGAATGGCAAGAAATAGTCACAGTAATGCAGAACAAGAACGTACAACCAAGACTACTTTATCCAGCAAGGTTATCAATTAAAATTGAAGGAGAAACAAAAAGCTTTCCAGAAAAAAAAACCTCAAGGAATTTATTACAACAAAACCAATGTTGCAGGAAATGTTAAAGGACCTGTTGTAAAGAGATCAAAGTGGGAAAAGAATGTAGCAAAAGAGGGATATAGCTTTAAAGAATAAAATGGCAATAAACAACTACATATCAATAATAACATTAAATTTAATTGGATTAAAGGATCCAATCAAAAGACATAGGGTAGCTGCATGGATAAGAAAACAGGACCCGGGCCCTGGCTGGTTGGCTCAGCAGTAGAGCGTCGGCCTGGCGTGTGGGGGAGCCGGGTTCGATTCCTGGCCAAGGCACACAGGAGAAGCGCCCATTAGCTTCTCCACCCCCAACCCCTCCTTCCTCTCTGTCTCTCTCTTCCCCTCCCGCAGCTGAGGCTCCATTGGAGCAAAGATGGCCTGGGCATTGGGGATGGCTCCTTGGCCTCTGCCCCAGGTGATAGAGTGACTCTGGTTGTGGCAGAGCAACACCCCAGAGGGGCAGAGCATCGCCCCCTGGTGGGCAGAGCCTCGCCCCTGGTGGGCGTGCTGGGTGGATCCCGGTCAGGCGCATGCGGGAGTCTGTCTGACTGTCTCTTCCCGTATCCAGCTTCTGAAAAATGCCAAAAAAAAAAAAAAAAAAAAGAAAACAAAACAGGTTCTGTACATATGCTGTCTTTAAGAGACACACCTTAAAACAAAAGATGCACATAGATTGAAGGTAAAAGGATGGGAAAAAATATTTCAAGCAAATGGAAATGAAAAAAAAGCTGGGGTAACAATACCTATATCAGACAAAATGGACTTTAAAACAAAGGATATAGTAAGAGATAAAGAAGGCCACTACATAATGATAAAGGGAGTATTCCAATAGGAAGATATAACCATTATAAATATCTATTCTATGCACCTAATATAGGAGCACCTAAATATATAAGCAGACTTTGATGTATATAAAGGGCGAGATCAACAGTAATACTATCATAGTAGGGGATTTCAATACCCCACTAACATCACTAGATAGATCCTCAAGAAAGAAAATTAACAAAGAAACAGCAGACTTAAAGGACACACTAGAGCAACTGATGTAATAGATATCTTCAGAACCTTTCACCCTAAAGCAGCAGAATAAACATTCTATTCAAGTGCTCATGGTACATTCTCTAGGATAGACCACATGATAGGGTACAAAAGTGGTCTCAACAAATTTAAGAAGATTTAAATCATATCAAGCACTTTCACTGATCACAATGGCATGAAACTAGAAATGAACCACAACAGAAAAGCTAAAAAAAATCTCAAACACATGGAAACTGAATAACAGGTTATTAAATAATGAATGGATTAAGAATGAGATGAAAGAAGAAATAAAAAAATTCCTAGAAAAAAATGACAATGAGCACACAACAACTTAAAATTTATAGAACACAGAAAAAGCAGTACTAAGAGGGAAGTTCATAGCACTACAGGCACACTTTAAGAAACTAGAAAAAGCTCAAATAAACAACTTAACCCTGCATCTAAAAGAACTGAAAAAAAAAACCAGCAAGTAAAGCCCAAATGTAGTAGAAGAAAGGAAATAATAAAGATCAAAGCAGAAATAAATGACATAGAGGCTAAAGAAACAATACAGAGGATCAATGAAACTAGAAGCTGGTTCTTTGAAAAGGTAAACAAGATCAATGAACCTTTAACAAGACTCACCAAGAAAAGAAAAGAGGGGCTCAAATAAATAAAATTAGAAATGGGAGTGAAGAAATAACAACTGACACAACAGAAATACAAAATATTGTAAGAAAATAATATGAAGAACTGTATGTCAAAAAACAAGACAACCTAGATGAAATGGACAAATTCCTTGAAACATACAATCTTCCAAAAATCAATCTGGAAAAATCAGAAAACCTAAACAAACCGATTACACCAAATGAGATTGAAACAGTTATCAAAAAACTCCCAACAAAGAAAAGTCCTGAAGCAGATGGCTTCACAAGTGAATTCTACCAAATATTCAAAGAAGAACTAACACCTATCCTCATCAAGCTATTTCAAAATATTCAAGAGGAAGAAAGACTTCCAAGCTCCTTTTATGAGGTGAGCATAATTCTGATTCCAAAACCAGGAAAAGAAAACACAAAGAAAGAAAATTATAAGCCAATATCCCTGATGAATATAGATGCTAAAGTCCTCAACAAAATATTAGCAAACTGACCCTGGCCGGTTGGCTCGGTTCTAGAGCATTGACCTGGCATGCAGGAGTCCCAGGTTCGATTCTGGGCCAGGGCAAACAGGAGAAGTGTCCATCTGCTTCTTCACCCCTCCCCTCCCCTGTCCTTCCTCTCTCTCTTTCTCTTCCCCTCCAGCAGCCAAGACTCCATTGGAGTAAAGTTGGCCCGGGTGCTGAGGATGGCTCTGTGGCCTCTGCCTCAGGCGCTAGAATGGCTTTGCTTGCAACAGAGCAATGCCCCAGTTGGGCAGAGCATGACCCCCTGGTGGGCATGCCAAATGGATCCTGGTAGGATGCACGCAGGAGTCTGTCTGATCCAACAATATATGAAAAAAAAATCATACACCAAGATCAAGTGGGATTTATACTGGGGAGGCAAAGCTGGTAAAATATTCGCAAATCAATAAATGTGATTCATCACATAAACAAAAGGAAGAAGAAAAAACACATGATAATTTCAATAGATGCAGAAAAAGCATTTGATAAAATCCAGGATTTGTTTATGATCAAAACTCTCAGCAAAGTGGGAACACAGGGAACATACCTCAAGATGATATAAGACATCTATGACAAACCTACAGCCAACATCATATTCAATGGGCAAAAATTAAAAGCAATCCCCTTAAGATCTGGAACAAGGCAGGGGTGCCCCCTATCACCACTCTTATTTAACATAGTCCTGAAAGTCCTAGCCACAGCAATCAGACAAGAAGAAGAAATAAAAGGTATTCAAGTTGGAAAGAAAAAGAAAAACTATCATTATTTGCAGATGATATGATATTGTATATAGAAAACCTTAAAGTCTCAGTCAAAAAACTACTGGACCTGAAAAATGAATTCTGCAAAGTGGCAGGATATAAAATTAATACTCAGAAATCAGAAGCATTTTTATACACCAACAATGAACAGTCAGAAAGAGAAATTAAGGAAACAATCCCCTTCACTATTACAACAAAAAAAATAAAGTACCTAGGAGTAAATTTAACCAAGGAGACTAAAGACTTGTACTCAGAAAATTATAAAATATTGATAAAGGAAATCAAGAAAGATACCAACAAGTGGAAGCATATACCATGCTCATGGTTAGGATGAATAAACATCATTAAAATGTCTATATTACCCAAAGCAATCTATAAATTCAATGCAATACCAATTAAAATACCAATGACATACCTCAAAGATAAAGAACACATATTCCAAAAAATTATATGGAACCAAAAAAGAACACGAATAGCTTCAGCAATCTTAAAAAAGAAGATAAAGTGGGAGGTATCACACTTTCTGATATCAAGTTATACTACAAGGCCATTGTACTCAAAACAGCATGGTACTGGCATAAGAACAGACATATAGATCAATGGAATAGAACAGAGAACCCAGAAATAAACCCACAGCTCTATGGAAAACTGATATTTGACAAAAGAGGTAAGGAAATACAATGGAGTAAAGATAACCTCTTTAATAAATGATGTTGGGAAAATTGGACAGCTACCTGCAAAATAATCAAACTAGACCACCAACTTACACCATTCACAAAAATAAACTCAAAATGGATAAAAGACTTAAATATAAGTTATAAAACCATAAGAATCTTAGAAGAAAACATAGGCAGTAAGCTCTCCGACCTCTCTCAAAGCGATATATTCGCTGATTTATCTCCACGGGGAAGTGAAATAAAAGACAGGATAAACAAATGGGACTATATCAAACTGAAAAGTTTTTGCATGTCTAAAGACAAGAACAGAATATATAGACAAACTACACAATGGGAGAACATATTTGACGATACATCTGATAAGGAGTTAATAACCAAAATTTATAAAGAACTTGTAAATCTCAACACCAGGAAGATAAACAATCCAATGAAAAAATGGAAAAAAGAAATGAATAAACACTTCTCCAAAGAGGACATTCAGATGGGCAATAGGCATGTGGAAAAAATGCTCAACATCACTAATCATTAGAGAAATGTAAATTAAAACCACAATGAGATCACCTCACACCAGTCAGAAAGGAGCTCATCAACAAAACAACACAGAGTAAGTGCTGGCGAGGATGTGGAGAAAAGGGAACCCTCCTGCACTGCTGGTGGGAATGCAGACTGATGCAGCCTCTGTGGAAAACAGTATGGAGATTCCTCAAAAAATTGAAAATCCAACTGCCTTTTGACCCAGCTGTCCCACGTTTAGGAATATACCCCAAGAACACTGTAGAACTGATCCAAGAGGAGAAATGCACCCCCATGTTTATGGCAGCTTTATTCACAATAGCGAAGATCTGGAAACAACCCAAATGTCCGTCAGAGGACAAGTGGATTAAAAAGCTTTGGTACATATATACTGTGGAATAATATTCAGCCATATGAAATGATGACATCGGATCATTTACAATAACATGGATGGACCTTGATAACATTATATGGAGTAAAATAAGTAAATCAGAAAAAAACTAAAAACTATATGAATTCATACATGGATGGGACATAAAAATGAGACTCAGAGACATGTACAAGAATGTGATGGTAATGGGGGGGTGAGGGAGGATAGGGCGAGGAAGGAGAGAGAGTGGGAGGGGGTGGGGAGGGACACAAAGAAAAACAAATAGAAGGTGATGGAAGACAATTTGACTTTGGGTGAGGGCTATGCAGCATAACCAAATGTCAAAATAATCTGGAGATATTTTCTCTCAATATATGTATCCTGATTTATCAATGTCACTGCATTAAATTTAATAACAATCATTTAAAAAGATAGAAATAAGTGCAGAAGTAGAGCAACAAAACAGAAAAGGGGCAAAAGACTGAGGAAACTCTAAGACCTCTGTGACAATATGAAGTGAAACAATATCTACATCACAGCAGTTCCTAAAGAAGAAGTGAATAAACAAGAAATGGAGAACCTGTTTAAAGAAATCATAGCTGAGGATTGAAGATGGCGATGGAGTAAGTGGACATAAGAACTTCCACCTTGCAGAACCAAAGTGGATTACAACTTAATTTTTAGAGTCATCATCTGGAAAAACCAACTTTGAACTAAACTAAGAGGACTCTTCAAACAAGGAACACTGAAAAAGACACACTGAGACTGGTAGGAAAAGCAGAAATGCAGAGAGGGCTGCCCAGCTCCTGAAAGCAAACAGCAGCCCAGAGGGACTCATGTAGCAGGAAGTGAGTTTCACGGAGAGAGGAGGGTTCTGGGCCCCAGGAACAAAGCCACAGCCTTCAGTTCCAGAGCCTAGAAGAGGCATACAAACAGTATTTAGCTGCAAAACAAGCCAGGATACTGTTTGTGAGAAAGAGACAGATTTCTAAGACCCTGGATTCTTCTTATAGGGACCATGCAGAAAACCTCTTTTACAACCACTCACCCAGGACTCTGGGGGACAGGGATAGATGAGAGGATCAGAGTAGCAGAAAGAGAGTGTAATCTAGGAGGCACAGGGAGAAACACTTTGAGAGACAGCCACTCTAACCCCTGGGCGGAGTCACTCCCAAAATCTAAAGTTAAAAGTTAATATTTACCCTGGAACCAGCAATACCAGGAAAGAAAAGCAGAAAACCAGCCAAACAAGCTCTCTCATGGCACTCAGAGCAGAGTTGTTTAGAAGAAGGGTGCTATCCAGAATACAGAATTGAGTGCTAAGATCTGAGCTGCATTGTCCCCACCCATACTGCTGAGGGCTTGCTGGAGAGCAGGCAGCGGTGGGACAAAAAGCACAGTCCCATCAGCAGGAGTGGAAGCCAGGTCGGCCATGACTGAGGCCTGGCATAAGGTCAGTCCTGCACAGTGGGGTTAGAAGGGGCACACAAAGTGGTCTGACCCATCTGCTGGCCGGGTTAGAAGAAACAGTCCTGGCTGCAGTCCCGCCGTCCAGTAGCAAGACAAAAGCAGGGGAACAGGGGAGACCCGTGGCTGAGCATAGGTGTGCAACCCTACCCATGGTGCAGAGGATTGCGGCCCTGGCATGGTGCAAAACCCCACCCACCAGAGTGGGGCAAAGGCAGAGGCTGGCCAGGGCTTCTAGCCCCAGCAAGTGAACACGGCTCTGCCTGTGGAAAAAAGTTGGAAACCACAGCAACTGCAGCAGTGGACTGGTGCCAGCAAAACCCATACCTGAGCGCCCAAGACAGTGGCAGAGGAGGTAGCAGGCCTATAGACAGATCATACCTAGGGAAAACAGAGGCCACATATATTGGACTCCTGTGGCCACACCCTTCTTACACACAGACAAAATAAGAAGGCAGAGAAATGCAACACAAATGAATAAAAAAAATCCCCAGAAAAGAACTTGAATGAGTCAGATATAACCAAATTAATGGATGCAGAGTTTAAAATAATGATTCTTAGGATGCTCAAAGATCTTAGAACAATAGATGGACATAATGAGAACCTAAATAAAGAGATAGCAAGTTCAAGAAAGGACATTGAAATAATGAAAAAGAATCAGTCATATATAACAAATACAACATCAGAAATGAAAAACACAATGGAAGGAATTAAAAGCAGGATGGATGAAGATGAGGATTAAATCAGCAAATTGGAGGGCAAGATAAATAAAGGCATGGAAGCAAAGCAACAAAAAGAAAAGAGACTCAAAAAGTCTGAGGAAACTAAGAGAGCTCTGGGACAGGAAGAACAGAAATAACATTCATATCATAGGGGTTCCTAAAGAAGAAGAGAAAGAACAAAGAATAGAGACCTTGTTTGAAGAAATCATGGCTGAAAACATCCCAAAATTAATGCAGAAAAAGTCACACAGCTTTAAGAAGCATAGAGAATTCCATTAAGAGAAACCCAAAAAAATTTACACCAAGACACATCATAATTAAAATACCAAAGCTAAGAGATAAAGAAAAAATATTAAAGACTATAAAAGAAAAGCAGTGTATTACCTACAGAGGATCCCCCATAAAGATGACATCTGACTTCTCAACAGAAATACTTGAGGACAAAAGGGAATGGCAAAAAATATTCAAACTAATGCAGAACAAAAGCCTACAACCAAGACTTCTTTATCTATCATTTAAAATTGAAGGTAGGACGTCAGAGTAATGGCAGGGTAGGAAGCGATACCGATAAATTTCCCCCAAAAATCAACAAGATCTTCAACTAGAAACAGAAAAAACTATCCTTGGAGCCTCCAGATGTTTTGCAATACACCCAAAGGTATGATCGAGTGAAAAATTGGCTAAATATATAACCAAACCCCGAAGGAAATAGGGAGTAAGAAATGCTCTGCCTTCCTCACTAACCTAAACAGGGCGGTTTTCACCGGAAACTGAGAATATAGAAACTAAGGCGGGCAAAGGGGGTGAATAGATCCAGGCTGCGGCACAAACAGCCGAACCAGGCTGTGGCATGGAGATCCAAGCCAAGAAAAAACTGTTCCTGTGACAACTCGGGCAATACAGCTAACACTGGCGCCAAACCCAGACAAAGAAAGACAAGTGGGGCAGCCATTTTATCTGATCTTGGAGCGCGCAGATAGTGGGCGAGAGATTCCTTCCAAAGCCCCGGGAGGGTGCGCTCATGTTACCCCACAGAGAGGCAGAGTCAGAGGCCTTTGTGTGGGCCGAAAGCCTTCGGGTCGCCCCAGCGCCCTGGGAGAGCTGCACACGAAGAGGGAGAGAGAGCTAATTCCAACACTGGAACTTTTCAGTGCGGGCAGGTTTCACTGAGAGTGCAAGACTCCGGCCTCACATCCTGGTCTGCACGCACAGAGAGTGGGCAGGAGACTCCTCCCAGCACCTCGGGAGTGGGAGCCTGTGTTGTGCCAAGGAAGGGCAGAGTCAGAGGCCTTCGTGTAGGCTGAGGGCCTGAGACTCCTCTCAGGCTGCCGCAGCACCTTGAAAAAGCCGCTCACGGGGACGGAGCGAGAGCCAATTCCAACGCTGCAACTTTTCAGTGCAGGCGGGGGGTTTCACTCAGAGGGCGAGACTTCCGGTCTAACATCCTGGTCTGCGGGCACAGATGGTAAACGAGAGTTTCCTCCAAGCGCCCTGGGAGTGGGTGCCCGCCCGTGTTACTGGTCAGAGTGGCAGAGCCAGAGGTCGTTGAGTGGGCAGAAGCCCCGGCTGATTATGCTAGCAGCTCTGACTGACTGAGCCTTACCCAGAGCCCTGCACTGAGTGGGAATAGATTGGGGAGTTGCCAGCTCTTTGAGCCTCTTACTATCCAGGCATAGGCAGCAGCAACCCCATAGCTGGATTATCAGGCTACTAATTGAAGAAGGAAAGACTAAAAGAGAGGCTTCAGGAACATGGACTCTCTCACTGTCGGAGCCTATAAATGCTAATGAGCCTCGAATGCCAACGAGACTGAAGCACAATACATGACATCGCCATAGAGACTTATCAACTGCAAACCTCTACCTGATCGTACCAAAGGGGCAGAATCCGGGGTAGAGAGTCACCGACCAGGAAGAGGGAGAGAAAAGAAAAAGCAAGAAGATAACCTCTCAAAATCAAGAATAATCCGCAGACTTTATAACCTATCCCATTTTATTATATTTGTTCGTTTGTTTCTCTTATCTTCATCCTTGATTTTTTTTTTCCTCCTCTAATTTGGTCATTTAACTCTCTACCGGTCTTACTCTCTCCTCTCCTTGAACTACACTACCCATAAGTGTTACATCTCCCATTATCTTTTCTTTCCTCTTCCTTTCTCTCTATGAGGGTTGCACTCCAAAACCCTTAACTCTCTCTCTCTCTGTCTCCTCTTTTTTCTTTTTTCTTCTTTTAGTGGTTCTCTCTTTTTTTTCTATCTCTTTTTTTTCTCCCTCTATATTAGTTTCTTCCTTTCTCCTTTACGTCTCCTCTCATTCAAACCTCAAAAATGAACAAATTATATTATCTGGGACTCAAACTTATGTTTGTGGCATTTTGGGGGGTTTTTACTTCACCTTTTAAACTCACTAACAGTGCTCCCATCCCTGGTTCTCCATTTTATCAAGCTCTTGTTCCACTAAATACAATAGTAATTTTTTAATTTGTCCCCCCATTTTCCTGTTTCCGTCTTACTCCTCTCATCATAACTCCTAGTAAACCAACACCTAAACGCAAATCATTTTATTCTTGATCCAAATTTTTTCATTATTTGCTTTTTGTGGGTCCATACCCCCATTTTTTATTATTTTTTTTCTTTCCCCGTTATTACTTTTCCCCAATTCAGGCCCTCCATTACAGGCATTGTTTGTTCTATTAAATACAATATAATTCACAGTTCACCACAAGATTTTCTCAAGAAAGAAGGGAGAGGAGAGGAGAGGAAAGGAAAAAAGGAGGGGGAGAAATAATTTCCTTTTTTTAATTTTTATTTAATTTTATTTTTCTTTATTTCATTATTAATTTTTAAAAAAACACAACTTTTTTCGATTTTTTATTTTTTTAACTTTTTATTCTTTATTAAATCTCATTAATACTATCAACAAAACCACCCTCAGATGCCATTAAGGAAGAGAAAATCGAATATCATGGATACAAAAGAAAGAGAGGTAACACAGATAGATGAGAAAAATCTATGGAGAAAAACTTTAATATATTGGAAACCTTGGAGTTAAATGACAGAGAATTCAAAATAGAAATCCTAAAAATCCTCCAAGATATACAAGAAAACACAGAAAGGCAATTTAGGGAGCTCAGAAAACAACTCAATGAACACAAAGAATATATGTCCAAGGAAATTGAAACTATAAAAACAAATCAAACAGAGATGAAAAACTCAATTCATGAGCTGAAAAACGAGGTAACAAGCTTGGCTAATAGAACAGGCCAGTTAGAAGAGAGAATTAGTGAAATAGAAGACAAGCAACTTGAGGCACAACAGAGAGAAGAAGAAAGAGACTCAAAAATTTAAAAAAATGAGATAGCCCTACAAGAATTATCTGACTCCATCAGAAAGAATAACATAAGAATAATAGGTATATCAGAGGGAGAAGAGAGAGAAAATGGAATGGAGAACATACTCAAACAAATAACAGATGAGAACTTCCCAAGCCTGTGGAAGGAACTAAAGCCTCAAATTCATGAAGCAAACAGAACTCCGAGTTTTCTTAACCCCAACAAACCTACTCCAAGGCACATCATAATGAATGGCACAAACCAATGGCAAAGAAAAAATTCTCAAGGCAGCCAGGTAAAAGAAGAATACAACATATAAAGGAAGACCCATTAGATTATCATCAGATTTCTCAGCAGAAACTCTACAAGCTAGAAGAGAGTGGACCCCAATATTTAAAGTCCTGAAAGAGAGGAACTTTCAGCCACGAATACTATACCCATCAAAGCTATCCTTCAAATATGAAGGAGAAATAAAAACATTCACAGATACAGAAAAGATGAGGGAATTTATCACCAGAAAACCCCCACTTCAGGAATTACTAAAGGGGGTTATCCAATCAGATACAAAGAACAAAAAAAAACCAAAGCCACAAGTAAAAGCTCCAAGAAGAACACAATAAAACCAAATTTAAACTGCGACAACAACAAAAAGAAAGGGGGGGAGAGGATGGAGATTAACAGTAGCAAAGGACGATGCAGTGCAAAAGTACTCACAAAATAGTGCGCTACAATGAACAGGGTAGGAACACTTTTCATTACTTAAAAGTAACCACCATTGAAAAAACCACCACAGAAGCACATGAGATAAAAAAGATAGCAACAGTGGAAAGATGTATGGAATACAACCAAATAAAAACAAAAGATAGAAAAATGAAAGAGAAGGATCAAATAAGACACAAAACTAACAGAAAGCAAGATATAAAATGGCAATAGGGAACTCACAAGTGTCAATAATTACACTAAATGTAAATGGATTAAACTCACCAATAAAAAGGCACAGAGTAGCAGAATGGATTAAAAAAGAATATCCAACTGTATGCTACCTACAGGAAACTCATCTAAGTAACAAGGATAAAAACAAATTCAAAGTGAAAGGCTGGAAAACAATACTCCAAGCAAATAACATCCAAAAAAAAAGCAGGCATAGCAATACTCATATATGATAATGCTGACTACAAGACAACAAAAGTACTCAGAGACAAAAATGGCCATTTCATAATGGCTAACGGGACATTGAATCAGGAAGACATAACAATTCTTAATATATATGCACCATACCAAGGAGCACCAAAATATATGATAGTTACTTATTGACCTTAAAACAAAAACTGACAAAAATACAATCATACTTGGAGACCTCAATACACCGCTGACGGCTCTAGATCGGTCATCCAAACAGAGAATCAACAAAGATATAGTGGCCTTAAACAAAACACTAGAGCACCTGGATATGATAGACATCTACAGGACATTGCATCCCAAAGTGACTGAGTATACTTTTTTCTCCAGTGTACATGGATCATTCTCAAGAATTGACCATATGTTGGGCCACAAAAACAACATCAGCAAATTCAGAAAAATCGAAGTTGTACCAAGCATATTTTCTGATCATAAAGCCTTGAAACTAGAATTCAACTGCAAAAAGGAGGAAAAAAATCCCACAAAAATGTGGAAACTAAACAACATACTTTTAAAAAATGAATGGGTCAAAGAAGAAATAAGTGCAGAGATCAAAAGATATATACAGACAAATGAAAATGAAAATACGACATATCAGAATCTCTGGGATGCAGCAAAAGCAGTGATAAGAGGGAAGTTCATATCACTTCAGGCATATATGAACAAACAAGAGAGAGCCCAAGTGAACCACTTAACTTCACACCTTAAGGAACTAGAAAAAGAAGAACAAAGACAACCCAAAACCAGCCAAAGAAAGGAGATAATAAAAATCAGATCAGAAATAAATGAAATAGAGAACAGTAAAACTATAGAAAAAATTAATAGAACAAAGAGCTGGTTCTTTGAAAAGATCAACAAAATTGACAAACCCTTGGCAAGACTTACCAAGGAAAAAAGAGAAAGAACTCATATAAACAAAATCCAAAATGAAAAAGGAGAAATCACCACGGAAACCGTAGATATACAAAGAATTATTGTAGAATACTATGAAAAACTTTATGCCACTAAATTCAACAATCTTGAAGAAATGGATAAATTCCTAGAACAATACAACCTTCCTAGACTGAGTCAAGAAGAAGCAGAAAGCCTAAAGAGACCTATTAGTAGAGAAGAAATAGAAAAAACCATTAAAAACCTCTCCCCCCAAAAAAGTCCAGGCCCTGACAGCTATACCAGCGGATTTTATCAAACATTCAAAGACTTGGTTCCTATTCTACTCAAAGTCTTGCAAAAAATTGAAGAAGAAGCAATACTTCCAAACACATTTTATGAGGGCAACATAACCCTCATACCAAAACCAGGTAAGGATGGCACAAAAAAAGAAAACTACAGACCAATATCTCTAATGAATACAGATGCTAAAATACTAAACAAAATACTGGCAAACCGAATACAACAACATATTAAAAAAATAATACATCATGATCAAGTGGGATTTATCCCAGAATCTCAAGGATGGTTCATCATACGTAAAACGGTTAACGTAATACACCATATCAACAAAACAAAGAACAAAAACCACATGATCTTATCAATAGACGCAGAAAAGGCTTTCGATAAAATACAACACAATTTTATGTTTAAGACTCTCAACAAAATGGGTATAGAAGGAAAATATCTCAACATGATAAAGGCCATATATGATAAACCATCAGCTAACATCATATTAAGTGGCACTAAACTGAAGGCTTTCCCTCTTAAATCAGGAACAAGACAGGGTTGTCCACTCTCTCCACTCTTATTTAATGTGGTACTAGAGGTTCTAGCCAGAGCAATCAGACAAGACAAAGAAATAAAAGGCATCCATATCGGAAAAGAAGAAGTAAAGGTATCACTTTTTGCAGATGATATGATCCTATACATTGAAAACCCCAAAGAATCCACAAAAAGACTACTAGAAACAATAAGCCAATACAGTAAGGTCGCAGGATACAAAATTAACATACAGAAGTCAATAGCCGTTCTATATGTCAACAATGAAACAACTGAGAACAAACTCAAAAGAATAATCCCCTTCACAATTGCAACAAAAAAAATAAAATACTTAGGAATAAACATAACAAAGAATGTAAAGGACTTATATAATGAAAACTATAAACCATTGTTAAGAGAAATCGAGAAAGATATAATGAGATGGAAGAATATACCTTGTTCTTGGTTAGGAAGAATAAATATAATCAAGATGGCTATATTACCCAAAGCAATATACAAATTTAATGCAATTCCCATCAAAATTCCAATGACATTTTTTAAAGAAATAGAGCAAAAAATCATCAGATTTATATGGAACTATAAAAAACCCCGAATAGCCAAAGCAATCCTAAAGAAAAAGAATGAAGCGGGGGGGCATTACAATACCTGACTTCAAACTATATTATACGGCCACGACAATCAAAACAGCATGGTATTGGCAGAAAAATAGACACTCAGACCAATAGAATAGAATAGAAAACCCAGAAATAAAACCACATATATATAGTCAAATAATTTTTGATAAAGGGGCCAGAACATACAATGGAGAAAAGAAAGCCTCTTCAATAAATGGTCCTGGGAAAACTGGAAAGCCATATGCAAAAGAATGAAACTGGACTACAGTCTCTCCCCCTGTACAAAAATTAACTCAAAATGGATCAAAGATCTAAACATAAGACCTGAAACAATTAAGTACATAGAAGAAGACATAGGTACTAAACTCATGGACCTGGGTTTTAAAGAGCATTTTATGAATTTGACTCCGATGGCAAGAGAAGTGAAGGCAAAAATTAATGAATGGGACTACATCAGACTAAGAAGTTTTTGCTCAGCAAGAGAAACTGATAACAAAATAAACAGAAAGCCAACTAAATGGGAAATGATATTTTCAAACAACGGCTCAGATAAGGGCCTAATATCCAAAATATACAAAGAACTCATAAAACTCAACAACAAACAAACAAACAATTCAATAAAAAAATGGGAAGAGGACATGAACAGACACTTCTCCCAGGAGGAAGTACAAATGGCCAAGAGATATATGAAAAGATGCTCATCATCTTTAGTTATTAGAGAAATGCAAATCAAAACTGCAATGAGATACCACCTCACACCTGTTAGATTAGCTATTATTAACAAGACAGGTAATAGCAAATGTTGGAGAGGCTGTGGAGAAAGGGGACCCTCATTCACTGTTGGTGGGAATGTAAAGTAGTACAACCATTATGGAAGAAAGTATGGTGGTTCCTCAAAAAACTGAAAATAGAACTACCTTATGAACCAGCAATCCCTCTACTGGGTATATACCCCAAAAACTCAGAAACATTGATACGTAAAGACACATGCAGCCCCATGTTCATTGCAGCATTGTTCACAGTGGCCAGGACATGGAAACAACCAAAAAGCCCATCAGTAGATGACTGGATAAAGAAGATGTGGCACATATACACTATGGAATACTACTCAGCCATAAGAAATGATGACATCGGATCATTTACAGCAAAATGGTGGGATCTTGATAACATTATACGAAGTGAAATAAGTAAATCAGAAAAAAACAGGAACTGCATTATTCCATATGTAGGTGGGACATAAAAGTGAAACTAAGAGACATTGATAAGAGTGTTGTGATTACGGGGAGAAGGGAGAAAGGTAGAGGGAAAGGGGGAGGGGCAGAAAGAAAACAATATAGAAGGTGACAGAGGACAATCTGACTTTGGGTGATGGATATGCAACATAATTGAAAGACAAGATAACCTGGACTTGTTGATCTTTGAATATATGTAACCTGATTTATTGATGTCGCTCCATTAAAAAAATAAAATTATAAAAAAAAAAGATAGCTAGGGGGACCAATAGAACAAAAGAATGAAGAGTTAACTGTCCTTAGCTATGAAGTAAAAAACTATTGTCATAAACGAAGTAACTCACAGTCTTGTGACCAAATGGCACACAGTAATTGCTAGCACTAATAGTTGATGGCCACGTGTACTTATTGTCAGGCCTGGGGTAGCTGGCACTGTGTCCATGGCAGAACAGGGCTGGGCAAGGCACTCTGAGAAGATGCCAATAGGTTTGCAGACAGATGTTGATACTTGCTGGCATGGGACCTTAAATAAATAGCAGTGAACTGTCTTTTCATGATCTCTTTCCCATTTTTCTATACAATTGGAGGTTTTTACTTTTTCATTTTTTCTAATTCTTAACCATTTATGATAGGCATTAAAGATGATTTTTTAGTGTTTTATATCTTAGACTTTCTTCTAGTGTTTTGTCATAATAAAGTTATATAGACAGAAAGTTTGTCAAATTGATAGCCATGCAACTGAGCCATTGTAGAAATGGAGTCCCTTAAGCCCCCAGTCAAGTCCCAGCTGACTTGCTGACCTTAATCTCATGGGAGATACTGAGTCAAAACCATTCACCTAAAATGATCTCGAATTCCTGATCCATAGAAATTGTGAGAGAGTAAATGTTTATTGTTTTAGGCCACCAAGTTTTAG
Organism: Saccopteryx bilineata; assembly: GCF_036850765.1. Lineage (NCBI taxonomy): Eukaryota > Metazoa > Chordata > Mammalia > Chiroptera > Emballonuridae > Saccopteryx > Saccopteryx bilineata. The sequence goes on from NC_089499.1 coordinate 70,273,978, forward strand.
AAGGATTTAACAGCAATTAGATAAGTAATATATTCATAAATTAGTTCTTACTGTGAGCAGAGAACATTAGATTGAATATACTGGTGTCTTTTTTTTTTTGCTGCTCAGGGCCTGGTCTGTTCTTTGGTTCTGATTCTTGGTTACAATTCAGATAACTGAGGTGACAGGATGTGATCTCTGGATATATACTAAATGGCCTTGCATCATCATAGAGCCACTTAAGACCCACATGGCCGTGTGCAGCTCTGGAGACTCCTCTGCACTGATTAAGATCTAACCACAGTGAACTTGGTGTGAACACACAATACAGTGTACAGATGATGTGTGGTAGAATTGTGGACCTGAAATCTGTCTAGTTTTGTTAAACAATGTCACACCAATAAATTCAATAATAAAAGATCTAAAATAAATAAATAAATAAATAAAATTGAAGGTAAAATAAAAAGCTTCCCAGACAAAAATAAGACTCAAGGTATTCATTACAACCAAACCAATGCTGCAAGAAATGTTAAGGGGCCTGTTGTAAACAGAACAAATGGAGGAAAAAATATAGTAAAAGAGGAATGTAGCTTTAAAGAACAAAATTGCAATAAACTACATATCAATAATAATGTTAAATGTAAATAGAGTAAATAATCCAATCAAAAGACATAGGGTAGCTGCGTGGATAAGAAAACATACTTAGGCTGTCTACAAGAGATGCATCTCAAAACAAAAGATGCACATAGTCTGAAAGCAAAAGGTTAAAAAATATATTTCAGGCCCTGGTCAGTTGGCTCAGTGGTAGAGTGTCGGCCTGGCATGCAGGAGTCCCGGGTTTGATTCCCGGCCAGGGCACACAAGACAGGCGCCCATCTGCTTCTCCAACCCTCCCCCTCTCCTTCCTCTCTGTCTCTCTCTTCCCCTCCCTCAGCCAAGGCTCCATTGGAGCAAAGTTGGCCCAGGCACTGAGGATGGCTCTGTGGCCTCTGCCTCAGGTGCTAGAATGGCTCTGATTGCGGCAGAGTGATGTCCCAGATGGGCAGAGCATCGCCCCCTGGTGGGCATGCCGGATGGGTCCCAGTCGGGCACATGCAGGAGTCTGTCTGACTGCTTCCCTGTTTCCAACCTCAGAAAAATACAAAAAAAAAATTATATATATATATAATCATGCAAATGGAAATTAAAAAAAGCTGTGGTAGCGATGCTTATTTCTGACAAAATAGTTTTTAAAACAAAGGCTATAAAAAAATATAAAGAAGGTCACTACATAATGATAAAGGGAGCAATCTAACAGGAAGATATAACCATTATAAATATCTATGCATCTAATAAAGGGACACCTAAATATATAAAGCAGATTTTGATGGATATAAAGGGCAAGATCAAGAGCAATATTATAATAGTAAGTGATTTCAATACTCCACAATCATTACTAGCTAGATCTTCAAGAAAGAAAATTAACAAAGAAACAGCAGACTTAAAGGACACCCTGATCAACTAGATTTAATAGATATATTCAGAACCTTTCACCTTTTCAAGTGCTCATGGTACATTCTCTAGGATAGACCACATGTTAGGGCACAAAAGGGGTATCAACAAATTTAAAAACATTGATATTATACCAAGCATCTTCTTTAATCTCATTGGCATGAAACTAAAAATCAACCACAACAGAAAAACTCAACAATACTCAAACACCATGTTTCAAAACTAAATACCATGTTATTAAATAATGAATGGGTTAACAATGAGATCAAAGAAGAAACAAAAAAGTTCCTAGAAATGAGTGATAATGAGCATAAAAGAACTCATAATTTATGGAAAACAGCAAAAGCAGTAATGAGAGGGAAGTTCATAGCTGTACAGGCATACCTTAAGAAGCTAGAAAAAGCTAAAATATACAACTTAACCCTGCATCTAATAGAACTATAAAAGAACAGCAAGTGAAGTCCAGAGGTAGTAAAAGAAAGGAAATAATAATGGTTTGAGCAGACATAAATGACATAGAAGCTAAAAAAAAAAAATACAGAAGATGAATGAAAGCAAGATCTGGATCTTTTTCTTTCTTTCTTTCTTTTTTTGTATTTTCTGAAGTTGGAAACGAGGAGGCAAAGAGACTCCCGCATGCGCCCAACTGAGATCCACCCATCATGCCCACCAGGGGGCGATGCTGTGCCCATCCAGGGCATTGCTCTGTTGCAACCAGAGCAATGGAGCCATCCTCAGCATCTGGGCCAACTTTGCTCCAATGGAGCCTTGGCTGCGGGAGGGGAAGAGAAAGACAGAGAGGAAGGAGAGGGGGAGGGGCGGAGAAACAGATGGGCACTTCTCCTGTGTGCCCTGGCCAGGAATCGAACCCGGGACTCCTGCACGTCAGGCCGATGCTCTACCACTGAGCCAACTGGCCAGGGCCAAGAGCTAGATCTTTGAAAAGGTAAACAAGATCAGTAAATCTTTAACCAGACTCACCAAGTATAAGAGAGAGGACTCAATAAATAAAATTAAAAATGAGAGTGGAAAAAAAACAACTGACACAACAGAAATACAAAATATTGTAAGAAAATACTATGAAGAACTGTATGCCAAAATATTAGACAACCTAGGTGAAATGGACAAACTCCTTGAGATATATAATCTTTCGAAAATCAATGTGGAAGAATCAGAAAACCTAAACAGACCGGTTACAACAAATGAGATCAAAACAGTTATCAAAAAACTCCCAACAAACAAAAGCCCTGGGAGAGATGGCTTCACAAGTGAATTCTACCAAATATTCAAAAAACTAACTCCTATCCTTCTCAAGCTGTTTCAAAAAATTCAAGAGGAAAGAAGAATTTGAAGCTCCTTTTATGATGCAAGCATAATTCTGATTCCAAAACCAGGCAAAGACAACACAAAGAAAGAAAATACAAGGCCAATATCCCTGATGCATTTAGATGTTAAAATCCAAACCGGATTCAGCAATTTATGAAAAAAATCATACATCATAATCAAGTGGGATTTATTCTGGGGAGGGAAGGCTGGTACAATGTTTGCAAATCAATCAATGTGATTCATCACATAAACAAAAGGAAGGACAAAAACCACATGATAATATCAATAGATGCACTAAAAACATTTGATAAAATCCAGCACCCATTCATGATCAAAACTCTCAGCAAAATGGAAATACAGTGAACATACCTCAACATGATAAAGGCCATCTAAGACAAACCCACAGCCAACATCTTACTCAATGGGCAAAGATTAAAAGCAATCTTCTTAAGATCAGGAACAAGGCAGGGGTGCCCCCTTTCACCACTCTTATTCAACATAATTCTGGAAGTTCTAGCTATAGCAATCAGACAAGAAGAAGAAATAAAAGGCATCCAAATTGGAAAGAAGAAGTAAAACTATCATTATTAGCAGATGATATAATATTATATGTAGAAAACCCTAAAGTCTCAGTCAAAAAACTACTAGACCTGATAAATGAATTCAGCAAGGCAGCAGAATATAAAATTAATACTCAGAAATCAGAGACATTTTTATACACCAACAATGAACTATCAATAAAAGAAATTAAGGAAACAATCCTCTTCACTACTGCAACAAAAAATTAAAGTACCTAAGAGTAAATTTAACCAAGAATAAAGACTTGTACTTGGAAAATTATAAAACATTAATAAAAGAAATCAAGGAAGATACAAACAAGTGGAAGTATATACCGTGTTCATGGATAGAAAGAATAAACATCATTAAAATGTCAATATTACCCAAAGCAATTTATAAATTCAATGCAATACCAGTTAAAATACCAATGACATACTTCAAAGATATACAACACATATTCCAAAAATTTATATGGAACCAAAAAAGAACACGAATAGCCTCAGCAATCTTGTAAAGGAAGAATAAAGTGGGAGGTATCACACTTCCCGATATCAAATTATACTACAGGCCATTGTACTCAAAACAGCCTGGTACTGGCATAAGAACAGGCATATAGATCAATGGAACAGAACAGAGAACCCAGAAGTAAACCCACACCTTTATGGACAACTGATATTTGACAAAGGAGGTAAGAGCATACAATGGAGTAAAGACAGACTCTTTAACAAATGGTGTTGGGAAAATTGGACAGCTACCTGCAAAAAAAAATGAAACTAGACCACTAACTTACACCATTCACAAAAATAAACTCAAAATGGATAAAAGACTTAAATATAAGTCGTGATACTGTAAACATCTTAGAAGAAAACATAGGCAGTAAGCTCTCTGACATCTCCCGCAGTAATATATATATTTGCTGATCTATCTCCACAGGCAAGTGAAATAAATGACAGGATAAACAAATGGGACTATATCAAACTGAAAAGTTTTTGCACAGCTAAAGACAATAAGAACAGAATAAATAGACAAACTACACAATGGGAGAACATATTCGACAATACGTCTGATAAGGGGTTAATAATCAAAATTTGTAAAGAACTTGTAAATCTCAACACCAGGAATATAAAAAATCCAATCCAAACATGGGCAAAAGAAATGAATAGACACTGCTCCAGAGAAGACAGACAGATGGCCAATAGGCATATGAAAAAATGCTCAACATCACTAATCATTAGAGAAATGCAAATTAAAACCACAATGAGATATCACCTCACACCAGACAGAATGGTGCTCATCAACTAAACAACACAGAATATGTGCTGGTGAGGATGTGGAGAAAAGGGAACCCTCCTGCACTGCTGGTAGGAATGCAGACTGGTGCAGCCACTGTGGAAAATAATATGGAGATTACTCAAAAAATTAAAATCGAACTGCCTTTTGACCCAGCCATCCCACTTTTAGGAAATATTCCAAAAACACCATATCACTGATTCAGAAGGAGAAATGCACCTCCATGTTTATGGCAACATTGTTCACAATAGCGAAGAGGTGGAAACAGCCCAAGTGTTCATCAGGGGACGAGTGGATTAAAAAGACATGATACATATATACAATGGAATCCTATGGGGCCATGAAAAAGAAGAAAATCTTACCTTTTGCGACAACATGGATGGACTTGGAAACTATTATGTTAAGTGAGATAAGCCAGGCAGAGAAAGAAAAATATCATATGACCTCACTCATTTGAGGAATTCAATAAACAATGTGAACTGAGGAGCGGAATAGAGTCAAATGGGGGATCAAAGGGACCAGAGGAAAAGAGTACAGAGGGAAAGGGGATGATTGGATGGCAGAAACTTGAAGGAAAGGGGGGATGGTGCTATGGGGAGAAGATAAAGAGATGTTGAGGGGAATACAAGGGAGGGGGAATGCATTCAGGGTGACACTAGAATCTCTGTAAATAAATTAATTAGAAAAAAAGAAATTATATCTAAAAATTTCTCTAAATTGATGAAGGAAAAAGTAGTCACACAATTTCAAGAAGCACACAGAGTCCCATTAAAGAGGAACCCAAGGAGGCCTTCACCAAGAGACATCATAATTAAAATGCCAAAGTTAAGAGACAAAGAAAGGATACTAAAAACTGCAAGAGAAAAGCAGTTTGCCTGACTTGTGGTGGCACAGTGGATAAAGCTTCGACTTGGAAACGCTGAAGTCGCCGGTTCAAAACCCTGGGTTTGCCTGGTCAAGGCACATATGGGAGTTGATGCTTCCAGCTCCTCCATACTTCTCTCTCTCTGTCTCTCTCTCTCCCTCTCTCTCTCCTCTCTAAAAATGAATAAATAAAAATTAAAAAAAGAAACATTAAAAAAAAGAAAAGCAGTTAATTACCGACAGAGTAGCCCCCATAAGGATGATATCTGACTTCTCAACAGAAACACTGGAGTCCAGAAGGAAATGGCAAGAAATATTCAAAGTAATGCAGAACAAGAGCCTACAACCAAGACTTCTTTATCTAGCAAGGCTATTGTTTAAAATTTGAGGAGAAATAAAAAGCTTCCCAGACCAAAAAAAAAAAGTTCAAGGTATTCATTACAACAAAACCAGTATTGCAAAAAATGTTGAGAAGCCTGCTATAAAAAGAGGAAAGGAAAAAAATTGAGAAAAAGAGAAATGTAAACTTAAAGAATAAAATGACAATAAATAATTACATATCAATAATAATCTTAAATGTAAGTGGATTAAATGCTCCAATCAAAAGACATAGGGTAGCTGCATGGATAAGAAAACAGGACCCGTACACATTCTGTTTATAAGAGACACATCTCAAAACAAAAAATACACATAGAGTGAAAGTGAAGGGATGGAAAATGGTATTTCATGCAAATGTAAATGAAAAGAAAGCTGGGGTAGCAATGCTTATATCTGACAAAATATACTTTAACACAATGGCTACAGTAAGGGATAAAGAACATCACTACATAATGATAAAGGGAGCAATCCAACAGGAGGATACAACTATTGTAAACATTTATGGGCCTGACATAGGTGTTCTTAAATATATAAAGCAGAAAGGGTGAGGTTGCAGCAATACTATAATAGTAGAGGATTTTAATACCCTACTAACATCAATGGATAGATTCTTGAGACAGAAAATTAACAGAGAAACAGCAGCCTTAAATGACACACTAGGTCAACTGGATTTAATTAATATCTTCAGAACCTTTCACCCCAAAGCAGAAGAACATACATTCTTTTCAAATGCTCATGGTACATTCTCTAGAATAGACCACATGTTAGGACACAAAATGAGTCTCAATAAATTTAAGAATATTGAAATCATATCAATCATCATCTCTGATCACAATGGCATGAAACTAGAAATCAACTACAATAGAAAAATTGAATAACATTCAAACACATGGAGGCTACATAACATGTTATTAAATATCGAATGGATTAACAATGAGATCAAGGAAGAAATAAAAATTTTTCTTGAAACAGATGAAAATGAACATACAACAACTTAGAAGTTATGGGATACAGCAAAAGCAGACCTGAGAGGGAAGTTCATAGCATTACAGGTATACCTTAACAAGCAAGAAAAAGCTCAAATAAACTACTTAACCTTGCATCTAAAAGAAGTCCAGAGGAAGCGGAAGGAAGGAATAACAAAGATCAGAAAAGAAATGGAAAACATAAAAATTAGTAACCAAACTTAGATGTGACAACTGCTTTCAAATTCCATTACACTTTATCCATATTGGGCAACTATTTTAGATGCTTACGTTTTAGATATTATTTTTCTAATTTGTACACAAGTAGTATTTTAATCTGATAATCCTTCTTCATTTTTTTCTTGAGAAACTTTAATTAAACCAAGTGCAACTAAACCACTAAGTTACCAGATCGTAATGAATATGGAAAGATAGCTCTTTGGCAGATCAAGGGTTGACACAGGAATGTGTAGCATCTAAAAAATGCCCCCATGTCAAATTTTTGATGCAAAACAGTTGACTACTATCCTAAGAGACAAGACCATGAACTGTTTAGACATGATCAGATATCAAAGTCAACAGGTTTTACAATCTAATCGTCTTGTTTTCCTTTTACCAATGTAGAGGTAAGATACTTTGTCAGGTCTGATAAACTAAAGGTAATATCAGTATAACCACATAAGTGATATTGGTCTTCTTAGTTTGTGTCAGCCTTAAGAGATTGATACAATTGTTTGCTAGTCTGTTTATTGGAGAAGATGGATAAGAAAGAGTAAATATTTCTCTCTAAATCCTTTGAGCTTCACTCCCTCTGAGATACCGGTCATATCCCATGAAAAAACTTACTCTAATTGTTCTTAAGACTTAACAACAGGGTGAGAAGAATTAAACTAGGTTCCCATGTTTGATGTTTTAAAGTCATTGCTCTCTCACTGATTTACTTTCATGGACAGTAAATTCAAGTTTAACTATTTGTAAACAACGTATATGTTTTTTATTATTGATATAAAATCTATTTTAAGTCAGCTAGTGGGTAATAAAATATTTTTTGTGCATTATCTGGTCTCTTAGCCTTCCAGTATATTTGACTTCTGAAGAGCCAAATATATTAGTAATCTTGAGATAGATGTTGTGGTACTTATTGATGTATGTTTATTTTAGACTTGCCATTTTAACTGAATTGTTAATTTCTATTTCTATTTCTTTCCAGTCTCTTTGTCACCTACTTTTAAATTGATAATGGACTCCCCTACCACCTCAAGGTTGGATTAATATCAAGTTTGTGTAGTGAAGATAAGATTTTAAAAATCCACACATTTTTTACCGGGAGATAAAGGTAAATTTCAGAAAAGAGTGAAAAAAATAATTTTCCCCATTCATTGTAAGTGTTGTGTTTGATTTATGTTTTGCTGCTAATACCATGGAAGAAAGGAAGAATTTGAGAGTTTCTGAGATTAGGCAATTTCTTGAAGGACCCAACAGCCTAGAGGCCCCATTGCCTACTTTTTCACAATTGAAATCAGTAGTGCATTGGTTTCTTCATGCTGGCTTACAGAGGATCATTAAGAACCAACCTTAGAACCATCAGAGATTCTGTCAGACACAGGAGCAATATGACAATTCAGTGTTATCTGGGAAACCTACTTTAAAAGGCAAATAGAGAAAACATAAAATACAAGGAATTTACTTTTGCAGCCCATTTTTAAATTAAATATCTCTTTTTTCCCAACTCTCCTGTCTTAGCTGAGAAGAGAACTACCCACACCAGTTATTAAGATAGTCTTTGTAATGTTAGTTTGCCATCTGCTCAGGCTGCCGGCTCTTGAATAAACCTACATTCCTTGTACCAACCCTTGTTTGCCAATTATTGACTTTCAAGAAACAGGCAACTGAACCTAGGTTTGGTGTTACCACCAAATGCCTCCTAGAATGGCCCAAATCTGTACCACTGACAACACCAAATGCTGGAGGGGGTGTAGAACAATAGGACCTCTCATTCATTGCTGGTGAGAATGCAAAATGGTAGTCACTTTGGAAGATTGTTTGCCAGTTCTTACAAAACAAAATATACACAGTTCAGCATGGTGCACTCTTCAGTGTTGACCTGAAGAAGTTGGCAACCTATGTATGCATAAGAACCTGCACACGGGTTTATTCATCATTGCCAAATCTGGCTATTCAGTAGGTGAATGTATAAAACAGTATATCTAAACAATAAAATATTATTCAATACTAAAAATCTAAGCTATCAAGCCATAATACCACATGAGGAAAACTTAAATGCATATTAAGTGAAAAAAAGCCATTCTGAAAAGCTTCCATACTATATAATTCCAATTCTATTATACTCTGGAAAAGGCAAAACTAGAGACAGTAAAAAATGGATCAGTGTTTTCCAGGAGTTAGGAGGAGGAAGGAAGGGTTAAGCAGAGCACAGAGAATGTGTAGGGTAGTGAAACTATAACAGTGAATACATGTCATCACATTTCTGCAAACCTATAGGATGTACAGCACCAAGACTAAACCCTAATGCAAACCATGGGTGTTGAATGAAAATGAACTGTCACTAAAATTTGTCAATTGTAATAAATGTACAATTCTGGTAGAGATGTTGACAAGGGGGGAGGTTATACATGGTGGGGGTAGGGTGTATATAGAAAAGATCTACTGTATATCTTCTGCTCAATTCTTCTGTGAACCTAAAACTTTCCTGCAAATCTAAAGTATGTTTAAAAACGAAAAGAGAGAATGTGTACCCAGCAAAGAAGCCATGTCCTTTTTTATGCTCTAACCCATGGGTTGTCAAACTGTGTCCTGTGGATCAAGTCTGACCCTCACTATAAAGTTTCATCAGAACACAGCCTCTCCAGTCTATGTTACATATCACAATGTTCAAGCTGTGTAGTCTCAACAAAGGCTGTATCGTTGTGGCCCAAAAAGCCAAAACATTTACTATATGGACCTTTATAGAAAAAAACCTCCTGATCGCTAACCTAGCCTTGAGTGTCACACTGTGCTCTCTCTGCTGCACTCTGCTTACTAGAAGTAGCCCTCTAAGGCAGCCCCACACTTAAGGAGAAAAGGATATCTGTGCATGTTCTACACCCAGCAGAGACCAAACCAGCTGTCGAGTGTGCATGCACAGAGAGGAACAGGGCCACTGTTGGCTCAAGACGGCACAGGATGCAGAGCTGACCCAGAGAACCCACTGAGGTAAGAGGATATGTTGCTAATTCTCTAGCAGGTGAACCGAGTTGAGAAGGCACAGGTGGTTATTTTTTTCCCCAGGTTAGTTCACACCATTGCCCACACTGGAGTGGTAAAAGCAGAATTTGTTCCTCTCCAAAATCATGCCTATTGCTCAGGGGTACTTCTGTTGAAGTCATTCTGACCACTTTTACAATGCTCTAATTGAACTGCTGGACACAGAAGAATTGCTTCTTGCTAAAGGAAAATAACAGAGAATTACAAAAATGGTATATTGGAAAAAATGCAACGCATTCTCAGGCTTTTGAAATGGCAGACTTCTAGGCACCAATTTATCTGACTTACATTACAGGCTACAAACAGTCAGCAACTCTTATTTGATAATTTTTCACAATAAAAACATATCTTTAAGTGTTATTTTAGCTCCACAATGATTGTACAGATCTATTTATTTTGCATTTATGTGTGTGTACATTGGAGGAGGGGTGGTTCCCTAAGTAATACCTTGCCTATGGCAATGTTGGGCAAAAGAGGAGAATGTATTCTATTAATCAGATCAGACCACTTGCTTAGTGAGAAGAATGTAATCTGGATTTTAACAAAATACAAAGTATTCTAAATCCATATGTAAAATTAAGTAGTCGCTTAATTCCTTTTATAGGAATATGTCATTGACATAATCTCTCCAGCTCCAGGGTAACTGAGAAGGCTGAAGGCCCTTATTATATTATGCCAGAGAATCAGTTTAAAAGGTGGGTTGGAAATAGAGGGAGTCTACTGCTGCAGAAGAGTAGACTCCTTTTCATCAGCCATACTTCTCACATCAGCAGATACCTACATAGCATCTTAAGAGAGAAATATTGGCCAGCAGAACTTTATGAAACACAGTCAAATGTTGATGCAAAAAAAATGGTATTATTGTCCCCTATATTTCAAGTGTTGGTGTGAAGAGGAAATTAAAAAGAAAATTACCTTCCCTAAACAAGCTGTTTTCCTACTGAGAGATTTGGACACATGTACCACCCATTATGATACAAGGCATGCATGAAGAGCCTTGTCACAGAATAGGTGCTCAGCAAATACAACTTGGATGAGACCTAACACTTATTTAGGCCTTATACCTACCAAGCAATACCATAAATGGTGTATATGCATTCAATTCTCATAATAGCTTTATCAATTATATAATATTTTATACCTATTTTAGAGACAAGGAAATTAAGGCTTCATAAAGCCAAATAACTTGTTCAAGTTTACATAAATTTGACTTTGGAGCCTGATTTTTGAACAAAAGAAATCTATTTCCAGAGCTTGTAATCTTAATTACTATGTATTATAGCCAATGGAAGGATGGGTGGATGGATGGATGGATGGATGGATGGACTGATAGAGAGAATAACCAAAATACTGTGACCATGTAGGGAAAGGAGTAAGTAAATCTGACTATTAAAGAAAGTTAAACAGAAAAGATAACATTTTACCTGAATCTTGAAAAGGCCAGATGTTTCCAAGTGGGGGAGATGGAGATGGGCTTTCCAGGCAGCAGCAGTATGAGCAAAGACACAGACATCCAAGTCTCCATGAATTTAGAGGTTGGCAGGCAGTCCTGCTCAACTAGGGCACAGGTCTTCCAGAACAGCAGTCTAGAGAAGGGGCCACTGGGTGGGACCACATGGTAAAGGGTCTGTAATGAAATGTTGAGAAGTTTGGACCTTCTTCTGCAGGCAGTAAAAAACCCTTTAAATATTGTTTTTCAATGATGGATAGCATTTACTGAGGACTTAACTTTTGCCAGGCAAGCATGAGATTCAGAAGGGTGAAATTATTTGCATAACATCATATAATCTAGAGATATCTAAATCTATATTTGGACCTGGGCAGTCTTGCAGACTAAATAAAGCAAGAGAGTGAATGATCTTATCTATTTGAAGAGATAACCATAGCAGCAATGTGGATGAAAATAAAACTTAACAAAGAAAAACTAATTATGAGGGTGTTTATGTTTAAACAAGAGTTGCTGGTCCTGACCTGTAGTGGTGTAGTGAATAGAACATCAACTTGGATTGCTGAGGTCACCAGTTCAAAACACTGGGCTTCCCTGGTCAAGGCACATACAACAAGCAAGCAATGTACAACTAAAGTGAAATAACTGAGTTGATGCTTTTTGCTCCCACCCCACCTTCTGTAAAAATCAATAAGTAATTTTTTTTGTTTGTTTGATTGTTTTTAGTGAGAGAGAGAGGACAAGTGGGGGACAGACAAACAGGAAGGGAGAGAGATGAGAAGCATCAACTCACAGTTGTAGTATTTCAGTTGTTTATTCTTTTTTTTTTTTTTTTTTTTTTGTATTTTTCTGAAGCTGGAAACAGGGAGAGACAGTCAGACAGACTCCCGCATGCGCCCGACCGGGATCCACCCGGCATGCCCACCAGGGGCAACGCTCTGCCCACCAGGGGGCAATGCTCTGCCCCTCTGGGGCGTCGCTCTGCCGCGACCAGAGCCACTCTAGCGCCTGGGGCAGAGACCAAGGAGCCATCCCCAGCGCCCGGGCCATCTTTGCTCCAATGGAGCCTCGGCTGCGGGAGGGGAAGAGAGAGACAGAGAGGAAGGAGGTGGGATGGAGAAGCAAATGGGCGCTTTTCCCATGTGCCCTGGCCGGGAATCGAACCCTGGTCCCCCGCACGCCAGGCCGACGCTCTACCGCTGAGCCAACCGGCCAGGGCCTTCAGTTGTTTATTGATTGTTTTCTCATATGTGCCTTGACCAGGGGGCTCCAGGCAAGCGAGTGACCCCTTGCTCAAGCCAGCAACCTTAGGCTTCAAGCCAGAAAACTTTGGGTTCAAATCAGCAACCATGGAGTCATGCCTCTGATCCCACGCTCAAGCCAGCGACCTTAGTGTTTCGAACCTGGGTCCTCAGCATCCAAGGCCAATGTTCTATCCACTACATCATCACCTGTCCAGGCAATAAATAAAATCATAAAAAAGAAAAATTCCTGGGAAGATGAGCTGAGACAGGGTTTCTCAACCTTGGCACTATTAACGTTTTGAACTGGATAATTATTTGTTGTGGAAGCATGTCTTGAATATTATAGGAAGTTTAACAACATCTTTGTTATCTACCTAGTAAATTCCAGTGGTATCCCACTTCAAGCTATGACAAAGAAAAATGTCCCCCTGGAGGGCAAACTGTACCTGATTGAGAACTAATGAGTGGAGATTGAAAAAATGAGATATTTCAGAAATAGACTCAACAAAACCAACTGATCAAAAGGTAGAGGGTTCAAAGATATACTGTATCAGATATTTAACGTGTAACACAGGCATGAGAATAGCAAGGCAGCACCAAGCGCAAGAGTTGGGAGTTCCAGGTCTGCACTTTTCAGTCCTAGATTTAAAACCCAGTGCTGCTCTGCTGTCCACCATTGGGTGAACCTGGACAGATTACTTACATTCTCTAGGTCTTAAAAAAGAAAAGATCCTAATAGCACTAACCTCAATAAATTGCTGTGAAGATTAAAAGAGAATATTATGAGCCAAGTGCTGAGCAGAGTTCCTGGCACTTAGTTACTACTTAATAAATATTACTACCAGCCAGTAAGGAAACATAGGGAATTGTTTTCAACACCAAATGTCAAGTTCATAGATTAAAAGATTTTCAGTAAATGGGCACTGTGAACTCTATAAATATTTTTCCATGAGATATAATATTTCCCAACACATTAAAATTAATTGAAAAGATAATATGTAAATGAATATTTGACTTGATAGCAATTGTGAATGTCTAGTATATATGTATTTATATATGTGTGTGTCTCTGTGTTTCTAAGTATACTTGTGTATGTACATGTATACATATACAAATTAGATAATTAGAATCACACCAAAATATTAATACCAAGTATTACTGGATGGTAAGATTATGGGTGAATTTAATTTTCTTCTCTATCTTTCTATTACCCTTTGTATTTCTTCTATAATGAATAATATTACTTTTATAAATAGTTTCAAAATGTCTTTTGTAAGATATATTGATTGAAAGCCTAGTATATGCCACGCCCTGTGTTAGACACTGAGTATACAATGAGAAACACACCCATACATATGAACAACAAACACAACAAAAACCAACAATAGACTTAGTACCCATACCAAAAAGCTGGAACTTGAAAAATCAAGTTCAAATGTAACAATTCTCCAAAAGCAACAAAGATAGTGGGTTTTGGCAATGCCATTCTAATCATGTTTTTAAGTTGAACAGAAGAGCCAAAAGAATTTTCTAATTCTCCTCCTTTGCAAATGATTCAGTAGAAAATCACCACCATGTTCTCATTAAGATTCTGGTTCCCTTATGTAGTAATTCTTATCCTGAGGGGGATATAATACCATTTTGCAGTGTCTAAATCAATCTTGAGTCTGATTAATAGAGATAGCTCCCTTGGAAACTATAATTTTTCACAGAAAGACTTATTTCCATAGCAAAAGAAAGTATGTAAAGGGTTTTTTGTTTCAAAATATAAATCCTTGCTTCCCTACACATTCAGAGAAATTTAAAATAGTATGTACTTTTCTGAGTATCCACAGACTTATGAAAACAACAGTTAAGGCCTCAGGAAAATTCTCCACCATCCTGACTGTGTGTTTCAGACAAAGCATCCACATGGGAATCACTGGAACAAGAGTTGCTGGCTCAGAGCCTCAGTTCAAGCGGTGTCTGTGTGAAGTAACGGGAATGCGAATTAGGGATGCTCGCTCTTCCCTCTGCATCGTTTTTAATTAAGCACATACAGAAATGATAGACTTTATACAATGACAGCATAGGCATTCTGTGTCTGCCTGTGTCATATGTTCTCATTGCTATAGTTCTGGAATTAGAATTCATGTTCTGTCATCTTGAATATTTTAATACTTAACTGATCCTGAATGTGTTTGGACACAGGACAACAACAGTAAAATGAAATTTTATAGCCAACAAAGTCCTTTATACCTAAAGTTTATTGCATATTTTATATTTTGTTTAAAAACATGTGGCTCTTTGAGACTCTGAAGTAAGCACAGCGTCCTCAAGTTGCAGTTTACTTGTGTTCCTTTATTCCTGGAAAGTTGATTTTAACATCAGGATAGAAAGAATTCCTGTAAATTGGCTAGAGTGGCTAAAATTCCACTGAGCTGGTACTTTTTCTCCCAAAAACAATCTTAAAGTTCTGTGTTAGAAAAATGCTCCACTTTTATATTTGTTCCCAAAATATATGCATTCTCCATTCAGAGAGACCATGGACTCCTCAATTTTTAGTATTTTTTAGTAATAACTTTTCTTGTTGTTTGTCTAGGGTCTAAAAAGGTATTGTTTTATAATGGCAACAAAACTTTTCTGTAGTGATTATTTTTACAAAATCATTAACACCATTTTATTAATGCTTCTTGCTTTGCAAAGTTGGCATGATAGCCCAAGAAATTAAAAAACTTAATATAGTGTAAGATGTTAGAATAATTCCTACTTTTCCAAGATTGATCTAAATAATTGGTTTTGGGTATTCATTATTCAAATAGGAATAAGAAGCAAGCAAACAAAAATACCCAAGTTTTTCCATAAAGCAAGTTGCAGAGAATTGGCAACCCAAAAGAGAATAATGTAATAAAAGCATACCATTGTATTGAGTTAAATACCCAATTCTGACACTATAATTCAGATAGCTAAAAAATTTAAAATAAAAAAGGAAGTTATTCAGTTTTCTCATGAACTTCTTAAAAAATGCATTAGATTTCATTTCTGAGGTCCTTTCCTACTCCAATTTTGGGGAGTTCTAAATAAAATACTTTAATATGAATTGATTCTAGATGTTATCATTGTCAAAATCTCATTTGTTTGGCATAGGCCAGGTAGCTCAGTTGATTAGAGTGTCATCCTGTTATGCTAAGGTTGCAGGTTTGATCCCTGGTCAAAGTACATACAAGCATTAACCAATGAATATATAACTAAGTGAAATAACAAATCGATGTGTTTTTTTTTCTCTCTCTCTCTTCCTCTCTCTCATCAGTAAATAAAAACAATTTCATTTGTTCATTCACTCGTTTTTATCTCCTAACAAGGTTTATTAGGCAACCAACATCCATTAAAACTTCAATATCTTGAATTTGTCTTTACCACTAACACATCCTAACAGAATGTACTTTAGGATATTCTTGGGGAAAAGGGTTAAAAAGAAAGCCAATGGCCATTCAAAAGTAAATTACTGATCTCCTTGGTCTAACTGAGCTCTTGGCCTATTTTCTTGACTGAATGGCCAGGAAAGAACTTCAAAAGCCTCCAACCCTCCTCACACTCAGAAACAGAACCTAAAAATATACGCATCCAATACAAGTTCCTCACCACTTCCACTCATCTCCAGAATGAGATCACTGAGTCTTTCTTAGAAAGAGAGCCATACTGGAAGGGTCACCATTTCTCAATGCTGACTTCAGATTTGTGGGACTCTCAGCCCGTTGCTGTCGGATGCTGTCTTCTATAAAACCATCCTAAGAACTGAAATGTATAAGAAAGAATGCAGTTCAGTTCTCTGATTTTTTAATGACTTGTTTTTCCCTGATGTCCTTCTGGTCAGAAAGTTTATTTGATTGTCTACCATCTTTCTTCAGTATTTTTAAAATTAATTTTAATGGGGTGATATTGATAAATTTGGATACATATGTTCAGAGAAAACATCTTCAGATTATTCTGACATTTGATTATGTTGCATACCCCTCACCCAAAGTCAAATTGTCTTCCGTCACCTTCTCTCTGGTTTCTTTTGTGCCCTTCCCCTCCCCCCACACCATCCCTCTCCTTCCTCTTCCCATCCCCCCCTATAACCATCACACTCTTGTCCATGTCTCTGAGTCTCATTTTTATATCCCATCTATGTATATGGAATCATATAGTTCTTAGTTTTTTCTGATTTACTTATTTCAATCAGTGTAATGTTATCAAGGTCCATCCATGTTATTATAAATGATCCGATGACATCATTTCTTATGGATGAGTAGTATTCCATAGTATATATGTACCAAAGCTTTTTAATCCACTTGTCCTCTGACGGAAACTTGGGCTGTTTCTAGAACTTTGCTATTGTGAACAATGCTGCCATAAACATGGGGGTGCATTTCTCCTTTTGAAAGAGTGCTATGGTGTCCTTAGGGTATATTCCTAAAAGTGATATAGCCGGGTCAAAAGGCAGTTCGATTTTTAATTTTTTGAGGAATCTCCATACTGTTTTCCACAGTGGTTGTACCAGTCTGCATTCCCACCAGCAGTGCAGGAGGGCTCCCCTTTACCTACATCCTCATCAGAATCTATCATGTGTTGTTTTGTTAATGAGCGCCATTCTGACTGGAGTGAGGTGATATCTCATTGTTTTAATTTGTATTTCTTTAATGATTAGTGATAATGACCATTTTTTCATATGCCTATTGGCCATCTGTATGTCCTCTTGGAGAAGTGTCTATTCATTTTTTTTTTTTTTTTTTGCCCATTCTTTGATTAGATTATTTGTATTCCTGGTGTTGAGTTTGACAAGTTCTTTATAAATTTTGGCATTTAACCTCTTATCAGACATATTGTCAAATATGTTCTCCCATTGTGTAGATTGTCTTTTTATTCTGTTATTGTCTTTAGCTGTGCAAAAGCTTTTTAGATTGATATAGTCCCATTTGTTTATCCTGTCTTTTATTTCACTTGCCCGTGGAGATAAATCAGTAAATATATTGCTGCGAGAGAGGTCGGAGAGCTTACTGCCTATGTTTTCTTCTAAGATGATTATGGTTTCACGGCTTACATTTAAGTCTTTTATCTATTTTGAGTTTATTTTTGTGCATGGTGTAAGTTGGTGGTCTCATTTTATTTTTTGCAGGTAAATGTTCAACTTTCCCAACACCATTTATTAAAGAGGCTGTCTTCACCCCATTGTATGCTCTTACATCCTTTGTCAAATGTCAGTTGTCCATAAAGCTGTTCGTTTATCGCTGGGTTCTCTTTTCTATTCCATTGAACTATATGCCTGTTCTTATGCCAGTACCAGGCTATTTTGAGTACAATGGCCTTGTAGTATATAACTTGATATCGGGAAATGTGATAACTCCACTTTATTGTTCCTTCTCAAGATTGCTGAGGGTATTCGTGTTCTTTTTTGATTCCATATAAATTTTTGGAATATGTGTTCTATATCTTTGAAGTATGTCATTGGTATTTTAATTGGTATTGCATTGAATTTATAAATTGCTTTGGGTAATATAGACATTTTAATGATGGTTATTCTTCCTAACCATGAACATGGTATATGCTTCGACTTGTTTGTATCTTTCTTGATTTCTTTTATCAATGTTTTATAATTATCCGAGTAAAAGTCTTTAATCTTCTTGGTTAAATTTACTCCTAGGTACTTTTTTTTTGGTTGCAATAGTGAAAGGAATTGTTTCCTTAATTTCTCTTCCTGACAGTTCATGGTTGGTGTATAAAAATGTCTCTGATTTCTATGTATTATTTTTATATCCTGCCACCTTGCTGAATTCATTTATCAGGTCCATTAGTTTTTTGACTGAGTCCTTAGATTTTTTTATATACAATATTTTATTATCTGCAAATAATGAGAGTTGTACTTCTTTTCCAATTTGGATGCCTTTTATTTCTTCTTCTTGTCTAATTGCTGTGGTTAGGACTTTCAGAACTATGTTGAATAAGAGTGGTAAAAGGGGGCACACCTGCCTTGTTCCTTATTTTAGAGAAATTGCTTTTAATTTTTGCCCATTGAGTATGATGTTGCCTGTGGGTTTGTCATAGATGACTTTTATCATGTTGAGTTATGTTCCCTGTATTCCTACTTTGCTGAGAGTTTTGATCATGAATGGGTGCTGGATTATATCAAATGCTTTTTTTGCATCTATTGAAATTATCATGTGATTTTTCTTCTTTCTTTTGTTTATGTGCTGAATCATATTGATTGAATTGCGAATATTGTACCAGCCTTACCTCCCCAGAATAAATCCCACTTGATCATGGCATATGATATTTTTCATATATTGTTGGATCCAGTTTGCTACTATTTTGTTGAGGATTTTAGCATCTATATTCATCAATGATATTGACCTATAACTTTTTGTGTGTGTGTTGTCTGTCTGATTTTGGATTCAGAATTATGCTCGCCTCATAAAAGGAGCTTTGAAGTCTTCCTTTCTCTTGAATTTTTTGAAATAGCTTGAGAAGGATAGGAGTTAGTTCTTCTTTGAATATTTGGTAGAATTCACTTGTGAAGCTATCAGGCCCAGGACTTTTTTTTGTTGGGAATTTTTTGATAACTGTTTTGATCTCATTTGTTGTAATCGGTCTTTTAGGTTTTCTGATTCTTCCAGATTGATTTTTGGAAGATTGTATGTTTCAAGGAATTTTTCTATTTCATCTAGGTTGTCTAGCTTTTTTGGCATACAGTTCTTCATAGTATTTTCTTACAATATTTTCTATTTCTGTTGTGTTGGTTGTTATTTCTCCACTCTCATTTCTAAGTTTATTTATTTGAGTCCTCTTTTTTTTTTTTTTTTGGTAAGTATAGTTAAAGGTTCATTGATCTTATTCACCTTTTCAAGAACCAGCTCCTTGTTTCATTGATCCTCTGTATTGTTTCTTTAGCCTCTATGTAATTTTTTTACTCTGATCTTTATTATTTGCTTCCTTCTACTACATCTGGGCTTTACTTGCTGTTCTTTCTCTAGTTCCTTTAGATGCAGGGTTAAGTTGTTTATTTCAGTTTTTTCTAGCTTCTTAAAGTAGGCCTGTAGTGCTATGGACTTCCCTCTCAGTACTGCTTTTGCTGCGTTCCATAAATTTTGAGTTGCTGTATGCTCATTATCATTCATTTCTAGGAGTTTTCTTTATTTCTTCTTTGATCTCATTCTTTTTTTTTTACACAAAAAGAAATTTATTTGCCCCACCCTCTCCATACCTTAAACTACATGACATAAAGGTAAAAAATTTACAATATTACTAATTTATTTTAGTTAATATATCAGTATAAATGTCTTTATACATAGATAGATTATTATTAACCTATGATTGCAATTGCTCAGTGTTTTTCTTTTTTTTTTCTTTTTTTTACACAAAAAGAAATTTATTTGACACACCCTCTGCATACCTTAAACTACATGACATAAAGGTAAAAAATTTACAATATTACTAATTTATTTTAGTTAATATATTGGTATAAATGTCTTTATACCTAGATAGATTCTTATTAACCTATGATTGCAATTGTTCAGTGTTTTTCTTTTTTTTTTATAAATTTTTATTAATGGTAATGGGATGACATTAATAAATCAGGGTACATATATTCAAAGAAAACATGTCTAGGTTATCTTGTCATTAAATTATGTTGCATACCCCTTGCCCAGAGTCAGATTGTCCTCCGCCACCCTCTATCTAGTTCTCTGTGCCCCTCCCCCTCCCCCTAACTCTCTCCCTCCCTCCCTCCCATGTCCTCCCTCCCCCCACCCCTGGTAACCACCACACTCTTGTCCATGTCTCTTAGTCTTGTTTTTATGTTCAACCAATGTATGGAATCATGTAGTTCTTGTTTTTTTCTGATTTACTTATTTCACTCCTTATAATGTTATCAAGATCCCACCATTTTGCTGTAAATGATCTGATGTCATCATTTCTTATGGCTGAGTAGTATTCCATAGTGTATATGTGCCACATCTTCTTTATCCAGTCTTCTATTGAAGGGCTTTTTGGTTGTTTCCATGTCTTGGCCACTGTAAACAGTGCTGCTACAAACATGGGGCTACATGTGTCTTTACGTATCAATGTTTCTGAGGTTTTGGGGTATATACCCAGTAGAGGGATTGCTGGGTCATAAGGTAGTTCTATTTGCAGTTTTTTGAGGAACCTCCATAATGGTTGTACTACTTTACAGTCCCACCAACAGTGGATGAGAGTTCCCTTTTCTCCGCAGCCTCTCCAATATTTGCTATTACCCGTCTTGTTGATAATAGCTAATCTAACAGGGGTGAGGTGGTATCTCATTGTAGTTTTGATTTGCATTTCTCTAATAACTAATGAAGCTGAGCATCTTTTCATATATCTGTTGGCCATTTGTATCTCTTCCTGGGAGAAGTGTCTGTTCATGTCCTCTTCCCATATTTTTATTGGATTGTTTGTTTGTTTGTTGTTGAGTTTTATGAGTTCTTTGTAAATTTTGGATATTAGGCCCTTATCTGAGCTGCTGTTTGAAAATATCAGTTCCCATTTAGTTGGCTGTTTATTTTGATATCAGTTTCTCTTGCTGAGCAAAAACTTTTTATTCTGATGTAGTCCCATTCATTTATCTTTGCCTTCACTTCTCTTGCCATTGGAGTCAAGTTCATAAAATGTTCTTTAAAACCCAGGTCCATGATTTTAGTACCTATGTCTTCTTCTATGTACTTTATTGTTTCAGGTCTTATATTTAGGTCTTTGATCCATTTTGAATTAATTTTAGTACACGGGGACAGGCTGTAGTCGAGTTTCATTCTTTTGCATGTGGCTTTCCAGTTTTCCCAACACCATTTGTTGAAGAGGCTTTCTTTTCTCCATTGTGTGTTGTTGGCCCCTTTATCAAAGATTATTTGACCATATATATGTGGTTTTATTTCTGGGCTTTCTATTCTGTTCCATTGGTCTGAGTGTCTATTTTTCTGCCAATACCATGCTGTTTTGATTATCATGGCCCTATAATATAGTTTAAAGTCAGGTATTGTAATGCCCCCAGCTTCATTCTTTTTCCTTAGGATTGTTTTGGCTATTCGGGGTTTTTTATAGTTCCATATAAATCTGATGATTTTTTTGTTCCATTTCTTTAAAAAATCTCATAGGGATTTTGATGGGAATTGCATTAAATTTGTATATTGCTTTGGGTAATATGGCCATTTTGATTATATTTATTCTTCCTATCCAACAACAAGGAATATTTTTCCATCTCATTGTATCTTTTTCGATTTCTCTTAACAATGCTTTGTAATTTTCATTATATAGGTCCTTTACATTCTTTGTTATGTTTATTCCTAGGTATTTTATTTTTTTGTTGCAATCGTGAAGGGGATTATTTTTTTGAGTTCGTTTTCTAATATTTCATTGTTGGCATATAGAAAGGCTATGGACTTTTGTATGTTAATTTTGTATCCTGCGACCTTACTGTATTGGTTTATTGTTTCTAATAATCTTTTTGTGGAGTCCTTTGGGTTTTCGATGTATAGGATCATATCATCAGCAAAAAGTGATACCTTTACTTCTTCTTTTCCGATATGGATGCCTTTTATTTCTTTGTCTTGTCTGATTGCTCTGGCCAGAACTTCTAGCACCACATTGAATAAGAGTGGAGAGAGTGGACAACCCTGTCTTGTTCCTGATTTAAGGTAGAAAGTCCTCAGATTTATGCCATTTAATAGGATGTTGGCTGATGGTTTAACATATATGGCCTTTATCATGTTGAGATACTTTCCTTCTATACCCATTTTGTTGAGAGTCTTAAACATAAAATTGTGTTGTATTTTATCAAAAGCCTTTTCTGCATCTATTGATAAGATCATGTGGTTTTTGTTCTTTGTTTTGTTGATATGGTGTATTACGTTAACCGTTTTGCGTATGTTGAACCATCCTTGAGATTCTGGGATGAATCCCACTTGATCATGATGTATTATTTTTTTAATATGTTGTTGTATTCAGTTTGCCAGTATTTTGTTTAGTATTTTAGCATCTGTATTCATTAGAGATATTGGTCTGTAGTTTTCTTTCTTTGTGCCATCCTTGCCTGGTTTTGGTATGAGGGTTATGTTGGCCTCATAAAATGTGTTTGGAATTATCGCTTCTTCTTCAATTTTTTGCAAGACTTTGAGTAGAATAGGAACCAAGTCTTCTTTAAATGTTTGATAGAATTCACTAGTGTAACCGTCTGGGCCTGGACTTTTATTTTTGGGGAGGTTTTTAATAGTTTTTTCTATTTCCTCCCTGCTGATTGGTCTGTTTAGGCTTTCTGCTTCTTCATGACTCAGTCTTGGAAGGTTGTATTGTTCTAGGAATTTATCCATTTCTTCTAGATTGTTGTATTTGGTGGCATATAATTTTTCATAGTATTCTACAATAATTCTTTGTATATCTATGATGTCTGTGGTGATCTCTCCTCTTTCATTTTGGATTTTATTTATTTCAGTCCTGTGCCTTTTTTCCTTGGTGAGTCTTTCCAAGGGTTTGTGAATTTTGTTGATCTTTTCAAAGAACCAGCTCCTTGTTTTATTGATTTTTTCTATAGTTTTTCTGTTCTCTATCCAATTTATTTCTGCTCTGATTTTTATTATCTCCTTTCTTCAGCTGATTTTGGGTTGTCTTTTTTCTTTTTCTAGTCCCTTAAGGTGTGAAGTTAAGTGGTTTACTTCGGCTCTCTCTTGTTTGTTCATATAGGCCTGAAGTGATATGAACTTTCCTCTTATTGCTGCTTTTGCTGCATCCCAGAGATTCTGATATGTCGTATTTTCATTTTCATTTGTCTGTATATATCTTTTGATCTCTGCCCTTATTTCTTCTTTGACCCATTCATTTTTTAGAAGTATGTTGTTTAGTTTCCACATTTTTGTGGGTTTTTCCCCCTTTTTTTTGCAGTTGAATTCTAGTTTCAAGGCTTTATGATCAGAAAATATGCTTGGTACAATTTCAATTTTTCTAAATTGGCTGATGTTGTCTTTGTGGCCCAACATATGGTCAATTCTTGAGAATGTTCCATGTACACTAGAGAAAAATGTATACTCTGTTGCTTTGGGATGAAGTGTCCTGTAGATGTCTATCATATCCAGGAGTTCTACTATTTCGTTTAAGGCCACTATATCTTTATTGATTCTCTGTTTGGATGACCGATCTAGAGCCGTCAGCGGTGTATTGAGGTCTCCAAGTATGATTGGATTTTTGTTAGTTTTTGTTTTCAGGTCAATAAGTAGCTGTCTTATATATTTTGGTGCTCCTTGGTTTGGTGCATATATATTAAGGATTGTTATGTCTTCTTGATTCAACCTCCCCTTAATCATTATGAAATGACCATTGTTGTCTCTGAGTACTTTTTCTGTCTTGTAGTCAGCATTATTAGATATGAGTATTGCGACACCTGCTTTTTTTTGGGTGTTGTTTGCTTGGAGTATTGTTTTCCAGCCTTTCACTTTGAATTTGTTTTTATCCTGTTGCTTAGATGTGTTTCTTGTAGGCAGCATATAGTTGGATTTTCTTTTTTAATCCATTCTGCTACTCTGTGTCTTTTTATTGGTAAGTTTAATCCATTTACATTTAGTGTAATTATTGACACTTGTGGGTTCCCTACTGCCATTTTATACATTGCTTTCTGTTAGTTTTGTATCTAGTTTGATTCTTCTCTTTTGTTTTTCTATCATTTGTTTTTGTTTGTTTGTGTTCCATACTTCTTTCCTCTGTTGCTACCTTTGTTAAGTCAGGTGTTTTTGTGGTGGTTTTTTCAAGGGTGGTTACCATTAAGTAATGAAAAGGGTACCTACCATATTCATTGTAGTACCCTATCTTATGAGTATTTCTGCACTTCATCGTCCTTTGCTACTGTTAATCTCCATCCTCTCCCCCCTTTTTTTCCTTTGTTGTCACAGTTTAAGTTTGGTTTTATTGTGTTCTTGGTGGAGCTGTTACTTGTGGTGTTGTTTTCTTTTGTTCTTTGAATCTGGTTGGAAAACCCCCTTTAGAATTTCCTGGAGTGGGGGCTTTCTGCTGATAAATTCTCTCACCTTTTCTGTATTTGTGAATGTTTTTATATCTCCTTCATACTTGAAGGATAGTTTTGATGTGTATAGTATTCTTGGCTGAAAGTTCCTCTCTTTCAGGGCTTTAAATATTGGGGTCCACTCTCTTCTAGCTTGTAGAGTTTCTGCTGAGAAATCTGATGATAATCTAATAGGCCTTCCTTTATATGTTGTACTCTTCTTTTCCCTGGCTGCCTTGAGAATTTTTTCTTTGTCATTGGTTTGTGTCATCTTTATTATGATGTGCCTTGGAGTGGGTTTGTTGGGATTAAGAAAACTCGGTGTTCTGTTTGCTTCTTGAATTTGAGGCTTTAGTTCTTTCCACAGGCTTGGGAAGTTCTCGTCTATTATTTGTTTGAGTATATTCTCCATTCCATTTTCTTTCTCTTCTCCCTCTGATATACCTATTATTCTTATGTTATTCTTTCTGATGGAGTCAGACAATTCCTGTAGGGCTTTCTCGTTTTTTATTATTTTTGAGTCTCTTTCTTCTTCTCTCTGTTGTGCCTCAAGTTGTTTGTCTTCTATTTCACTAATCCTATCTTCTATCTGGGCTGTTCTGTTTGCTAAGCTTGTTACTTCATTTTTCAGCTCGTGAATTGAGTTTTTCATTTCTGTTTGATTTGTTTTTATAGTTTCAATTTCCTTGGTAATATATTCTTTGTGTTCATTGAGTTGTTTTCTGATCTCCCTAAATTGCCTTTCTGTGTTTTCTTGTATATCTCTGAGTATTTTTAAGATTTCTATTTTGAGAGTGACGTCACGGAAATGGCACCATGAGGAGCGCATCCGACAGCTCTCCCCTAAATCACAACAAATTTATCAATTAGAAACAGAAAAATTTATCCTCGGAGCATTCCGGAGTTCCACACAAACTGATAGCGAAAGGACTGTTATCACTTGAATCTGAGAGACGAGGGTGTGGAGAAATCTACCACAGGGACGTTCTTTCAAACCACAAGGAAGTGTGCCTGTGGTGAGTCAGCCCATATACTTGGGAACCGCGAGCCGCCGCGCCGACGCGAGCCGCCAACGCGAGCCGCCGCGAGCCCCCACGAGCCGCCGCCACGAGCGGCTGCTGCGAACCGCCACCGCGAGCGGCCGAGCCGCCGCCGCTAGCTGCCGTGAGCAACCGTGTGCACGCCCGGTCAGGTTGAGCACCGCTGACGTTCCCAGCGGCCCGCACACTGCGAGTGGTGGTTGCCGGCCACCAGTGCCCGGAGCACGCCATTCGTGCGCGTGCCTTGGGCATTCCACGCACCCAGAGTGCCCTGCTGGCCCACACACCCAGGGGGCTCCATTATCCTGCGCCTGGTGCGGTCCAGCCGCCAGTGGCGGGGCGAGCGGGAGAGGCTTGGGAGATTCTCTCCGTGGGCGGGGCACCTCACCCAGCCATTCAAGCTAACAATCAAGCGTTGGGGGAGGGGCGCACGCAGGCAGCCTAAAATACCTTCGGAAACACAGCTGCGACCCAATCACTGAAATTAGCTTAACCCATGAAATCTGCGCACCCTCGGTTCTAATTAATAAGACCTCTCTCAGTTCAGCGATCCAAGACAAGAGGCGTGATATTTTTTAGTGCCTCTCGCTAAAGGGGCGGGGGCAACTTCTGATTGATAGAGCCTCCATATTCAGGGATAAACGCTAACAAGAAGGACTTGGCAGATAATAAGGTCTATACTATACTAGTCGTCAGCAGAGACGAGTGCCTCTTTTTCCCTGCAAAAACAGGCTACAAAGTGTGGAAAGCCTGGGTTGAGAGGTCCAACTAAATGATAGGCACTGATCAGTCACCTTGACAACAATTGACTCCCACCCCCGCCTGATTACAATGGAGGCTCTGACTGTCAGAGCCTTTCCCAAAGCCTTGCACTAAGTGGGGATAGAGTGGGGATTTCCCAGCTCTTTGAGCCTCTTACTCCCCAGGCAGAAGCAGTTGCAGCCTTATAGCTGGATCACCAGGCTGCTAATTCATAAAGGGGGGACTAGGAGAGAGAATCCAGGAAAGCAAACTCTCTCATCATTGAACCTTGCAAACGCCAACAAGCCTTTACTTCCAGCAAGACTAAAGCCAATTATATGACATTGCCATAGAATCCCATCAACTGCAAATCCCTACCTAAGAGTGACACAGGGGCAGAGCCTGGGGTACAGAGTCACTGACCAGGAAGAGGGAGAGAAAAGAAAAAGGAAGAAGTTAACCTCTCAAAATCAAGAAAAACCCACAGACTTTACATCTTGATCCACTAATTTTTTTGTTGTTGTTGTTGTTGTTTATTTCTTCTATCTTTTTGCCTTTATTTCCTCCACCTCGGTCCTTCTATTATCTGCCCATCTTATACTTCCCCTTTCTTGAACTGCACTACTCATGAGTGTTGCATTTTATTTTTCTTCTTCATCCTCACCCTCCTTTAAGGTTATACTCCAAAACACTTAACTCTCACTCTCTCCTCTTTTGTTTTTTTTTTTTTGTCTTGCTTTATTTTGTTTTTTTCTCTTCCTATTTTATTTCTTCCTTCGTTTTTCTCTTTTTCTTATTTTTTCCTTTCTATTCATTTTTTCTTTTCTCATTTTACTTTCCTCCCATATAATCCTCAATCACGAACAAATTAGTTAATTTGGGACTCAAGGCTTTTTTTTGGCTTTATTTCTCTTTTATGCTTTTGTTTTTATTTTTTTTTCTTGTTTGTTTATTTTTGTGGCATTTTGGGTCCTCCCAACCCAAGGTCTCCATTGTATTTAGTCTTCGCTCCACTTAATACAACAGATTTTTACTTATTATTTTTATTTTTTCTTCTTTATTATTCTTTTTTGGTCCTTTTTTCTGGTTCCCTCTTATCCCTCTCATTATATCTCTTAGTTGACCATGACTTACAAGCAAATCATCTTATGCTTGTCTAAGATTTTCTTCCTTTTTTTTTTTTTTGTTTTTTTTTTTTTTTGCATTTAGTAGGTCCCTTCTCCCTTTTTTTTGCCCCTTGAACTGTTCACGCCAAATCAGGCCCTCCATTATAGGCACGATATTTCCCTGAGGAGGGGAGAGGAGGGAAAGAGAAGAGAGAAAAAAAGGGGGAAATAATAAATTATTACTGTTTTTTTTTATGGGGTGTTTTACCCTTTTTTTTTGTTTTTACTTTTTACTCTTTATTAATTCTAATTGGTGCTATCAATAAGACCACCCTCAGATGCCGATAAGAAAGAGGAAATCGAATATTATGGATACAAAAGAAAGAGAGGTAACACAAATAGATGTGGAAAAATCTATGGAGAAAAGACTTAACATATTGGAAGCCTTGGAGCTAAATGACAGAGAATTTAAAATAGAAATCTTAAAAATACTCAGAGATATACAAGAAAACACAGAAAGGCAATATAGGGAGATCAGAAAACAACTCAATGAACACAAAGAATATATTACCAAGGAAATTGAAACTATAAAAACAAATCAAATAGAAATGAAAAACTCAATTCACGAGCTGAAAAATGAGGTAACAAGCTTAGCTAACAGAACAGCCCAGATTGAAGATAGGATTAGTGAAATAGAAGACAAACAACTTGAGGCACAACAGAGAGAAGAAGAAAGAGACTCAAAAATAATAAAAAACGAGAAAGCCCTACAGGAATTGTCTGACTCCATCAGAAAGAATAACATAAGAATAATAGGTATATCAGAGGGAGAAGAGAAAGAAAATGGAATGGAGAATATACTCAAACAAATAATAGACGAGAACTTCCCAAGCCTGTGGAAGGAACTAAAGCCTCAAATTCAAGAAGCAAACAGAGCACCAAGTTTTCTTAACCCCAGCAAACCCACTCCAAGGCACATCATAATAAAGATGACACAAACCAATGACAAAGAAAAAATTCTCAAGGCAGCCAGGGAAAAGAAGAGTACAACATATAAAGGAAGGCCTATTAGATTATCATCAGATTTCTCAGCAGAAACTCTACAAGCTAGAAGAGAGTGGACCCCAATATTTAAAGCCCTGAAGGAGAGGAACTTTCAGCCAAGAATACTATACACATCAAAACTATCCTTCAAGTATGAAGGAGATATAAAAACATTCACAAATACAGAAAAGATGAGAGAATTTATCAACAGAAAGCCCCCACTCCAGGAAATTCTAAAGGGGGTTTTCCAACCAGATTCAAAGAACAATAGAAAACAACACTACAAGTAACAGCTCCACCAAGAACACAATAAAACCAAACTTAAACTGTGACAACAAAGGAAAAAAAAGGGGGGAGAGGATGGAGATTAACAGTAGCAAAGAATGATGAAGTGCAGAAATACTTATAGATAGGGTACTACAATGGATATGGTAGGTACCCTTTTCATTACTTAATGGTAACCACCCTTAAAAAAACACCACAAAAACACTTGACTTAAAAAAGGTAGCAACAGAGGAAAGAAGTATGGAACACAAACAAACAAAAACAAATGATAAAAAAACAAAAGAGAAGAATCAAACTAGATACAAAACTAACAGAAAGCAATTTATAAAATGGCAGTAGGGAACCCACAAGTGTCAATAATTACACTAAATGTAAATGGTTTAAACTTACCAATAAAAAGACACGGAGTAGCAGAATGGATTAAAAAAGAAAATCCAACTATATGCTGCCTACAAGAAACACATCTAAGCAACAAGGATAAAAACAAATTCAAAGTGAAAGGCTGGAAAACAATACTCCAAGCAAACAACACCCAAAAAAAAGCAGGCGTAGCAATACTCATATCTAATAACGCTGACTACAAGATAGAAAAAGTACTCAGAGACAAAAATGGTCATTTCATAATGATTAAGGGGAGGTTGAATCAAGAAGACATAACAATCCTTAATATATATGCACCAAACCAAGGAGTACCAAAATATATAAGACAGCTACTTATTCACCTTAAAACAAAAACTAACAAAAATCCAATCATACTTGGAGACCTCAATACACCGCTGACGGCTCTAGATCGGTCATCCAAACAGAGAATCAATAAAGATATAGTGGCCTTAAACGAAATAGTAGAACTCCTGGATATGATAGACATCTACAGGACACTTCATCCCAAAGCAACAGAGTATACATTTTTCTCTAGTGTACATGGAACATTCTCAAGAATTGACCATATGTTGGGCCACAAAGACAATATCAGCAAATTTAGAAAAATTGAAATTGTACCAAGCATATTTTCTGATCATAAAGCCTTGAAACTAGAATTCAACTGCAAAAAAGAGGGGGAAAAACCCACAAAAATGTGGAAACTAAACAACATACTTCTAAAAAATGAATGGGTCAAAGAAGAAATAAGCGCAGAGATCAAAAGATATATACAGACAAATGAAAATGAAAATACGACATATCAGAATCTCTGGGATGCAGCAAAAGCAGTAATAAGAGGAAAGTTCATATCACTTCAGGCCTATATGAACAAACAAGAGAGAGCCGAAGTAAACCACTTAACTTCACACCTTAAGGAACTAGAAAAAGAAGAACAAAGACAACCCAAAACCAGCCGAAGAAAGGAGATAATAAAAATCAGAGCAGAAATAAATGAAATAGAGAACAGAAAAACTATAGAAAAAATCAATAAAACAAGGAGCTGGTTCTTTGAAAAGATCAACAAAATTGACAAACCTTTGGCAAGACTCACCAAGGAAAAAAGACACAGGACTGAAATAAATAAAATCCAAAATGAAAGAGGAGAGATCACCACAGACATCATAGATATACAAAGAATTATTGTAGAATACTATGAAAAATTATATGCCACCAAATACAACAATCTAGAAGAAATGGATAAATTCCTAGAACAATACAACCTTCCAAGACTGAGTCATGAAGAAGCAGAAAGCCTAAACAGACCAATCAGCAGGGAGGAAATAGAAAAAACTATTAAAAATCTCCCCAAAAATAAAAGTCCAGGCCCAGATGGTTATACTAGTGAATTCTATCAAACATTCAAAGAAGACTTGGTTCCTATTCTACTCAAAGTCTTCCAAAAAATTGAAGAAGAAGCAATACTTCCAAACACATTTTATGAGGCCAACATAACCCTCATACCAAAACCAGGCAAGGATGGCACAAAGAAAGAAAACTACAGACCAATATCTCTAATGAATACAGATGCTAAAATACTAAACAAAATACTGGCAAACCAAATACAACAACATATTAAAAAAATAATACATCATGATCAAGTGGGATTCATCCCAGAATCTCAAGGATGGTTCAACATACGCAAAACGGTTAACGTAATACACCATATCAACAAAACAAAGAACAAAAACCACATGATCTTATCAATAGATGCAGAAAAGGCTTTTGATAAAATACAACACAATTTTATGTTTAAGACTCTCAACAAAATGGGTATAGAAGGAAAATATCTCAACATGATAAAGGCCATATATGATAAACCATCAGCCAACATCCTATTAAACGGCATAAAACTGAGGACTTTCTACCTTAAATCAGGAACAAGACAGGGTTGTCCACTCTCTTCACTCTTATTCAACGTGGTGCTAGAAGTTCTGGCCAGAGCAATCAGACAAGACAAAGAAATAAAAGGCATCCATATCGGAAAAGAAGAAGTAAAGGTATCACTTTTTGCTGATGATATGATCCTATACATCGAAAATCCTAAGGACTCCACAAAAAGATTATTAGAAACAATAAACCAATACAGTAAGGTCGCAGGATACAAAATTAACATACAAAAGTCCATAGCCTTTCTATATGCCAACAATGAAATATTAGAAAACGAACTCAAAAAAATAATCCCCTTCACGATTGTAACAAAAAAAAAAAAATACCTAGGAATAAACATAACAAAGAACGTAAAGGACCTATATAATGAAAATTACAAAGTATTGTTAAGGGAAATCGAAAAAGATACAATAAGATGGAAAAATATTCCTTGTTCTTGGATAGGAAGAATAAATATAATCAAAATGGCCATATTACCCAAAGCAATATACAAATTTAATGCAATTCCCATCAAAATCCCTATGAGATTTTTTAAAGAAATGGAACAAAAAATCAGCAGATTTATATGGAACTATAAAAAACCCCGAATAGCCAAAACAATCCTAAGGAAAAAGAATGAAGCTGGGGGCATTACAATACCTGACTTTAAACTATATTATAGGGCCACGATAATCAAAACAGCATGGTATTGGCAGAAAAATAGACACTCAGACCAATGGAACAGAATAGAAAGCCCAGAAATAAAACCACATATATATGGTCAAATAATCTTTGATAAAGGGGCCAACAACACACAATGGAGAAAAGAAAGCCTCTTCAACAAATGGTGTTGGGAAAACTGGAAAGCCACATGCAAAAGAATGAAACTCGACTACAGCCTGTCCCCGTGTACTAAAATTAATTCAAAATGGATCAAAGACCTAAATATAAGACCTGAAACAATAAAGTACATAGAAGAAGACATAGGTACTAAAATCATGGACCTGGGTTTTAAAGAACATTTTATGAACTTGACTCCAATGGCAAGAGAAGTGAAGGCAAAGATAAATGAATGGGACTACATCAGAATAAAAAGTTTTTGCTCAGCAAGAGAAACTGATATCAAAATAAACAGACATCCAACTATATGGGAACTAATATTTTCAAACGACAGCTCAGATAAGGGCCTAATATCCAAAATTTACAAAGAACTCATAAAACTCAACAACAAACAAACAAACAATCCAATAAAAAAATGGGAAGAGGACATGAACAGACACTTCTCCCAGGAAGAGATACAAATGGCGAACAGATATATGAAAAGATGCTCAGCTTCATTAGTTATTAGAGAAATGCAAATCAAAACTACAATGAGATACCACCTCACCCCTGTTAGATCAGCTATTATCAACAAGATGGGTAATAGCAAATTTTGGAGAGGCTGTGGAGAAAAAGGAACCCTCATTCACGGTTGGTGGGACTGTAAAGTAGTACAACCATTATGGAGGAAAGTATGGTGGGTCCTCAAAAAACTGCAAATAGAACTACCTTATGACCCAGCAATCCCTCTACTGGGTATATACCCCAAAACCTCAGAAACATTGATACGTGAAGACACATGTAGCCCCATGTTCATTGCAGCACTGTTCACAGTGGCCAACACATGGAAACAACCAAAAAGCCCTTCAATAGAAGACTGGATAAAGAAGATGTGGCACATATACACTATGGAATACTACTCAGCCATAAGAAATGATGACATCAGATCATTTACAGCAAAATGGTGGGATCTTGATAACATTATAAGGAGTGAAATAAGTAAATCAGAAAAAAACAAGAACTACATGATTCCATACATTGGTTGAACATAAAAATGAGACTAAGAGACATGGACAAGAGTGTGGTGGTTACCAAGGGTGGGGGGGAGGGAGGACATGGGAGGGAGGGAGGGAGAGAGTTAGGGGGAGGGGGAGGGGCACAGAGAACTAGATAGAGGGTGACAGAGGACAATCTGACTTTGGGCGAGGGATTTGCAACATAATTTGATGACAAAATAACCTAGACATGATTTCTTTGAATATATGTACCCTGATTTATTAATGTCATCCCATTACCATTAATAAAAATTTATTTAAAAAAAAAAAAAGATTTCTATTTTAAAATCTCTCTCATTTAGCTCCAAGGCTTCCAATATGTTAAGTCTTTTCTCCATAGATTTTTCCACATCTATTTGTGTTACCTCTCTTTCTTTTGTATCCATAATATTCGATTTCCTCTTTCTTATCGGCATCTGAGGGTGGTCTTATTGATAGCACCAATTAGAATTAATAAAGAGTAAAAGTAAAAACAAAAAAAAAGGGTAAAACACCCCATAAAAAAAAACAGTAATAATTTATTATTTCCCCCTTTTTTTCTCTCTTCTCTTTCCCTCCTCTCCCCTCCTCAGGGAAATATCGTGCCTATAATGGAGGGCCTGATTTGGGGTGAACAGTTCAAGGGGCAAAAAAAAGGGAGAAGGGACCTACTAAATGCAAAAAAAAAAAAGGAACAAAATCTTAGACAAGCATAAGATGATTTGCTTGTAAGTGATGGTGGACTAAGAGATATAATGAGAGGGATAAGAGGGAACCAGAAAAAAAGAGAAAAAAAAAGAATAATAAGGAAGAAAAAATAAAAATAATAAGTAAAAATCTGTTGTATTAAGTGGAGCGAAGACTAAATACAATGGAGACCTTAGGTTGGGAGAAATGCTAGTGAGTTAAAAAGCAATGTAAAAAATACCCAAAATGCCACAAAAATGAACAAAAAAACAAAAACAAAAGAAAAAAGAAAAATAAAACCAAAAAAAAACCTTGAGTCCCAAATTAACTAATTTGTTCGTGATTGAGGATTAAATGGGAGGAAAAGTAAAATGAGAAAAGAAAAAACGAATAGAAAGGAAAAAATAAAAAAAAGAAAAACAAAGGAAGAAAAAAAAGGAAGAGAAAAAAAGAAAATAAAGCAAAACAAAAAATAACAAAAGAGGAGAGAGTGAGAGTTAAGTGTTTTGGATTATAACCTTAAAGGAGGGTGAGGATGAAGAAAAAAAATAAAATGTAACACTCATGGGTAGTGTAGTTCAAGAAAAGGGAAGCATAAGATGGGCAGAGAATAAAAGGACCCAGGTGGAGGAAATAGAAATAATAATAATAAAGGCAATAAGATAGAAGAAACAAACAACAACAATGAAAAATTAGTGGAACAAGTTGTAAAGTCTGTGGATTTTTCTTGATTTTGAGAGGTTAACTTCTTCCTTTTTCTTTTCTCTCCCTCTTCCTGGTCGGTGACTCTGTACCCCAGGCTCTGCCCCTGTGCCACACTTAGGTAGGGACTTGCAGTTGATGGGATTCTATGGCAATGTCATATAATTGGCTTTAGTCTTGCTGGTAGTCAAGGCTTGTTGGCGTTTGCAGGGTCCAACGATGAGAGAGTTTGCTTTCCTGGAGTCTCTCTCCTATTCCCCCCTTTTTGAATTAGCCACCTGGTGATCCAGCTATAAGGCTGCTAGTGCTTCTGCCTGGGGAGTAAGAGGCTCAAAGAGCTAGGAAATCCCCACTCTATCCCCACTCAGCGCAAGGCTTTGGGAAAGGCTCTGGCAGTCAGAGCCTCCAGTGTAATCAGGCGGGGGTGGGAGTCAATTGTTGTCAAGGTGACTGTTCAGCGCCTAGCATTCAGTTGGACCACTCAACCCAGGCTTTCAACACTTTGTAGCCTGTTTTGGCTGGGAAGAAGAGGCACTAGTCTCTGCTTGCGACTAGTGTAGTATAGATCTTATTATCTGCCAAGTCCCTCTTGTTAGCGTTTATCTCTGAATATGGAGGCTCTATCAATCAGAAGTTTCCCCCCCTCTTTAGAGAGAGGCACTAAAAAATATCACTCCTCTTGTCTTGGATCGCTGAACTGAGAGAGATCTTATCAATTAGAACCCGTGGGTGCGCAGATTTCATGGGTTAAGCTAATTTCAGTGATTGGGTCCGCAGCTGTGCTCCCAAAGGTATTTCAGGCTGCCTGTGCGCCCCTCCCCCAACGCTTGATTGTTAGCTTGAATGGCTGGGTGAGGTGCCCCACCCACAGAGAGAATCTCCCAAGTAGGGAAGACTGCCCTGGTGCCTCTCCCGCTCGCCCCGCTGCTGGCGGCTGGGGCGCACCGGGCGCAGGATAATGGGGCAACCTGGGTGTGCGGGCCAGTAGGGCGCTCTGGGCGCGTGGGATGCCCAGGGCACGTGCGCAAATGGAGTGCTCCAGGCACCAGTAGCTGGGGACTCTCACTCGCAGTGCGCGGGCTGCTGGGAACATTAGCGGTGCTCGCTCTGCAACCGGACCGGGCGCGCGCTGGCGGCTGCTCGCCGCTCCCGAGTGTGGGCCAACTTACCACAGGCGCACTCCCTCCGCGGCTTGAATGAACGTCCCTGCGGTAGTTAGCTTCCTCCACACCCTCATCTCTCAGATTCAAGTGATAACAGTCCTTTCGCTTTCAGTTTGTGTGGAACTCCGGAATGCTCCGAGGATAAAATTTTCTGTTTCTAGTTGATAAATTTGTTGTGATTTTGGGGAGTTCTGTCGGACGCGCTGCCCACGGCACCATTTCCGTGACATCTGCTGATCTCATTCTTAATTCATTCATTATTTAACAACCTGCTAATTAGTTTCCATGTGTTTAAGAGTTTTTGAGTTTTTCTGTTGTGGTTGATTTTTAGTTTCATGCAATTGTGATCAGAGAAAAAACTTGATATGATTTCAATCTTCTTAAATTTGTTGAGACCGCTTTTGTGCCCTAACATGTGGTCTATCCTAGAGAATGTACCATGAGCACTTGAAAAGAATGTATATTCTACTGCTTAAGGATAAAAGGTTCTAAAAATATCTATTAAGTCAAGTTGATTTAGTGTGTCCTTTAAATCTGCTGTTTCTTTGTTAATTTTCTTTCTTGAGGATCCATCTAGTGATGTTAGTGGGGTATTGAAATCTCCTACTATTTTGGTATTGCTGTTGATCTTACCCTTTTTATCCATCAAAGTCTGTTTTATATAATCAGAAGCTTCTATATTAGGTGCGTAGATATTTATGATGGTTATATCTTCCTGTTGGATTGCTTCCTTTATCATTATGTAGTGACCTTTTTTCTTTCTTTCTTTAGCCTTTGTTTTAGAGTCCATTTTGTCTGATATAAGTATTGTTACCCCAGCATTCCTTTCATTTCCATTTGCATGAAATATTTTTTTTCCCATCCTTTTACCTTTAGTCTATGTGCATCTTTTGCTTTGCGGTGTGTCTCTGTCACACTCTTTGCGGTGTGACAGTATATGTATGGGTCCTGTTTTCTTATCCATTCAGCTACTCTATGTCTTTTGATTGGATTATTTAATCCATTTATATTTAAACTTATTATTATATGTAGTTGTTTATTGCCATTTTGTTCTTTAAAGCTATATTCCTCTTTTGCTCTGTTCTTTTTCCTGTTGTCTGTTTACACCAGGCCCCTTAACAATTTTTGCAGCCTTGGTTTCATTGTAATGAATTCCTTGAATTTATTTTTTGTCTGGAAGCTTTTTATTTCTCCTTCAAGTTTAAATGATAGCCTAGCTGGATAAAGTAGTCTTGGTTGTAGGCTCTTATTCTGCATTACTTTGAATATTTCTTGCCATTCTCTTCTGGCCTCAAGTGTTTCTGTTGAGAAGTTGGATGTCAATCTTATGGGGACTCCTTTGTAGGTGATAGCCTTCGTTTCTCTAGCAGCTTTTCATATTTTCTCTTTATCTCTTAGCTTTGCTATTTTAATTATGATGTGTCAGTGTGGATTTCTTTGTGTTTCTCTTTAATGGAATTCTCTGTGCTCTTCAATTTGTGTTACATTTTTCTGCCTAAACTTAGGAAAGTGTTCTGCTATGATTTGATTGCTCAAGGTTTCTAATCCTTGTTTTTTCTCTTCTTCTTCAGGAAATCCTATGATGCGGACGTCGTTTCTCTTTAGATTGTCACACAGCTCTCTTAGAGTTTCCTCAGATATTTTTATTCTCTTTTCTTTTTGCTGCCCCACTTCTGTGTTTTCAATTATCTTGTCTTCTAAATTGCTGATTCAATCCTCTGCTTCATCCAGCCTGCTTTTAATTTCAGCTAGTGTAGTCTTCATTTCAGATATTGTATTTGTCATTTCTGACTGATTCTTCTTAATTATTTCAATGTCCTTTTTAATACTTGTTATTTCTTTATTTATGTGCTCACTGTGACCTTCCATTGTTATTCTAAGATCTTTCAGCATTCTAATAATCATTATTCTAAACTCTGCCTTTGGTAGTTTGCTTATATCCATCACACTCAGTTGTTTCTCTGAGGGTTTATCTTGTTGAGTCCTTTGGATTGCACTTCTTTGTCTTCCCATTTTGTCTGTGTTTCCCTGGACTTCCCTGGCTGGGACCTGGGAGAGATCAGTGGGGGTTACTGCCTGTGACTGATTCTTATCCATTCTTGGGCCTCCGTGTCCACCTAGGGCAGGTTACTCAAGGCACCGGGGTGTGTGCAAGCCCAGGCTTTCCCAACAGCTATGGTGGTCCTGAGCTCTGTGGGCTAGCTTGGGCCTGCTTGCTCAAACTGCAGCCATGCCCTTCCACCTCTGGCCTGTCTGCCCCTGGGTGAGCACTCAGCAGTGTGGTGGGTGGCATAGCTTAGACCTCTGTACTCCCTATTTATGTCCCTAATATGGCACCTGAGTCTAAGAGCCTTTGTTTTAGCTAGGATAGGGGAGCCTCTGGTGGACTGGGCACTTTGTCTCCTTTGCTGGTGATATTGATTCACTTTAAATTTGGGGAGTGGAGAATGACATCAGAGTAATGGCGGGGTAGGAAGCGATACCGATAAATCTCCGCCAAAACTCAACAAGATCTTCAACCGAAAACAGAAAAACCTATCCTTGGAGCCTCCAGATGTTTCACAATACACCCGAAGGTATGATCGAGTGAAAAATTGGCTAAATATATAACCAAATCCCAAAGGAAATAGGGAGTAAGAAATGCTCTGCCTTCCTCACTAACCTGAACAGGGCGGCTTTCACTGGGAACTGAGAATATAGAAACTAAGTCAGGCAAAGGGGGTGAATAGTTCCAGGCCACGGCACAAACAGCCGAACCAGGCTGTGGCAGGGAGATTCAAGCCTAGGAAAAACTATTCCTGTGACAACCCGGGCAATACATCTAACACTCACGACAAGCCCAGACAAAGAAAGACAAGCGTGGCAGCCATTTTACCAGATAGTGGGCGAGAGATATCTTCTAAAGCCCCGGGAGTGGGTGCCTGTGTTATCACACAGAGAGGCAGAGTCAGAGGCCTTTGTGTGGGCAAAAAGCAGGATCTATGAACCTCCCCAGTGCCCTGGGAAAGCCACGCATGGGAAGGGAGCGAGAGTCAATTCCAACGCTGGAATTTTTCTGTGCGGGTGGGGTTTCACTCAGAGGGCGAGACTTCCAGCCTGACATCCTGGTCTGCGTGCGCAGATAGCGAGTGTATTCTCCAAGCACCCCGGGAGTGGGTGCCCGCCCGTGTTAACGGACAGAGTGGCAGAGCCAGAGGTCTTTCAGTGGAGGGAAGCCCAGCCTGATTATGCTAGCAGCTCTGACTGACTGAGCCTTACCCAGAGCCCTGTGCTGAGTGGGAATAGAGTAAGGATTTGCAAGCTCTTTGAGCCTCTTACTATCCAGGCATAGGCAGCAGCAACCCCATAGCTGAATTATCAGGCTACTAATTGTGGAAGGAAAGACTAGGAGAGAGGCTCCAGGGACACGGACTCTCTCACTGTCAGAGCCTATAAATACTAATGAGCCTCGACTGCCAATGAGACTAAAACACAATACATGACATCGCCATAGAGACTTATCAACTGCAAAGGTCTACCTGAGCATGCCAAAGAGGCAGAACCTGGGGTATAGAGTCACCGACCAGAAAGAGGGAGAGAAAAGAAAAAGCAAGAAGATAACCTCCCAAAATCAAGAAAAATCCACAGACTTTATAACCTATCCCATTTTATTATATTTGTTTGTTTGTTTCTCTTATCTTCTTTCTTGATATTTTTTTTCCTCCTCCAATTTGGTCATTTAACTCTCTGCTGGTCTTACTCTCTCCTCTCCTTGAACTACACTACTCATAAGTGTTACATTTCCCATTATCTTTTCTTTCCTCTTCCTTTCTCTCTATGAGGGTTTCACTTTAAAACCCTAAACTCTCTCTCTCTCTCTCTCCTCTTTCTTCTTTTAGTGGTTTTCTCTTTTTTTCTCTCTCTCTCTTTCTTTTCTCCCTCTATATTAGTTTCTTCCTTTCTCCTTTACGTCTCCTCTCATTCAAACCTCAATAACGAACAAAACATCTTATCTGGGACTCAAACCTAGGTTTGTGGCATTTTGGGGGATTTTACTTCACCTTTTTAACTCAGTAGCAGTGCTCCCATCCCTGGCTCTCCATTTTATCTAGCTCTTGTTCCACTAAATAGAATAGTAATTTTTTAATTTGTCCCATTTTCCTGTTTCCCTCTTACTCCTCTCATCATGACTATTAGTCAACCAACACCTAAGCACAAATCATTTTATTCTTGATCCAAATTTTTTCCTAATTTCCTTTTTGTGGAGCCATACCCCCCTTTTTTCTTTTTTTTTTTTCTTTCTTTTTTTTTTGCCTCTTTTTTACCTTTCCCCAATCCAGGCCATCCATTACAGGCATTGTTTGTTATATTTCATACAATATAATTGACAGTTCACCACAAGATTTTCTCAAGAAAGAGGGGAAGGGAGAGGAGAGGAAAAAAGGAGGGGGGAATAATTTCTTTTTTTAATTTTTATTTTATTTTTCTTTATTTTAGTATTAATTCTTTTAAAAAAACTCTTTTCTATTTTTATTTTCTTAACTTTTTATTCTTTATTAAATCTCATTAATACTATCAACAAAACCACCCTCAGATGCCATTAAGGAAGAGAAAATCGAATATCATGGATACAAAAAAAAGAGAGGTAACAGAGCTAGATGAGGAAAAAATCTATGGAGAAAAAATTTAATATATTGGAAACCTTGGAGCTAAATGACAGAGAATTCAAGATAGAAATCCTAAAAATCCTCCGAGATATACAAGAAAACACAAAGGCAATTTAGGGCGCTCAGAAAACATCTCAATGAACACAAAGAATATATTTCCAAGGAAATTGAAACTATAAAAACAAATCAAACAGAGATGAAAAATTCAATTCATGAGCTGAAAAACGAGGTAACAAGCTTGGCTAATAGAACAGGCCAGATAGAAGAGAGAATTAGTGAAATAGAAGACAAGCAACTTGAGGAACAACAGAGAGAAGAAGAAAGAGACTCAAAAATTAAAAAATATGAGATAGCACTACAAGATTTATCTGACTCCATCAGAAAGAATAACATAAGAATAATAGGTATATCAGAATTAGAAGAGTGAGAAAATGGAATAAAGAACAACTCAAACAAATAATAGATGAGAACTTCCCAAGCGTGTGGAAAGAACTAAAGCCTCAAATTCAAGAAGCAAACAGAACTCCGAGTTTTATTAACCCCAACAAACCTACTCCAAGGCACATCATAATCAAATTGGCACAAACCAATGGCAAAGAAAAAATTCTCAAGGCAGCCAGGGAAAAGAAGAATACAACATATAAAGGAAGGCCCATTAGATTATCAGCAGAAACTATACAAGCTAGAAGAGAGTGGACCCCAATATTTAAAGTCCTGAAAAAGAGGAATTTTCAGCCATGAATACTATACCCATCAAAGCTATCCTTCAAATATGAAGGAGAAATAAAAACATTCACAGATACAGAAAAGATGAGGGAATTTATCATCAGAAAACCCCCACTCCAGAAATTACTAGGCGGGTTCTCCAATCAGATACAAGGAACAAAGAAAAACAAAGCCACAAGTAAAAGCTCCAAGAAGAACACAATAAAACCAAATTTAAACTGTGACAACAACAAAAAGAAAGGGGGGGAGAGGATTGAGATTAACAGTAGCAAAGGACGATGGAGTGCAAAAGTACTCACAAAAGAGTGCGCTACAAAGAACAGGGTAGGAACCCTTTTCGTTACTTAAAGGTAACCACCATTGAAAAAAACACCACAAAAGCACATGAGATAAAAAAGATAGCAACAGAGGAAAGATGTATGGAATACAACCAAACAGAAAAATGAAAGAGAAGGATCAAACAAGACACAAAACTAACAGAAAGCAATCTATAAAATGGCAATAGGGAACTCACAAGTGTCAATAACTACACTACATGTAAACGGATTAAACTCACCAATAAAAAGGCACAGAGTAGCAGAATGGATTAAAAAAGAAAATCCAACTGTATGCTGCCTACAGGAAACTCATCTAAGTAACAAGGATAAAAACAAATTCAAAATGAAAGGCTGAAAAACAATACTCCAAGCAAATAACATCCAAGAAAAAGCAGGCGTAGCAATACTCATATCTGATAATGCTGACTACAAGACAGCGAAAGTACTCAGAGACAAAAATGGCCATTTCATAATGGCTAAGGGGACACTGAATCAAGAAGACATAACAATTCTTAATATATATACACCAAACCAAGGAGCACCAAAATATATAAGACAGCTACTTATTGACCACAAAAAAAAATCTGACAAAAATACAATCATACTTGGAGACCTCAATACACTACTGACAGCTCTAGATCAGTCAACCAAACAGAGAATCAACAAAGATATAGTGACCTTAAACAAAACACTAGAGCACCTGGATATGATAGACATCTACAGGACATTTCATCCCAAAGTGACTGAGTATACATTTTTCTCCAGTGTACATGGATCATTCTCAAGAATTGACCATATGTTGGGCCACAAAAACAACATCAGCAAATTCAGAAAAATTGAAGTTGTACCAAGCATATTTTCTGATCATAAAGCCTTGAAACTAGAATTCAACTGCAAAAAAGAGGAAAAAAATCCCACAAAAATGTGGAAACTAAACATATTTTTAAAAAAATGAATCAATCAAGAAAGAAATAAGTGCAGAGATCAAAAGATATATACACTAATGAAAATGACAATAAAACATATCAGAATCTATGGGATGCAACAAAAGCAGTGATAAGAGTGAAGTTCATATCACTTCAGGCATATATGAACAAACAAGAGAAAGCCCAAGTGAACCGCTTAACTTCACACCTTAAGGAACTAGAAAAAGAAAAACAAAGACAACCCAAAACCAGCCAAAGAAAGGAGATAATAAAAATCAGGGCAGATATAAATGAAATAGAGAACAATAAAACTATAGAAAAAATTAATAGAACAAAGAGCTGGTTCTTTGAAAAGATCAACAAAATTGACAAGCCCTTGGCAAGACTTACCAAGGAAAAAAGAGAAAGAACTCATAGAAACAAAATCCAAAATGAAAAAGGAGAAATCACCACGGACACCGTAGATATACAAAGAATTATTGTAGAATACTATGAAAAACTTTATGCCACTAAATTCAACAATCTTGAAGAAATGGATAAATTCCTAGAACAGTACAACTTTCCTAGACTGAGTCAAGAAGAAGCAGAAAGCCTAAACAGACCTATTAGTAGAAAAGAAATAGAAAAAAAACATTAAAAACCTCCCTAAAAATTAAAGTCCAGGCCCTGACAGCTATAGCAGCGGATTTTATCAAACATTCAAAGAAGACTTGGTTCCTATTCTACTCAAAGTCTTGCAAAAAATTGAAGAAGAAGCAATACTTCCAAACACATTTTATGAGGCCAACATAACCCTCATACCAAAACCAGGCAAGGATGGCACAAAAAAAGAAATCTACAGGCCAATATCTCTAATGAATACAGATGCTAAAATACTAAACAAAATACTAGCAAATCAAATACAACAACATATTAAAAAAATAATACATCATGATCAAGTGGGATTCATCCCAGAATCTCAAGGATGGTTCAACATACGTAAAACATTTAACGTAATACACCATATCAACAAAACAAAAAACAAAAACCAGATGATCTTATCAATAGACGCAGAAAAGGCTTTCAATAAAATACAACACAATTTTATTTTTAAGACTCTCAACAAAATGGGTATAGAAGGAAAATATCTCAACATGATAAAGGCCATATATGATAAACCATCAGCTAACATCATATTAAGTGGCACTAAACTGAAGGCTTTCCCCCTTAAATCAGGAACTAGACAGGGTTGTCCACTCTCTCCACTCTTATTTAATGTGATACTAGAGGTTCTAGCCGGAGCAATCAGACAAGACAAAGAAATAAAAGGCATCCATATCGGAAAAGAAGAAGTAAAGGTATCACTTTTTGCAGATATGATCCTATACATAGAAAACCCCAAAGAATCCACAAAAAGACTACTAGAAACAATAAGCCAATACAGTAAAGTCGCAGGATACAAAATTAACATACAGAAGTCATTAGCCTTTCTATATGCCAACAGTGAAACAACTGAGAATGAACTCAAAAGAATAATTCCTTTCACAATTGCAACAACAAAAAAATA
Source organism: Saccopteryx bilineata (assembly GCF_036850765.1). Lineage (NCBI taxonomy): Eukaryota > Metazoa > Chordata > Mammalia > Chiroptera > Emballonuridae > Saccopteryx > Saccopteryx bilineata. The sequence goes on from NC_089499.1 coordinate 70,317,868, forward strand.
AAATACTTAGGAATAAACATAACAAAGAATGTAAAGGACTTATATAATGAAAACTATAAACCATGGTTAAGAGAAATCGAAAAAGATATAATGAGATGGAAGAATATACCTTGTTCTTGGTTAGGAAGAATAAATATAATCAAGATGGCTATATTACCCAAAGCACTATACAAATTTAATGCAATTTCCATCAAAATTCCAATGACATTTTTTAAAGAAATGGAGCAAAAAATCATCAGATTTATATGGAACTATAAAAAACCCCGAATAGCCAAAGCAATCCTAAAGAAAAAGCATGAAGCTGGGGGCATTACAATACCTGACTTCAAACTATATTATACAGCCACGACAATCAAAACAGCATGGTATTGGCAGAAAAGTAGACACTCAGACCAATGGAACAGAATAGAAAGTCCAGAAATAAAACCACATATATATAGTCAAATAATTTTTGATAAAGGGGCCAACAACACAATGCAGAAAAAAAAGCCTCTTCAATACATGGTGCTGGGAAAACTGGAAAGCCACATGCAAAAGAATGAAACTGGACTACAGTTTGTCCCCCAGGACTAAAATTAATTCAAAATGGATCAAAGATCTAAACGTAAGACCTGAAAGAATTAAGTACATAGAAGAAGAAATAGATACTAAACTCATGGACCTGGGGGTTTTTTTGTTTGTTTGTTTGTTTGTTTGTTTGGGGTTTTTTTTTTGTATTTTTCTGAAGCTGGAAACGGGGAGAGACAGTCAGACAGACTCCCGCATGCGCCTGACCGGGATCCACCAGGCACGCCCACCAGGGGCGACGTTCTGTCCACCAGGTGGCGATGCTCTGCCCCTCCGGGGCGTCGGTCTGCCGCAACCAGAGCCACTCTAGCGCCTGGGGCAGAGGCCAAGGAGCCATCCCCAGCTCCCGGGCCATCTTTGCTCCAATGGAGCCTTGGCTGCAGGAGGGGAAGAGAGAGACAGAGAGGAAGGAGGGTGCGGGGGTGGGGAAGCAAATGGGTGCTTTTCCTATGTGCCCTGGCCGGGAATCAAGACCAGGTCCCCTGTACACCAGGCCGACGCTCTACCGCTGAGCCAACCGGCCAGGGCCATGGACCTGGGTTTTAGAGAGCATTTTATGAATTTGACTCCAAAGGCAAGAGAAGTGAAGGCAAAAATTAATGAATGGGACTACATCAGACTAAGAAGTTTTTGCTCAGCAAGAGAAACTGATAACAAAATAAACAGACAGCCAACTAAATGGGAAATGATATTTTCAAACAACAGCTCAGATAAGGGCCTAATATCCAAAATATACAAAGAGCTCATAAAACTCAACAGCTAACAAACAAACAATCCAATAAAAAATGGGAAGAGGACATGAACAGACACTTCTCCCAGGAAGAAGTACAAATGGCCAACAGATATATGAAAAGATGCTCATCTTCTTTAGTTATTAGAGAAATGCAAATCAAAACTGCAATGAGATACCACCTCACACTTCTTAGATTAGCTATTATTAACAAGACAGGTAATAGCAAATGTTGGAGAGGCTGTGGAGAAAAAGAAACCCTCATACACTTTTGGCGGGAATGTAAAGTAGTACAACCATTATGGAAGAAAGTATGGTGGTTCCTGAAAAAACTGAAATAGAACTACCTTATGACCCAGCAATCCCTCTACTGGGTATATACCCCCAAAATTCAGAAACATTGTTACGTAAAGACACATGTAGCCCCATGTTCATTGCAGCATTGTTCACAGTGGCCAGGACATAGAAACAACCAAAAATCCCGTCAATAGATGACTGGATAAAGAAGATGTGGCACATATACACTATGGAATACTACTCAGCCATAAGAAATGATGACATCGGATCATTTACAGCAAAATGGTGGGATCTTGATAACATTATACGAAGTGAAATATGTAAATCAGAAAAAACCAGGAACTGCATTATTCCATATGTAGGTGGGACATAAAAGTGAAACTAAGAGACATTGATAAGAGTGTGGTGGTTATGGGGGGAGGTGGGAAAGGGAGAGGGAAAAGGAGAGGGGGAGGGGCACAAAGAAAACTAGATAGAAGATGACAGAGGACAATCTGACTTTGGGTGATGGGTATGCAACCTAATTGAACGACAAGATAACCTGGACTTGTTATCTTTGAATATATGTATCCGGATTTATTGATGTCACCCTATTTAAAAAATAAAATTATTAAAAAAAATACAAAAAAATGGGGGAGTGACTCAGCCCAGGGGTTACCGTGTCCTCCTGGAGCTCTGAAAAAGTGCAAGGCTCTTAATGCAGTTACTTTAATACAGAGCCTGGGTCTAAGAGTCCTGCCTTCTTCTCTCAGACCATATCCAGGCTTTTCTTCTCAGTCAAATATAGTTCATCAGCTCCTTCCGCCTCCAGGGCTCTAGGATAGGATTCTGGTTTGGGAAATAAAAACCTGCAACTCGCTGGACAGCCCTCCCCTTTGTTTAAATTCCTCCTGCACCATTCTGGTCCCTGCTTCCCAGGAGTGGGGTAACCTTCTCCATGTCTCCGCCCCTCTTACCAGATTCAGTGTGGGTTCTTTGGTGATCCTTGGCTGTAGAATCCTCCTAGTTCAGTCCAAAATTTGTCTTTCATGATGAGTGTTCTCAGATTTAAGTTGCAATCCACCTTGGCTCTGGGAAGTGAGAGTTGGTGCATCTGCCTACTCTGTGGCCATCTTGGCTCCTCTTGCAATATTCTCCAAGCCAGCCCTTTCAACACACCTCATTCCCAGGTCCCCAGGCAAGTGGCTGAGAGCAATATTTTCTGCTCTTTTCCTTAGAGTAAGAGCCCTTTTGGGCTCTCAGCCTCACCCCCCTTCGTTCCTGTAAGCAGGGGAGACCCACCACTCCTCGGCACTCCCTACCAGGCTCAATATGGCTTCTTCTTTGCTACTTGGTTTTTGAGAGCTGTTCTTGTAGTCCAGAGTTGGTTTTTGATGCTGATTGTTCCTAAATTAGTTTGTAATCCAGTTTGGTGGTGTGAGCTGGGAGTCTGTGCATCTGTCTACTCTGCTGCCATTTTCAGGTCTCTTTCTTCAGTTTTAAGGTACTTTTCCCAGTCTGCTTTCTCCTGAGATGAAAATAATTTCTCTTATGCACCTCTGAAGAGCCCTTCTTACCCTTGAATAGGTTATTAGGTGCCCTTCACAGTATGTGTGTATCCTTTGCAATAAACATAATTAAAAACTGCTCCAGGGTCCCCTTAAAGTAATACAAGAGTTACACATTTTTATGCCTGGCGTGGGTGATGTTAAAACAAATAGTAATGGGCCAAGAAGGTAAAGGGATGTCAAAAGGTACCCTTCCTCTTTAATGCTTCCTTGATGGAAATGACAGCCTTATTTGTTTTTGTTAACCAGTGCATAGTTAAAAGTCAGTAATCAAGATCATAATAAAAATCTGTATAACTCATGTTGTGAGACTGATACTTGGAAGGAAAATCCATTAAAACACAGCCATGTGTAATTTACAAGAAACCAGTAATAAAATGTTTCTCTTGACATTATCTGCAAAATAGTCTGTATATTACCAGAATAAATCCATATTACTTGGAGGCTATAGATAAACATCCATAGGCAAAGTTCAAATTGAGATAATCTGCCTCATGCTCTAAACTGGGGAGTTTTGTTTAGAGGAGAAAAAAATGTGGTTTATGTCTCCAAGTCTCAAGCACATCATGCAGAAATGAGTTTAGTTCTAACAAGGGTACCAGTCATACTTAAATAGGAAAGCCCATTACACGGTTGTGACCACTATAAAAAGAATATAGCTTTTGTCCTTGGTGAGAAACAAAAAGAAGATTCTTAAACAATTACAAGTTCTAAATGCATCTTCTGTTCACAAAAATTAAAAAAAAGGTATATGTGGTGGAGATGCCTTATGCTTTGTCAAGCAGTGATTTATTTGGTAGTAGAGTAATATTTTATTTTAAGTCACTGGTTAATTCACTGTTCATGGATGTGAAACTGTTCCTAAGGATGTACTTTGGTTTCTGAAGCAAGAATTTTTTTTTATGCATAAGAAAAAATCTAATAGCAACTAAAACATCCCAGCAGAGAAGTTTTCATGAGAGGCAGGACATCTCTCCAGGCAGGAAAAGGGAACTAACTTTGGATAATATTTGATTCCCCCACATTAATTAAAGATGGTTGCTTCTTGACATTTAAATTAGATGGTAAGGTGGTGTTAGGAAAAGGGGTGAAAATGGTCTGTCTCTTTATTGCCATCTTGTATCCTTCCCCACTCCTTTGTCACAGTAGCAGAAAGAACTCCTGTCTGATGTTGCCAATAACATCTATTCATAGTAAAAACCCAGTTTTATTCCAGGCTTTGGCTTCAATATGGAAATAAAGCTCTGAAATTTCTAAAACTCTGTTCTCTCTCAGAACCCTGGACTTTCAAGGATTTTTGTCACTTTAGGACTCTCTGGTTCTCAAAGTTTGGTCTGAAAACCAGCAGCATCAGTATCACCTAGGAACTTACTGAAAATGTACATTCTAGATTCCCATCCCAGATCTTTGGAATCAGAAATTCTGGGTAGGTTTCTGCAATGGGGCCCAGTAATCTGTATCTTAGCACACCTTCCAGGTGATTGTGATGCTCATTGAAATTGAAAGACCCAGAATATGCTCTCTGAATCTCAGAGCTCAGCTGTGAATTCCTTCTCCCAGGTGGTACCTGTCCTTCCACTCTGCCAAAAAAAATGTTATGGATTTCGTGGGTAGGGGATCACACGGTACTCCTTTTGATGACATCTTATCTTTGCAAAGCTGAGTTGTCAGAGGTCTCTCTGATTAAAAAAAAGAAAAGCCAGTACCATACAAAAATCACTGTGGAAAAAAATAATGGTGGCAGCGTCCTGTTTGATGCCAGCGTTTGAGGGGTTGTGCATCACCCAACAGGCACACACATCCTTCAGTAGATAACTATAGTTATTTAAAAATAAAATAACTTTATTTTCATTAGTGTTGTGTAGTTTTTCAAATAGCTATTAAGTTGTTAGGATATAAATACATTACAGATTCAAATTGTTGGGACCTAACTGCTAAGTAAACAAAACTATTAGATGTTTCTTTTGACCTTGAGGTACCATGAACCAAGTAAGTTTAAGAATCTCTGGGCTAGGGGATTCTCCTTATTTGGAGTTATGACGGCCAATGGCTGTCATGCTTACAGTCAAGGTCAAGAATGCTGGGCTAGAGCTCTCATGAGCCCTTCCCTGGCCCAAAGCTTGTTCAGCCAGAATAGCAACTGTTTCTCTCTGTGTTATATTATAATGAATTTCATACACCAATCTCCCCCAAATTCTCGAGATATTTTCTTATCTGTTTCTATGTCCTCTCACCAAAACATCTATAACACTCTCTGAGAGCTTCCCTTAGAATCAAACAACCTTTAGATTCAGGTTGACAATAACTTTTAGCTTCCTATTTAGCTGTCCTTGGAACCCTCAGATTTCAGGTGAGTTTAACATTTGTGGTAAGACCTCATATTATTCCCATGCACACTTGTAGCTTATCATATGGCAAAAGTTAAAATTCCTTTAAGCTTGAACGTTGGGACCCAATGACCCAGATGGTCCCACCACTCAGAGTCCTGTACATATGCATACTCAGTGAATAGGTAGATGGATGGATGGATGGATGGATGGATGGATGGATTCTCCCCACAGGACTAAACTGTGCTTTAACATCACTACCACATGTCTTGTAAGTCAAGAAACCAAAGGTAGCATACAGGATGATCAATATAAACATGCTTTTCTGCATCCTTAGAAAATTCCCTTTTGAGAATTCTATTCTTTAAAAAGGTTCTCAAAAACCTTCAAGCTCAAAGATTTGCATATGGAGATTCATTAAATTTTTTTTACTTCTTTTTTGTTGTTGTTGTTTTAAGAGAGGCAGGGAGAGAGAGACAGGAACATTAAGCTGCTCTTGTATGTGCCTTGACTGGGGAATCAAACCAGCAACCTCCACCCTCCAGGACAACACTCCAACCAACCAAGCTATCCTTCCAGGGCTTAATCTTTTTCTTTTTAGAGACAGAAAGAGGGTCCTGGTGGTTGGCTCAGTAAATAGAGTGTCAACCCAGTGTGCAGACATCCTGGGTTGGATTGCCGGTCAGGGCACACATGAGAAATAACCATCTGCTTCTCTCCCCTGCCTTCTCCCCCTTGTCCCCTCTCTCCATCTTCTCTCCCCCTCTCCCTCTGGTAGCCAGTGGCTCGATTGGTTTAAGTGTCAGCCCCAGGCACTGAGAATAGCTTGGTTTATTTGAGCATAGGCCCCAGGTTGATCCCTGTCAGAGTACATGCAGGAGTCTGTCTCTATCTCCCCTCCTCTCACTAAAAATAGAGGGAGAATGAG